>NC_134550.1:54070918-54719202 GCF_025594145.1 Primulina tabacum
GTTTTTCTTGGTGGCGGCGGCGGAAGTGGCTTGGAATTAAATAATAAAGGAGGTGATTCGTCTAGTTCTGAATCAGAAACCGATGATTCCTCCATCGATAATTACAATATCACACCGAGCAATGATGGTGAGACGCAAGAGTTCCGTCAGAAGAATATTGAGTTAGAGATCCAGCTTAGAGAGGTGAATGAGAAGCTGAAGATGCTCCAAGAAGAGATTACTGAAGTGCATAAGAAATCCCATGATGAAAGTGCTGAATTTTCCTCCAAGATAGCTTTTTATGAAGACGAACTGCGAGTTACTAAAGAAAAGATACAGCATTCTGAAGAAGAAGTTACTAACTTGACAATCGAGCTTCAAAAGTATCATCAGTCTTTGGAAGATTCAAATAATCCTGTTACTGATCCTAGAGTCTTGGATTCAAGTTCATTACAGGAGCTAAGTCCAGCCCAAGAGCTCGAGGAAAACATCAATGGTTCGCAGGCGGAGGATTCGGACTCTGTCTACAAAATTCAGACGCTAGAAAAAGAGCTGAGAACTGTGGAAGAGAAGCTACGTGATTCGGTAGAGGAAATCCAGAAATTGAGGCAGGAACTTATGAGCAAGGGCTCGTTCATTCAAAACTTGCAGAATCAGCTCGAATCAGCGGAAACAGAGGCATCAGACTCAAAAAAGGAACTCGAGAAAGAGAAAAGAGAGGTCTCAGAGCTGCAAGACGAAATAACCAGGTACAAAACGAGCCTTTCAGATAGCGACCAAGTAATCACGGGATTAAAAGAAACGTTATCTAATGCCAACAATAACTTATCTGAAGAAAACGACCAACTTCAAGCACATATATCAAGAATGACAACGGAAAAAACTCACTTGGAGGATAGCCTAAAAGAATTGGATTTACGTTGTCAATCCTTAGAAGACGAACTGAGACAAGCCAAGGCTGGAAAAGACGAGAAGGAAGATGAATTCCGAGGTCAAATAGAATCGTTATATAATGCCATTAAGGGCTTATCTGAAGAAAACGAGCAATTTCAGGCACATATATCAAGAATGACAACGGAAAAAACTCACTTGGAGGATAGCCTAAAAGAATTGGATTCACGTCGTCAATCCTTAGAAGACGAACTGAGACAAGCCAAGGCTGGAAAAGACGAGAAGGAAGGTGAATTCCGAGGTCAAATAGAATCGTTATCTAATGCCATTAAGAGCTTATCTGAAGAAAACGAGCAACTTCAAGCAAGAATGACAATGGAAAAAACTCACTTGCAGGATAGCCTAAAAGAATTGGATTTACGTCATCAATCCTTAGAAGACGAACTGAGACAAGCCAAGGCTGGAAAAGACGAAAAGGAAGGTGAATTCAGAGGTCAAATAGAATCGTTATCTAATGCCGTTAAGAGCTTATCTGAAGAAAACGAGCAACTTCAAGCACTAATATCAAGAATGACAACCGAAAAGACTCGCTTGGAGGATATCCTAAAAGAATTGGATTTACGTCTTCAATCCTTAAAAGACGAACTTAGACAGGCCAAGACTGGAAAAGACGAGAAGGAAGGCGAATTCCGAGGTCAAATAGAATCATTATCTGATGCCAATAAGAGCTTATCTGAAGAAAAGGAGCAACTTCAAGAACAGATATCAAGAATGACAGCAGAAAAGACTCGCTTGGGGGATAACCTAAAAGAATTAGATTTACGTCTTCGATCCTTAGAAGACGAACTTAGACAGGCCAAGAGTGGAAAAGACGAGAAGGAAGGTGAATTCCGAGGTCAAATAGAATCATTATCTAATGCCAATAAGAGCTTATCTGAAGAAAAGGAGCAACTTCAAGCACAGATATCAAGAATGACAACGGAAAAGACTCACTTGGAGGATAACCTAAAGGAATTGGATTTACCTCGTCAATCCTTAGAAGACAAACTGAGACAAGCCAAGGCTGAAAAAGACGAGAAGGAAGGTGAATTCCGAGGTCAAATAGATCGGTTAAATGCTGATATTACTGAGAGGAATGAGCGTTTGGAAGAACTAAACAAAACCCTCGATTCATTAAAGCTCAAACACGAAAGTCTAAAGTTCAAGAAAGATGATCAGATCGATCAAATGAGCAAACATCTGCACCAACTGCATATGGAGCACGTCAAACTGATTGCTGGAGCCGAGAGGGCACGTAAATTGTCAGAGGAGCTGGGTTCGAGGGTTAAAGAACTGGAAAGGGAAGTAGAGAGGAAACAAGAGATCATTCTAGAAGGAGCAGAAGAGAAACGAGAGGCGATCAGGCAGCTCTGCTTCTCACTCGAGCATTACCGCGATGGGTATCATCAGCTTCGCCAGGTCATTTTCGGCCACAAGCGATTGCCAGTAATGGCATTGTGAGTTTTAGTCTTAATTTGAGGCATATCATGTTAACTAGCCGTCTTAGCTCCGAATTTTGTTTCGTCCTATGTTTCTAGTCCGTTGGTGTACCGGTTTTAGCTTTGATGAACTACTTAAGTTGTGGTAAGGTTGTCACTGAGTCCTGAAGGAATAAAAGGATGTGATACCAACAAGTGTAATGTGCTGCATTTTTCCTTTTTAATATTGTATTCTTACGGGCAGCATTAGCGTTCATCTTCTGTCCGGTTCAGATCCTTTTACTGGTCAATTCATTACAAGGCCTTTAGGTTTTTTTTTTTTTTAAATAGTATGTTATTAAAAACCATTACTTGTTCCTTGGTGGTTGTGACTTGTGGTGTGTGTATATATTTATTTATGTCAATTAATGAATTTTTAAACTTTTTTATATTCATATATTTTTTTTGTATGATTTAAAATACCTTATTTTCTATTGTCATTATTATTAATTACCACTGACTAGGCAATATGATGTTTGGTAAATATTATTCATACGTGTCATCGTCCACTAAACACATGATACGTCGTTGAATGATGAATCATAGTAACTCAATAATACGTCATGGTTGAATGAGTGATTAAGATTTATCTGTCGATCACATTTATCTTATGTTAAGTTGATAAGAACACCGTCATGTGAGTAGAATGAACAAAATCGATATAGCCTAATCTCAGAGTTGGGATTCGGTTGAATTAGTTTTCTATAAAAATATATTGGGGTTATTTTCTTGATTTCATCGGTGGTCCCATGTATTTAAAAATAATCCATGTTTTTCATTTTCTTATTATTTTTTAAAATAGTGACGCTACGGGTTGATCGCACGAAATCGTTTGACACCCTGTTGGCTATTTTATTATTAAACAAATAAAGTAAGTTAAAGGAGCTCTTTTTAAGATTAGTTGACTTTGCTCGGTTACAAATTCCCTAAAATATCAAATTCCACATATAATCATGACAAATTTCTCTGGACTCAAACAATAAATTTTATCTTATCTTTGAGTATGATAAATTTGTAGACAAAAACTTGTGTGAGCCGGTCTCACGGCTCGTATTTTGCGAGACAGATATCTTATTTGGGTCATTTATTAAAAAATATTACTTTTTATGTTAAAAATATTACTTTTTATTGTTTACATCCGTAGGGTTGACCCGTCTCACAGATAAAAATACGTGATACCGTCTCACAAGAAACCTACTCAAATTTGTATGAGTGATTCACAATACGATCTCACGGATATATTTCTATGAGACGATTCGTATTTAAAATAAAAAAATAATAATGGTCAGTTTTTGTGAATTTATTGTAAGCAAAATGTTATCTTTTCTTTGACAATAAACATATATAATTGGATATATGAATTCCTTGTGATGGATTGTTTTCTTCTCACTATTTTTATCATTTGATTTTTTTTTTCAATTGATATATATGTTTGTTACAATTTGAATTCGAATGCCAAATGGATTAAGGCTATCGGTATTATTATTCGATTGCTTTTCATGTCCAAATAAACTTAATCCCGAGGCGACGGTTCAAAACCAAGTCCGTCGCTAATATAACGCTAGGGGTTATAATTTTTTGGGGTTAGGTTTTGTTTGAAGATGATGTCCCCATCCGTGGTGGTAGGTTTGAAAAATATAAAGATATAATACATAACGTGGATAAATAAAAAAAACTAATTTATTTTTGAATTTATCCTAGATTAGTATATTCCATGTTAGAATTGAAAGATCAACTGCCCCATTTAGAGATCTTTGTTTATTTTTTTAGCAAAATTTTTCGATTTCAAAAAAATTAAAAATAATAAAATGTCACTTAATCATGAATAATTATGTTTAAGAAAAAAAATTGAATAACCATATATAAAATAATTAATTCCAACATCCGATAATTATATAATACAACGCAAAAATTCTTGTAAGACGATTTCACGAGTCAATTTTATAAGACGAATATCCTATTTGTATCATCCATGAAAAAATATTAATTTTCATGCCAAAAATATTACATTTTATTCTAAATACGAGCATAATTGACACATATCACAGATAAATATATGTGAAATCTTATGACAAAAAGATCTCTTCAAACAAAACACTAATTGAATAATCATTGTTTCCCACCGATATGCTTCCTAACAATCCTACAATTATTAATTTTTATAAATTAAACGTTTGACCTTAATTTTAATATTATAGGATCAAACTATAGTATGTTATAATAAAAATAAAGATTTTTTATTCCATATAGACACTAATGCGAGATATCGAGATGGCTATACTAAGTCACCATAAGTTATACATTCGTCGAGGCATATTAACTTATGAGATAATTACCCTACTAAGATAACGAGTAATTGAAACATGATTTTTGGCCGTTGCACGTACGATCTAAAAGATTAAAATTTTAAATTATCATTGATTATAACTTTTGATAATAAGATAAAGAAAAAAATTTGTGTGTGCCGGTCTCACGGATCGTATTTTGTAAGACGAATATTTTATTTGGTCATCCATGAAAATTTATTACTTTTTATGCTAAGAGTATTACTTTTTATTGTGAATATCGGTAGGGTTGATTCTTTTCACAGATAAAGATTCGTGAGACCGTCTCACAAGAGATCTACTCATAAAATAAACGCTTAAACCAAATGAAAATCCAAAATTTTTGAGAAATTCATTTATATATTTAGTAGCTACCTGGTTGTTTATATGAAGTTTTCATTATTAATTATTATACAAATTATATACAAGAGCATCACATTAGTAAAAACACAACATCGACTTTATTGTGATCTTTAGACCGCCATATCAACGTCACATAAAAATCAAAAAACATCATTCAAACTCTCCATTGTAAAAAAAAAAAAAAAAAACCCAAACTTTTTTATTGACTCACGATCAATTCAAATAACTCAACTAATATTTAAGGAGGCTCATAATCAATTCACAATATCAATTTATATAATTCAAATATTTATAAATTTTTAATTTATATATATGATATACCTTTTATATGCATTACTTATTTTTCATTAAAATATTAAATACAATATTTATTAATTGAAAATTATAAATTTTTATAAAAGTGATCGAAAATTTATATAATTAAAAAGAAAGAATACATAATAGCTACATTCAAACAAGATAAAAACTTGTGTAAGACGGTCTCACGGATCGTATTTTGTGAGACATGTTTCTTATTTGGGTCATCCATGAAAAATATTATTTTTTATACTAAGAGTATTACTTTTTATTGTGAATATCGATAGCAGGGGCGGAGCTAGGATTCAAAATTACCTAGAGCTAGCTCCGTCCCATACTGTATTTAATAAAATAAATAATTAACTAAAAATTTCAAAATAAAAAATATTTAAACATTGAGTTCATGAAAACATAGAATAAGAGTATTTAATACCTTCAAAACATGAAGCTAAAACACTGATGAAGTTGTGCTCTTCGATTATTCTTAGAATAAAACTTATTAATTATTAAATCATTATCAATTTTTTCAACCAAATCTCGTTTGATGTAAATTACTATAGAATCTCTGAAAAACTATGCTTTCATCTATTTACGAAGAGTTGTTTTAACAAGTTTCATTGATGAAAATGCTCGTTCCGTTGTTGCAGTAGAAACGGGACGAGTTAAAACAAGACGAATCAAGCTGCCAATTAAATAAATATATCATATTCGATAAATAAGTAAACGTCGTAGATAAAAATATATAAATCACGTGTCAATCAAATCGTAGGTTCCTGACAATTAATCTTCTATTAATTCAGAAATAGTTGATAAATTTTGACATCTTTCATGACCAACAACATCAAGTTTGTAGTGATCCAATTGCATTATCAAGTGATGCAAATCTCGTGAATCGAAATGAAGATAATAAAATTTCAAAACAAGTCGATAGATATGATCAACATTAAGAAGCTTAAAGTTTTCTTTAGGTTCCAAAGCACAACTATGTTTAAGAAGTTCAACTGTTTCATCCTTAAATCTATTATTAAGCTCTTCAATTTGAAAATCTATTGTAGCTGTAAATACATTAAATCGATAGTGGTGCTCAACTGTGATTGAATCGTTTTTCTGACAAGAACAGCCTGTACCAGATTTTAAAAACTAAAACCAAAATTCCAATTAAACAAATTGATTTTTTAAATTAATTCAGCTCGATAAGTTATTTGGATTGAAATCGATATTTTGTTCACCCATAGACTGAATTGATTTATGGCCTTATTTTAATTCCAAAAAGTATTTTTCAAATTTTTTACTCTTAAGAATCATTGCGGTCAAAAGTCAAAGTCAGTTCACATCATTTTTTAAAACCAACGGTAAAAAAATAATAATGATATTGACAAACATAACGGTAAAAAAATTAAAGATATTGACAAACATCAAAGAATAATATGGACATTAATAGAAAACAAAAAGCTTGATATATCATTTAAGTCATTATGCACAAAATTCAAATCATATACTATCACATACTATGATTCACATGAAAAATTTGCGCAATTTCTCAAAATCATTAATTTATTTTTCTCAAAATCAATTCTTATAAACATACACTAGTTCATACTAAAAAAATTAAAATTCTATAAAACTTTTAGTATTAATAGAAATTAAATAAAAATATAATAAAATATGTAGTAACAGCATAATTGTATTATCATATTAGCTAAATTTAATATATTTGTGTGTTATTGTAAATATAATCTAAAAAAATATTTGGAACTTAAAGCTAATTTTAAAAATCAACTTACATTAAGTTTTTCAACATTTTGAGAAAAATGCGAGCGAAAGTCAAATTTGATTATAAGTATTTACAGAAGATCATTTTAAAAAATTACTCATAGTTAACAAAAAATCTTCAAATTTGCATCAATAAAGTAAAGCTAACAAAACACAAAAATAAAAAAAATACAGAAAAACCAAAAAATAAAAATAAAAAATTTGTAGAATTTGGGTGAGATATTTGTATATGTGATCAGTTTGTCACACGTGTTAAATTCTATATCAAAACATTATTGGATGAATCTGTCATCAGTTTACCTGTTGACGTGATTTGCACGCTATTGCGCTCAGTCCGAAAGTTTTTAATATTCTCACCTACAAACTTGGTTACCAAAATATATCTATTATCTATCTCTCTATCATAAGGTTAAAAACATTATTTATTTTTAAAGATTTTGGTTCAATTTGTGATAAGTTTACTAAGACAGTCAACTGATATATATTACTTTGCACGAATTTGATTTTACGAGGCACGTGAAAATAATGAATTTTCATTAATGGTGGTGGAGAGAATCTCGTTCGGCTAACTCATAGCACTCACTATTCGAATTCTTCAATCCACCACGAGTTTTACCATTCGATCTCACATCAAAGCAAAACTCTTCACCTCGATTTTTAAGATAATACCTTAAGAGTAGATTCGAATAAATCATGTATCCTGTTATCTTCCATCGATACGAGAATAAGAAAAGTTCTATAAAAATCGTGTTATTTTAGTTGGTTCAAATAATTGTGTATAAAAGAAGTGTTTTGGAAAATAATTTTTTTTTTCATAAGTTCGATTGAATGTGCATGATCTTTTGATAATTTGAAGATGAATTTTTTTTTTCTAAAATGTTGTTTAAGAATCAAGTAGTTTAGCAAAAGTAGAATTTCACAAGAGTTTTTTTTTATAGGCAAAAACTTGTATGAGACGGTCTCACGGGTCGTATTTTGTGAGACAGATCTCTTATATGGGTCATCCATGAAAAAGTCTTATTTTTTATGCTAAGAATATTATCTTTTATTGTGAATATCGGTAGGGTTGACTCGTCTTACAGATAAAGATTCGTAAAACTATATCACAAAAGACCTACTAAAAAATGTATGGAATGATATCCGAAAGTTGGGATATTACACGGGTGAGTTCAACCTACCATTATTGTGTATCATCTCAAATCTATTTTCAACAATATATATTTATTATTAAATGGAAGGTCAATTATTTTTTTATGCGAAGTGGGAATTAACAAGGAACATTAGATGCAACATTAAATGAACGATTGGTCGTGGGTTTGATTATCCTATTTTCTCGAGTGGACTTCTTTTACAAAATTTGTTCAATATGATTTACATGTCTATGGTGATTTCAAATTATTATTTTATACACATCGAATGATAACAATTACGATTTCTCACTTTATAATACCTTAAACAAGCATATCATTGATTGTATTTGATGCGATCCGGGCGTAATGAGTGAGAAGGGTCGGGTGTTCCACCGGATCTGCTATCAAAATGATGAAGAAAATAAGAGCAATGTAGATATCTGAATCAGAAGCTTCTTCCCCGGGTGGAGATGATTTCCTGCACTCAAGAAGGTAACCACGTGAATGGGCGCCGGAGGGGTGTCCGGCGTGGCCACTCCGATGCTTAAGTCAGTGAATGATTCAAGCCAAGAACCAATGTAACCAAGTGATGGTTGTGATATTGGTGTGAATGAATGAATGTAAATGTAAAGAAAAAATCTGATATTTATAGTAGGAGAAGTAATGATGACCTCGTTCTCCGTGCTACCTACTAGTTATAGTAGGACGGCTGAGCACACCCTATATTCTGACATGTCAAATCTCATACTGGTCACATCCAGCCCATCTGATTTTGTCAACCCATCGGCCGGGTGTCAGAGATGGGACAGTCGCCCACATCCTATTCTGCTAGTATACTCGAGTGCGGTGCTCATATCGAGGTGGCCCGGGTAGAAAGTTCCCATGAGTTTGAACGAGAGCCCCGGCGTCCGGTGGCCCGGGGAGGAGACGTCCTGGGCATTCATCCGCCCGGCTCCTGATGAACCCTTCCTGCCGATTTGCCTGATTCTGGCCATCCATCTAGTATCCTGGGTCGTCCATGCCCCAGGCACAAAAATCGTCCATGACTCGGGTACAACCCGGGCTATCCCGAGGGTATCATCACTCACATTATCTAAAGTCCGGGAGGTACGAGGCCCCGACACATTCTTGAAAGCCCGGGAGGTATGAGGCCCCGACACAATATCTAAAGTCCGGGAGGTACGAGGCCCCGGCACATTCTTGAAAGCCCGGGAGGTATGAGGCCCCGACACATTATCTTAAGTCCGGGAGACACGAGGCCCCAGCACATTCTTGAAAATGGGAGGTATGAGGCCCCGGCACATTATCTTAAGCCCGGGAGGTACGAGGCCCCGGCATATTATCTTAAGTTCGGGAGACACGAGGCCCCGGCACATTATCTAAGCCCAGGGTTCTCAAACCTTGCTCGGGGCTCCGTACCTCGACCATTCATGAAGGCCAGGGTTCCGCACCCTGGTTATCTTTTAAGTCCAGGGACCCGTACCCTTGCCCGGGGACCCGTACCTCGGTCATCTTTTAAGTCCAGGGATCCGTACCCTGGCCCGGGGACCCGTACCTCGTTCATCTATTAAGTCCAGAGATCCGTACCCTGGCTCGGGGCTCCGTACCTCGACCATTCATGAAGGCCAGGGCTCCGCACCCTGGTTATCTATTAAGTCCAGGGATCCGTACCCTGGCCCGGGGACCCGTACCTCGGTCATCTATTAAATCCAGGGATCCGTATCCTGGCTCGGGGCTCCGTACCTCGACCATTTATGAAGACCAGGGCTCCGCACCCTGGTTATCTTTTAAGTCCAGGGACCCGTATCCTGGCCCGGGGACTCGTACCTCGGTCATCTTTTAAGTCCAGGGACCCGTACCCTGGCCCGGGGACCCGTACCTCGGTCATCTATTAAGTTCAGGGATCCGTACCCTGGCTCGCGGCTCCGCACCTCGACCATTCCTAAGTCCGGGAGATATGAGGCCCCGTCAATCTATTTTAAAGCTCGGGAGACATGAGGTCCTGGCATTTTATCTCAAGTCCATAAGACACGAGACTCCGGCATTTCATCCAATCTCTGGGATACATGAAGCCCCCGATGCTTTTACAGACAAATTAAATATTTTCCATGATCGGGCATACAAGACTAATCGGGACAGCGAGTATGACTCTAGCCCGACTATTTAAGGAGGGAGTGATGATACCCTCGGGATAGCCCGGGTTGTGCCCGAGTCATTGACGATTCTTGTCCCCGGGGCATGGATGACCCAGGATACTAGATGGATGGCCAGAATCAGGACAAGTCGGAAGAAAGGGTTCATCAGGAGCCGGGCGGGTGAATGCCCGGGACGTCTCCTCCCCGGGCCACCGGATGCCGGGGCTCTCGTTCAAACTCCCGGAAACTTTCTACCCGGGCCACCTCGATATGAGCACCGCACTCGAGTATACTAGCATAATAGGATGTGAGCGACTGTCCCATCTCTGACACCCGGCCGATGGGTTGGCAAAATCAGATGGGCTGGATGTGACCAGTATGAGATTTGACATGTCAGAATATAGGATGTGCTCAGCCGTCCTACTATAATTAGTAGGTAGCACGGAGAACGAGGTCATCATTACTTCTCCTACTATAAATAGCAGGTTCTTTCTTTACATTTACATTCATTCATTCACACCAATATCACAACCATCACTTGGTTACATTGGTTCTTGGCTTGAATCATTCACTGACTTAAGCATCGGAGTGGCCACACCGGACACCCCTCCGGCGCCCATTCACGTGGTTACCTTCTTGAGTGCAGGAAATCATCTCCACCCGGGGAAGAAGCTTCTGATTCAGATATCTACATTGCTCTTATTTTCTTCATCATTTTGATAGCAGATCCGGTGGAGCACCCGACCCTGCTCACTCATTACGCCCGGATCGCATCAGTATTATCCTCGCAAGTATAGATCCAACAATCTTAATTGCTCGAAATACACTAGATATATGCTTGGTTCCATATAATTTTTTTTTTAAAAAAATATAGATCAAACTAAACTAAATATAAGAATTCGAAATGATTAAATAAAAAATTTAAATTCTTGAAAAATGGAATTCAATCAACTACTCCCGCTAATATAAAAATAATAATCGAAAGTATCAGCCAGATCGTGAAATTTAAGAATTAAAAATTACTTCAAGCCAGAAAAAAAAAAGAATAATTAAATGCGACTTTTTGTGAACTCACGCTGAACGGAAGTACCAAACCCGTTTACCTAACCACTAATCCTTTCCTAAAATTTACCCATTCTATTCTGATTCTCCACCAGTATCTTTGACGCCGTCAATTCCGCTTGAAATCAACTTCTAACAAAACGTCGTTAATTTTGACGCCGTCAAATCCTGCCTCCACACGCTTCCGTCCTATAAATTTCAACCTTCCATTGTCACCTACTCATAGAACAGGACAACTCCGCCAACATTGTACTTAACCCACCATAACTCCCCCGCCATCAACCGCCGTTAGACCCCGGCTCAGCTGCTTCTACTCATGGATCTTCTCCTCCTAGAGAAGACCCTTCTTGGCCTCTTCTTCGCCATAATAACCGCCACCGTCATTTCCAAACTCCGCGGCAAGAAGTTCAAGCTCCCCCCGGGACCCATCCCCGTTCCAATCTTCGGAAATTGGCTACAAGTCGGAGATGATCTGAACCATCGTAACCTGGTAGACTACGCCAAGAAATTCGGGGAAATATTCCTGCTCCGTATGGGACAGCGCAACCTCGTCGTCATCTCCTCCCCTGAACTCTCCAAAGAGGTCCTCCACACTCAGGGAGTGGAATTCGGGTCCCGCACGCGTAACGTCGTGTTCGACATCTTCACCGGAAAAGGGCAGGACATGGTTTTCACCGTATACGGCGAGCACTGGCGGAAGATGCGGAGGATCATGACGGTGCCGTTCTTCACCAACAAAGTGGTGCAGAGGAACCGCCGTGGATGGGAGGCGGAGGTGGCCTCCGTGGTGGAGGACGTCAAGAAGAATCCCGAAGCTGCCACGAATGGGATCGTTCTCCGGAGGAGACTCCAGTTGATGATGTACAACAATATGTATCGGATCATGTTTGATAGAAGGTTTGAAAGTGAAGAGGATCCACTGTTCAATAAACTCAAGGCTCTGAATGGGGAGAGGAGTAGATTGGCGCAGAGCTTTGACTATAATTACGGGGATTTCATTCCCATTTTGAGGCCATTTTTGAGAGGGTATCTCAAGGTCTGCCAGGAGGTTAAAGACAAAAGATTACAATTATTCAAGGACTATTTTGTTGATGAGAGAAGGTGAGTTCTTATTTCCACCGTTGATTCCATCCTATATCCTGGGATACTACTCCCGATAGAATCAAGGCCAAACATACATGGATCCACTAATTTTTTTTAAAATCACATAAGTATGAATCTGCATCTAAAATATTAGGATCGGTGCCCCAAATATAGCATTGAAGCAACCTTTTTCCACCTTGTTTTCAATCATTGCATTAACTCACTGTTTTTGACCCTTTTTCCATTTTTCGCTGGGCAAGGGCATATTCTGATATGTGCTTTGCTCTTGAAATAACTATGATTTTTAGGGATGCTTTTTCCCTCAAAAGATTCAATTTTGCAACCCGTACATCTCTTCAAGCTTGTAAGCAATTTAGCGTAACCCAGAAATAAATCAAGTTCTTATTCAAAGGCTTGAATTTCATGTTATAGGAAGCTTGCGAGCACGAAGGCTACAGACAATGACGGCCTAAAATGTGCCATTGATCACATCATCGAAGCCCAAGAAAAAGGAGAAATCAATGAAGACAACGTCCTTTACATTGTCGAGAACATCAACGTTGCAGGTAAATTTTTTTTTCCTATCTTTGTCCGATAATCCTTTCAATTTTATCGCTGAAAAAATTTCCCTTTTGAATCTTCTTCTAGTATAAATGATTTCTTGATGATTCCAGATTGTGTTATTGATAATTGTGGAAATGGGGGTAGGGCCGTAGGGTTGTTGACTTTGATATCATAGTTGTTTTCTGATTTGAATAAGTGACAATGACTGGAAAGACAATTCGAATGCTCTCGTATGTTCTTGTCTGCAGTTAAAAATGTCCTCATCAGTTGAGCCAATAAATAACCCCACGCACTATATGACTTCCTAGATATATTCACCCGGGACTTCAATTGTAGATCACCGAAAAATTAGGCCCTACTTCAACTTAAAACAGCATAAGGATGTAGAGGATAATATTGAAAATAAAAAATTCAGACCAAAGTTACTTACTTGCATTGATAGAAATAGATTATTTCGAAATCTAGTAACTCCTGAAAGATTGACCCGACAAAAGTTTCATACTTCACCAAAAAAGTTATCGTTGGTGATCCAAGCCAAATCTAACTCATTTTTCCCCATGAACAGCAATTGAAACAACACTGTGGTCAATTGAATGGGGTATTGCTGAATTAGTGAACCACCCTGAGATCCAGAAAAAACTTCGCAATGAGTTGGACACCGTGCTTGGTCCGGGAGTACCAGTTACGGAGCCCGAACTCCAGAAACTACCATACCTTCAAGCGGTTATCAAAGAAACACTCCGCCTCAGAATGGCTATTCCTCTTTTAGTACCCCACATGAACCTCTATGATGCCAAGCTAGGTGGCTACGACATTCCAGCTGAAAGCAAGATCTTGGTGAACGCTTGGTGGCTGGCTAACAACCCAGACAACTGGAAAAAGCCCGAAGAATTCAGGCCTGAAAGATTTCTGGAAGAGGAGTCCAAAGTGGACACTGCTGGCAATGATTTTCGGTATCTGCCATTTGGGGTTGGCAGGAGGAGCTGTCCTGGAATTATTCTCGCATTACCAATTCTTGGTATTACTTTGGGGGGACTGGTGAAGAATTTCGAGATGTTGCCTCCTCCAGGGCAGTCAAAGATTGACACCACCGAGTGCGGTGGCCAATTCAGTTTACGTATTTTGAATCATTCCACCATCGTTCTGAAGCCAATATCTCAATAAAGTTTCATCGGTTTGAATCATAATGGGACTGAATTTTGGATTCTTCAAAATCATGTTTTGTAATGTTTCTAATTTGCGTGTCTTTGGGTTATAAATATCATTGACAAATCCCCCCTTCGTGTTTGTTTGTCTTTCTTGCTTCCCTTCTTTTTCTTTTAACCCCAAAACCCTTCGATATATTAGGCTGCCTCTTCTTGATCTCTAACGTATATACACAAAATAGTTTAATCTGAATTAAAATATAGAGATGAAAAATAAGATATAAAGTCACGTGCATGCTCCATTTTCGATCAATACTAGCAACCCACGAAGTGGATAATTCACTTCTATAGTTTTTTTAACCTAATTAATTATTTTGTAAATCCTTCAGTAATTAATTTTGATTAATAAATTGTTTAGTTATTTTTAGAACTCACTAAAATAGTTTCTTATAATATTTTTTAAAATACAAGAAAAGGTTTTTTTTGGACATAATATTAGTTACTAATATATAAAGGTTAATATAATTAATGACAAAATCGATTGATGGCTTGCGCACCCATCAATCTAATGAGTAGGTTTCTTATGAGATGATATTACGAATCTTTATCTGTGAGACAGGTCAATTCTATCGATATTCACAATAAAAAGTAATACTCTTAGCATAAAAAGTAATATTTTTCATGAATGACCCAAATAAGAGATCCGTCTCACAAAATATATCTCGTGAGACTGTCTCACACGAGTTTTTGTCCCATCTAATATATAAAGGTTCATATAATTAATGACAAAATCAATGAATGACAAAATCATCTCGTTTATCAGCAGTGTTTTCTTATAATAAGAAATAAACGAAAATTTTAGAATCTAATTACATATATAAAAAAAAATGCAACCAAATAAACAAAACATGAAACCATATGTGAAGTACAGTTGTCTCGTATTCTAAGCAGAATCGTATAATGGTTTCTTCATCAAAACGCGAACTCATCTACATAATACCTAATCACTATTCAGAATCAGAAAAATCCAACACTCGATGAAAGGTAACACGAAAAACCTAAAAGGAACGTGGCAGTGTAAATGGAAAGAGACACTTGAAAGAGCAAAGACTTTAGAAATTACTACCTTTGATCCGATATTAGACAGAAAATAGAGATTAACTAAGCAGAGCTGACGGAGGAATTCGATGTTCTCCGATAGTCCGTAGTGCCAACCAATATGCACATAGCTTATTCTCAAATATATATATATCTCACCACACACAGTTGGCAATGGCACTGATCGAGACAGCACAAGGAACCGAGGACAATTTCCAATCTCACACACTCTCCTATATCACTTGAGGAATAGAGAGGAAGTAGGAAAAAAAAGAGAATAGCTCACATGCACCAAGCAAAGAACACACGCCGAAGAAGAATGGAACGTACAACGCACAATTTCAAGCTACTGCCTTTCTCAGAAATCTCACGCTACGCTCCTTGCTAGTGGGAACCAATGGGTATTTTATAATAAGACATAATAACCTAGTAGGCCAAGGTTTAAGGGAATGGGCTTTGGGTTATGAGCTTGGAAAAAGTTGGGCCAAACCCAACATTTCTCCACCTTTTAGCCCAATGCCGGTTCACTGTACAGGAGAGTCACCTACAGCCATCATCATCGCCCCACTTCCAGAAAACACAAAGTTAGTACAAGTACCAATTTATTGCAGACACTAAGTAAGCTACAAAAAAGAACAGAAACCGAACACATCAGTCAGAAGTATCAAAATTTAAAATTTTTAAACAAGATCTGAATTTTTCAACAGACAAACACTTAGTTCCCATATCAGCAGGATTGAATTGAGAAGGAATTTTTTCAAGATAGACTATGTCTTTTGCAACCACATCACGAATGTAGTGGAATCTAACATCAATATGTTTAGTTCTATCATGAAAAACAGGATTCTTACACAGTTGTATACCAGACTGGCTATCAGAAAATACTACAACTTCACCTTCAAGAAAACCAATTTCAGAAATAAAACATTTCAACCAAATAGCTTCTTTTAAAGCTTCAGTGACAGCAACATACTCAGATTCAGTGGTTGAAAGAGCAACAATGTGTTGTAATTGAGATTTCCAGCTAATACAAGCACTACACAATGTAAACACATAAGAAGTTGTTGATTTTCTATTGTCCCTATCATTTGCATAATTAGAATCCACATATCCAACCAATTTAACACCAACATCAGATTTTGAAAATTTTAAACCATGCTTTACAGAACCATTCAGATATCTCAAAAGCCATTTGACAGCTTGCCAATGGTAAACATCAGTATTAGACATATACCGACTCAAACAACTCACAAAATAAGCAATATCAAGCCTTGTGCTAACCATTAAATACATGACAGAACCTATAGCATTTGAATATGGCACATTCTTCATGTTTTTAACATCAAAATCAGTTTTTGGAGATTGCTCTTTACTTAGAACAAAATGACCAGCTAAAGGTACATTGACTGGTTTTGCATTTGACATGGAAAATTTACTCAAAACTTTCTTAACATATGTATCCTGATTCAACAAAATGACAGAACGTTTTCTATCCCTATAAATGTTCATGCCAAGAATACGTTTAGCATCTCCTAGGAATTTCATATCAAATTTAGCGCTCAAGCAATTTTTGACATGATCAATAGTTTTCATACAAGGACTAATCAATAGCATATCATCCACATAGATAAGCAAGAAAACATGAACTTTAGCATTGTGTTTGAAATACAAGCAATGATCACAATTACTTCTAGTAAAATCCATAGAGAGCATGCATTCATCAATCTTTTTGTTCCATTGTCAAGGAGATTGCTTCAATCCACACAAAGATTTCTTTAACAAACAAACATGATCAGGATACTTAGAATCAACAAAACCATCAGGTTGCCTCATAAAATTTTTTTCATCAAGTTCACCATGTAAAAATGCAGTTTTAACATCTAATTGTTTCAACTCCCAATCAAACTGAGCAACAAGGGCAAGCATAATTCTCACAGTAGTAAACTTTACGACAGGAGAAAATATTTCAGTATAGTCCATCCCTTCCTTTTGAGTAAAGCCCTTGGCCACTAACCTATCTTTAAATCTAACAGATTCACATTCATTTTTGACCTTAAATAACCACTTACAGTCCACAACAGAACAATTTTCAAGTTTAGGTACAAGAATCCAAGTGTTGTTAACATGCATCGAATTAATTTCTTCATTTATCGCATTTAACCATTGCACAGAATTTTCAGATTTTAAAGCTTCTTCATATGACTTAGGTTCAACATTATCAATTGATTCAAACACACTAAATGCATGAGAAGTCCTATGAAAATCATCAAAACATTGTGGCTGCCTAATATTTCTTTTAAATCTATCCCTAGCCAATTGATAATCATTCAAATCACTAAGATCAGTTTCAGGCATATTTTCAGCACTTTCTTCATGCACATCAGCATCAACTTGATTATAAAAACAGTTTCAGACAAATTTTCAGGTAAATTGTTCACATCAGGAACATTCTGTACATTTTCAGAATCATGACTTGAACCAAGTAAATGCTCCACCTTGTTTGTATTAGTGGTAGGTTTAGGAATAGGTAAAGGAACAGATAAACAGGGAAATTCAAACTCATTGAAAACAACATCCCTACTGATTATCACTTTAAAACCAAGTTGGTCCCTTAACCACAATCTATAACCCTTAACCCCATCAGGATAGCCAAGAAAAACATATTTCACAGACCTAGGTTCAAGTTTGTCATTTTTCTGATGCACAAAAGCAGAACAACCAAAAACTTTCAAGTTTGGAAAATTAATTTGCGTACCAGACCACACAGATTCTGGACACTTACCATTCAAAGGCACAGAAGAAGACCTATTTATCAAATAAGCAGCAGTACAAACAGCTTCACCCCAGAACTTTTTTGAAAGTTTAGAACTTGCAAGCATACAACTCACCCTTTCAAGTAAAGTTCTATTCATACGCTCAGCTACACCATTTTGCTGAGGCGTATAAGGGACTATCCTATGTCTTTGAATATCAGATTCAGCACACAAATTGTCAAACAATCGATTACAAAATTCAAGACCATTATCAGTTCTTAGAATTTTAATTTTCTTACATGTTTGATTTTCAATCAAGTTTTTCCAGTTTTTAAACTTCTCAAACACATCAGATTTGTTTTTCATTAAAAACACCCAAATTTTTCTTGAAAAATCATCAATAACAGATAGAAAATACTGACTTCCACCATGCGTTGGCACACTAGCAGGACCCCACACATCAGCATGCAAATACTCAAGTATTTCAGAAATGACAGAGTGTTTGGGAATAGGGGAATTTGGAAACTTAACTCTAGACTGTTTACCAAGAACACAAGAATCACAAAATGGCATACAAGACAATTTATCACTACCAAAATAACCATCTTTGTGCAAAATTTCAAGACCTTTAGAACTCATGTGACCTAATCTTTTGTGCACAAATCAGTTTTGTCACTTAAGAAAACATCACAGAATTTTGCACACAAGATTCACATTCAGCATGAGAAATATACAAATTTCTCTTTTTGGCAGCTTTGAAGACCACTAAAGACCCTTTCATAATTTTCATAACCTCATTTCCCCATCTACCCTGTAAACCATCATCTTCTAATGCAGCACAGGAAATCAAATTATGACATAAATCGGGAACATGCCGCACATTCTGCAAAGTTAACACATAACCAGAACCAAATTTCAGGGATACATCACCAAGACTAGCAACTTGACACAATTTTTCATTTGCCATAGAAACAGACCCATGCTTCACTTCTTTATAATTAGAAAACAGATTTTTAAATGGGGACATGTGGAAAGTGCACGCAGAATCAACTAGCCATTCATTCTCACAAATAGAACTTGAATGCACAGAATTCACCACAGGCATATCACATACCTCAGTCACAATAAAAACATCACCCATGTTTTCACTACCAGAAGCCATATTAGCAAGGTCATTATGCTGATTTTTGAAATCTTGGTTTTGGTTTTGCTTGGGCATAGAACACTCTCTAATGTAATGACCAGTTTCACCACAATTATAGCATTTTCTATTCTTGGGTCTCGACTTGGAACTTGCCTTACTCTTACCTCTATTTTTAACAGAAGATTGGTTGTGGTTGTTCGAAGGTTTTTGATTATGAAATCTTTTTTTAGACCTTCCTCTAACAAACATAACCTCACCAGAATTATTACTACCCTTATTGGTTTTTAAATCTATCTCTTTGCTTTTTATGCCATTCACGACAGTTTCTAAACTTACCTGATCTCTACCAAACTTAATAGCAGATTTAACATCACTGTAAGAATCAGGTATGTCATTTAAAAGAACAATAGGGGTGTAATCATCAATATTTTTATCTCCTCTATACTTAGTATATTGAACTAATTTGGTAAACACATCAAGGTTTTCATCAATGTCCTTGTTCAAATCAAGTTTGAATCGGAAAAATTTCTCAAGCAAAAACAATTTACTGGGCAACGAAGTTTCAGTATAAAGTTCTTCTAATTTTTCCCAAAGTTCCTTAGCCGATTTTAGTTTACTAACTTTTCTTAACACAGAGTCAGACAAGTTCAGAATTATAGACGAATAAGCAAACTCATCCATTTCAGCCATTTTTTCAGGAGTTTCAGCAGCAGGATATGACAAGTCTATCGCTTTACAAACTCTTTGTTGTACCAAAATACCTTTCATTTTCTGCTGCCATATTGAAAAATCTGTTTTTCCATTAAAATGTTCAAGATTATATCCGGTCATAGCCATTTTCAAAAAACACAACAGTTAACAAAAAAACAAATTTTCACACAGAAAAAATTTAAATCACACAAGATCAAAACGAACACAACGGAAGCAACTTTTAGCCACGGAAATGAAAACACAACAGTAAACAACAAGCATATAAAACCCAGCGTTCTACCAGCAGCAAATCCCAGCACATAAATCCGCGGCAAGCGGTTATTCTACAAAAAACAGTAAAAAAAGGTTCCAGCCAATATACCATAGCGAAACCCTAAGTAAGAGTTTCAGATTTCGACGAACCGAAGGCGACGGCACGGCGGGCAGCAAGGCGGGCAGTAACCAATGGCTCTGATACCACTGTTAGGTGCCCATCGGGTGATGCCGTATCTTCTTTTTCTGGCTGGACAACCTGAAACTTTCAACACAACAAGAAACAATATAATATGATATGTTAGGATAAAACGGGGCTCAGACGAACTGATTTTGGCCTCTCCAAATACACAGTAAACCAAGGCGAAGACCACAAAAGGTTTTTCGATCAAAACCCCGGTTACTGATAACCAACTCAACCCTTAGCGAATTGCCCCTAAGCACATAGCTCACCACACACAGTAGGCAACGGCACTGATCGAGACAACACAAGGAACCGAGGACAATTTCCAATCTCACACACTCTCGTATATCACTTGAGGAATAGAGAGGAAGAAGGGAAAAGAAGAGAATAGCTCACATGCACCAAGCAAAGAACACACGCCGAAGAAGAATGGAACGTACAGCGCACAATTTCAAGCTACTGCCTTTGTCAAAAATCTCACGCTACGCTCCTTGCTGCTGGGAACCAATGGGTATTTTATAATAAGACATAATAACCTAGTAGGCCAATGTTTAAGGGAATGGGCTTTGGGTTATGGGCTTGGAAAAAGTTGGCCCAAACCCAACAAGCCAAATAACTCATGGTATGATCTTCTAAATCTTAGCTCTTCCCGTTCCGTCATCTCACTTATATATATATATATATATATATATATATATATATATATATATATAGACACACACCGCCGAATCACTCATGGTATGATCTTCTACATCCTAGCTCTTCCCGTTCCGTCATCTCACACACACAGATATATATATATATATATATATATATATACATATACATATATAATATTTGTATTGTATATATATATATATACATATACATATATAATATTTGTATTGTGTGTGTTGTGCTATCAAGACAGGTTTGGATGAAGTTTTTGAGATAGTTTATAAGCTCAAAGTTACTATAAATTTGAAAAATTACAAGTTTTTAAAATAAGATGTTTGTCAGCTTAATAAGTTAACTAAAAAAGTTAGACGATCATCGTGTATTATCCATAAAAATACATGGAGATTTGACTTAATTTGGGGTCTTCACCTTTGTTACGAAGTCTCTACAAATTCAGGAATTTTTTTCAAAACGATGAAGTTGAATTCTTACAAGAGCACACACGTAATTGCCCAAGAGAAGACAAATATTTGGTCGATACACAAATTAAGAGTAGTTTTCTTCAGAGAGATCGTGGCTTCATCACAATGGTATGGCGGTTCAAAATGCGAGTAGAAAATTGTCCATTATTTTCTGTCATATCGACCTTGGATTGTCCCGGCGGGGGCAAAAGCTCGAAATTTTGAACCAAACTTCCCAAGGTGATCCCCATAGCAGCCATCGCCATGAAGATTCCGGGGCAACTCCTCCTGCCAACCCCAAACGGGATATATTTTATATCATTACCATTGGCTTCCACCTTACACTCTTCCTCCAAGAATCTCTCGGGCCTGAATTCTTCCGGCTTCTTCCAGTGAGCAGGGTCGTTCGCCAGCCACCAGGCGTTGACGAAGATTCGGCTTCCTCCTGGGATCGTAAAGCCCTTGAGATCAGCATCCTCCAGGTTCAGGTGTGGAACCAAACAAGGGACGATCATTCTTCGGGCGAAGAGTCTCCTTTATTACTGCCTGAAGATAGGGGAGCTTGAGGGTATCGGGCTTGGTAACCTGCACGTCCGGCCCGACATCTCAGCCCAGAGTTTGCTTTGAATCCGAGGGTTGTTGATCAGTTCTCCAACGGCCCACTCTATCGCCCATATGGTTGTCTCGATTGCTGCTCCATCGGAAAAAAAGATAATTCAGGTTTCTGTAACATTTTTAGCTAAAGAAAACGAGTTTGAGAGGCAGTCTCCAACAATGAGTTGGACCCAAATCTGATTGAATTTAGTTTTAGAGTTGAATTAAATTGAGTTTCAAAGATGTACATGTTATAGCACCTATTAGACGTACCAGCAACATTCATGTTTTCTACAATGTAGAGAACATTGTCGTCATTTATCTCTCCCATGTCTTTGGCTTGAAGAATGTGATCGATTCCACGTTTGAAACCTTTGTTCTCTGTTGTTTTCGTGCTTACATTTTCTCTGTTGAAAATTTCAAAAAAGAAAAAGAAAAAAAGGTGTCCAAAAGGAATTACTTACTTTTCAAGTGATACAATATTTTCCAAGATTTATAATTAATAATTTAGATCAAAGAGTGAAACTTACTTCCAGTCATCAACAAAATATTCCTTGTACAACTTCAACCTCCTCTTGGTAACCTCTTGGCAAATCTTCAAGTAACCTCTCAAGAAAGGCCTCAAAATGGGAAAAAAATCACCAAAATTGTACTCGAGACTCTGCCCCAATCTATTCCTCTCCGCGTTCACGGTCTTAACCTTGAGATACAAAGGATCGTCCATACTCGCAAACCCTCTCCCAAACATGATCTTGTACACATTATTGTACGCCATTAACTCTATCCTATCCCTCAGAACAATCCCTTCCGTCGCCGCCGCCGGGTTCTTCCTCACATCCTCCACCACCGCGGCCGCCTCCGCCTCCCACTCGCGGCGGTTCTGCTGCACCACCTTGTTTGTGAAAAATGGTACCGTCACGATCCTCCTAATCTTTCTCCAGTGCTCCCCGTATTCCGTGAAGATCATGTCTTGCCCTTTACCAGTGAAGATGTCGAAGACGATGTTTCTGGACCGGGAGCCGAACTCGACTCCTTTAGCGAGCAAGACTTCTTTGGCTCGCTCTTTCGAGGAGATCACGGCGATCTTTCTTTGGCCCATCCTGATCAAGAAAACTTCCCCGAATTTCTTGGCATAGCGGATCAAGTCGTGGTGGTCTAGCTTGTTGCCAATTTGGAGCCAGCTACCGAATATGGGCAAGGAGAATGGGCCCGGAGGGCACTTAAACCGCTTTCTGCGTAGCGTGGACACAAAAATGGCGAATGTTACTGAGACAAGGAGACTTACAAGGGCTTTCTGGAAGAGGGAAAGATCCATTTGGAAGAGTGAAAGAGCCAGAATTTTACAGGGAGGAACTGCTGCTGATTTTGCCACCGATTCGCAAACGAACACGGATGAAAAATAACAACAATAATCGAAGTGTCGGCAAAGAAAGATATTGACACAATAAATGCATGGTGATTCATTGTGAGAAAAAGATGGGTCGTATCAGAGTTGCAACTGGAAGGAAATTGTCTAAACGTGGTTTCACGAAGACGAAGAGCTCCGTCCTCGTATTTTGTTATCATTTATTTTTATAGTTTTTTTTATTAACTTTTCGTTGCTTAGTTATGTAATAATTATGAGATATTTTATTTTTATGTATTAAAAAAATATATGTTCTCTTTGAAAACATAATGAATGATTGTACACCATAAAATATTATAGTGAAATTCTTTCATCTTATCCATGATTTTTACTCTAATAATTTTTTATGAATTTTTTACGTAAATCTCGGTGTCCAATTTATTCTTTATTTTCATATTTATGATATCAAATTGTACAGTAGGTCTCTTGTGAGACGGTCTCACTGACTAAGAATAATTTTTCTAATTTATTTAGATAGATTGGTTGTTCCTTGTACTCTCTTTGTCCGAGATAAACAAGTCTCGAGTCCACGCTCAAGTCCCGTCAAAAGTGCGAACACTTATGTTATATCTTTGTAATCTGAAATAATATCATACTTGTATTCTAAAAAAAAAATCGACCAAACAAGAAGCCGGTAATCATATTTTTTATAATATCGACATGTTAAAAATTATATGGCATGGTATATAAATATTTGTTTCATGCAACAAAATTTGTGTCAATTTGGATAACATTAAACCAATTAGATTCACTAAAACGTCCATATAGAGAATCCAAGAAAAGAATGGTAACAAATTAGTTTCTGTATTAATTTTCATTTTAAAAATATACGAAATTAGACACTAAAATTAAAAAGCAATCAAATTTGTTGGACACTAACAAATTCTTCTTGTTGGGCCTTGGACAAATCCTATAGGCATATGATATTCCAATTCCATATAAGAGCACCCACGATGAGGGTGTAACACCCATTTAACGCTTTTCTCCACTGTGAGTGGACTTTATTAACACCCACTCACAAGAGAGAGGAGAAGTGCTGGCACGCGCCACAAAACGTGGTGGCAGCCCTAGGCGGGCCCCACGTGTTTTGATTTTAAAATTTGTTTTTAAGCGGACTCCACGTATTTTGAAATTATTTTTTTAATTTTTTTTTATTTTTTCATTAATTTTGGATTTTCATATTGTTGTAAATTTTTTAATAATTTTGGATTTTCACACCGTTGTAAATTTTTTTAAAAAAAATATTTAATTAAATTCGAATTTAATTATAAAAAATCCAAAAAATTTGTAACGACTAATTAACAGTTAGTTTCAATTTTCTTCTATAAATATCCACAAATGTGTAAACATATTTTCATTCCCAACTCATTACACTCTCCAATTATACTTTTTAATATTCTCCCATTTATTTTTTTAAGTTCTAAAATCTTATTTTCTATCCAAAATGGATAAAAATAATAAAGCATTTTTTACAAATTTCTTGAATTCTACAAACAACCCGCAAAAATATTCATCTTCCCAAAATCCACAAATTCCACCAAATTATCAATACCCACATCCATTTCCAAATATGATGTTTCCTCCCCAAAATCTTCAAAATTTCCAAGGTTTTGGAAATTCTATGAATCATCCGAAATATGCCCCTCGAGGTCCATGTCAACCGATCCAGCCGAATATTGGCAAAACATGAGTCATCCGTATTCACGCCGCCGGTTGTTCATAGATATAGTACCCCGCACACAAATGTTATGTCTTTCACATCTCCAATGTTGAATGAACCTGCAACTCCGACTTTTGTCTCAGAGACGCAATTTTCCGATCGTGAATCCCCAATTGAGGTTTTCCATTTAGAAAAAAAGCAGTTTCAAATGCTGATGGTTCAAGAAAGCGTTCAAGTTGGACAAAGATTGAAGACGAGGTCTTAGCGAGAAGTTTTGTCACTATCAACGATGATCCAATAATCGGCAATGATCAAAAAGCGGATGCTTTTTGGGGACATGTTGCAAGCTACTACAGTGAGAATCGTCCCTCAGGTTCAAACACCAGAAGTGCAAATGTTATACAGTCACATTGGCACAATACAATCCAAAAGAAGGTATATCGATTCAACGCAAATTATAATAGTGTTTACAGTTTATATCGAAGTGGTCACAGTGACGAAGATATATTGAGATTTGCGTACGAAAAATATCGATCCGAAAACAATGGTGTTGCATTCAATCTCGAGCATGTGTGGAGAATTGTCAAATACCGTCCGATGTTTACTCCACAGTCCGCTGATCACTATGTGGCCACAAAGAAGACGAATACTTCAGACTCGGGAGCAAGCAACACCTCTTCTAACCAAGAGGTAAGCATAGACCTGGATGATGAAGATACCCGTCCAATGGGACAAAAGACAGCAAAAAAAAAGAGAAAAGATAGAGTCAAATCGACCATAGAAGATCTGACATTAAACTACAATAATATTTTCGCAAAGTTCACCGACTACACAAGCGTGAAGAAGTCCGAAGTCAATCTGAAACAAAAACAACTCGAAGTAGAGGAGATTAAGGCAAAAGCTGCCTTGTCCAGATCTGAAGCTAATAATCGACGCTTGAAATTGAAGGAGTACGAAATCTTGAACAAAGACACCTCGCAGATGACAGAGGAACACCTTATCATACATGAATGTCTATGCCAGGATATTAGGTCGAGATGGAATATCTAAACTATTTACTCAACGTTCATTTTCTATTATTATTATTATAATCCAGAGTGATTGTAATTTTTAATTATTGTATTTGTCATTTCGATTAATGTGATTTTTAATTATTATCATCTTTGCAAAATTATTATTGTCAACTAGCCGTTGCAAAGTAGCTGTTGTGGTATTTTTTTCGAACAACTATTTTATTTAATAAATATATTTAAAAAAACATTAATATTATTTATGAAAATTTATAAAATATTTTATTAAAAAGTAAGATTATTTTAAAAATTAGAATAATGATTTAAATAATGTAAAATATATTTAAAACATATTTATTTAATATGAAAAAAATTTAAGATGATTGAGTGGACTGTGAGATTCATAAATAATGAGTTTGGATGTTAAAAAGAATGTGGGTAAAAGAGATATGTTGTTATAATGAGTATGTGGCATTGAACCCCACGATTTTTGATGAGTTGGTGGTTGTTATAACATTCACTCATTGTGGATGCTCTAAATACATACATTTGTATACATTCAAGTGATAAAAGATACCATTTCAATTGTGTATTTAAGGTTGAACATTTATCAATATATGTGAAGTCTATTGATTTTAATTTCGCATGTTCAAGAACATTGTTAAAATCTTGATAGCTTGATCTCGAGAAATTTATTTTTATCTTTTCATTCCATACATGCAAAATATTCATTAAGCAAACAAATATTCATTAAGTAAACGTCAATGAATTGTATGAATATTATCAAAGTTTTATATTTACTTTTCATTCGGCAACTCCAAATTTTGTCTCGAAATACAACCTAATATATTCAAATGGCGGATGTTACAATTTTTTTTTATTAAAAAAATACAGAATTTTACGATTTTGAAAACATTAGACATGAAATTTAAAATTCTTTTTCCAAATGTAACAAAAATATATTTCCGTTTTCCCCTTAAATTTCAAAATTGTTTTCAAAATATAAGACCCGTCTATTTAAGAGTAGTTTCAATTTTATAGTTTTAACTTTATTGTGTTGTGTTGTGTCGTCCTGTTCCAAAATTAGAGACGACAATGAGTTGAGCTCAGATGAGATTTTATGCATCTATCTTCATCCTCATTTATTGTATCCACCTCGTACACATCCTCGTCTCTGCTGGATATTCAACTTTTATCTTCATCCTCATATTTGTCGAAAGTCTGTATATCTATATCCTACCAAAATATCTTACTACCACCTAAATTTAATTTTTTCAAATTTGAATTATTTCGATAAAATGATGCTTATTTACTAAATCCTTACAAGAACAATAAGAAAAATATTAAAGATAGAAAAATAAACAATGTAAACATCATATATGAAATAACAAAATATTATAAATAATTTATTCAAACACAATTATCCTACAAAAATAACATTAACTTTATACTAATAATTTTATTCGTTCTATCTAATTAACATCATTCAAGAAAAGCAAATTAGAATTAATATTTTTAATTTAAATGAAAACATAAATATATGTATACATACATACCTATATATATATATAATCGGGTGTGGGTAGAATGTTAACTATGTCCGCTTTCATCCCATACCGAAAAATCACTCGTTTACTCATTTATTAAATCGGATAAAAAATTCAATTCATATCCTCTTCTATTCAGGTGGGATATCAAATTCTCTGTCTAATTCAGAGAAAAACGTCATTCCTAGTATGTCCGTATTTTAGTTTTTTATTTGGATTATCGTCAACTTTCAATTTAGTTTAATTTTTATAAAATTTAACTAATTTAATATTTTAAAAGAATATATGATATTATTGAAGTATTTGTTGGATAAAAAAATGAATTTCCAATTAAACAACATTAATTTAGTGCATCTGTCTTCGTGCATGCATTTTGTTCATCTGTTCCCTTTTTGCATGCACGCCCCCCTCTCTCTTCTCTCTTAATTCTCTTTCTACGCAGAGCCGCGACGCCTACGCTACATACACATCCTTGTATCTACACACATCTCTAGTTTGTTTATCTAATTTTAATTTTAATTTATATTTAATTTTAATTAATTTGATTTTGGGACTGCAAGAATCAGTAGCACCACCGACGGGGCCATCGGCGGCCGCCGCAGTTTTGACTTTCGATTTTTGAATCTCAGATGCAATCCAAGATTTCTAGTTTGTGATAAAAAAAAAATTGGCGACGTGGGTTTGGATTGATTCGTCCTGGAGATGGTTACATGCGGTCGTGCATTTGATTGATTTGGATAAGGTAAGTGGAAAATGTTTTTTTCCTGAAAAATTAAGGTACACGAGAAGTTTTCTCTTGTTTTTCTTTTGATATGGCGATTTGCCCGAAGAATTCTGTGTTTTGTCCGTCTGGGTCAGCAAGATTTCAGATTTGAAGGGTTTTGATCTCGATGTATAATGTTTGGGTTTAATAGGGATTTTGACTTGGGGAGTTGAAATTTGCGAGAAATGGGGTCAGAGAATTGCATGAATGACGCGTGCCGTACGACGACGTTGTCTGAGTGGAAAAAAGGTTGGAGCTTGAAATCAGGAGGATTCGCCACGCTTTGTCACTACTGCGGGTAATTTCTGAATGCCAAATTTAACACTTCACAATTCGGCATACAATTTATCACCTCCACCCGCGTCTGGTTTTAGCTCGTGGGGGTAATTTGGGGATGTGAAATATTGATTCCTAAAATATCGTTCCACCAGAGAGTTTTTCTTCTTCCGCTAGTATGAATGTTTTTGCTGTCATTGTGTGTGTCCTATTTTTAGAATTTTTTTTTTCTATTTTCTGCGCCATTTTTGGTTCCCTTGTCTTTTCCTCAGTTTTTCGTAGTTTTTCCTCGTGGGTTTTTTTCCCCATTTTGTACTTGTTCATTTTATTTTATTTTAAAAAAAGAAACATTTTTTTCATCTGTATTTATTAAATTGGCTCAGGAGCTATTCATATAGATATATGGAATCTGTTTCTCTTTGAAAGATCACGTTTTCATCCGTATGCTTACTTCACTGGCTGTGCTCGAGTTCTTGTGTATGATGTCTATATCTTGTATCTATTTTTTATTGAGCTAGATTTTTTTAGGAATTAAATAAGTTTCTTTTCACTTAATCAGTTAGTTAATTTGTGTGGTCTGCTCAATTCGTGTTGTGATATGGGTTAATGTGGATTCAGATTAGCGTATGAGAATTCAGTCTTCTGTGAGACATTCCACTTTAAGGAATCTGGTTGGAGGGAATGCAAATTATGTAGGAAGGTAATTATGTATTGACATCCATGCCGTCTTTTTGAAGTTGTTCTTATGTGTTAATTAAGCTTTTTTTGTGTGTGTCTATCCTTTGTCATTCGGCATGACAGATCATCCACTGTGGGTGCACTGCTTCAAGATATCTGTATGAATACATGGATTTCGGAGGTATCAGTTGCCTAAGCTGTGCAAAGCATTTGGAAATTCAACCTGTGCAACCAGTTCAGGTTTTTGTTCCTTTACCATCGCAAAAAATGCAAGAACTATAATGTGCTTATTTCGAGAGGTAAATCTAGGGGGGATGATATGCATACGCAAATTCTTTCAATAATTTAAGAAATTGCAAGTTCTGTTCCATCTCATCCGGTGTCTTCGAATTCTTGAATCATGGATTGCATCTGTTGTGAATTGACCATCTTATAACGAAATCGTTACTCTTGTATCAATTACGTTAACATTATTTGTATTCGCGTTTGGATAGATTCTTGTCTTGATTGCAGTTCATGAAATTGTTGTTCCTTTGAAAGCCTCTGAAGTTGGGCTCTGTTTATTTGTGATGCATGATCCGATTACTTTTGAATATCTCTTATCTTATGAGATGACAGGATGATTCCTTGGTACTTATACTTGAATCATTCAAGCAGACTCCCAGTGATCTTCCCTGTGGCCCGTTTATGACAAATGGTGTAAAAGATGTGTATCCTCTAGTTACTGAGCATAAAAGAAATGACGACAAATTTAGTACTGAGAGACTTCTTCAGTTGACGAAGGCTGTGGAAGCAACTGACGTGATTTCGAAGCTCGGGCAAGTTAGACGAGAAGAATCTATGTTGAAAACCGTGGACACCCAAAACTGCGTATCAAATCTCAGACAGCAGTGTTCCTCACCTGCTTTTCTCAAAACAGATATCGGTCAACCAAAACAAGAAGTTAAAGATACACACGAGTCTCTGACTCAGCAGTCTCAAAACTTCTCTTTGGCAACTCCTTTAGGTAGCTCAAGTTCGCATCTGCCTTTTGTTGGAGAGATTACTGAAGGGGTCGAACAGAGCAAAAGTTCTTTCCAACATGGTAAAAGTACAAAGCAAGCATTCTCAAAGCCAGTCAAGAATAGTCCTGCATCCTGTTCAGAGACAAACAAAGGCAATATTGCGCAAAAACGTTTTGCTAGGCCTCCAGCTGATGGGCGGGGTCGGACTCAGCTGCTTCCTCGCTACTGGCCTAAGATCACGGATCAAGAATTGCAGCAATTATCCGGAGAGTATCCTCTATAATTTATTTGTTCCTTTTTTATTCCTGACACAGATTTTTCTTTGCAAGAAAAAAAATTTATGCAGAGTTTGCCTTGACTGTATAATTTCAGCTTGAAATCCTCGATTGTACCATTGTTTGAGAAGATCCTGAGTGCAAGTGACGCTGGCCGAATTGGTCGCTTGGTCCTTCCTAAAGCCTGTGCTGAAGTCAGTCTTGTGTTTTTACTTAGTGTTACTATTTTTTTCAGCATCTAGTGACAAAACTTCGGAAATCATCACCACAAATATATTTGATGCAGGCATATTTTCCGCCTATTAATCAATCAGAAGGTATACCTATAAGGATTCAGGACATAAAAGGAAAACATTGGACATTTCAATTTAGATTTTGGCCTAATAATAACAGCCGAATGTATGTATTGGAGGGTGTTACCCCTTGCATCCAAAATATGCAAGTACAAGCCGGTGACGTAGGTATATCCTCCGATGATTATAATTTTTTTTATATACTAAAGTGTTTATCATTAATGCTTATTTGTCAAACTGTTTGATGGAAACAAAAATTATATTACTGATTTTGTGTTTTGAGCAGTGACGTTTAGTCGGATAGATCCTGGGGGTCAGCTCGTGATAGGCTGTCGGAAGGCGACAAATAACAGTGATGTGCAGGTAAGCATGTTATGCATGAACCTGTTGATTATTTTCAATTGCTGATGTGTAATTTTATTTGGAAACAAATAGGATTCTCATGCAACCATCCTTCCAAATGGTAATTCTTATGGGGAAATGTCGTATTCTGGTGTCACCGACACTTTGCTTACCGTAAGTTATTACTTTCTTTTTTTACTTGATTCATTCTTTTATTGTTTTTACGCCTATGATAATGACATAATCTTCTTTCCCTATATTCGGAAGACTGGAGGCCGAACATCTGATGATTCCATGCAGCAAAGTAATCATGTGTCTGAGAAGAAGTTGAGAAACATTAAAAATATACGGCATCTTATGCCCAATGATGAAGCTGTGGAGCTGAGAATTACATGGGAAGAAGCACAAGAGTTGCTTCGTCCCTCACCATCTGCCAAACCAACCATTGTCGTGGTCGAGGACCTTGAATTTGAAGAATTTGATGTAAGAAAAGTTTCATTCGGTCATCGTATATGTTAATTTAATAAAATGGTTCCCATGTTATAAGGTGTAAGATTATGAAACCTTGTATGTCGCCATGGTTATGGTTTTTCGGATTTCACTTTGTATTCTGTTATATTTTGTATATCTATTGACATGGCACAACAATTGAAACATGATGTTTAACTGTTGTTTTTTAAATTTTTGAGTTGTACTTCTGTAACTTTTGGTGCATTGGCGCAGGCGATAATATTCGGCTGTTCAGATTCTTATTTTTACTTAGGTAGTAGTTTGTATTAATTATTCTTCTGTTGCTTAGGAGCCACCAATTTTCGGTAAGAGGACAATTTTCACTTCTCGACTTTCAGGGTAAGAATTTAAGTATTATTTTTATCTTGTGAGACTGCGACTCAAATTTAAACAAGTGTCTGCAGGAGATTTTTTGTTTTTGTGTGTGTATTAATTATAATGTTGGATAATTTTATCAGAGAGCAGGAACAACTTGCACAATGCGACATTTGCTCAAAATGGCGAAGATTACCTGTTCATGCTCTTCTTTCTGCCGAGTGGACTTGTTCAGATAATACTTGGGACTCGAATAGGTTAGTACTTTTAGAGGTTCTATATAGACGAAAATATGGAATTCATAAACTTCAGTGCGCGAATTCTTGAACCTTCTGAGCGCATCAATAATTTTTGGAACCATGTTTGAATAAATATAAACTAGAAATGTTCAAGGTCAACACATATATTTTTTCTAATTATTTTAAATTTGAGGGTTGTGCCTAAAAATTCAAACATCAGCCAAAAGGGACAACACTAAGAGCAAAATTTTCAAATTTGAGTATCTCTCAGCTTCTTGTCAACGATACTAGAACATGATTAAATGATGTTAGGTAAGATTTATTTGCGGTGGGACCCACATTAAGTAAAATAATAATTAAAACTTCTTTTCCCACACATCCCACATCGGAAAGTTTATGAAATTGAACGAGGGAATTAGTTATAAATAGAGCTCAATTCCTTCAGTTATTGTATCCCAAAATCAAAAGTTTTTCAGCTTTGATAAAAGAGAGTGCATAAAAAAAGGTTGTATTTTTTTCTTGAGTGCGGGAATTCTCTTGTGTGAGTTAGAGAAATTATTTTCTCGGTATACTCGGGGTTTGGGAGTGAGAAATATTGAGTGTATTGGTGTATACACTTGTTGTAATATTTCTTCCAGTTATAAAAGTTGCAGTGCTCCGTGGACGTAGCCTATTTTGGGTGAACCACGTAAATCTTTGTGTTCTTGTTGATTATTTTATTCCGCGAGTTTGGGTACTATTATCATCGTTGTCGGCATCGTTTCGGTGTAATTTCCCAACAACTGGTATCAGAGCCTTGTTGTGAAAATTCATAAGAATTCTGAGTATGCTATGTGGTTGCAGCTTTGTCTGATCTTTCACATCAGAAAAGATTTTTTAGATTTTTTTGCTAAGGCTAGAGAAGTGATGGCCGGAGATGATGGATCAGGACCGGGAATCAACAAGTTCGACGGTACAGATTTTACGTTTTGGCGACTACAGATTATTGATTATTTGTATAGCAGGAAGTTGCATCAACCTCTATCTGGAAAGAAGCCGGAAAAGATGGAGGATGATGACTGGAAGCTTTTTGACCGACAAGTGTTAGGGGTAATACGATTGACCCTAACGAAGAACGTGGCACATAACGTGGCAGAGGCAAAAACAACGGAGGAAATGATGTCCATTTTGTCGGACATGTACGAAAAGCCGTCGGCAAATAATAAAGTACATCTCATGAAGAAGTTATTTAACTTGAAGATGAGATAAGATGCATCGGTGGCTAAACACATCAATGAATTCAACACGATTGTTTCACAGTTAACATCTGTTGAAATTAAATTTGATGATGAGATTCAGGCACTTATTCTTTTGGCGTCTTTCCCAGACAATTGGGAACCTATGCGGGCAGCGGTTAGCAACTCTGTTGGAAAAAGAAAGCTACAATTCAATGATGTCAAAGAACAAATTCTTGCTGAAGAAGTTCGCAGGATGGATTCAGGTGAAGGAACATCATCGAGATCTGCTCTAAATCTCGAGAATAGAGGAAGGGGCAGGAGTGACAAAAAGAGTTTTAACCAATGGCATGGTAGATCCAAGTCAAGAAATGGAAAAGACTAACACATTTGAAAAGAATGTGAAGTGCTGGAGCTGTGGTGAGACTGGTCACATGAAAATGAATTGCAAATCAACAAAGAACGACGTTAATGTTGTTACTGAGGAGGTACATGATGCTCTATTACTATCCATGGAAAGCCCGGTTGATTCTTGGGTTATGGACTCGGGAGCTTCGTTTCATACCACTGGTAATCGTGATGTATTCGATAATTACATTGCGGGAGATTACGGAAATGTTTTCCTGGCTAATGGAAAACATTTGGAAATAATTGGTATGAGTGATATCCGGATGAAGATGACAAATGAATCTGTCTGGAAAATCAACAAAGTAAGGCATGTACCAAAGTTGACACACAATCTGATTTCAGTGGGACAGCTTGACGACGAAGGTCATAAGGTGACCTTTGGTGATGGTTCCTGGAAAGTGAAAAAGGGAGCCATGATTGTTGCTCGGGGAAAGAAAACTGGAACACTTTATATGACTTTCAGTTTGAGAAATAAATTAGCGACTATGGATGCTGGAGTTAATTCAAGTCTATGGCATAGTAGGCTTGGGGATACGAGTGAGAAGGGAATGAAAATGCTTGTTTCAAACGGAAAGCTACCGGAATTAAAGATCGTTGAACACAAGCTATGTGAAGCTGTATTTTTTGGAAAGCAGAAAAGGTGAGCTTTTCAAAAGAGGTTAAAGAACCGGAATCGGCGGATTTGGAGCTGGTACATACTGATGTATGTGGACCATCTCCTGTGACATCCCTTGGAGATCACTCAAGATATTATGGCACTACTGTTGACAATTCGAGCAGGAAATTTTGGGTTTATTTTGTGAAAAATAAATCGGATGTTTATGAGACCTTGAAACAGTGGGAGTAGCCATGGAAGATGTGATGGATTCACTGTCATCCAATCACATGTGGGAGTTGTCAAAACTTCCTGAAGGTAAAAAGGTTTTACATAGCAAGTGGGAGTACCGGTTAGAACATGACGGTAGCAAGCGGTACAAAGAATTACTTGTTGTAAAAGGTGAAAAGAAAGTCATTGGTTACACTGCTATTTTCTCTCTGGTGGTAAAGTTAACTACTATCAGGACTGTACTTGGATTGATGGTAAAAGAAGATTTACATCTGGAACAGTTAGATGTAAAGACGACGTTTCTTCATGGTGAGCTAGATGAAGAAATAAATCAATCACAGGGATTTGAAGTACGAGGGAAAGAGAAAATGGTGTGCAAACTTCAGAAGAGCTTGTATGGTCTCAAACAAGCTTCAAGACAGTGGTACAAGAAGTTTGATGGTGTAATGAATAATGATGGTTTTCTGAGGTATCAGGCTGATCACTATTACAAATCCTTGGAATGGAGATCCTTAGAAATTGGATGAATGGAGTCTTGAAGCTTGAGAAGATTTATGGAAGAAGAATCCAGCTATGCTCATGAAGGCTGTTATCATTGAAAAACTGAAGTTGTGTTTGACTTCAGTTGGTCTCCTAGACTAACAAAGGAGGTATGAGCTGCTGCACTGATGATGTGAAGACATGATTGAAATCAAGTCTTCAAGTAGGAGAATTGTTAGGTAAGATTTATTTAATGGGGTGGGACCCACATTAAATAAAATAATAATTAAAACTTCTTTTCCCACACATCCCACATCGGAAAGTTTATGAAATTGAACGAGGGAATTAGTTATAAATAGAGCTCAATTCCTTCAGTTATTGTATCCCAAAATCAAAAGCTTTTCAGCTTTGATAAAAGAGAGTGCATAGAAAAAAGAGTGTATTTTTTTCTTGAGTGCGGGAATTCTCTTGTGTGAGTTAGAGAAATTATTTTCTCGGTATACTTGGGGTTTGGGAGTGAGAAATATTGAGTGTATTGGTGTATACACTTGTTGTAATATTTCTTCCAGTTATAAAAGTTTCAGTGCTCCGTGGACGTAGCCTATTTTGGGTGAACCACGTATATCTTTGTGTTCTTGTTGATTATTTTATTCCACAAGTTTGGGTACTATTATCATCGTGGTCGGCATCGCTTCAGTGTAATTTCCCAACAAATGATTCATTCCAAACTTAACATGAGAAACTCTTAAGATTCGTATGATTCTGATCCGATGTCCATACCCTTGAAGCTTCTCTATGAAATATCAATATCTTGTTTAATTTATTAATAGATTTTTTCTGTTTATTTCTAAATCTTTCATAGCAGTAATTTTGAGGATGTGCTGTTTATTTGCTTCAGGTGTTCATGTTCAGCACTAGACGATATAAGTCTGCAGGATCTGGAAGCTCTCTTTACCTATAACAATGGTATGAATTATAAGCATTGTTCAATGTAAAAATGCCGCCTCCTTTTGTGGACGTTTAGAAATGTGCAATTAAATAATTGGAGAACTTCTCTATTTTGTTAATCTGAATGTACCACCTATTTACGTCTATTGTAAACCACTTTCTATGTGTTTCTTTCACGAAATAATTGTTCTTGTGAACGATTCTGAGTTGTTTCGTGTATGATTTCCAGAGTTTAAGAAGAGAAGAATTTCAGATAATGTGTCCAAAGAAGGGGAGCCGTCTGGCTTAGATGCGTTGGCTACCATTGCAGTTCTAGGAGACAACATTGGCGACACGGGAGAGTCTTCTGCTGGGGCCACCACAAGACATCCTCGACACCGGCCAGGATGCTCTTGCATTGTTTGCATCCAACCTCCCAGTGGGAAAGGAAAACACGAGCCCACATGCAAATGCAACGTCTGTTCAACCGTAAAACGCCGATTCAAGACTCTAATGATGCGGAAGAAGAAGAGACAATCAGAACGTGAGAATGAGCTCGCCCAGGTGAAAGATAAGCCTGCTTGTGCCAAAATTTGTTTCGAGAAGGAAGAAGAAGATATCGCTGGAAATGCTCTTTTAGATATGAATCATCAGAAGGCAAACGAAGATGGAAATCTAATGCATTTGGACGAGGCGAAAATGGGAAGATTGGATTTGAACTGTGATCCGTATCGTGAAGAGGATGGGATGAGCTTGACAACGTTGATGAGCGTTTCTACTCTTCCTTTCGATATGTTCTTGGGGAAGCCGGATGCCTTACCAACCCTTGAAGCATCTATGCTTAGGAAGGAAGATAATGTTGCCGGTGAAGGAGCCATTCTTCCTAGAGATTCGGGACAAGAAAATAATCCAGGAGATGGGTAAGGGGCATTACTTTTGGGTACCATTTACCATTTTAGACGATAGATTTCTTCATATAATGTTAATCTTTTTTTTTTAAGGTGACCACAGTCTTTTTTTCTTGGATACATATAATCTGTTTTTAGCTTATGTAGTCGTATACAAGGTATAGAGTTGAGCGAGTGATTTTGTTTCCTTTGGATTGAGGTTTGCTGTTTGAAAATATCCCGAGCGAACCACATTTGTTGAGACTAAATCAAGTTTCAAAATATATATTAACGTTTTCATTTTTGTCTAAAAACTGAAATTCTGGTCATATAATTGTTAGGGGGTTGCGAATAATGTCTTTGTTTATTACATTTTCAAATTTAATCCATTATCACAATTGGTCCTGCACATTCATCATAATGCTACTGCATACCCAAACAAAGTCGCATGCCGTACTGCCGAGGAATCTTAGGACCACAAACTTAATCAGAAAGGAAGGTAAATTTTGAAGAAATGAGTTTTCTTTATGAATACTCCCGTAGATATAAGATCAAATGTCCACCATTTAATTGATGCCCCCATAGTATCCCATTAACCCTATTTCATGTCCTTAACTATGTTGTTAATTCCATAATTATTGATGCAATTCCCTGGTATACTAAATCAATTTTTACTAATACAGTAAACATAATATTAATTTATAAATTTTTACTAATACAGTAAACATAATATTAATTTATATTATAAGATAAACATTGTAAAATAACTGAGCAGCCAACCCCACCTAAATTAATAATATTGGACATACAAGGACTTCAAATTTGGTCGGTACATGACAGTAGTCATTAAATTCCCTAATAATTACAGTTGTCACCATCGATGACACGACAATTATAACAACAGCTTCAATCATGTTAGCCTGATTTCGAGGAATTTGGTTGGAAGAGGGCTCTTGTGAGGTGGTCTCACGAATTTTTATCTGTGAGACGAATCAATTTTACCGATATTCACAATAAAAAATAATATTATTAGTATAAAAAATAATATTTTTTCATGGATAACCCAAGTAAGAGACCCGTCTCACAAAATACAACCCTTGAGATAGTCTCACACAAATTTTTGCTATTTGATTTTACATCCATACATGAAAATTAAATCACATAAAGATTTCTTATGTCAATATTTTCTCGAGTAATATATAATATTTTTTCATGGATGATATATTATACATTGTTACTTGGTTTTTGTGTTTTTCCAAGAGTACTTAACTTAATGTGTATCAAAATATATCATCTGCCGGTACATTGTCATAAAAAAATAAAAACTATAATTTTGTTTTTGTTCCGGTAATTTTGTTATCTTGCGATTTTTATAATATATGTCATCGAATTTCAGTTTTAGTCTCGATATTTCGATTTTGTGTAATTTTAGTTTTTTCTCATCGAAAATGTTGATATGATATTACTCATGTCAATGCTATATTAACACTGCATTAATGTTACACTAACTCTTCATTGTTGTTATATCAGCAACACGTAAAAAAAAAAGGGTTAAAATTGCACACACAAAATTAAAGATGGTGGACTAGAAGCTTGTATTTGATTGCATGATAGACAAAAATAACATAAAAACAAATATACAAAATCAACTAACAATTTTTTTAAAAAAAATATCTGACGTACGGAATGTTAATGAATTACAAATACAAGGGGAAATTCAATAATGTGGTCAAAGACTCGGCAACTCCAAAATTTGTCTGAAAATATAATACAGCCTTATTATTATTATTTTATTATTATTATAAAAAGAGCGAATTCTACAAATTTGTAAGCATTAGATACGAAATTAAAATTATTTATGTAAAGTTCACTATATGTTTCGTTACTAAAAAAAAATAATTTGGGTGGTGGTTTTTCCCAAATTTTTTTAAAATTTAATATACCTATGTTATTATTTAATTTAAAATCGAAAACTAATTTTGTACATTTATTTCCCATTTATAACTGTCATCTTTCATATATAATTTTACCACGTCTTCTGTTTCTCAAAAATGTTTCTTGAATTTATGAAAAGTATGATAAATATGGATCCTATAGAAGAGTGAGTTAATCGAAGAGTAATAAACATCATAGTCATGATGATTTTTTTCTTATTTTGTTTAGTTTCCATAATTTATGAAATTAAGAAATATAAAACTGAAAGCAAAAATAATAACACGAGACTATTTTAATGTAGTTCGATCCAACTGATCTACATTCATGGGATCACGCTCAGCTATCAAGCAAATCCACTAAACTTTAATAATGTTACAATTATATAAGAACTTAAACAATAAAAGACTTCATCTTTTTTTATGACGCCTTTATGATGAATATGTTCAGTAGACTCAGTTTAGCGAGTATTACTCGTCTTCAATATCCGCCAACTCGAAATCTCTTTGAAACTGAGAACGTCACATTCTTCTCTCGAGGAATGAATCGCGATGTTTAGGGTGTGGTGCATACCACTGTCAATTGAAACCCTCGAAATCAAAATGAATACAATGAATCTTGTCTCACAGTTTGTCACGATACATAATGGACAGCAGACGATTTTCTGTAAAACAAAGTCGTATATTACCAACTCTTAATGATTTGACAATATAAGATCAACAGCCTTCCTCGACCACATATGACCACTCTCGGCGATCTTCATAATAAATGAACACTCATTTATATAGACAATCACATTATATCCAAAATATACATTTTCTTTTCAAATTGGGCATCATATCTTCTCATGTTAATCAAGATAATATATTTCAATATATCCATAATATCTTCAACAATCACAATATATCTACAAACAAATAACTTCTTCAATTATTTCTTTTATATCTAAAATCTTCAAATCAATATTTTATATTTTATTGATAAAATAATCTAAAAAAAAAACCAACCAAAAATAACATATAACATGCAGTAAATGACTCAATTAATACATGACTCAACTAAAAAATTGATTTCACTATTACCATAAATTATTTTTGAAGTTCAATTAATTTTATTGAATTAAATTAGGTACGCATTTTTTTTAAATTTATTTTATTGATTTTTTTTAAAAAAATATTATGTTAATTTTAAAATTATATCATGATTATCATACCCTTTATATTAAACTAAAATTATTAATCAATACAAATATACATATAAATTGATAATTATAGTCTCAAATATATAGAATATTTAAAAATATCTATAATATATGATAAAATGTGTCGGTTGTAATAATTTTTTCAGTATTTATATTTATATATATAATGCAAGTGTATCTCGACAACATAGCATAAAAATAATGTCTATTTTTTGTATATATATGTACGTATACAGTGTGGGATATCAAATGGGATACGTTGACAACGTGGGAATCTACGTAACGTAAGTGTCATGAAATTCATCGTATCGGTTGTCTGAAATATGTAAAAACCCTGAAATTAATTAATATTATTATTATTAAATTAATAATTAATTAATTATCTTCTGTAAAAAAAACCCCCAAAAAAAGAAGGAAATAAAACAGCATTAATTTAGTGCATCTGTCTTCAAGTGTCGTGCATGCATTTTGTGAATCTGTTCTCTTTTGCATGCACGCCCGCTTTTACTCTCTCTCTCTCTCTCTATTCCTCCTATCTCTGTCTACGCGTACGCACACGCCCATGGATGTACGCTACTACACACATCTCTATGTCTAATCCGTTTGTTTATCTGTCTTTAGTTTAATTAATTTGATTTGATTTTGACGCAGCAAGAATCAGTACTACCACCGATGGGGACACCGGCGTCCGCCCCCGTTTTGACTTTTGATTTTTGAATCTCGGATTCTATCCAAGATTTCTAGTTTGTGGTACAAAAAAGAAAAAAGACTGGCGACGTGGGTTTTGATTGATTCGGCCTGGAGATGTTTACGTGCCGTCGTGCATTTGATTGATTTGGACAAGGTGAGTGAGTGGAACATGGTTTTTTTCTGAAAAATTAAGGTACATGGGAAGGTTTCTCTTGTTTTTCTTTTGATATGGCGATTTGCCAGCAGAATTCTGTGTTTCGTACATGTGGGTCAGCAAGATTTCATTTTTGATGGGGTTTTTAGGGTTCTGATTTCGATGTATTATGCTTGGGTTTAATAGGGATTTTGAGTTAGGGAGTTGAATTTGCGAGAAATGGGGTCAAAGAATTGCATGAATAAGGCGTGCCGTACGACGACATCGTCTGAGTGGAAGAAAGGTTGGAGGTTGAAATCAGGAGGATTCGCTACGCTTTGTTTCAACTGCGGGTAATTTCTGAATGCCAAATTTGACCCTTCTCCATTCTGCATACAGTTTCCCGCGTCTGGTTTCAGTTCGCGGGAGTAATTTGGGCATGTGAAATATTGATCCCTAAAATATCGTTCCACTGGAGAGTCTTTCTTCTTCTGCTAGTACGAGTTTTCTCTGTCATTTTTGTGTTTCCTATTTTTAGAATTTTTCTTCTATTTTCTGCGCCATTTTTTATTCCCTTGCCTTTTCATCTCACTTTTCCGTAGTTTTTCCTCGTGGGTAAATTTTTTTTCCTATTTGGTAATTGTTCATTTTATTTTAATTTTTTTTAAAAAAATCATTTTTTCATCTGTATTTAAATTGGCTAGAGCTATTCATATAGCCTAGTTCTAAATTGATATTTGAATGATTGAAATAAAAAAAAAAAAGTTTGTGTTGAAATTTAAAAAAAAAAAAAACAAAAGTGTAATAATAATATCATATAAAGGTAAAATTGAGAAAAAAAGTTGTGTCCTCTTTAGGTAGTTATTATTATGTCCTCACATTTAATAATACAGTATAGAATAGTATAGATATATGGAATCTGTATCTCTTTGAAAGATCAAGGTTTTCATCCATGTACATACTTCACTGGCTATGCTGGAGTTCTTGTGTATGATGTTTATTCCTGTATCTATTTATATTGAACTAATTTTTTTCTAGGAATCAAAGAAGTTTCTTTTCGGTTAATCTGCGTGGTCAGCTTGATTCGTTTTGTGATGTGGCTTAGTGTGATTCAGATCCTCGTATGACAATTCAGTCTTTTGTGAGACATTCCACTTTAAGGAATCTGGTTGGCGGGAATGCAGAATATGTGGGAAGGTAATAATATTCTGACATCCATACCGTCTTTTTAAAGAAGTTCTTATGTGTTAATTATTAATTTTTGTTAAATTTTTGTGTTTGTCTTTTTTTTTTCATTTGGCATGACAGCTCATCCATTGCGGGTGCACTGCTTCAAGATATCTGTACGAATACATGGATTTTGGGGGTATTAGTTGCCTAAGCTGTGCAAAGAATTTGGAAATTCAACATGTGCAACCGGTTCAGGTTTTTGTTCCTTTCAAATCGGGAAAAATGAATTAACTATAATGTGCTTATTTCGAGAGGTAAATCTATTGTTTTTTTTTTTTGGGGAAGCAATATGCATATATTTTTCTGAAATTGCAAACTTAATTCCATCTCCTTCTGTCCTCTTCGAATTCCAGAATCATGGATTGCATGTATTGTGAATTGACCATTTTACTTGAGAAGCCGTTACTACTTATACTTGAATCATTCATGCAGACTATTGGTGATCTTCCCAGTGACCCGTTTATGGCAAATGACTTAAAAGATGTGCACACTCTAGTTACTGAGCATATAAGAAACGACGACAAATTTAGTACCAAGAGTCTTCTTCAGTTGACTAAGGCCGTGGAAGCAAATGACGAGATTTCGAAGCCTGAGCAACTTAGACGAGAAGAATCCATGTTGAAAACCGTGGATACACAAAAATGTGTATCAAATCTGAGACAGCAGTGTTCTTCATCTGCTTTTCTCAAACAAGATATCGGTCGACCAGAACAAGAAGTTAAGAATGCATATGAGTCTCTGGCTCTGCAGTCTCCAAACTTTTCTTTGGCAACTCCTTTAGGTAGTTCAAGTTCGGTTCTGCCTTTTCGTGGAGAGATTATTGAAAGGGTCGAACAGAGCAAATGTTCCTTCCAACATGGGAAAACTACAAAGCAAGCATTGTCAAAGCCAGTCAAGCATAGTCCCGCAGCAAGTTCAGAGACAAATAAAGACAGTACTGCACAAAAACGTTTTGCTAGGCCTCCAGCTGATGGGCTGTTTCGGACTCAGCTGCTTCCTCGCTACTGGCCTAAGATCACGGATCAAGAATTGCAACAATTATCCGTAGAGTATCCTCTATAATTAATTCGTTCCTTTTTTTATTCCTGACACAGATTTTTCTTTGCAAGAAAAAAAATTTACGCAGAGTTTGCCTTGACTGTATAATTTCAGCTTGAAATCCTCGATTGTACCATTGTTTGAGAAGATCCTGAGTGCAAGTGATGCTGGCCGAATTGGTCGCTTGGTCCTTCCTAAAGCCTGTGCTGAAGTTAGACTAGACTTGTGTTTTTGCTTAGTATTATTACTCTTTTCAGCATCTAGTGACAAAATTTCGGTAATTATCATCACAATTATCTTTGCTGCAGGCATATTTTCCTCCTATTAATCAATCAGAAGGTATACCTATAAGGATTCAGGACATAAAAGGAAAGGAATGGACATTTCAATTTAGATTTTGGCCTAATAATAACAGCCGAATGTATGTATTGGAGGGTGTTACCCCTTGCATCCAAAATATGCAAGTACAAGCCGGTGACGTAGGTATATCCTTGGATAATTATATAATTTTTTTAATCACCTTTTTTAAATCACTAGATAGTATTTACCATCCACAATTATTTTTCAAACTGTTTCCCGGAGACATATATATGATATTACTGTGCATTATTTGTGTTTTGAGCAGTGACATTTAGTCGGATAGATCCTGGGGGTCAGCTCGTGATAGGCTGTCGGAAGGCGACAAATAATGGTGATCTGCTGGTAAGCATGTTATGCATGACCCTGTTGATTATTTTAAATTGCTGACATGTAATGTTGTTGCGAAGGATTCCCATGTGACCATCCTCCCAAATGGTAATTCTCTTGGAGAAACGTCGTTTTCTGGTGTTACTGAAACTTTGCTTCCTGTAAGTTAATACTTACTTTGTCCTTGACTCATTCTTTTATATATGCCTATGATAATGGCATAATCTTGTTTCTCAAAATTTGGAAGACTGGAGGGTTAACATCAGATGATTCCGTGCAGCAGAGTAATCCCGTGTCTGAGAAGAAGTTGAGAAACATTAAAAATAAACGGCTTCTTATGCACAATGATGATGCCGTGGAGCTGAGAATTACATGGGAAGAAGCACAAGAGTTGCTTCGTCCTTCACCAGCTGCGAAACCAACCATTGTCTTGGTTGAAGACCTTGAATTTGAAGAATTTGATGTAAGTAAAGTTTTATGCAGTTATCATATATGTTCTCATAATAAAATGGTGCTCGTGTTTTAAGGTGTAAGATTATGAAACCTTGTATGTTGCTATGGTTATGGCTTTTTTCGATTTCACTTTGGATTCTGTTGTATAGTATCAATGCTCCGCTCCCATTGTTTTGTATATCTATTAACATGGTACAACAGTTGAAACATGATGCTTTGACTGTTTCACTTCTGATATACTGAGTTATTATTTTACCATCGCCTATAGATATTGGTGCAGGCGTTATTGTTCGGTTGTTCAGGTTTTTATTTTTATTTCGGTAGTAGTTTGTATTGATTATTTTTTCTATTGCTTAGGAACCACCCATTTTTGGAAAGAGGACAATTTTCACTTCTCGACTGTTGGGGTAAGAATTGAAATAATTTTTTTAAATCTTGTAAGACTGCGACTCAAATTTAATTATCTGCGTGAGACTTTTTGTTCTTGTGTGTTTATCAATTACAATGTTGGATAATCTTATCAGAGAGCAGGAACAACTTTCACAATGCGACATTTGCTCAAAATGGCGAAGGTTACCCGTTCATGCTCTTCTTTCTGCCAAGTGGACGTGTTCAGATAATATATGGGACTCGAATAGGTTAGTATCTAGAATTCTTGAGCCTTCTGAGGCATCCATAAATTTTCAGAACCATGTTTGAATAAATATAGACTAGAATGGGATTAAATGATTCAGTCCAAACTTAAAATGAACCATTCTTAATCTTTGAATAATTCTGATCCCGCTTCCATACCCCTAAGACTTCTTTATGGATTATTGATAAGTCGTTCAATTTATTAATTTTTTTTCTATTTATTTCTAAATCTGTCGTAGCAGTAATTTTGAGCCTTTACTGCTCACTCAGTCAAGGCAGAACAAAGGGAACATTACTGATGTGCTGCTTATTTGCGTTTATTTGCTTCAGGTGTTCATGTTCAGCTGCAGATGATATAAGCCCGCAGGAATTGGAAGCTCTCTTTACCTATAACAATGGTGTGAATTATAAGCTTGGTTCGATGAAATAATCCCTCCTTTTGTAGACATTTACACTTTACAATTAAATAATTGGATAATTTTTCTATTTGGTTAATCTGTATGTGTATATGTAGGTCTCCTGTAAACCAATTTTTATTTGTTTACTTCACCAAATAATTGTTTTCGAGTATGACACTGATTTGTTTCTTGAACAATTTCCAGAGTTTAAGAAGAGAAGAATTTCAGATAATGTGTCGAAAGAAGGGGAACCATCTGGCTTAGATGCGTTGGCTACCATTGCAGTTCTAGGTGACAACATAGGTGACATTGGAGAGTCTTCTGCTGGTGCCACCACGAGACATCCTCGACACCGGCCAGGATGCTCTTGCATTGTTTGCATCCAGCCTCCGAGTGGGAAAGGAAAACACGAGCCCGCATGTAAATGCAATGTCTGTTCAACCATAAAACGTCGATTCAAGACTATAATTATGCGGAAGAAGAAAAGACAATCAGAACGTGAAGCCGAGCTCTCCCAGGAGAAAGATAAGCCTGCTCTTGCCAAAATTTATTTCGAGAAGGAGGAAGAAGAAGAAGATATCGCTGGAAATGCACTTAAAAATATGAACCATCATCAGGAAAATGAAGATGGAAATCAATTGCATTTGGAAGAGGCGAAAAAGGGAACGCTGGATTTGAACTGTGATCCGTACCGTGAAGAGGATGTTATTGCCGAAGAGGATGGGATGAGCTCGACAACGTCAATGAACGTTGCTACTCTTCCTTTCGATATGTTTTTGGGGAAGCCGAATGACTTACCAAGCCTAGAAGAATCCGTTCTTAAGAAGGAAGATAACGTTGCCGGTGAAGGAGCCATGCTTCCTGCGGTTCCGGGACAAGAAAATAATCCCGAAGATGAGTAAGGGAATTATTTTCGGGTAACATTTTCTCTTTTAGATGATAGTTATCTTCTTCTTCTTCTTCTTCTTTCTGTGTGTGTTTGGATTCATATACTTTGTTTTTAGCTTATGTAGTCATGTACAGGGTATAGAGACGAGGGAGTGTGATTTGTTTCCTTTTGGATTGCGGTTCGCTGTTTGAAAATATCCGAGGGAACCAAATTTGTCGAGAATAAACCAACTTTCGATACCTATACATATATTGAAATGTAAAGTTAAAATTTAAATTCAGCTTACATTTTCTTTTTCTTCATAAATTAGTATAATCAAAACGGCCAGCGAGGCGAGCCGCCCGTGATCAGCCGTTAGACAGGGCGGAATAGGTCGCAAAATTACTATCTCAACCTGTCTATTTTATGTGATGGAAGGAGCCGACCAAATTTACTTTTAACTTTTTTTACAGCTTTACAGTAAAAATAGTAAATAAATCATCTTCTATCAATTATAGTAGAGTCCAAACAGAGGACAGATGTATTCACGGGGGCAATGATAACATTGAGGCCGGACTCGTCTTTTGAAGTGAGTTTCTCTAATTGGCTCCAGTTAATGTAAAAAAAATGTTTTCAAATGGCCCTTTGTAATGAAGGAATATCCAATGTCAGGAGGTCAGCCAGTCTGGCACTCCGATACTGCGTTCCCGGATTGATTGCCTCTCGAAGAGTTGGTTCCCGCTCTCCGTGCTTTATCTTTTGCTTCTCATTTTTTTCTCCGTGTTTTATCTTTTGCTTCTCATTTTCTTATCCATATATAACTTACTCCCACCTAATTATTATTATATAATATAGTTTTTGGAAAGGACTTAATTATTTTAAAATCCCACTGAAAACTACAAAACTATGGTATATTAGCTTGCAGCAACCAATGTAAGCATCAGGCCTGCAAGAAACTTTAGTTGGAAATAAAATATCCCAAAAGATATTATCATCTAGGTATTAAATTATCGATAAATTTGAGATTTTAAAATAAATAATTGGTCTTGAATACTTATTTGGATTTTTGTTACATATTATAAATACTCGAATAATATTCGTGTGAATATTTTGAATGCTAATTCTGATATAATTATCAAATTAGATAATTGAAATCGCAAAAAGATGAGACATTAATTGAATATTTCACTAAAGTTTTAGCAAAGATTAAAATTGTAAATTATTAAGGAGTAGTTTTTTTGTGAGATGATCTCACGAATCTTGTGAGATGTGTCAATCCTACCGATATTCACAATAAAAAGTAATAATCTTAGTATAAAAAGTAATATTTTTTCATGGATGACCCAAATAAGATATTTGTCTCACAATATACGACACGTGATACCGTCTCACACAAGTTTTTGCGATTATTATGTTATTATGTATAATTCGTTCGTTCCCATATGTTACAATGAGATTTAATTTTGAAATTAAATATTAATTACATTTGAATAATTAACACGATTATTTATATACCCTCACGGGCTCAACTTTGTTCCCTTTCTCTTGTGTACGCTAGAGACACCAAAACGCGTGACCGGCCTGACGTTTTGGCTCTTTGTAATGTCTAGTCGTCCCTTACATTGCGCCTGTTCAATATATCCCACCAAACACACGTAAGTTCATTTTACAACTCTCTCGATTCCGAAGAAAATTTTCAGAAATATATCTTCTCAATTCATGGGGGATAGAGCAACGCTAGAGAAAGCAAGAAAAGAGCTCGAGGATTTGTATCTCGGAGTGCCAGATGATTCGGTGAACCTCACTTTCCAAGACCTGGCTCAAGTGAGGCAACAGAATGCAGCAGACAAGAGAAATGCCATAGAACCCATATCGGAATCGAGCCCGAAAACACAGTTAGCCAAACTCCCTAGCCTAGACTTCAGCAAAGGCTTAGAAGCATCTTTTCCAACCACTAATTACCATCACCACCAGCATAATAGTCTGCATGGCGATCACCATGCGATCCATCGATCGAACGAGGGTGATTTTCGGGGGCCTGTGGGGAATATGTTCGGCCATGATCACCATCGTGACCATCTTCATGGACTGAGCTTACATAGTGGTGATCATGGGGCTGGGAGTTTTCAGAGGAGTGTTGTCTATGATGATGATATGAGCCATGTCAGTGGCATGAGTGTGGCCTATGGAGGAGAGAGAGGCGGCGGTGGGAGGCATCGCCCCGGGATTCCACACACCAATATCTGTACCGTATGCTGCAATTTTATCTACATTTTTCGGCACCGTTGCTTAGTAAGTAGCTTTTTTTTTAGATGTTTTTTTAATTAGACCAGCACATATTTTGATATGACATCATTTTCACATTTATGCGTATTCATTGTATTAGGTGTGTGGAAGGGTATATTGCAGGCAATGTGTGAGCATTGGAATGGGAGAGATGACCGAGGGTAGAAAGTGCATAGAGTGCTTGGGAAGAAGATTCAGCCAAAGGTACAAAAACTCCATGATCCAATTGCTGCATATGTGGCTAGAATGAATTTTCAATTTTATTGTGGACGTATATGTATTCTCATATTCAATATATGTGTATATCTATATCATCACGATCCATTTATTTTTGTGTAATTTTTGGCCATACCATTATCAGTTCCTTCGATGATTTTGAGTTATTACCAAGAAGTTGATACGACAATCACATATATGATGATATTGTTTGATAGATATATAAAAGAAGCTGGAAAGATAGGGTGTTGTATGGGATATCCATCTTTGGTGAAACAACAAGAGCTCAAATGGGCAGAGAGAGGACCTCGAAGAAGTGGCGAAAATCGATACACTCATAGCGTGATGGTATCCAGATCAAGAAGTCCTGCGACTCCAAGAACGCCGAATGGGCCACATTCTCCTATCAATAATCATTTCCCTGTCACTCCAAGAACAAGAACACCAGCCAGGCCACATTCTCCACACAACCCCCCTTCATTTGTCGCGAGCTCGTCGTCCTATTCGCCTTATTCACCAGCTCATCACCATCCATTGCCTTTCTAGTTTCCAGTACTGATGAAATTATTTGGTTTTTCATTCATAATCAATGTTTTGTTCCTGTTGTTTGAGGATAAATTAAAGGGTATATTTTTGAAGTGCATGCTATTATTATGATTATGTTTATGATCGAAAGGGTGCTGGCCTTATTGGATGGATTCATAAGGTGGCTCGACCAGCTAATTAAGGAGAATAATGGTGCATTTTAGAACAATGTTGTCTGTGTCCAATGTTGTATGTTTACTCCCAAGTTTGAATAATCAACAATATTCTACAATACAATATATATATATATATATATATATATATATATATATATGGCCAGTTGAATGCCAATTAAATTTCAAAGTCATTTTAAATATTTACGTTGTCACATATAGTTTCCCAAGACAAAAGTCAATAAACTTTTAAAAAAATTATAATAATATATCATAATTTCCAGTTTTATTCAATAATATCCGAAATTCTTGTGCTTGGATTAGATGATTTAATTTGGAACGAAAGATTTGGTGAAGGTCGGATTTTTCATGGAGATCTATCTTCCAAGACTGCGGAAGTGATTGGACCGAAGAGGGCCATCGACTTATATGGTCTAAGCTGATAATTGAGACAGACCCCTTCCAAGTGTTGGTGAGAGGGGATTGAGACAAGGCGATCCATTATCCTCGTTATTATTTACGTTATGCGTTGAGGTACTATCCGGATCACTCAAATGTATGTCTAAATCTCCTAATTTCAGTTTCCACCCAAAATGTGGTAATCTTCGCATAATGCATCTAGCATATGCTGATGACTTGCTCCTGTTTTCTCATGGGGATGCTCGAAGTGTCTCGATGATTATGCAATGTTTAAATGAATTTGGAGACACATCTGACTTAAGAATAAATGCGATGAAATCTAACATATATTTGGCTAGTATGGATGAAACTGTAAAACAGAAAATAATCGAAATATCAGGATTCAATCCTGGAGCATTGCCATTCCGTTACTTAGGAGTACCTCTTGCGGCGAGACAACTAAGGGCAGCAGAGTATAACTTACTGGTTGATACAATCGACAAAAAGGTAAGCTCTTGGCCTCGACTATCACTTTCTTATGCCGGAAAAATTGAGTTAATCAGAGTGCTAATCCAAGGAGTGGAATGTTTTTGGTTATCTATATTGCCTATACCGAATTGTGTAATTGATTCCATCCATTTGATCTGTCGGAAATTTGTATGGCCGACTCAACATCCCCCATTGCTTGGGACATGCTATGCAAACCTTTGGTTAATGGAGGAATTGGATTGAAGGATTTGAAAGCATGGAACCGTGCACTTCTAGCGAAGACCCTATGGAAAATACACTTGAGAAAAGATAGTCTTTGGATCAAATGGATGAATCGTATTTATAGTTGCTTCGGAGGGGTATGGAACTGGGGTTGGCTCAAAGAGGACTCACCACTCATTAAACAACTCTTGCTCATTCAAGATGATTTGGTCCGGCGTCACGGCTCAGTGGATGCAGTAGTAGTAGCGAGACTTAACAGTTGGTTTAGTACCACTGGGGATTCGCCAAAGCGTATGAATTTTTTGTGTAATCACGGGGCAATTGACCATGGAAACCTCTATTGTCTAGATCTTGCATACTTCCCAAACATAGAATGAAGCTGGTATCCTCTCTGAGCTACTGCCCTATACGCCATAACACAGACTTCAAAAGACTCGCATACTGCAAATACCTTTGCAAGACATCCGCGTCTCTCCCGAAACCAAAACTCAACCGCTTCTCTTCTCACTCTCCATCTCTATTGCTGACAATGGCGGTCGGTGGCGGCGCTATCTCCTCCGACGACGTTGTGATAAAGTCCCACGCAGACAGGAGGCTTTACAGATACATTGAGCTCGCTAACGGTCTCTGTGCTTTGCTTGTTCACGATCCCGAGATTTACTCCGATCAACCTTATGGGGAGAGAGCTTGGTGGAAGTGACGATGACGAGGATGAAGATGAAGAAGAAGACGACGAGGATTTCGGAGGAGATAGCGGAGAGGAAGATGACGTAGAGGAGGAAGAGGAAAAAGTTTGGAAAGGCTCATTGCAGAAGAAGGTTGGATAGATTCTGTCAAATTAGTGGGGATTTAATGACGTCAATCTGAGTTAGCTTAGTTCATTTGGTTCGATTGAGCTGTTTGATAGTTGAGAATAAAGTTCTCTTCGTTTTCTATTTTTTATACAGGCTGCGGCGGCAATGTGTGTAGGAACGGGGAGTTTTAAGGATCCTTATGAAGCGCAGGGCCTGACACACTTTCTAGGTTTAATTTGCCACTCTTGTTTGATTATGAAATGCTACTCCATTCATTTGAGCATTGCGAGTTTCCATATGATGAAATTGTGTGGAGATGGATAGATAACTACAACCACAGGCTAAGATTATTGAATTGCTTAGGTCCTGTGTAAATTGTAACTGAAAAATTAAGGCGAGGAAGAGGAGGTTTTTAGGATATTAACTGACTTATTTTTTCCAGTCGAAGTCGGTAGTAAACTTTCTGTTATTTTGCTGATATTTTGATAAAGTTTTGAAAGTAGCAGCAGCTGTTTTCTACTTGCTGCTCCCAGAGAAGTGACACCCTGCGTACCATGAGAGATTTATGTGGAGTTTTTTTTTTTGCCTAAGATCATATTTTTTGTTACATGATATGCAAGAAATGCTCTTGATTTTACCGGGCATGAGAACAATAGAGGGCATTCTTTATAAAGTAAATAGAATTAAATTTTCTGTTGTTATTTGAACATGTTTATCTTGAAACTTTCAATGCAGAGCACATGCGTTTCATGGGAAGTGATGATTTTCCAGATGAAAATGAGGTTTGTGTATCATAAATGTGTACTCATGCAGCTTTAAATGTTTGATAGCTTTAAATGTTTGATCAGATGCTGGTGGAACTTTGTGGTCTGGCAACTTGCCCATGTTTTGTTTGATCTGGCAAAATAAACATGATGGAGAGCTGAAAGTAGTTTGCAAATGATTGAACTAGAGCAGTCCTAATATGAAAGTTTGATTTGAGGGATAAGGAAGTTGTAAAGGTTGAGGTAGGAGAGAGAAAAACAAAAGTAGAATTAAATATGTAAATGTTATGGCATTAAAAATGTAGAAAATAATTATAAAATTAGAACTCAACCAAAATTATCCTAAATGTCATGATTTGTTCAAATGTTTAAGTCTCTAGCTCTTGGTGTGGATCACACATCCTCCTGTCATTATTTTTTGATTATATCACTTTTGTGGAGGTCATCTAAATTCTAAAATTTTTATTATGTCTGAATTTGTCTTTTTTTGTTACTGGTACGATAGTTACTTATCTAAGCATGGAGGATCATCGAACGCTTACACCGAAACTGAGCATACCTGCTACCACTTTGAAGTGAAAAAGGAGTTTCTTAAGGGTGCTTTGACAAGGTAAATGAAGGGTTCTTTTGCAGGATAGAAACTTCATTGATTTGATTTCTTTTCAAATTCGGCCACTAGGCATTCTATTGAGGCAAACTCTTACTAATTTTTTTGTTTATCCAATCAGTTTTTCTCATGTTTAATTACCACTGATATTCTTTTCACTAGTATTGGAAATCATAGAAGGTCTGTAAAAGATATTTTTTTATCTTTGCCATACTGATTTTCTTGAACGTCCTTTAGCCCGTAGAGAAATGAAGAATGCTATTATTTTCCATGAGCTTTTATTACTGTACACTTGTTTTCATGTTTTGTTTATTTACACTAAATGATCATTTCATGAATGCATTGAACTGTATTTTGCTGCTCTTTTACTGTGCTTCATGTGAGTGCTTGAATATATCTTCGTTTATTCACTCAAGTTTATGTGCGAAGTTGTTTGTACATTAACATTTACATTCACACACCAGTTCAGTTACTTTGAAGAAACTAGAATGTTATATTTTTTGTTATGGTCTCTTTATTTTGTGTTTCTGTCCAAGCTTGGTAATTTTAGCTACTATATAATACTTTGACAAATAACATTATCTATGTTTATGCTTAATAAAACTCTTCATAATCTTTATAATCGTGTAAGACGATGCTAGTTATTCATGATTACATCAAGTGAACGACTGTATTTATGGTTTTTTGGGGAACATACGAGATTTTGTCGTGTGGTGGACAAATGGAAAATTATGTCAGTTCTTCAAAATTTTGGACTTAATAGAAATTGAAGGTGCAAATGATTCTAGTGGTGCTGATTGATATGAAGGGTAATGTAACATGGAATTACACGGGCTCTAAGTTCTGTTAGATGTAGCATATGTCATGCTCATATTTTTCATCATGTGATGTGTGGTTATGGACTTGATGATTACGTTTTGCAATCAAGGAGAGTTGCTTTTTGTGTGTGGCTTTGCTTGTGTTTCTTGAATGCAAGATCATGTGATGCTTATTCCCCGTGTCCAATTTTTCAGATTTGCTCAATTTTTCATCTCTCCTTTAGTGAAGGCTGAAGCCATGGAACGGGAGGTATTGACTGTGGATTCGGGCAGCTCAAGTTTTATTGTCTTTGCCCTCATGCAGTGTCATAAAAGATCATACTTCTTTAGTGATTCCTTGTTTTCTGCTCCTTCTAATACTTGGAAACTCAACAATCTTTTCTTTATCACATGACAATCTGGGTTACAGAATTTAATCAGGCTTTACAAAATGATCCGTGCCGGCTCCAACAACTACAGTGCTATATATCTGCATCAGATCATCCTTTCAACCGATTCTTTCGGGATATCTTGCATTTCTATCACTTCTATTTTGTGTTCTTACCTGTAAGTTATGGTTATTCTTAAACTTCCACATTGGATTATTGTAGGGAATAAAAAGAGCCTGGCCGATGCTGTGGAAAAGGTAATCAATTTACGGGATCATGTCTTGAAGCTATACGATGGTTATTATTGTGGTGGATCAATGAAGCTAGTAATTATTGGGGGTGGTAAGTTTTTCAAATGTTTTCAAGTAACAAAAATGAGTTGTGGAAGGTTCTTAGTTTGTTGACTGGTACCAGTGAATTTTGAGTTTTAATTGGATTCTTTTTATGGAGTATGTAAATGGTTATTAAGGTAAGGCTGGGGAAAAATGTATAATAAATTAGCTGCCTTAAAAAATAGCTTCTGTTGTAGACCTACCCGGCATAAAACCAAATTGGTTATCTGATACAACAATGATGATCTTAAGTCTCTACTCTATCACTTGCTCTCATAGCTTCAAGATTCTAGTATTTTACTAGTATCTAGAATCCTATTAAAGAGTCTGGTAATCCATTGGATCCCAACACTTTCAAAACTCAATTGGTATCTCGTCTGATCCAATTGTTTTCCCATGTTTCATCCTCTTCAGTGATGTCTTCGTTCCTCATAATGCAACGAGAGCACGTGAAGAACACAATTCTAGTTTGTGCTAACTCCGTGAACAATTAAAACAATTTAAAATTTCTAGATATTTTCCTTTTCCCTTCCATTTATAATTTATACTTCGTCTATTTACGGAAAAACAACAAAAACAGCATAACAAATTTGTAACTAACTAAAAGGATGTAAATTATTCTCTGTCGTTAACACGTAATCCTTCATCCATGTGGGTATTTTTGGTGCCTTCTAGATCAATGATACGTGATGATTTCACTCTCTCTCCTTCTCAAATTATGAAACCTGTTATAACTTCTTAATCATATTTTTGCTAATTTTTGTTTGTTTTCTTATTTGTGTTATTATCTGTAGTTTGAGTGTGTTACAGGATAAAATTAGACCATTCCATAATTCAATGTCTTGTACACCCTGTTTTCTTTGTACCTGATTGTTCTGTCATTGGCCGAAGAAAGGGCAACATTTTGTGTGTGTGGTTGTTTCATTGTGTTCAATGGTCGTGTCCAAGTTTCATTAGACAAAATAGATTGACAACTTGATTGAAGTTGAATTGTTTACTTCCTTGATATGTGCTTTCCTAATGAAACTCTTCTGTTGGTGCAGAACGAACTCGACTGTGAAAACCTTTGAGAATTACAAAAATGGTTTAATGGGGAAGCTTCTCGAGAAAGATCCATCTCTTTTACATGAAACGAATCGTTTTTGGGGTCAAATTGTTGATAAAAGGTAATTCATCGTGTTCTCGAAAAGGTATTTTACTGTCTGAATTTGATACCCAGTGTGGCTTGGACAAACTTATTGTTTGAAAGACGGATTATACTTGAAATTGTTTGTCGTGAATTTCTCTACCCCTGGAATTAATATCGTTAAACCAGTAATTGTTTAGTACTTTCCTTCGTGGGATGCGGCGGCATGGTCCCTCAAGTTTTAGGTTTGTGTGAACTAGTTTTATGTGGAAATCGAATCTGATTTGTTGCATGACTAAATTGGTTTCAGGTATATGTTTGACTTGTCGAAGAAGGAGGCGGAGGAGCTTAATGGCATCCAAAAGAAAGATATGATGGATTGGTATCGCACATATTTGAGGCAGCCCTCTCCAAAGTGTCGGAGGCTTGTGATTCGTGTGTGGGGTTGCAATGCTGACTTGAGCAATGCCCAAGTAACATCTGCGCAGGTCATTGGTGACCTCGCAGAATTTAAGAAGAATTCCGAATTCTATCCCAGCTTTTGTTGACGCACAAACTAATAAACATGTTCAATCCAATATGTTGTGATAAACTGTAAATTATTAAATCACAGGAACTTGATTCATAGGAAGGTGAATGAAGGTCAACAAATAAAGAAATTCGACATGTACTCTATTCATTTTTATCTGTTGGAGAAATTGTAGTTTATGTGTACAAGAGGTGCTGCCCTAGGAATTATATCATCTCTATCATGAAGAAAAATCATTTTTATGTTTGATTTTGTATCGTCCCTAGGGTTAAATTACTTGTTTTTCGTTTGTGTAGCAGCAATCTGGGGTTGGACCTTAATTGGGGGGCTTAAAGATAAGATGCTTCGTTTCCTTTTAAATCTGTATTTTTTGCTCTTTTTGTTATTTTATTTATATTTATTTATTAATTTATTATTATATATGTGATAATGATTTCTTTTTAACTCTAAATATTCCACCAAAATGTCGTAATCTGTGCCTCATATATTTGTTTTATATCTCCTATTCTTTTTCAGTTCTAGCTTTAAGTAATTAAGTATTATATTTTGTTGTTATTATTATTTATTTGTCATTTGCCACGCAAATTTGATATTATAATTTAAAATTTCAAAAGTATAGATAAAAATAAAATAAAAATATTTGGGAGAGACTCTTTACACAAAGTTTATAAAAATTGTAATTGTAATTATAATGAATTAAATTACCATATAAAATTAAAATTAAACAACTTCACAAACGTAAGATTGAACAAAATAAGTAAATTTAAGTAAAAGTCCAACTTACGACCAAGCACAACAGTCCAACTATACTCTTCTCTCTAATCTATTATTGGGCTGAAAATGGATCTACACTATGCCCAATGGACTCTAGGGTTTTTAATAAGCGACCACTGAAAAATTCCTCTCGCACCTGCAAACTGAACCCGAGGTACTTTTGCGCTGTGACCTTGCGGCTTCACTTCCAGAGATCAAGAACAATATATCGACAATGGTGATAAATTAATTCTACTTTTTATTTTTATATTATCCACTATTTGATCCTGTTTTGGATACTTGCAATTTTCCTGGAGTGCTGAATTTTTATGTGTTTGAATTCTCAGACCTTCAAGAGAAGGAACGGAGGCCGCAACAAGCATGGCCGTGGCCATGTCAACTTCATCCGCTGCTCCAACTGTGGGAAATGCTGCCCCAAGGTTGCTTTTTGTTATTTTCATTAGCTTTTTGTTGAATGAATATTTGTTCTTTATACTATACGTATTATTCCACTATGTTTAGATCTGTATATTTCGTTGGTTTGAGTTCTATTTTGAAATTAGTTTGTGTTTGGTGGTCAGAAATTGAATGTGTTTTGATATTATTCTTTTTGGTGAAGTATTGTTAGTTGGTCAAATATTGTTTTGTGGTTGGAATTTTAAAAATCTGCTCCTTCTTTGATTGAAACTCTATTTTTTGGGTGTCATTGCTTTACAATGTTGAAGAAACACAATTTTTCCTGCTATTGTGTGGATCTTATGTGAATTTTTTTATATTATCATGACCTTACTGGCTATGGTGCATGAAATTTGATATCGCATCTCTAAGCATCATTAATATCTGCTCATAGTTATTAAAGACGTGACTGATGCACCTAAAGATCGGGTGCATCTGATGCACCTGGAGGCACAGCCCGGTGTGGCAATGAAGCAAAGCTTTAGCCTGGCACCTATAAAAAAGAGTAGTGTAGATGTGGTTCTTTAAGAAAACTCGAGCCCTTGATAACCATGTTTCTGCTGCAAAATATTCACTATTTTCTATTTCGATTTTCTTAAATACATTTGATAAGCTTTAATTTAATGGCTTCTTTACGGGAGTGTTTGCAACCTCTATAAAAGTGATTCTCCACTTCACAATTTTGTGTGTGATACTGCCCCTAGGTTGAAGCTGTAATCCAATTATATGAGTAAGGCACTGCTGATTAATTTTTTTGGTCACTGTTTCGGTTGACTTTGGTAGGACAAGGCAATCAAAAGGTTTCTGGTGAGGAACATTGTCGAGCAAGCTGCTGTGAGGGATGTTCAGGAAGCCTGCGCTTTTGACAGTGAGCTTCCTTTGCTTTAGTTTTACACCTACATTCACCTATCCGTGTAATCTTTTCTCGACCTAAATAATCGGTAGGAAGATAACATCTAATGTATATCTTTGTGTTCTCTGTAGTGTACACCCTTCCAAAACTGTACGTGAAGATGCAGTACTGTGTTTCATGTGCCATTCACTCCAAAGTGGTGAGGGTTCGGTCTCGTACTGATAGGAGGAATCGTGAGCCTCCACAGCGCTTCAGACGCCCAAGGGTAAGTTATCTTTGCCTTTTATTATGCAATTTGATCTTTATCTTTTGGCTATTAATGAATGTGTTCCGCTTCTCTCAACTTAACATGCGATTATTATTCACCTTTCCTTCTATTAAACACCATTTCCCAATGTGACAACAATTCAAGGTAGAATGTTCTTAATTTTCTTTCTTGCCTCTCTTGTGGGCACAAAGTCGAACTCCCCTTTCAACGGGTTTTACCCCATGTATATAATGTTGGGAGTGTATTTACCTATGTATGCCCTCAGATTCATTCCAGATAAGTCCTGAAATAATATACTATTGAAATTGCTGCTTTATATAGAAGATGTTTGCGAGGAGAAATATTTAACATCTGAAAAACTAAGTGAAGTAGTTTCAAATCTTTAATAACCATGACACTGAGGAAGATTCTTTCAAGTTTTTGTGCTGCAACCACTAGCAAGTTTCAGAGTTTCTATGTTTTCGTTGTTTTCCCACTGGACCATGAGCTAAAGCGAAAGAGGATTTCTCTTTTGGATACAATCTTACGGGGTATTCTCAAGCTTAGTTAGCTATATACGTTATAGCTCTCCATGTGCTTCAAGGGATTTGAAATTCTGTCTGTTTAGATAATATTTGTAAACATGAACTATCAATATGTTTTATATCTTTTCTTCTGTTTTCTGTGGACACGTTCTCTCTTAAATTTATAACTATGATGACATGTATTACTGCCATTCTTTCTTCCACATTTACAGGATGATATGCCAAAGCCTGGCCAAGCTCCTCGTGTTGGTGGAGCGCCTCCTGCGGCGCGTCCATAGTATAATTTTGTTGAAACATTTGCTATTAGACTCGCATTGAAGTATTGCTATGAATTCTACATGTCCTGGTTTTGAGCATATCATCATAAGTTCGGTTTTTTCCCTAAATGGAACATTACTTTCATTTCTAATGCACAAACGCACTTCCTTAATTTAGTCAATGGGTTTTTCGGTCGTATATTTCCCATTTCAGAACATTTGCTGTTTCTCGAACACAATCTTTTCTTACAGAATGTGAATTGACTTATCGATATTCGTTTATTCATTCGAAGGAAGACCATATTATCTATTTCTCGGTCTGTTCCTAATCCTATTTTTTCTTAAAAAATCTAAAGTAAAGAATTTGATAATATTTGTTAGAATAGGAATCTACATCCCTATTTGTCCTCGTGAAGGGTAATTTGAGGAGCCTGCACGAATACGGTGCCTCTAAAAGGCAAACCAAGTATACAAGTCTGTACGAAAACTTGTGCCGAACAAATATAAAAGTTTAAGGGTACTGGTCCCCGATTTAACTTGAATTCATAACACGAGCTTGTTCACATTCTTTTGGGTTTACACTCGATAGACCTGGTGATGCGTAAGCTCAATAAATTCATCAAACTTGAAAAAATATTTAATAAAAATCAGATTATTCAGCACCATAGAATTTAGATGCTCTCACACGAGGATAGATGTGTGAACGAACTAAATTGAGTCGAATATTATATTATTAAAAATTTAATGTTTGAATTCGATTTGAAACATTATATTTGAGTTTGATCTCGAGTTCGACTCGTAATGAAGTTCAAGTTAGATTCGAAATGTATACATATTTAATATACAATTATATTCATAAAATAATAACGCTGAACACGTTCGAGTTGTTCTTGAATTTGATTCTTGAATTTGATAAATTCAAATACAAATCAAATATTTATCGAATCGGCTCGTAAAGTCAATGAAGAGTTGGAATCTTGCAGAAGAGGTGATTTATGCCTCTACTCAAGGTAAGGGCCCAACTCAATGTGCGGTCACTGGAAACCCAAGGCTGGAACTGCGACAAATAGTGAAGAAGGTATGAAAATTATGTTTCTTGACACACACAATTATTTGATTAGAGTTGGATATAATGAGACATATCCACTGCATAATAATTCTCATGCATCACGCCCCGTTAGTTAATCTTCTTACAACTTGCTTCTGCATTCACCATTTTACCACATAATAACCCATTCGTTAGATATTTCTTTAATTAAAATTCATATGTTTCACTAAAATGTTGGTTTAAATCGAAATATTAAATTGTAGAAAAATGTGCGTGCATGTTTTGTGCTAATTAAGTAATTATTCTATGAGAATTATTTAATTAAAACCCACATGTTTCAATTAAAATGTGGGTTTAATTTAAATTGTATAAAATTTGGGTGCATGTTTTTTGCTAATTATTCGATGAGATTTCTATAACTAAAATTTATTTGTTTCAATTAATTTTTTTTATTTTAAATCGATATATTAATTTTAGAAAAATTAATGTGCTGCATGTTTTGTGCTGGATTTAATTTTTTGAGTCTTTTTAATAAAATAATTTTAGATTTAGTTTGGATACCAACTCAAAAGTGGCTTTACTTGGTCTACATGCCTATCTTGATATATTAAAAAATTGTGGACATCCTTTCTTTGTAGGGCTATCGTTATCATTAAAAAAAACAAGAAGAAGAAGAAATCAAACACTAAATACAAAAGAACAAATTTCTTCTGTTTTTTCGCATGATTTTCCGACAATTAATCAATAGTTAGGGCATCTAAAATAATTAAATTTTTTGATCAAAATAGGAATGCTAGAGATCTATTAAACGACAACAAAATCTAGAGAAATTTTGATCTTATGTTTCGAAGCCTAATTGGTCCTCGCTACATTTCAAATGATTACCTTATTGGCTTTGATGGATCTCTTCAAAACAAATAAATGGAACATGGTACCGTACGTAAATTCAAAAACATGACTATCTATCACTTATGCTAATCTCTTTCTAATATATTTTTGCAACAACTTATTGAAATAACGACAAATTCTTGATTATAGGCCAAAATAGTTTACATTTTAATTCTCAAAACTTTAGAAATGTATTTGTTTACATCAAATAAATCCCATGCTTGCATGCTCCACTTGACTCGAGGATATAGGTAAGTTGGTAGAGCTCTATTCTTGTAATTGGGTGTTGTGATTACGGGTTGGATATCTATTCTTGAACCCATGGCTCAATTTTTTATGCCTTACGTGCACTATAGGATTCCAAAAGTGTGCTTTAATTCAATGTGTAATGGAAAGAAGAAGAAAAAAGAGAAAGGAAAAAGTGATGATCATTAAAGAAATTGAAAGAAAGAAAAGTTTGCACCACACATGCCGGGGGGTGAATTATTTGAGGAAGAAAAGCTCTAAACTATTTTTATTTTTTTTAGAGGAAACCACTGATTATACTATTATATCGTAATAAAAGATCATTTTATTTTTCACAAATTTGAAGCCATCAAATTTATACAATAATGTCTAAAACTGCACAAATTGATTTTTTAAAAAAAGTACGATCAAAATATTAATACTGATAATTTTTAGCTAGCTTGAAATGGGCATGGTGAACCAGATTTGCTCGAAGGCCTTGATAATGAGATCATGATACTGACTCGAATTCAACGAGAGGTAACAAGCAAGAAGCTCTTCAAGTTCCCTCGAAGCCCGGATATTGTTCTCAACGATCATCTCCTTCATTGAATCCCTGAAATCTTTTTGAGGATCAAATGATGCCTTAACCATCGCAAAGCTCTCAGAATAGAAACAATTACAACATGCCTTCTTTTCATCTTTTGAAGTACTCTTCCTCGTCCTACAGGTTTCCATTTTCCTGTTTTTGATCTTCAGTCTCCTGGATCGCGAAACTGGTTTCCGGGTTGGGGGATTTGTTTTTGTTTTTGTTGTTTTCTTTGGCTGGATGCTGATTTTTTCAGTTCGGGAATCGACTGATGAATTGTTCTTGTTCTCGAAGTAGGGAGATGCTGCTGGAGTGATCTGTTTTGTGGGCTTAGTCAAGATTCGAGGGAGTGTTGGCTCTGATATCACGTCGAATTCCGCCACCTTTTGGTTTTTTCGGGACGTTTCTTCCTTGCTGAAGACGATCGAGTAGGAGTCGAGCTCGTCGTCGAATGATTGATCATAGGAGTACTGATCAGAAGAATCGACGTATTCGAATTCAGATGAGGGAGATTCAAGAAAAGTATCTTGAAAACATGAGGCGTGAACTTGAACAACCTTTTCAGGCTCCAAAATACAATTGAAATCATCTGAAACGGAAGGGATTATTTGCTTAGGAGACGGCTTGTAGATGGTCTTTCTCTTTGGTTTCTTCTTCGGCGATTTTGTCGGAGAATCATTGATCTTTGTTGAATTGTAAAGAGTGTCCACTGTGACGGATTCTGGGGTGTATTTGAAAGAATTTGTTGGGATTTGAGTCGGGTGAGGAAGCTTTTTCTTGATGGCATGAAAAGGGATTTGATTTCTGGCTTTGTTCATGTCTCTCAGCTTGTAAAACCAGGCATTTGGCATCATGTCTGCTAATCTGAACTTGTGATTTCTCATTGAAAAATACTCTTAGGTTTTGATGTGATGTGGGCTTGTGGTCTAATAAAAGTGAATATGAAAATTATGGGAGAGAATATAATATGAGAGCACATCAGGGGAATGGGAGCTTTATAAAAGGAGCATACAAAATATATGCAAAGATTTAACCATGGTTAACTTCATTCTCATGGTTAATCTATAACTGAAATATAATATATAAAGAGTAGGTCTCACGAATCTTTATCTGTGAGACGGGTCAATCCTACCGATGTTCACAATAAAAAGTAATATTCTTAGCATAAAAACTAATAGTTTTTCATAGATGACCCAAATAAGAGATATGTTTCACAAAATACGACTCATGAGACCGTCTCACACAAGTTTTTGACATAGATAATTTGTATTGTTAGATCTATCAAGAAAATCTAAGCATAAATTTGACCAAAAGAGATCGTATATCTTACTAGCTTTATTTGAGTAAAAAAAAAAAAAAAAGAGGGTAGAAAACAGCCGAAACCTCATTGACAGCAAGTGGATGCAGGCTAACATAGAGGCCAATATTGCTTTTGCCCTTTCCTCTTATAACCACAACCACAAGCTGTAGTTCATTCATGAGGCTCTGAAGAGGAATGATGCCGCGTTTGCATGAGTCAATTACAATTTTAGGGAATTCTTTTTTTCGTCTATATATACGACGTATTGCGATTTTGAAACGTTGTGTTATTATAATTGAGTTTCAACCAAACATACCTCGAAAAAAAAAATTGAGTCGATTTTGGTCCTTTTTTTGAAATTTTACTCATTTCACATGAAAACGTGACAACTTATCAGTTTTACTTACATCATCGTCACGTAGAAAAATGATTAAAATTGAAAGGAAAAAACAAATGTAACATAATAAAACTAAAATTTTGATAACACAAAGGACTAAAAGAACACATAGACAAACTATAAAAAAAATCAAAATTTCAATTTAATTTCCCAATATATTATTTAGATAACAAACTATATACGTAATTATTTTTAAAAAAAAATAAATAAAGAAAGAAAAAGTGAGATTAATTTCAAGAATTTAAAGTAAAGGTGCAGCTGTTGCTCGTGCGAAAAAGGGTTGCGATTGAGGTCACATAAAGGAGTACGTAGAGCTATGTTATAACATTCATTCAAATGATGCAAACATTTTCTCCTTTCGTTGTAATCATATATAAGCAATTTCATCCTCAACTCAAAACCAGACTTTATAAAATTTGTGTGAGACGGTCTCACGGGTCGTATTTTGTGTGACCGATCTCTTATTTGGGTCATCCATGATAAAACATTACTTCTTACGCTAAAAGTATTATTTTTTATTGTGAATATCAATAGGGTTGACCCGTCTCACAGACAAAGATTCGTGAGATCGTCTCACAAGAGACCTACTCTAAATTGTTTGATCAACTAATTAAATAATATCACAAGTATGCACATTTGATATTCTAGGATATACACAATCTTTAAAGTGATCATATTTCTTCTTCTTTCTTTTTCGAAAATGGAACTCACAACCGCTTTTTTCGATGTGCATTGGCTAAAAATCGGACCAACGTAATAGTCTGAAAACCACTTAGACAAACCTTGTGTCACACGTTCGTCCGTATGAAAAAAATATTGAACTCATGATTATTGATTAAATACTTACCTACCTCACTATGTCGAACACTCTTTAGATTACTTTACGACCGAGTAGTTATAATGTATATTGACTTTATATTGCTAAAATCTAAGGCCCGTATGTCAGTGGAATCCATATATTATATCTATGTTGTACCATCCAACAATATAAACCCATTTTCCTTCATGGATGCCCAATAATATCCAACAATACAAAGCCCAATTTCACATATTTTAAACCCAACTATACAAAATAGTTTTGCAGACGCAAGAAAGGGCCTCCAAATCCAATCTCTTTAACCAATACTTTATAATTCAGCAAATCTAGTTTTCTAAATAATGATATCTTCCTATTACTATTTATATCTTACATTTTTTTTTTTGAAAAAGAAAAAACACGAAATTGATCAAAAGACCAGTTAAACCAAAATCTTCTTTTTGTTGTTTAGTATCTTTCAAAGTTCTTTTAAAAAAATTATTGGTTATTGCTCTCAAGAGAAGTTTGAATGGTAGGATATGATGAGTTTCTACGAAGAGGCCAGAAGTTCAATATCTCTTTTGTCTCTTCTGTCATTTGTGATATAGGATTTATCTAATATGATTTACCTATCAGATTTTTTAGATTTGTTTAAAACACAATAAAAATAACGGCATAGCATTCTCAAAATTTTTTTAGAAAGTTGGTTTAATTTGGTCGAGACAACATCCATCGAGCTGCAGACTTTATCCCAAGCAAAATTTGACACCTATGTATTCGTGTTTTCATCAGCAGAATTATTACAATTTTCATTTTAAATTTCTTGACTTTTTCCTAGATCCCCAAATTGACCCTTTCAAGTTTCAATATTCCTCCCACAGTTTCTTAATTCTCTGCGCCAAGCTGACGTAGTAGTGATGCTGGTGGAATCTTTGGGATTTTGTTGATTTAAAAAAAAAAACTTTTTAGGAAGGAATTTCGGACTTAACGATAAATTGAATTAGCAGTGGACAAAAATACGAAGAATGTGATAAAATGTTCACGTCCGAGGAGTAATTAACATATATATATACAAATACAATATTATGGGAGTATTTTGAAGATCTTTTGCTTATTTTAAAGTAATTATTCTAGATATTATTTTGAAGTTGGTGAGAAATCAAAGTAGAGAATTTTCGTCAATAGAAATTTAAAGTTAATAAAAATTAAAATTTGAGTGTTTTGAGAAAAAAATTATTTTAAAACTTGATTTTTAATTAAATTACAACTCTATCCTTAAACTATATAAAATTGATATATTTTAATTGTCTAAAATTTGATATTCACATCATCAACAATGGATTTATATAATTATTATTAAATCATGAATATTGTATCAAAAGTAATTTATTTTTTATAACATGAATGCTTGAAAAAATATATAAAATTAATTTAAAAAATATAAAAAAAAATTGACAAAATATTTATAAAAAAATTTGGACAACACATTACATTTGACATTAAATACATTAATCTTAGAATATGTCGATATAATTGAGCTGGATTGATTTTATCTGAATTTTGCACACAAAGTATGGAATTAATTATCCTCTCTAGAAAAAGTATGCATGAAATACTGCATTCTTGAAAATGACAATGTTAAAATAAATTTAATTCATAATAATAAATAATGATAATAATAATAATAATAATAATAATAATAAATTTAATTTATGTACAATAATAATAACGACGATGATGATGATGCAAGTGAGGTTCTTGTCACTCGTGTGGACTTATCCTGAAAAGTAATCATGTCCTCCAAACGGGCCCTTAGCTGCAATTCTCGAAATCTCGTTCTATATAAAAATAATAATGTGTAGGATTTAAATTCGAAGTTTATTTATATAAAATAAAATAATCACATTATATAAAATAAAATAATCACATAATTTTGTGTTAACAAGAAGGATTCATATTTGCAAACATTTAAATGAGGATTTCCCTAACCTGTCATTCCGAACATCATTTCACGTCCCTGATTTACAATAAATAGTCGATTATTTCACACCATGCGCAAAGTGCCCTACAAAGGGATTGGATATATGGTCGACGTTAGAGGTGATAATGCTGTGTACGACATGATCGCGGATATCAAGGGCGGGTATGTCTTTCCCATCTCCGAATCAATTCTCGTTTTTTTTCTAATAGAAGATTCTCTATTTAATTTTTGTGGGGATTAAGTCTCTATCGGATGATTCTACCTAATTGACCTGAAAATTATCATCCCGACTTCGCGATCGTTAAATTTTGTCCACATCCTCACTGCAAATAATCTAGAATTGGCAACGATGTGATCCAGATTTGTTATCATCATCCTTGATCTGACGTGAATTAAATCATTATCTTCGCTACCACTTCAAATATTAGTTGAATTAACAAAAAAAATCTTGATATTCACTTAAATAATATTGATACAATAAGCCAAGTACATATATAAAAACTAATTTTACTTAAAAAATAAATTTTTTTATAATTCATGGTTTTAATAAACAGAAAATATGAAACCACATATTATCATAAGGCGATGAGTTGGATCAAGAATTTGAGTTTTTTTAAAAATTACTAAGGAAAAAAAATTATTATTAGATTAGTTACAGTAATGATATTATTATCAGACGCATCGGAGCGAATTCAAGAATGAGAATAATATTTTCATACACGTTTACGATTTGCTTTCACTAACATATCCCGTTTCATGTTTTTCCCACGAGCCTGGACCCGTCGGGAAAATTTAATCCCAAAGACATGACATATCTAAGCCACATACATCGAATTAATGCATATAGGTGCTAGATTTAATTATGATATTGATTTGGTCTCCTCCGTCATAAATTCATACATTTAACCAAGTATTGTCGAATCAAAATTAATAGATTTTGAATTTATATTAGATACACTGTTTTATATATATATATATATATATATATATATATTATAATTTTGACATATTTCACGAAAATAATGGCTCAAACATACGAGATAGATATCATGCAAAGCAGTGACAAAAGGTTTGGACGAAATTTCCTTCCAAGTATATATGTACTGTGCAAGGACAGCACATATAATCAAAACATGTCATAATTTGATGTACCAAAAAACATATGAAATAGGTTTTTGAATGTCTTGTCCGCTTCTTTTTGCCTTTGGAATCAAACAAAGTGATGGATGGATGGGAAAGGGAAATAGACTTTTCATTATTTATGTATTTCACAAAATCTTATGTCGCATAGAAATTCGTGTTTGTCGATAATAACTTGAAATATTCGATAATAGGAAACGAATTATGTATCGATGATTGATGGGTTGATGTAAGTGTTAAATATTTTTTTTAAAGAAGAATTTGTCTCTTCTTGTCGTCTTCTTCTAAGACGCGATAACTTTTTATTACAAAAATAATACAAAAAATTGTAAGAAGGATAAACCAAAAATATAGTAAACTCTCTTCGTAGGAAGAAGGATGAATGAACAATATTAGTACATGATTTCTATAAAAAAAAAATTCTCATTTTGTTTTAATGATATAAATATATTGAACTAAAATATCATCACTAGATTTAATATGCTAATTAAAAATACATACAATTTTGCAATAATGTGTTACAAACTAAATTAGAGCGGGATAATAAACACATGATTATTTATCACTAGCATCATAAAAACTTTTAAAATTTCATAAATACTAGTACTCATGTTTCATTTATTCGAAAACAAATAAATATCACGAGTTTGAACATGTTGATAAAAAATGTACATAATAGTTTTTTATATTCAAAAGACGACAATAACAATTTATATATTGAATTCCAACGAGCTGGAATGTCTCGTGCAAACCGTTTAGGCCTATAGATAATGAATTGTGGTCCTAATTTGTTGAAAATGTGATTCTAATTTTTATTTCATCTTGAACACATGAATTTAAAACATGACGTGTTCACTTAATATGAAAAATTTACCACATAATGATGGTTTACATAATTGAATAAGTTCACTAATATTAGAAGTATATGCACTAGTATTATCAAAATATATTGAAAAAACTTGAGAAGTTAGACGATATTCTTCTAAAATAACAAGTATAATTTGAGAAATATTGTGTCGTGTATATTTCATCAAACATCTATATGCAAGATTTTTTTTTTTTTAATTTTACAAGAACTATCAATCAAATGACATGTAACACATGTGTATGAACAATTTTTCTAATAATCACTGCAAATATTCGAAAACAGAAAATTTTATTATTTAAACTAGCAATTTTTTTAATGAATTCTTTTTTCAATGACTAATTTTTAAAATGAGTGTCTTAGTGTATTTCGTGGGATACATCTAATAGAAGAATTTGCACTTGTAGATCGTCAATTTTAAAAAGTTAATTTATCGATAAAACTAAAAAATTTGTTCAACCGCATAAAATTTAGTCGTTTCTTCTTTAGATTTAACTTGGTAAAATTTAAAAAGTTGAGAATCGTTATCCGATTAACGAGAGAATGTTAGAATTTGAGTTTAAGAATGATTAATACCAATTTCCATCAGATTATTTTTCTCGATGTACTATGTTAAAGTTTCATAACCACATCCTTGTTGAAATTTTTAACTTTTGAACAATATTTTTTTTTGGCTTACAAATCACTGGAGGAAAACATCACATTTTCGAAATGTTTGATGAAGACTTCGGTTGTCGGGCGAGGTTTCATCTGGGTTTTATTTTAGGCATCGTCAGATTGCTCATAATTTCTTGACTTTGACGATGATGTGTGTTGTTGAGCCTCTTGTTATCGTTATTGATGTTACTTATCGTAAAAATCAAAATCATAGTCGTCGACATTGAATGAATGATAATCGTGATGCTTGAACTCAGGGGGCATGATGCCCTTTCCACCCCAATGACTCGATCCAGTTATGACCATTTGTATAAATATGAAATCAAATTAATTGTGAAAATAAATTGACAATTGACAACAAATCAATAATCGAAATGTGATATTTTGATAATAAATAAGGAATAGAGAAATAGAGAATTAGATAAAATTGTGTGAAAAAATTAAAATGAGTGGGGTATTTATAGAGGAAAAAGCGGGGAAAAAAATTCAACAGTCGACCTATTGGTCAAGATCTGTGCCGACCTGTTGCGCCAGATCTGGTCAACCCACATTGCACAATGGCCACATCATTGTGGCCTTTGACCACGAGGTGATTCCGATTCAAGTCTCGGTCAGACCCATCCCTTGACCAAGTCTACAACAAAGTGATGGATGTTAAGTGGGGAATAGACTTTTCCATTTAGGTGTCATTATTTATTTATTTTACAAAATCTAATGTCACATGGAGATTCATGTTTGTTGATAATACCTTGAAATCTTCAATAACGACAAATGAATCCTTCAATGATGTTGATGGTCCGAGGAAATTGTTGAACATTTTTTCCTTAACAATATTTTTTCTTTTCTCGCAATCTTCTCCCAAGACATAAGAACCTTTTCTTGCTAGAACAATCACCCAGAAATATAGTAAACTCTCTTTGTAGATGGAAGAATAATGAACAATATGAGTGCAGAATTTTTTATGCAAAAGTAACTTTTGATTGAGCCTTGCTCTATCGAACGTTTCCGAACTGAAGGGACATATTAACTAATTTTAATCATCAAAAGATGCCATTTGGATAAAACAATATCAAGAAAACTCTAATTTGCGTGCTTGTTCGTGAAACATGACAACGGGCGCCGGGGAGCTCCTGTGCTTTACAGCCCCGTCTGGGAAAATCTGGATAAAAGTGGGCGCGTAGGGGATGCTAGATCAATTTTCATAATTTATTTTGTTGTTGATAACGAACGAAGTTACTAATGCGAAAATTATGGGGATCGACCTGCCCAATCAGGTTGTGGGGGTTGTCCCCAAAAGCTATTCAGAAGCTACACAACCTTTCGCAAGGGATAAGACAACTCTTTGGAAACAACACATTGTTTCATGACACGTTTTCATGAAAGGATGAATTGTTTCATGAAGAGTCTCGTCCATTCTGAATCAATGTTTCATCTTTATATATATGACATCATTAGTTCAAGAATAGTATTCGAATTCTTATTTGATTTAGTCACCCACAAATTCAGAATAATTCTATTGTATCATGAAAGAAATTTTTCACATCCCTGTGGCTAAAGTGAGGGAGAAAACATTTATTAAAAGAAAGCGTTACAAACGTGCCTTGAAATTCATTCATACACTATCCAAATTTCGAAATAATCTCTCAACAGGGGAGTGCTGAAAATGCGTCATGCACGCCCAGTTCTGTCCTGCATCTCCCGGATAGATCAACAGCACGTGGGCACACTTTACACTACCTTTGCTATCTGAAAAATTCAGGCTGCACTTGGTGCGCCATATTTCCGCTTTTTGCTTTCATTTTGAGTCTTTTTTGCGCTCATTGCTTTATTTCAATTTATTAAGCTCAACAAAATTCCAACAATTCGAGCTAGTTTCATTCAAATCCAATATTAAGGTCTAAGAGTTTGAAAGAAATTATGTTCGTGCTTCAACTAAAGAAAGAAAGAAAACAAAAATTGATCACAAAATAATAATCTTGGATCGTGAAGTACGGGGGAGTCTGGTTAGTTGGGTTCATGCACGTAGTGTACGAGAAAATGATGACAATGTGTAATAATAGTTTTTTTATGATAGAAGTAGCAGTCTCATCATTTGATGTATACATAGTAAACTATCGATTAATAAAATATCATAAAAACCATGCAAGTCAGGTAAATTAAACTTTGTGCGAAATGGTCGGCCGAAAAAAATTTTGTAGAAGGAATCAAACTCCTAACTATTGGACAAACGCTCACCAACTCAAACACCTCATGGGCCAACATAACGATACTTTTATAAATTACAAACATATATCGTTACGATAACTAAAAGAAATACATATCATTACAAGATAAAACGAACGGTGTGACTCAAAGCTACTACATAAACTTTTAATACATAACAATTTTACGATATATTTAATATATCTATGCTAAAAATTTGAAGTGATTAGTAACACATTGTAAAAAGTGAAATAACAATGAAAATGTTGGGACACCCACACATGGGAAAAAGGTGAGGGGTGGGAGAGTTGTTGGCGCTGCTGTCTTTGGGGATTGTAAGAAAAAAGTCTGGAGCGCAAATCTCACCTCCACACATAGCATAGCCCAGGAATTGACCCCCATACCACTTTCCCAATTTCCCATTCCATGAGTTAGTTCTTGGCCAATGTATGTATGTATGTATGTATATATATATATATATATGTGTGTGTGTGCGTGTGTGCGTGCGCATATCTATACATTGTATATGTACAATACTTTTCTCACATGCCAAATCCCACTTCTTCTCTGTTGAATATTCCAACTGCTCAACTTGATCATCTTGGTCATTTATAATATCCTTGCACGATTAAGTTCCATTTTCCTATTTCGAACCTCGTAATTCAACAACTCTAGCTAGCTCCAAACATTTGCACACACAAATCCCATCATTACTTGTAAAGTTTACTGTTGCATGGGGTACGATCAGATGTCAAAACCCAGCGACAGCGAGGGCTGATTCTTTACTTTAATTTTTTTACTTTTCACGTTTTAGAAGAGCAATTCTTGTTGTACATGGCGCAATTTTTCTGCAGAAACACAAATGGACTCATCAAGAAACGGAAGACAATACAGAAATGGCCACTTGTAGTTTATGCTGTCATCACAATCTTCTGCGTCTCCGGCTTCTGCGTTTATTTGAGGACAAATATCTGCTCATTTTCTTTTTCAGGTGAGCTTAAAATACTGTATATTTCTTCCTCCGTGATTTTGAGCCTCGATGTTGTCAATTTCTAGTCTACTTTATTGATCAAGAAGATATTTTTCAAAAAAATCTACGGAGCCTGAAACGACTGACTGGTTGCGTTTTCATGAACAAATAGATGCAACTTGGTTGTCTATTTGTCTTATTTATGGATGCATTCATTCGCAGAAGACAAGAGGTCGATGGTGTTGGCTCTTAAAGCTGATGAGGATTACTTGCAACAGGTTAGACATTTCAATTAGTCATTCCTTGTTCATTTTGAGGATTTAATTTTAGTTTGTTTCTTGTTTCTTGAGTTCGAAGAGGGGTTTGTTATAATCGAGTGTCGAACTCAAGATATGGTCTCAAACTTTAGACTTTGATGTCAAATGTGTTAAATGTGTTACAAGTTATCGGCTACAAAATACAATTATAATTTGAATTTTTTTTTTACAATAGACAAAATTCAACCCCCACATGCAGTTAGTTGGCATCATATCTTACAAGTATCTGCTGAAATTATTATCGTTTTATTGCAATAGAGGTGAAATTTGTAGGATTTAGAAACTGGAGAGAAGCATTCACATAGAAAATTAAAAGGAAAAAAATGAATTTATCAGTGGATTGAATTATTAAGGCCCATTTAATTTTTGGTCCATTAAGGGCCCATTTGGATTTTCCGAATCCCAGCATGTGTGGGAGAATGCGTTTGATTGGATTTTTAGTTTCTTTTTTTTTTTAAAAAAAAAAAAGTTTTGATTTTTATGTTGTTTTTCAAATTATTAATTATATATTAGTATTTTGTTCTAAATCAATTATTGAAAGTGTAGTAATTTATTGATCATGTTGTCGAAAGGAAAAAAAGAATCTAAGATTGACTTAGGTTCAAGTAATTTTGATGGTATATCAATAAGAGTAGGTCTCTTGTGAGACGGTATCACGAATCTTTATCTGTGAGACATGTCACCCCTACCAATATTCACAATAAAAAATAATATTCGTAGCATAAAAAGTAATATTTTTTCATGGATGACCCAAGTAGGAGATTTGTCTCACAAGATACGACCCGTGAGACAGTCTCACACAAGTTTTTGCCATCAAATCAAAGACGTGGGCTCGTTTCCATTTCCTAGAGTAAAATATTCCTTAGTCAAAATACAACTTGTTACGGTAGCTCTCTTTTATATAATTCACTCCCTTTGCTCGGATTTTCAATGTGAATCTCATGATTGTTACAGAATTCAGATAGAAACAGGATTTGGAAGCTAGTCGATATGACAAGAACAAGCATCACTGGGACAAGAAGACTCCTAGGCCGCCCGGGATCATCACCTCCTAGTTGCACTTCGAAATGTGGTAGATGCGTACCGTGCAAGCCCGTTCACGTCACCGTGCCGCCGGGGACGCCCGTGACTACAGAGTACTACCCCGAAACTTGGAGGTGCAAATGTGGCAACAAATTGTACATGCCATAGTCAATTAATAAGCTTATCATAAAATGTAACCAACCAAAATATGATATAAATATATCCCCTCGTTTTTGCCCTGTGATGGCGCATTTCACATGTTGGCCATGATTTTGCCAATTTAAATATAATTTATTTTGGAACTGAAAACACGTGCGACCATATATAATATAATATAATATTTTGGTAAAAATTCAAAATTCTGATGCTCAAATTCAACGATGCGCGTTACAGACAAGACAACCACACCTTTTTCTTTGTGTGTGTGTATATATAAGCATCTGAAAACCATTCAATCAATCATCTTTTACTCGAGTAAAACTCGCTCTGTCTCAATTTTCAACAGCTCGTAAATATTTGTATACTTGTTTTTCGGTCTCTGGATCAGCCCAGCGATGCCAGAGATCGACGACGTTTCGGCTTCCAACCGGCCCTCTCCCGCGGTGGCTTTGTCATCGGGAAACGCCTTGTTAAACAAATACGAACTCGGGAAACTTCTGGGCTGCCTGTAGAGGCCTAAAAATTCGTACTTGAAAATTTGCGGAAAAATTAAAATTTTTCTTTTTAAAATAATTAAAATACATCGTTCATAAAATAAACTGATAAATAAAGTTTTATGTTCGAAATTTCAGCGGAAGTAAATGTTTGTTTGTAAAAATAATAATTTAAAATAATCCAGCAACTTGAAAAATGTTTGATCATAAAATAGTAAATGCTGAAAAAAAATGAGGTCTTCGGGTCCCACTACTGCCGACTCGAGCTGGCTCACTGGTCCCCGCCCTCGATCCCGACATCAACAGTACCTACAACAATCAAGTCTAGTGAGTCTAAAGACTCAGCATGCATATATCGTAAATAACGAGTAAATAATATAGTAAAATTTGTATGGGATAAAAATATCATATCATGAGTCATAACGTGAAAATAAAAAGTGTACCATGGGAGAGAGATTGAAAGCGGCCAAAGCGTTGCCGTTAAAGTCATTCACAAGAACAGGCTCAACAACGCCGCCAATCTCTTGGGTAATATCAAGCGAGAGATTTCCATCATGAGCAGGCTGCGCCACCCATATATCGTCAAATTGTTGGAGGTTATGGCTACCAGGACCAAGATTTACTTCGTCTTGGAATTCGTTAAAGGCGGGGAGTTATTTGCTAAAGTGGCAATGGGATGGTTCAACGAAGATCTCAGTCGGCAATATTTCCATCAGCTCATCTCCGTCGTCAGTTACTGCCACTCGCGAGGCGTTTTCCATCGCGATTTGAAGCCTGAAAATATGTTGGTGGACGAAAACGGAGATCTCAAGGTGTCCGATTTCGGACTCAGCGCTCTGACCGAACAAGTTCGCCCTGATGGCCTTTTGCATACTCTTTGCGGGACCCCAGCTTACGTAGCGCCGGAGATTCTAACCAAAAGAGGTTACGACGGCGCCAGAATCGACGTATGGTCGTGTGGCGTCGTCTTGTTTGTGCTCACAGCTGGATTTTTGCGGTTCAACGATCCGAATCTGATGAACATGTACAGAAAGATATACAAAGGCGAGTTCCGGTGTCCGAAATGGATGTCGCCCGATCTCAAGAGGTTTTTGTCTCGCCTTTTGGACACCAATCCCAATACGAGAATCACCATCAACGAAATCGAGCGCGATCCTTGGTTCAAAAAAGGTTACACCCAACCCAAATGCCAGGAATACGAGGATCTTTGCACCGTAGTGGAGGAAAAGCAGGACAGGAAATCATTGGATCTCAACGCATTCGACATCATTTCCTTCTCTTCGGGGCTCGATCTTTCCAGATTGTTCAACGACAAACTTAGACCTGCAGAGTACGTGGAATGGTTGACGGTGGAGGATCAGCCGGAGAAAGTAATCGAGAAGATGGAGGAAGTTGTGAACGCCAAGCATAGCGGCGTGAGGTTGAGGAGAAAGAAGGATCGCAGATTGGAGCTGGAGGGGCAGAACGGTAATTACGTAGTCCAAATGGAGGTCTACCGGTTGACTGACAATTTAGTAGTTGTGGAGGTGAAGAAAGAAGCTGGGGATACCGACGTGTTCTCGGATTTGTGGAAAGACAAAATTAGGCCTCTAATCGTACGGAAACCGGAGAAACAGGTTTCCGGCGACTAAATTAGGGGCGCTTTCCGGCGACTAGGTTAGGTTGCCAGGCAGTTGGAGCTAGAGGGTCGTTGATTTTGTCCTCCTAGTTTTTTGATAGATTGTTTCATTCTTCCACAATTAAATTAAATTAATCAATTATTGTAAGTAACTAACAAATGTGGATTATTAAATAAAACATTTGAACTCGGCCCTAAAGGCCTGGATTAGAGTTTAGGGTGTGACATTTGTGTTTCTACATCTTCTATTGTGGGATGTAAATTTTCTTGATTGGGATTTGCATTTGGATCATACAATACAATGAAATAAAAATTAAATAGCAGATTTTTTTATTTATCTACACGAAAATTCTTGTGGGATCAATTTTATGTGACGAGTCTTTAACTTAAGAAAAATATTACTTTTTATTATAAATATGGATCGAGTCAAACCATCTCATGTATCTAAACATGTGAGGCGATCTTACTAAACACCTTCTCCTCTATCTATCTTTTTTAGTCGTATCATGTGAAGTTAACCAAATCATTTTAGCACGCACAATATCTGAGTGTATTCAATTCCATTTCAATTGTGAAAAAAATATTCTGGAATTGTTTAAAAGTAATTTTTTCTAAGTGCGTGTATATATACATACTAGGAATCACAGCTTTAAATTACAAATATTTAATAAAATTTGAACTTAACAAATTGAAGTGCTAGTAGCTTCTGAATATTATTTTTTTTACATAAAACAAAGGGTATTTTAGTAACTTACTTTTAAGTATCAAGATAGACATAGTTATTCAAATTCATATATAATAAGTGTATATATATATATATTCTAAAAAACTAAATAAACTTTCAAAATGGACTATCAAAATTATTTTGAATTTTATTCAGCGTAGAAAAAGTGGTGAATCGAATGTTGGACCGAAGAATTCCGCAGGCCCAATTTCGGCCCGCGAGTATGACAATACAAACGGCGTCGTCCCTCTCTCTCACATCTGCGGCCTGCATATTCTGAGAGGTGACGGTTCAGCAAACACCTACTGTGCATGGATTCAAAGGTATTCTTTCCTTTTATTCCTCCAACTTTGTTCAAAGGTTTTATGTGCTCACCAATGATAAGCTTATGTAAATGTATAGTTTTTTCGATTTGGTGCCTCGGTTTTCGTGTTTGTGCTTTGAATTTTTACTTTATTTGTGTTCCAGTGTGACGAGCGTGTGAAGTGTGGCTAATATTGGGTTTAATTATTAGTCTCTGTTTCGAATTTCTGAGCAATGCCTGTAGAAAGAAGTTCAAGTAGGGGTACTGCTTATAAAGTTCATAGGAAAGTGAAAGTTGCTGCGGGAAGATCCGGAGGGTTGAGTGACGGTGTTAGAACTCTAGAGCATAAGAAAAAGGGAAGTAAAAAGGTGCAAAGTAGAGGGAATAACGGTGATGTTTCTTATGTCAACGTGTATGAGGAACCTAATAAATCCATTGGTATCGGAAAAAGGGATGAGAAATTGAAGAGTGGAACTAGACATGAAGGGATTGAAGCAGTAGTTGAAAGGAACTCCAGTTGGAAGAGGAAGAGGATCAATGCTGATTCTGGAAAGTATGTGGATCGAACACTTGAAGGCAATCTGAAAAAATTCAAGGCAAAGACTGTGTTTAAAGATGAGAGAAGAGTGTTTCGATCCAATTTTGATAAAGAAAGCACGGTGGCAAAAGGAAAAGTTCATGAATTTGAAAAACCCTTGTGGACTGGAAGCAGTAAATCCATCGGTAATGACGATGTACTTGGTCAGAAATATCAGAGACACAAGGTAAAGACTGGCAATATTGTAAGCAATGCCTCTAAGAATGTCGTAAGGAATGGAACATTGAATACACTGGAAAAAAGTAAAGCTCTGTTTTCAGCAAAAAAAAATCCGAGCCGGAGAAAACATGCTGTTGACTCTATAGAGAAACATCAAAAGAAAGGGACTCGGGGCAGGAAAAGCTCGGCCATTGATTCAGAGTTAAGGGAAGAGCTTCCAAAGAAGAAGAAACGAGTTATTCGGCTAGATCCTCATGATACATCCAACAAGAGGTTGAATGATGACTTAGCTAATAGTGGTGGGTTTTGCTCCTTCACATCTTGTCCGTTTCTATTTTCATTTTTCATATAATGAGCATGACTTTCACTTTGATTTTTTTTTTAATCTGAATCTAGAATTTCAGAAATCCACTGCTTTTAGAATCAATTAATAATGATTTTTGTAACTGTTACCTTTCTCAATGTTTGCACATACTTTTTGAAGTTGTTTCTATAAGTCTTGGTCCCAGACCAGTGGAGATCAGCTACATGCAACTCTGTCTCCATAATGCAAATTCACCAACAAACATATTGGATTTAATACTCTCCATATTATCATTTTAATATCTGTAGATAACCTCCCTCTCCTAATTTACTGTCATTGTATTATCCAGGTGAGAGTGTACAGAAGAAACAGCAGGCAGCAAAAATTGATGTTCAAATGTCAAATAATGCAAAGTTTCGTGCCATTTGTCCTAGCTCCTCTATCCTTTCCTTTGTAGAAGACAATGTAATCGACCTCATCACGAATGCTTGACAAGTATATCACCTTCAGAAGATATTCATTTCTAAAATCTTTGGTCAAACTAAGATTTTCTTTATATTGTTTTCCAGTTACTAGGTCGTAGACGGGAGATTGAATTCAGGAGGGCAGGATACAACACTGAGCTTTCTGCCCCTTTAGACAACATTCCTTTCTCAACAAGTTCAGAAAGAGAGAGGATCGAAGTACCAGTATGCATATATGTCTACAATTTCCATTCACGTTTTGTTTTGGCGAACCTTTGCATACAGTCTCAATGTAGAAATTTTGTTTCAAGCATGAGACAGTAGGTACTCATTGAGGATGAGAGACTGAGACAAAATGCAGTTGCATCCTATCCTTGCAACATTGTGTGTACCTATTACAAGCTCCTATAGACCATGTCTTACCACTTTACATTTGCTAGAAAAATTAAGCTATGTAGTCTGGTGAGAACTCAGGAATTAGGAGTCAATGATGCATAAATTAAAAATCTAATCTTGCTGGAGATGTCATAATTGCACCATATTTTCTCAGTTTTCGAGGATAAGCATCCTGACATAATTAATAAACAACTCTAATGACTACCAGTCAATAACATTGAGCATAAAATCAACAGATTCTTTTATCATTATTTTTTACTCTTATAGGTGGTGGGTACTAACTAGTTTATAGGTGTTCCGTAATAAATTAGAATTCTTTGCTGCGGCCAAGATTTCATCATCATTTCCATCCCCTGATCTTCCGGAGATTGCATTTGCAGGTAAGACTGTTTAATCTCCTAAATAGAGTCAGATGATGAATTATTTTCCACATATTGCAGACTAATTCTTGAGGCCAGTGATATATGTGCTATTTGCTCAATAACGTGTTTCTTGATTTGGTTGCTTCTATTGTTCATGTTTCGTTTATTAATTTGAATCTCAACGTGGAAAATTTTAACAGAATGTTTTATTTTTACTGGTTTTAGAGGCAAACATGAAGTTTACTTTTTTATTGTTTACTTATATTAGGTCCTGCTAGCAAAATAGTTTTGTTATGCGTGTGGGGTTAAATATGTACTTTGGACTTGAATCTCTTTAGGGCGGTCAAACGTGGGAAAATCATCTTTGCTCAATGCACTTACCAGGCAATGGGGTGTTGTACGGACATCGGACAAGCCTGGCCTTACTCAGGTGCTGCGTGTGTTGTACAGCTGAATTAAAAGTATGTTGGTTATGCATGTGTTGTAACGACTTAGCACTCTTTTGTAGACTATTAATTTTTTCAACCTTGGACCAAAGCTCTCGCTGGTGGACTTACCTGGATATGGGTTTGCTTATGCTAAAGATGAAGTGAAAGAATCTTGGGAGGAACTTGTGAGTCTGAAACTGCGTGTTAAAGAGTTTGTTTATGTCTTTCTCAACCTATATTTTTCCTTTGTTAATTTGGCATCATCATTCTTCAGTAGCTGATATTATGTCATGTGCATTTGTAATTAGCATGTTGTCATGGAAAATGTAATGTCTTTTCTTCCTATTAAATAAGTTTTAAGTGAAAGGTTTGCACATTATACCATAATACTTTCTCTTACTGTCATATAAAGAAAAAAGGAGAGCTGCCTGTCTTTGGAACAACCCGTGGCCTAGTGATCTCAACTTGCCATGGCTTGATGTCAATCTGTATCGGTAATTTAAATGCTTTACTTGCATTTGATAAAGTGGAATTAACAAGTTAAATTGTGTCACATCTATTATTTTATGAATTTTCAACTGGAATTCTGAACCAGATCTAACTCACATCTTAAACTAGATTAATAACAACTACGGGAGTGTACTTGCTTTGGTTATGTCTCTGGTGTTTATCTGAGGATGCTTGTCTGTTTGCCTGAGGAATGTTACTTTTTGTGTTTACAAGAATAATAGTTGAATTTCTTTTCACTGTTTCATATATTGTGTGTTCATACCACCAACAATGCACGTTTGCAGGTGAAAGAATATGTCACCACCCGTGTTAGTCTGAAGCGAGTGTGCCTTCTTATTGACACAAAATGGGGTATGAAACCAAGGGATCATGAGCTCATCCGGCTGATGGAAAGGTGGGCTTATCATATGCAATGTCTGTATGGATATGGTGTACTGTTGCATATCTTTTTGAATGTGGTCGATTAATGTGCTTTTCTTTAATTATAATTTTATTTATCCTTGGATTTAATTTCTAGACTTAAAAGACTGGTGCTCCGAGTAGCTGCCTTCTTAATCTTTTGCCTTGTATATATTATCCAGGTTCATTCTTGTCAGAGAGGCTTGAGTCTATTTTATTTGTTGACTTGCAGGTCTCGAACCAAGTATCAAATTATTTTAACAAAGACAGATTTAGTTTTCCCAATTACAGTGGCGCGACGAGCAATGCAAATTGAAGAGGTGATACACATCTTATGCATTTGATTGAAAACTTAAGCAATTTTAATTTCCTACTGAAGCTACAACATTTCTTGTCTACAGAGCCTCAAAGCAAGCAAGTCTGTGATTCAACCCTTGGTATGCTCACTTAGTTAGCCTAATAGCTTCTCAATCTCAATCATAATAAAATATTATGGTGACTTATGCTGGAACTACAGATGATGGTTAGCTCAAGTACTGGAGCTGGCATCAGAAGTTTAAGGACGGCACTTGCCAATGTTGCTCGGTTCATGAAGCGCTAAAAGTTGTTCCTCGGTCAGGTATGTGTACACTAATTAGGTTTAAGTTAGTGAAGGAAGTTGATCGACTCGGCTCGATCCAATCCAATACCAATTATCTTGTTAATTGGTCTGGAGCCCCTAAGCGGGAGTAGTTTTTATAATCCTCGTTATCGTTTTTTTAAGCCTGTTTATTAAGGCTGACCTGATTGAATCTTTGCCTCAAAATAAAGCTCGACTCCAACTTGTTGACAAAGTCATTTTACAAGATTGGTTCAACTCCGATTGGCTTATTTGTTTGTTTAGTTTGGAAAAAACTGCACAGGGTTTTGACAACTGAGTACTGTTGTGTTAGGGATTCCCATTCTTGCATAGAAAATATAATTGTCCACTCCTTTGTCTATGTCAAAATTTGAAAAATAATATAGGTGACGCATCCAGACGTAAGTATTCTGATTTATATATATTTTTGCGTCAAAAATGATATTCAACTTCATTTTATATGGATTAATTTGTGTGTCTTAATTTGAAATTTTAAAATAATAGGTCGAAGGCATTTTGTAAGGTTTAAGAAATGTAAATTTTTTTTGTGAATCGATGAAATTTGAAAATAAGAAAATCTAATTTGGAGGCAATTTGTTTGTTCGTTTGTTTTTTTAATTATATATATAATTTGAAATGTAATGTCATTTATAATTATTTGATTGTTTCTTATAACTACTCAAACTATGTACTTTTTACTTGATTTTAAATATTTTTATTCTCGACATTTTTCATTATTCATACACTTACACCTCGTGTGTTTATTCTTTTATTTATTATATATCACGTATTTATATTATCATAGTGCTATTTTTTAAATAATTTTAATCATATTATGTACTTAAAAGTCATATTTGACTCGAAAGATGAAATTATAAAAGATATATAATATATAGACGATAAATCTATATATATGGATAACACAATTTTTTATATAACTTAATTTTATAAAAATCAAATGTTGAATGAAGTATTTATGCGTAAATTGCAATCGATTAAAGTCTTTTTGTCATATTATTTTCTTATGAATACTCGCTGTTTGTAAAGGATATTTTAACATGTCAGCCATGGAGACTTTGGATCAGTTATCCCCGTAGCTGTGAAACGATAACTCGTGAAAGTTGAGTATGTCAAAATTCAAAATATTAGTAGGGGAGAGAGAATATACGGAGAGTTGTCCATCTTATTTTTCTTTCTTTTTTATTTTATTTTATTTTATGATTGTCCCGATAAAAGGATTCGAGACTTATTATTCACAGCTGCACCACTCAAATATTAGTAGGAAATTATATATAACACGTAATCGTGTTGAAATGTGAAGTGTTGACCAGTAAAAATATATATGAATACGTATATCAAGGGGGCGGGCAACATTTTGTTTAAAATTTGTTTAGTATTGCTGTCTATTTGTGGATAATATGGCATGGATTTTTAAACATATGGACTAGTGTGTGTGACGAAGTTTCGAGTTAGAAACTCCATAGAATTCTATTAGGGGATGAGCAGTAAATATAGGTTAACGGACAGAGCACAAAGCATATGTAATCCCTGTGATTCCCAAGTCAAAATGCATTTGTCATCTCTATATTTGTTTTTTCACAAAAAATTATATGAGATCGTCTCACGAATCAACACAAAAACTACAGTGAAACAATAATTTTGTTAGACAAATATTCTATTTGAGCCATCCATGAGAAAGTTTTACTTTTTATTATAAATACGAACAGAGTTGATATGTGTAATGAATAAAGATCCGTTAGACCGTCGCACAAGAGACATACTCACAGAGCAATTTTTTTGGACGGTTTTCCATCTCGGCGCTACCCAGACTGAATGACATGTCTCACGGATAAAGATCCATGAGACCGTCTAGAGTCCTACTGTTAATTTTTATAATTTAGATAAGTATTTCCTTGAAAAGAAAAATGGATGCATAACTACTAATGATTATAGAAAATTAGAAATATGATAAAAATACTTCACACAATTACTATAATCAATTTTAGTCTTCAATTAAATTAATTTACCAAAATAGTCTTTTTATCATATCAAATTACATAGATATCCTCTATCATTTAAACTCTATTCACCATCAATTTCTTTATCTCAAACTCTTTATTTGATTTTCGTAATTTCTCGAATAATCTTATGAATTTCATGCATTTGGATATAGAGTGGTGATAATTTGATATAATTCTTTTGTCGAGTATCATTTTTATGCATTTTATTTTTCGAAGATTTGTTGTGCATACTCATAAATTGTTAGCATGGAATAAAGTAGAGACTTGATTGAGACCATCAGATTTTTTGTTTATATTTGTATAAACTCACATTGATGTAATTATTACGTTTCATAACCATGGTGATCGGTGATTTTGTTTATATTATTTTAGATGAGCAACAATCGTAATTAAAATATTATAACATTGGTGGTTTCGGATGCACTAATTCAAACTAACAATTCATAATTTTATTAAGATAAGTTTATTGATATAAGTAAGTAGTATTAAAAAATTAATATATTATAAATTAAATAAAACAGAACAAATGTTAAATCAACTCTTAAAGAGAAATAATAGATAATTAAACAAATGAATCACGAAAATGGAACATGTGTGTTCATAGAAAAAGAGTATTTTAGGATTTTTTAATTAAATAAGACATAATGTAAAATGTGCAAGAAAGAAGACTATTTTTGAAATTATGACTTTGAAATAGACTGGAATAATCAATTTTCCTAAAAATAATTGCAACACATGTTCTTGTTTCCAATGATACAGGGGAGAGTTTCGTAAAATTTATAAAATCTGAAGGAACTTTGTGCATATTTTTTACCTTCACAGATCTATTGGCCATTTATCGAAAACGTAAAAAAAGGACCCAATTACATTTCGCCATTATCCATTGATTTCCATAATTAATTGTGTTATGTCGGTGTCCTTATTTAATATTTGTTGGACTAATACTTCATATTTGTAATGCAATCCAAGAATATAAGACTTTCTAAAATTGTTATTATATTTTCTGAGCCAACCAATGATACGTACCTTTTAGTATATATAAGTATATATATAGTTTTGACGTGGATACATGTGATGAATTATATCCAAATTATATATCTAACGTGAAATATCGATGTACACAAATATAAACACGATGATTGAACAAAATATCAAAATGGTTGTATTTATTGGAGCTGGACTGGTAAAATGGTGGCAATTAGGCGTAATCCTTGCATAATAATTTTAGTATAAGATAGAGATAGATGCGTACATGTGGGAATTCAGAGTGAAATAGCACCAAACCACCTTCTCCACCACTAATAACAAAATTAAAATTCGTATTTTTTTCTTCACCTAATCATTTGATTTCTTCCTCAGCGCAGAGTGGGAGGGAAGAGAAAATGTGTCCCCTCAGAATTATTCTCATCTTCCTCTCCGCCACCCTCGCCGGATTCCTCGTACTCCGGGGCCTCAAATCGCCGCCTGATCAAACTGACGTCGTCGTTGCTTCCTCTGCCGAAGATGAAATTGCCTCGAAGAACGCCGTTTCCCCTTCTTCTAGGGTAATCTTGTGATCATTGTGATGGTTTTTTTTTTGCCATTCAATTCATTCCAGTTGGAACGTTTTCAGGTTCAATTTTAGTTTTATGGAGGCGCACGAACTATTTGGATTGGTTTAATTTTAATGTATGTTTAATTCGGGGGGAAATTGTTTTTTCTCCCTTACGCTGAATTAAATTTGACTTTTTTTCTGAACGAGTACTAATTTTGTATAGAAGGAAAAAGGGACAATGGAATTTAGCTAGAAAATTTTCGAAAATGCGATGACTCTGATATTTATAAAACGTGATTGCAGTTCTGTACGGTCGTAGGAAAGGGGTTTTGGACTTGTGTGGACATGGCAAGCGGTAGATATCTGTGGAGGAATTTAGCTTCTTCATCATCTCCATTGGAAGGAAAGCTTCGTGCTGATTAATTCGGATATAGGCCATTCTTTCCACTTTTGTTTGTTTGGGCCGTTTTTTTAACCTGTCTCATGTAAGATCTGTTATGACGCAATACAATCTGCATTACGATCATTTTGATTGCAAGTTATATGCATGATTTTATAAAGGTGGGTGCAAATGTGTTGTTGTACTGCTGTACTGAAATAGTTTCTTGTATAGATGTCTGGTATTACCTTGTTGTTAAAATTCTTTCTTTCTTTCTTCTGCCTTAATTTTTTGGTTTCACTTGAAAAATGTACTTCACTTTGAGAGTTTATTTGCCCAAAACATAAGTTTTGGTTGGTTTTGTTTACAGTTATGGTTGATGTATCCGGTTCTTTCTGGTTTTTCTTGTAATTAAATTTTTTTGTTTTGCTTGTGCAAATCGAATTTGCCTTCTGTTTGAAGATCATTTTACATTTGCTTCCGTAAAAATAGATGGCGCAAGACTCTTTTACCATGCTTGCTATTGTCATTTATATTGTTTTCCGAAACGATAAGTGCCAATTTCTCACTTGGATCCGTACTACAGTTGGGGGAGCGCGGAAGATCATTTGCGTGGATGCGTAACTTGAACTGAATTTGATATGGTATACAGGTGTTTCCTGTTATTTCCATCTTTCAGAAAATGAGGAACGGTGTTTTAATGTCTCTCATTTATGGTAATAAGCTTTGATTATAAGCTGGAGCATTGAGTGATCTGAAAATTCACCATTTTGAATCTTAAGCACCCCTTTTTTTTTGTTCCTGTGTTCGGGCATCTGTAAACTTAGATCTACGGCCTTTGCATTTATTAATGTATTTGTTTAGTTTGTTCTTGCAAGTGAGGGGTTTCCCACTGGCTTTCAAACGCTAATGTGTTTGCTTAGTTTGGTTCTTGCGAGTGAGTGGTTTCCCACTGGCTTTAAACACTGTGCTTTATTGTTAAGAATGATTAAAATGTATACCATTTCCCTTGATTCCTTCTGTGAATTCATCGTCTTAGAGTTCTTTGATATGGGGATACCTGAAATTGTTGAGATTGGGAAATTATCCACTGTTAGCAAGTGGTTGCTGGTTGAAATCTTGAGGTAGGATTGACAGTTTCACTTTCAGTTACATAGCTGTCATGACTTGTGGGACCTTTTTTGACAATCGGGTCTCTTTATCTCAGATTCGTCTCTTTGAAAGATTTCTCTGTCTGGAACGATTTTCCGATGCTGTTAAAATTGGATAACATGGTTGTGGACTATATACTTCCGTACGATTTTTGTAGCGATTTTGAGTGATGACTTTGGAAAAACAAAAAAGCATTTTGATTTTATTGCAGTTTGTACCTTTGATGGTTTTTTTCGATTATTATTTCAGCATGGTGTGGATCGATGGTAAATTAGTAATAATATGTATATAAAAAAATAGAGAAGTCGATAATGGATAATTGGATATATGGAAAGATATTCAATTTCTTGTTTTATGTAACGACTGGTATGTACACATTCTAAATAATTTCAATTGGGACATAATGCCTAAAAGAAATAAAATAAAATAAAATGTTAAACTTATTTAATTTACAATGCAAATAATATTTTATCGATTAATAGGTATTTTGTGAGACAGTCTCAGAAGTTTATATGCATAAGATGAGTCGATCTGATCCATATCTACCATAAAAACTAAAATTTTTGATATAAAATGTAATGTTTTTTCATGAATGAATTTTTGGTTAGAGTTCTGTTTCACAAAATTAATTCGTGAGACAGTCTGACAAGATTTTTTGTTTTATCGGATTGTGATTCTTTGATATAATCGTATTCAACGTTTAATTAATTTTATATATTATACAAGGGCAAATTGGAAGAACGAATAAATGATCGGTCTTGTATACTCGATGAGGAAACTGGGCTGCAATTGTTTCAACCCATATAGTTTCATCAAAGGCCCATTAACAACTTCAAATTAATAATAAGAATGATAATTAACTAAAGAAAAGAAATTAAAAAATGGAAAAGAAAATTCACAACGGTCATATTTGTGCCACTGAATTGAGGTTAATCAATCCATTGGATCAGAAAATTGCAACAAACAAACAAAGTGAGAGATGAGGAGAAGTAAGCGTACTGCTACAAAGGAGACCCAACAAACCCTAAATTCATCTCACGAGAGTGGCGAAATTCATGGAGGAGTAGAGAAAGGGGCGAGATTCTTTGCGTGTTATCTGCTCACGTCTCTCAGTCCCAGATTCAAAGGCCACACCTACATAGGGTACGCAGTTGGATCATCGATGGAATTAAAGTTCTTGATTTACTGTAATGATCCGATTTAGGATCATTTTGTTTATTGAAGTGATTATATGTCAGAACAGTGGGAAAATATCGATTTTTTTTCTGTGGCGTGATCTTGCAGATTTACTGTGAATCCACGGCGGAGAATCAGGCAGCACAACGGCGAAATCGGGAGTGGCGCTTGGCGTACCAAGAAGAAACGTCCGTGGGAAATGGTGCTGTGCATCTATGGCTTCCCCACAAATGTTGTTGCTCTTCAGGTTATTTGATTAAGAGCAGGAAATAGATACGGTGCAAAATTTTCACCTGCCCGTTTAAGTGAAATTATTTATTTATTTGAGAAAATTTTCATTAACTTTAAACCAATTCATGTTTTTGAAAAAATACATATGGTGTTTTTTTAAAAAAAAATTATCTTGATTTAACAAACCTGAAATCCTGTTGTCTGGGTTGCCGTTTACCTTGTAAAAATGTGATGCGGGGAGGGTAATTTTAGATTAGCCACACGGAACATAACAAAAACAGCAGGGTCTTATGAATTTGTAGTAATGTTTATGTAGTTTGGCCATGAATAATTGAAGTTGAATTGTGTGTTTGGTTGGAGCGCTTGCAGTTTGAATGGGCGTGGCAACACCCAGCAGAATCTTTGGCTGTAAGATCAGCTGCTGCAAGTTTCAAATCCCTCTCTGGAATTGCCAACAAGATTAAATTGGCCTACACTATGCTCTCACTTCCTGCATGGAACAGGTATATCAAATTTGAGTAGGTCTTTTTTGAGCACAGATCTATACTTATGAAATGGGTTGATCTGATCCATATTTTAAATGAAAAGTAATATTTTTGACATAAAAAGTAATATTTTTTTATAGGATGTTGAGTCGTGTAGGATACCTGTTTGACAAAAATTGGCCAGTGAGAGTTTTTGTGATCAAATTTTGTATCAATCGGCTGGGTTGTTGATTCTTAATTTCTTTCTTTGATTTGCGTTTCAGCTTGAATCTTGCTGTAAATTTCTTCTCCACGAAGTACAGAAACCAGACATCTGGTTCTCCAACTTTGCCTCAGCAAATGCGAACCCAGATTCATTCAATGGATGAGTTGCCCTGTTACAATTGGAGCAATACAGGGGCCAATGACGATTTGAGTTCCGATGAAGACCATGATTCAACTGACATTTTGCAAGAATCGACACACGAATCTATAGAAGCAGCAAGAAAAGAAAGTGATTCCCCAAGCAGTCGTGGTTTCGAGGAAATTTTTCAAAACCATTCAAGTGAAAATGATGACACAAGCCATGAGTCTAGTGGTTGTTCAAAGGAAAATTGGATAGGGACAAAGAACTTACTGCATTGCAGAGAAGAAAATAAAAGGTATCCATCACCTCCTAATCGAGCAGAATCTTCGTTAGTCAGCAGCTTTTGTAATATTGTCAGTTACGTTGAAGACGAGCAAATACCTGTATTGGTAGAAGAGTGGGACAAGAAACAGCTTACAACCTATGTTGCTAGTGAAGATCAACTCTCAATCCATAGGCCTTGCATACCTCGAAAAGTCGAGGTTATAGACATTTTTACACCCTCGCCTTGCCGTATGATAAGTTCAGGTAGCAAGAAGAGAAAGGCAGTCGCGTATCCTGAGATAATTGACTTGACAAAGTCTCCCATGTTTGTTTAATTTGACTCTTTATCATGTACCTGCTACGCTCAAAGGTGTACAATAATGTTAACGTTAGGAATCTGTGGTGTTTAAATGAATGAACAATTTGAGCCACAATATTTGGAAATTAGGTGTACAATTAGATCCCATCGTTGCCTAGAACCAGACAAGGTAAGAAACTTACACAGATATAGCTCAAGAATTTCAAAGAAAAATGCACGAAACCAACGAATTTTGTAATGGTAAAAAACAGCAAGAAGCTGTTGGAATATATCGCATTTCTAAATGAGTGCGCGTCACAAAAATAGAGCCTACACAAAATCAGTTTTGAGCCTACAGCAAGAAGCAGTTACACCAAGAATTTCTTTCCACGAACATTTTGAGCCTACACAAAATCAGTTTCTTAAAAGACTCGGGAATTCAGTCAATGGAGCGGTTCACCATGTCAAGTCCAAACAATTTCTTGAAGACCAGGTCTAAGGACTTCATCCAATAAATTATGATATTCCGAGGTATCTCCACTTGTTTTCCTCACTTCCACCATATGAGACGCTGGGGCGACCCCAAATATCTCCGCTTCAATTGATAAAATTCCATTCCTACCTTCCTTCGCTGCCTCAAACCTGAACAACCCCTCGTCCTTTTTACTTATCTTCTGCTTTGAACGTTTGGCAATTTCTTCCAGCGTAGAGACAATAACTGATGCAGGTTTCCAGGAAAAGAATCGGGCTTTTAAACAAGGCTCCTCGAACAATCTGGAAACATCAAATCCATCTGACAATGAGATTATATCAAACGCATTTAGGTTTGTAATCCTAGGAATTTCTTCCAAAGAACCACCATTTTCGTGCTGAAATGAAGCCGCGACATTTCTATCTGATGAATTAGTTGTACTACTCTCTCCATTATATGTTCTTGATTTCATGCTTGTCCCTCGCCTAAACCAAGCATTTTCCTTGATTCTTGCTATTGTAATTCGACTTTCCGGATTTGGATCCAGTATTCTTGTAAGTAATTTGCGTACTTCAGGTTGAAACCAACTCGGGAACTTAAATTTCGCTTTCACGATTTTTCTGTACATCTCCATCAAATTAGAATCATAGAATGGCAGATAGCCGGCCAATAAAACATAAAGAATCACCCCACACGACCAAACATCAGCTTTTGCCCCATCATAACCTTTCCTGTTTATTACTTCAGGAGAAACATAGGCAGGAGTTCCACACGTGGTATGAAGGAGCCCGTCTAGGCGTTTTGATTCAGCAAGGGCACTCAAACCAAAATCTGAAACTTTCAGGTTTTCGTTCTCGTCTAATAATATGTTTTCAGGTTTTAAATCCCGATGGTAGACAGCCCTGCTATGGCAGAAATCAACTGCATTTATTAACTGCTGAAAATATTTTCTTGCTACATCTTCCGGTAATTTTCCCTTAGCCACCTTGCTGAATAGCTCGCCACCTTTAGCATACTCCATCACAAAATAAATCTTGGTTTTTGTAGCCAAAACTTCATAAAGAAATATAATATTTGGATGTCTCGCCAGTCTCATAATGGATATTTCGCGTATAATTTGAGCAGCATTCCCAATTCTCATGACCTTCTCCTTGTCTATCACTTTAATAGCAACACTTTGCCCCGTCTGGTAACTCCTAGCATAATAAACTTTTGCAAACGCACCCTGACCTAATAACCTTCCTATCTCGTATCTTTGCATCAGTACTCCGCTCTTGTTATCCATAATAAATGTACCAACAAAACAAGTCTTTTTTTCTCTTTTAATCTGTAAGAATTGTTCAAATTCACCATCCAAGATTCACTTTTATGCTGGCTAAGCTGACCATTCATTCAGTCCCAAATAAGGTAACAGCAGTTACATCCTATAGCTATGCTCTCATCCAGAACAAAAATGCGGAAACTCGTTCAAGGCCAAATCTTGGAATTGAAGAGTTTCCCATAATGCAAGAACAGTTGTTTGTAATCTCCAGGTGTCTTTTTCTATTGAAGACTGCAATAAAATGCTGGAATTTTCAGGCGAAAAATGAGTAACTTCAGTGACACAAAGTGATCCAACAAATATAAAGAAGGTCGATATATCGGAGACAAATGAGGCGTAATCCTGTTTGAAGAAAGAACAATTTAATAAATATAAGCATTAAAAGAAAGAAAGATGCATAACATACAGCATATTATGGCAAACAAAATTCAGCCCTTGGTTACTGCTAATTGGGGACATTACAGAGTTGATAGGACTAGAAGACTATTACCTCGGCTAAATTGCTATGCTCTTAGTCAACATGATTCGTATATTCAATGTATATAGGTAAATTGCTATGCTGTCAACCAAACATATATACATAGGAACACATAAAATTTCTAATATCTTTTAGCAGTATGTCACCATCAGAGAGCAAAAACGTATAGCTGACATCATTAATGAAATGCGTACAGAAAAAACAAGAGGGAGAAAAGGGATAGCTAACATGACAGATTCTAGTACTTCAAACTGGTTTTAATAAGCTCGATGAATTTACTGTGGAATGAATTTGCATAATGGGGTTTTGTCAGTTTCATATTAACCTAAAAGTAATAAAGCAACCAACTTGAGTAATAAATATGAAGTTCGTATACATCTTTCGTCAGAGTATTATCATCAAAACAAGGGATAAAAATCCAACTCGGGTAGGGTTTCCTCTTTATCAGGCTTTTGAATGAAAATGCATCCAATGCCAGGTATAAATCAAAGGTCGTGTATACTCGTAATTCAAGAAAATTTAACTCATCAAACACACCAAAAGTCTGGATTAATCACGCAACGAAACCATAACTGGTGAAATATCTGATGTCCATGGTTTTACAACCTTGGTTTATTTCAATTTCCTTTTTTTTGGTTTAATCGAAATAACAATGGGCTGATCACCAAGTTTCATGATAATCGATCCTATGTATTTTGCAATCTGGATGCTTACTTCACATAAATTCCTAGAACTAAGTACAATTTGAGGCCCCAACTGAAAAATTCTTAAGATCCCATCTTCTAAATGATCGAGTAAGACTACAACACAACCAGAAAAACAATTGTAAAGAAGCCAAAACAACAGAAAAGTGGGGGGAAAAACACACGCACACGTGATCCTTCATGAATATCAGTAACCGGGTAGCAGATATTGCCAATCCATTGTTTCAGAACTCAGAAGAATAACCACACACAATACAGAACCAAATCGCGATAGATTATGTTTTTGCTCGACAAATTCCATTCCACAGCCAAATTAAGGAAATGGGATTCGTTAACTACCTCTTAAATGACCCAGAACGAGTCCGATCGATCGAAAGACGGAGCGGAGCTTCTTCTTTGTGGCGAGGTGGAGACTGGGACACTAATTAAAAATAAAATAAAAATTAAAATTGTGGCTTTCTGGTGGCCTCTAACAAATTCACACTTCGACTTTTCCACGCCCAATTTTATTTTATTTTCTATCATATTTCAAATTTTATTGCCAATAGAAATGTACAAATGCAATACGTGTCCTGTCTAGATGGTACGACCTTTTTATTAGGGGTGTCAAAATGCGACACGATCCGTCAACCCGACACGACCCAACACGAAAAAAGTCAGGTTCGGGTTGGGGTTTTTCGGGTTCGGGTTGGGTTGATTCGGGTTAGTGCCATGTTAGGCGGGTGTCGGGTTGGGTCGCGGGTTGACCCGCGAACTTTTTTTTTTGAAAATATTACCTGTATTTTTATATATTGTATGCTTGAACAAAATTTATTGTATATTTATATGATAAATTTTCATCATTTAATATTTATTTTGCATATTTTTATTTTTTTAACAATTTTTTATTTGATTTAGTAAATATACTTTTAATTTTCTACAATTAAACTTTCAAATTTAAATCGAAAATTTTGTTATTACGTGTTTAAATTAAAATATTATTATTATTTTTTATTTTTTTGAATTTTTTTCATTAATTTTTTAAAAAAAATTAAAAAAAATAAATAAAATTCGGGTTAGGCTGGTTATACGGGTTGAGTCGGGTTATAAGGGTTCGTATTCGGGTTGCTTCGGGTTCGGGTTGGGTTCGGGTTAAAAAAAAATAAAAAAAAATTCGCGGGTTGACCCGAAACCCGACCCAACCCACCCGATTGACACCCCTACTTTTTACCAATTTTTTTGTTTCGAGTATTTTGTTAGAAAATATATTTCATGTATATATGACATGTCTTTCTCGATATGTCACCGTCTTAATTTATACGAGTTACTTTACACACGCGATACGTGTGTGTACAATCTTTTTTTATCATTATCGATGAATTAAAATGAAATTTGACAAATTATGAAAGGATTAAATTGATATTTCAATTGTTGAAATAAAAAAATAAAAATAAAAGTGTGTGTTGAATTTTATTTGTTTTTAAAATATAATATTAGTATCATATAAGGGTAAAGTTGGAAGAAAAAGTTGGTGTCTTTTCTAGGTGGTTATTATCATGTCCTCAAATTTAATAAAATAGAATAGATTTGCTTCATGTTCATTACATTATATATAAATAAATAAATGAATAGGTCTCTTATAAGACGATATTATAAATCTTTATCTGTGAGACGGGTCAACCCTACCGATATATATAATAAAAATTAATATTTTTAATATTTAAAAGTAATATTTTTTCATAGATAACTCAAATAAGAGATCTGTCTCACAAAATACGATCTGTGAGACCGTCTCAGACAAGTTTTTGCCTAAATAAATAAATTGTCCATAACTTATAGCATATAGTTTATCTGATAATGTTTAATTGTCTTATGGTATGAATGTTATTAAAAATTTTAAGATTATACGGTGAAAACTAATGTGAAACTGAGCCGAAAATATGTTTCATTTTTAAAATCTCTGGCGGTGCATCCATAAATAAATACCACTATCTTCATTTCAATTATATATGTAATTTTCTTTTTCGTTTATCAATATTTATATTTAGCCATATTTCTTTTAGTCTTTGATTTTTGATGTAATTATATCGGATTTATTTCGAATGTTCGTGTTCTATTCAAAAAATAAAAACTGAAAAGTTGTTTATATAAATAATATTTCCAATAAATTTCTTAATCTGTGTGAAAAAATAAACAAACATATATTTGAGATGGATATAGTATATAGTTAGTGTATTTATTTTTTTTAGAATATTAGAAATATATTATTAATAAGATTACTCAATTTAATTATTTATTCTTCCATGTGCATCGTGTTGTGTCGATGAAATCATCAAAATATAAATTAATATACATTTAATATGTTAATGTCAATATTGAAAAGGAAATATCGGCGTAATAATTACACACTTTAACTTCCAATTACCATTATTTAATTTAATTTTCAGTTTGGATAGTATAATTAATGTTATCATGTATTAATGTAAGGGATGTGTTGGAAACTACATCAAATGGATTAGTAAATGTGGCGTTCATATGCCAATATCATGATGAGAATAACTATAAGTGAAAAAAATTATTGGACGAAAATCAAATTTCGACGAATTGATTAGAAAAACATAAACAAAAAATGAAAAAATTATTGGACTGAATTCAAATTTAGACATACTTATATATAAAATAGATTTATCTTTTCATGGTTAACATAATTATGAAAGTACTGATTCAGCTATAACGAGATTGAATTTTTTAAAACTATATGATTCTTGTTTTCGATGAAATATATTTGATACCCAGGGAATAGGCCCGGTCCTCTCTCGAAAGCCCAAAAAGGTAAAGTCCACAAAGGTATTCAGAAAGTGTCGGAAAGTCATCTTCATGATAGAGCCCGTCAAGAGGTCACCTCATTCACACGAAGCCGGTGGGAGGTCATCTAGACCGACCTCCCAAACGCTCGTAATCTCGTCAATCAGAAAGAGGTGGCCGACCTCCCCTGTCGACCTCGCATCATGAACCGAGCTGACCTCCCAGATTATGGTAACATGTTAATTGGAAATGTCTCGGCCGAGCTCCCACAGGGTCCAGAATATAGACGGGCTCCTGAGTAGGAGAGCTTCTACTCAAACATTAACGGGTAGCCCCAAAAAATAAAGCCCGGAAAAGTTTAATCTAATCTTGTCAGAGATTCTGATAATCTAGACCTGCCAAATCAGGAATTTACACACACGGTATTCTCTCTGTTTTTTATTCTCTGACTTGAACGTCGGAGGGGCTACGCCGGAACAACCTTCCGGCCCCCTTCTAACGTTCTTGTTTGTGCTTCCAGATTTCGAAGGTCCGATCTGAACTCCCCAAGTGAAGATCCGACCTCCCAACTACTATTCCGGATTTCAGCAACATCAATATTAAATCATCGTCATCGATCAAAATCACGTATAGATTAATAAGCTTTTTATTGACAGGAAGATGCGTTACATATTTTGAGAATACACAATCTACACACATATGTATATAGTAGTATTTTGGTAAATGTTTTATTAGTGGAGACCCTTAAAAAATTCTTACCAAGAACATTGACCTATTTTTCCCTAAATAATAATAAGAATCCAACCCCCGGCCCTCTCTTTTAAGCGCTCCTCCCTTGTTCCCCAGTCGTGCTTCCTCTATCTCTTTTCCTTGAGTCTTAGTTGATTTGAAGATCTCTTGATCAGCAGCAGTGATTTTACTTGAATGTCCAGAGAAAGGTAAATCCTTTTGATTTCATCTCTTAAAAAAGCCAGAAACCCCAGGTTTGCGTCCATGGAACTCTTTAATTTGCTCCATTGTTGACTTCATTTTTATTGTTTGATTAGGGTGGAAGGGTTAGAAGAGATTGGAAAGAAGTTGAAGACGCAGAGTAATGGTTGTTCAGTGATGGGAAAGAGACAGACGATGCTAAACACAATAACTCCATGCGCGGCTTGTAAGCTTTTGCGAAGAAGATGCGCAGAAGAATGCCCATTTTCTCCTTATTTTTCCCCGCATGAACCCCAGAAATTTTCTGCTGTTCACAAAGTCTTTGGAGCAAGTAACGTTTCCAAGATGCTCATGGTAATATTAATTAATATTCACTTTTTAATCAACTCCCACATCAGATATATGTTCCTTGAAATTAGGTTAACTAATCAAATACTGTTCTGAAATCTTTTTAACTTATTTGAATCATTAAATACCGGTCGCAACGATAAAACCACATTTGATTGGATGCTATAAGAATTTATTGTTGAAAAATATGGTTTTATATCAATCAAGAATGGTCTAGAAACCTGAGAGATCTAGGTATTATGTTTTTTTGATGATATATATGTTCAATCCTTCTTGTTTAACTCATTAGGAGGTGCCCGAGTCGCAAAGAGCCGATGCTGCAAACTGCTTAGTTTATGAAGCCAATGTGAGGCTTAGAGATCCAGTTTATGGATGCATGGGTGAGATTTCTGCATTGCAACATCAGGTTCAAAATTTACAAGCCCAACTTAATGCTGTCAGGGCTGAGATAATAACATACAAATATAGAGAAGCTGCAAATAACATCATCAATGCATCTAATGATCATGCCGCCGCTTTGGCTGTTTCCGTGGCTGAGCTGCCACAAGCTCCGACAACTCCAACCCTTTCTCCACCAGCTCCAACTCCACCACCACCTCCGTCAGTTTCCATTTCCTCGTCTTCTTCGGCTCCGTCTTTGTACACCTCTCCAACTAACACTGCTAGCTACAGAAGCATTTCCAACAATCAGGTACCTTACTTTGATTAGAATCATTGCATAAATCAGTCGGCCTCATAGATATATGGTTTGTGCAAATTAAAAGACATATCTGGTTTCAAGATCACATATGGAATCATTGGTATCAACCAAATCTTCTTTTGTACCAAAATCTTCGCACATAGATAGCCAGTTTTCTAATATTTGCTGTAATTTGTTCTGTTGAAAGATTCTAATTTCTTTCGCTGAAGTTTCTTCGAAGAATGGCTGTAAGTTGACTTTGTTGAGGTACATTTATTTTATTATATTCATGTTACCGCCTTGGAAGAGTAGCTAGATGTAGCCATAATTAGTTTATATATATATGTGTTGTGCTCTAATTTTTTTACTCATTCCACACATTAATTTTTGACATTATTTTAATCATGAAGATGATGATGTATAAATCAAAATATCAGAGGTTAGAAATCCCAAATCACGCCGATGATAACTTTATAGTTAATCTAATATCAAGTTCTATATGCGAGACAAGATTTTAAGTTCGAGAGTTAATCGTAACAAACCCTTACACGATTTACCAAGTACTCCTTGTTGGCTGCGGGATATTTCATAGTTCTCTTCCAGCAACGAACTAGGTTGAAGATGGGAATTCTCATGGATCTATTCATATAAAATATCCCATAATTTAAATCTTATTTAGTCAAAAATCACACCGACTGATATATATTTATATTATATTCTCAATGGCCTGCCTCTATTGAAAAGGGATTTCTATTTATTGAAAATGGTTAGCACATAAAGGATTGGGTAGTTGCACGTGCATGGGATCGAGAGCTTTGACTGAGTAATAAATAAAGTGTGTACGCAAACATGTTATTTTGTACCATTTAATTAAGGAGCTGGGCTGGGTAGTTTAAGACATACTAGAAATTAATACGAGGAAAAAGGGATGATGATTGTGCTGCCCAATGTTGGAACTCTAATACACCATCTGTTTCTTTGTATTTTTACACAAATTAAGAAATTTATTGGAAAAATTTATTTCATATGTTTAGGGTTTATATGTGTTTTTACACATATTAAGAAAATTTTATAAAAGTAATTTTAGAAAGAATTTCCCATTTTATAATTATTTAATGAATTTTTTTAATAGGATAAATCATTGTTGAAAGTAATTAATAAATTTAATGATGTGGTAGATTGGTAGAAGATTATATAAAATAATATTAAATATGAAGTTGATCATATATTTGGGACGAACAAAAAAACGTGGTTTTTATATTTGGACTGGATGAAATATTCGATTATTTTTTTTTTTTTGTATTAGTTTCATATGTAATGAAAAATATTATTTTGATTCCTCCAAATCTAGCTAACAATATATAGTATGTCGATTTTAATCCACCAGCTTGTTATATTTTATGTTTATTCTACCAATTGTATTCAAAGTTTGGTGATGATACTAGAAAATGTGGAATTAACATTAAAAATTGCTGATGCGGCACCAAAAATTGCTGACATATTCAACACTTTATCAACGACCGGATCAAAATGACCTAAAATTTAAAGTTAGTGTATATCAAAATCATATTTATTTACTTTTTAATATATCCATGCAAAGTATAATTACCGTCAGTTATAATTTTTTTATTAAAATATTGATTCTACTTATATTTGCATAACGACAAACGATGTAGTGTTGAGGTCCAATAATTGTCTCCACTATGAGAGTGATAAACATGTGATACTTAGGCTACTACGTGGTTTAAAATGTTAGAGTTACATTATTACCGCTAGTTATAACTTTTGGTAAAATGATAAAGTTTGGTCCTACGTATAGTTTTTTAAAAGAAAAAATACAAATGAAAGTTTTTTCAATTCATCTTATAATGAAGTCGGCGAAATGAATCTTTTCTCCCAGATCTTCTTTGTAGTCCAACACGATATATGTTCGAATTCACATTTTCCATCTACTTTCATGAACTAAACCTATTTGAACCTTGCTTCTCTGCTGGCTACAAGCAGCTAAGAAAAGCTAAGCTTGGCTGACTTTCCAGTGAAAAGAGTTAATTTCCGATCGCTGAAACGAATTATAAATTCTTTTAAAAATTTGGTGTGTCATTTGGAAATATTGTCCAGCGACTCGTTACTCAAAAGTCAAACAAAGAAAAATGTGTCCCGACATACAAATATTATGTTATCGTGACATCAAATACCAGCGAGCATGTTTTGATTATTTTTAGTTATTTTTAATGATAAGCTACCATATTATTTAAATATTTTAATATCTCTAACTAATAAAGCCAAATTGTCAACATCTTATTCCCACGGTAAATTGCTCAAAAATTTTCAAAATCAAACCCAAAAAAAAAAAAAAAAAATTAGTCTTCGTATAAAAAAAAACATGTTTGAACTCTTAAGTCTTTTCTTGGATAAAAATTGGTATAAAGCATTAAAAATATGATATTAATATTTGATAATTTAATATCCATTGTTTATAACAGGTACTAATATATGATTTTTGAAGTTATGAACTAATATATGATTTTTGAGGGTACTCAAAAATCATATATTAGTTCATAACTTCAAAAATCATATATTAATACCTTTTATACTCAAAAATCATATATTAGTTCATAACTTCAAAAATCATATATTAGTACCTGTTATAAACAATCGATATTAAATTATTATATATTAATATGATAAGGGTATTCAAAAATCATATATTAGTACCTGTTATGAAACAATTGATATTGATACTCAAAACTTTATAATAAATGTTGATATTAATGACACATATTTTTCCGGATGAAAGTCGTTACAAAACATTTAAAATATGATATTAACATATAATATATGAGTACTAATTGTTTTATATCTGATACAAAAGATAAGATTTTGAGTATAAAATTAGAATGATTTTATTAATATAAATATTTTTTAAACATATTTAAGTATTCAAAAATCATATATTAATATCATTATAAGAATACAATTTAAAAAATCACTCTTGAAGAACACCGTTTCTAATAAGGTTTAACAAATTTGAAGTAAATTTCATTCATCAAACCATACATTACAACAATAACAATTAATGCAAGTACTTTATAAATTCCCTTTTTAGCTTTTAGCATAACTTGGTAATTGCAATTTACCATATTCATGGATTTATAATTATTGCAGGTTTCTTGTGAGACGGTGTCACGAATCTTTATTTGTGAGACGGGTCAACCTTATCGATATTCACAATAAAAAGTAATAATCTTAGCATAAAAAGTAATATTTTTCATGGATGACCCAAATAAAAGATATGTCTCACAAAATACGATCCGTGAGATCATCTCACACAAGTTTTTGCCTTATTGCTATTAATTGTGTCTTCAGGATTAGCTAAGAAACAGAGTTTAGTTAAACATTGACACATATATTGTTTTAATATATGATTTTTCAGCCTTTTCTATTAAACAATGAAAAATTGATAAGCCATTGTTTACATGTGTTTAGAAAAACAATATTTCTTTTCCAGAAAAGAAATTGAAACATTTTTATTGCACAATTTCTGTTTGATGAAATGTTTTGATACCTTCAGAAAGACAGTAAAGTAACTTCACCATTTAATTCATGAAGATCGTCCACTCAAGATTTCGATTTATAATCAAGCGTAAATATCACCAAGTTCTTCATTCACAAATCAGGATCTTATTTAAGAGTAATCTAATTCCTTGCACTTGAATCAGCAAGTGTTGGTACTCAACACCATTTAAATATTTTAAAAAATTATTGCTAACTTTCTCCACAAATTTTGTGAGTCGAACTGATATAAAATACAATCAAACATGACACTTGATATATTTCAATCACCAAGTGGCTGACTTGGTCATTAGTTCAAGATCTTGTTCTCCCGCTCTGCCGATGATTTCATCATGAAGGCTGAAAGAAAATCAAGAAAAGGGTCAAAAGTATCGAAGTCTCAGGGGTTCATAGTGGAGAAATTGGAATCAACGATGATATTGACTCTAAAGACACTTGGGATAGCAGGAAATCGTTCCTATGTGCTGATAAATTCTTGAGAAACTAGAGTTGGAATCGTGGAGAACTAGCACAGCATGTGAGATTAGATAACTAGTTTGCCTGTGAAGTACGGGACAAACGACAGTTGCTAAAAAGACATGAAAATAAATTTGAATGTTTTGTTGATGTGCAAGTCTAGTAGGATCCAAAACTGAAAAAGTTTTTATTTGACATAGAGAAAGAAATAGACCTTAGCAAGCATGAGAGGGAGAAAAATACCTGGAAGACAATATGTATTCATTAATCCATGGAAAGAAATATCTGAATTTTCTTGATGACATTTGGTGCACTAGAACATGGAGATCATTTAAACAATTTCATTATCACCAATGCGAAGCTCATTGAAGCCAGTACTAGACCTTTAAGAACCATAGAAGAACAGCTCATTAACTCTCATACATTAAGAGATAGTGAAGGATAGTTCTACGACATCTTAGTTCCATTAACTCATAGCTCTAGGATATGTAGCGCCTTATCGCATTCCTTCATATGAGTATGGAATGCTAGGCACGTTAACTCTTTTTAGAGTTCCGTCTCTCTGTCAGAAATACTTGATTTTGTATTGCTCAATCGCCGCGAAGGCTCACTCGAATGATTATTACATCTCAATACCTGAACACGGGCAGATATATAGTTGAAGAAAGTTCTTGGGTTCCTTTGGATCCTCTGAAAGGATTTGATCATGCTCACCTGAGTGTTGAGAAAATCTTTTCCAAACGGGAGTCCTCGATTCGAGTACGCGCAGAAGGAATTAGCTCCAGCCCACCCACTGGTAGCTCTAGGAAGGGAGTTGGGAGTTATTGGATGACGCTCGTATACTTGGGCAATGTATGTTCTGTGGAAACTACTGGGGATGGGGATGACCCTTGAGAGAGAAGGGGAAAAAAGTTTTGACGTTAATGAAGAAATATTGGGCACGATTGAATAAAATACTAAAAAAATCACGAGAACTTGAGGGCATAAATACATACATATGTTTGTGCGATAATCGTAACTTAAATATTTGTTATTTTGAAATGTGGAGTAACAATGAACCCAAGAATGCTAACTGCAGAATTCACCCACTGCAAATCAAAGAAAATCCTATTCTGACGCCTTTAAACAGTCAGTTTCTCTCAACATAAAAATGTCTTTGCTTACCTGTTCGGCTATTAGTAGAAATATATAACAAAATCTTCGAACAAATCGAAATCAAAATGGCTAAAACAAGCATTTTTAAAACACAAACTCTTCCTCGACCTTCTCATTTGGTAATCCTTTATCTTTCATGGCTTCTAAAGCTTCCGCAGTTGAATCACTAATGTTGAGCAGATACTGTATCCGGACTCGTTTTTCATCAGCAGGGTTGCTTTTCAGGTACACGAGGAATAAATCTGCCAGTTCCTCTGGTACCTCCGATGACAATGGAGTGGAAGGAACGGCTTTGTCACATGCTAACAGGTTGTTGAGAGAATTAACCTGAAAATCCGCACAACAATAATGGGCAACGGTTTTTACACTTTTTAAATATCAATTAAGACCTGGCGAGAAAATTAGAACTAGTACGTACCACACCCGACTGATTTCTTTGTCTTAAAAGTGCCACTGCCTGGATGAGCGAGTTTGATAATCTAGTGCGAGCAAGCTCAAGAACTACTCCTTTGGCTTTCTCGGGATCAATTTTGAGATCTTTTGGGATTCTCTGATACACTTCCTCTTCGTCAAAATCTCCAGTACCAGCGGAGAAGATGTCATCCACAGTTTTTTTGAAGAGGGACTCCCGTAAACTTTTTGATATCATGGTATCTACATCGACACCATTTTCTTTGAGATCTCGAATTTCCTTAATGTTCAGTCTCCCCCGACCTACGGCAGTTTCAAGAGCTGCTGACAGTTTCGTAGTCGTTATGCTTTTTATGATATCTTTAGCATACAGAGGTGGCAATCCAACATTTTTCTGCAACACATCTAGTTGCTCCATCCTAGCTTTAGTCAACTGTCCATCAGCTAAAATAACCTCAGCTTCTTGCCTGAAAGCTTGTTCTGCTAAGCTCCTATGCACTTCTACGATCTCCTTGTCTGACATCCCAAGTATGCCACCAAGTTGGTTAAGCAAAACATACTCAGAATCATCCTTCTTTGTGGTGATTTGGGCACCAAAAGGAATCCTGGTCACTTCACCAGTAAGACAAAATAGCAAGTACGTTTTGTAAAGGTCAGCTCTATCCCTTCCTTGGAGGTCATCTCTAAGATTTATCTCCGTCTGGACTGGTTTTCCCTTAGTATCCTTGCTGGGCCTTGCTTTCCGAAGCGACTGCAAGGAATCCCATTCCTCCTCACCCTCCATCTGTAGTTCTTCCGTCATGTTAGGTTCTTCAGGTGTTATATCAGTTGATTCACCTTTGATATCTGCAACCAGTTCAGTAACAACCAAACTATTGAAAGCAATCATTTTCTTGAGTTCCTTCGCGGATTCAGTACGACTTCCAGCTGCCCTTGCTCGCTGAATGTAGCTTGCGAAAATCTTACGGACCTACGCACAACCAATAACATAACTATTCAGATTAATCAAATCGATGGCATCACAAGATTTGCAGAAAATTATCTAGCATACAATAAGCCCCCAAATAAATCGGTAGCCAGCCAGATGGCTGATAGGCCAAAAAAATAATCAGAGCCGAAAGAGCTCTATCCAGGATTCAATAGATTTTATAGGATAAAAATGTCTTGGTTCGTTGGGCACTTACTGCCTTGCTAGCAAGAGACATAGCAACCTCCCTGTTTAAACGCAAACCAAAAGCAGCTTTTCTGACAAACTTTTGGATCGCTGCATCGTAGCCATCAACTCCGGCAGCAATTGCCTCCTTAACGACCTGTTGAAGTGATTGGACAACCAATTAAATGACCCAGTAATTATAATTATTATCACCTAACACCATCTTCAAGGTTGTGATTCTTTATGCACGACGATACAAAAACAAAGAACTCAGGACCTATTGGGGTGGGCCTGAAACAAAAACGTATAGCCTAGTAGATGGTGATGGTAATATGTGAAAAAACATTCACATCTATGAGGAGGTATGAGCAAGTGTTGATTTAAGGATATTACACAAGTGAGAAACATTTTACAAGATATAGAAAGTATTTTACAAAGGGAACACAAATTCATTATTCTGAACAAGTCCCCTGCAATTCCAAAGAACAAATATAGAAGTAATTCGTCAAATGACAGATTTCAGAACAAGTCCCCTACATTACTTTGAGTACCTAGGCACTTAGCTTTAAAGCAAATTTCGATGCAGAAGCACTTGGCTTAAATAAATTACCTTGTTGAGCATGGTTTTTTAAGTGTGTTTTAAAAGCAGAAACAGAGTCCTAAAAAAAGCAATATTTTCTTGATTAAAAAGAAGTATTATTTTCTGGATGTTGACATTTTATGTATTTTTTTTAATTACAAAAAATACTACTACTATTTAAACAAAATAGCTTTTAAATAACTGCTTCATTAGAAAAGCTTCTCCAGGCTGTTTTGAGATATAAATTATCTCAACAAGAACCCTTCTTTTCAAATGATTTTTTTTACTCTCTGGAACTCGAACCACTTACCAACTGTTATGCTCAGAGAATTCCGAGAATCACGCACACACAATTTCAAGAGATAGATCAATAAGGAAATGGAAAATTATATTGAATGAAGAAATGGAAACCCAGAGTTTATGTGCTCTGTAAATATTTCTCTCCCTAGCCACAGCTAGTGCTCACTCAACAGAAATATAACTGAATGAATCTCTCCTCCCCTCTAACTGCTATTTTATTCCCCTCCATTCACGTGTTTCTCTCCCTTGTTCCTCTTAGCATACGTTTTAACTATCTTGGGCTTCTCAAAGGCTATTTTAGTTGGGCCTTTGGATGTCTCTGGGCCTGATGGACTTGAGTCTTTCATGATTGAATTTGGGCTCATAACATTACTGGCCTCCTCAAAATGCGCCTTGTCCTCAAGGTGATAATCAGGAAACTGCCCTTGAAAATCTTCTAGACTCTCCCACGTAGCTTCCTCTTCGGATCGTCCCTTCCATCGCACTAAAATCTGTTGACAGGGCTGCCCTTTGAGATGTTTAATCCTCTCTGCTAAAACCACGTCAGGTTCAAAAGTCATGAGCAAATCTGTGTCGATTTCCTCAGGTAGTTTGATCTCAACATCAGAGGTGCCCACTGCTCGTTTCAAGCATGAAACATGAAAAACTGGATGCACCCTCGACCCCTCGGGCAGCTGTAACTTATAGGCAACTGTCCCCACCTTCTTTTCAATCTTAAATGGCCCATAGAACCTGTTAGAAAGTTTCTGAGCAATTCTGGAACATACTGAATTCTGCCGATGTGGTCTCAACTTCAAGTATACCATGTCTCCTTCTTGAAATTGAACCTCTCGCCGCTTTTTGTTAGCATGTTTCGTCATGTGCTGCTGAGCTCTTTCCAGATTATACTTGAGTTGCCGTAAGAGCTCATCTCTGTCCCCTAATGCCTGTGATACCGCAGCCACTTGTGTCTCTCCCTGAATAAATTGAGTCATGCTTGGTGGCTTGCGCCCATATACCACTTCGAATGGACTCATTCTTGCTGATGTTTGATAAGAAGTATTGTACCAATATTCTGCCCAATGTAGCCACTGAGCCCAACTCTTAGGCTGCTATGAACAGAAGCAACGTAGGTAAGTCTCAACGCACTTGTTCAACGCTTCACTCTGTCCATCGGTCTCAGGGTGATACGCTGTACTCATTTTTAGTTGGGTTCCCTGGAGCCTGAAAATTTCAGACCAAAACAGACTCATAAACACGGCATCCCTGTCGCTCACAATCGTCTTTGGAACCCCGTGTAATTTCACCACATTTTTGACAAACAGCTCGGTTACTGCACTTGCCTTGTAGGGGTGTTTCAACAGCAGAAAATGTGCATATTTGGATAGCTTGTCTATTACCACCAATATTACATCATACCCTTTTGATTTTGGGAGTCCCGTGATAAATCCATGGCTAAATCCTCCCAAACCACTGCCGGTAGTGCCAATGGTTGGAGTAATCCCGCGGGCTTGGTGGCCTCATACTTTTGTTGCTGACAAATCGAACACTGAGCTACAAACTTTCTGACATCTGCCTTCATTCCCTTCCAATAAAAATTACTCGCTACCCTCTTATATGTTCGTAGTGCACCGGCGTGACCCCCAACTGGAGTGTTATGAAACTCGTTTAATAATTTGGTGACCCACTGTGACGACTGCGGAACCACCAATCTGCCTTTGTGCAACAAACAATCGTTGACTAACATATAATGGGTGTTGCCCCTGTCCTCCCCTTGAAGTTTTTCAATAACCTTCCTCAGCTCTTGATCTTCCCAAACCGCTTTCTTAAGTTCGTTTAACTCAACCCATTCAGCTTTTGTCAAAACCATCAAATCGCCCGTCTTCTCTCCGTGACAACGCATCAGCTGCCCCATTCTCCAACCCTCCCTTGTGCTTGATTTCAAACTCGTAACCGAGCAGTTTGGCCAACCAATATTGTTGGTCAGGAGTGGTAATTCGTTGCTGCAAGAGGCTTCTTAGTGGTTTATGATCAGTCATCACCGTGAACTTCCGCCCCAAAAGATAGTGGCGCCAATGTTGGACAGCTAAGACCAAAGCCATTAGTCCTCGCTCATACGTTGACTTTGTTGGAGCCCTCTCAGCCAGCGCCTTACTGTAGTAGGCGATGGGCCTGCCCTCTTGGACCAGCACTGCTCCTAGCCCCACTCCTGATGCATCACACTCCACCACAAACTCTTGACTAAAATTGGGCATTTTAAGGACGGGAGCTGTGCTAAGAGCCTCTTTGAGCTGGACAAACGCCTCCTCTGCCATGTCATTCCAGGAGAAATTATTTTTCTTCAGCTGGTTAATGGTTTAGCAATCTTCCCATAATCTTTAATGAACTTTCTGTAATAACCCGTCAACCCCAGAAATCCTCTCAAACCCTTTGTGGTTTTCGGTCTCGGCCACTGACTCACACTCGTTATCTTGTCTGGATCCACCATTACCCCTTGACCAGTGATAATATGTCCCAAGTAGCCTACTTGACTCAACCCAAAGTGACATTTTTTTTTATTCAAAACCAGATTGTTTCGCACCAGTACATCAAGCACCATTCTCACATGCAACAAGTGTTCCTCCCACCCTTCACTGTAAATTAGTATGTCATCAAAAAATACAAGAACAAACTTCCTCAGATAAAGTCGGAATACCTCATTCATTGTGGATTGGAAGGTTGCCGGGGCGTTTTTCAAACCAAAAGGCATTACCACAAATTCGTAATGCCCATCATGCGTTCGAAACGCTGTTTTTGGAATATCATCGGGTTGAACCCGAATTTGGTGATACCCCGACCTGAGATCTAGCTTTGAAAAGTACTTCGCACCATGCAATTCATCGAAGAGCTCCTCAACCACTGGGATAGGATATTTGTCAGATATGGTGATCTCATTCAAGGCCCAGTAATCAATACAAAATCGCCAACTGCCATCTTTTTTTGACTAAAATGACGGGGCTGGAGTATGGGCTGCTATTGGCTGTATGACACCCGATTTGAGCATGTCTCGCACCATGCGTTCTATCTCATCCTTTTGGTGATGGGCGTAGCGATATGGCCTCATCGACACCGGTCCACACCCCTCCTTGATGTTTATGACATGATCTTGTAATCGTCGAGGAGGCAGTCCTGTAGGCTCTTGAAACACTTCCCCATAATGGGAGAGGAGAATGTCAATTGCCCCATTGGAACCCTCTTGCTCTACTGCTATTTTGCTCAGCACGCTGTCATTCCACTTGCCAGTATCGCTCCACAGAATTCTACCTCTCTTACTTTAGCAATCGATTTGAACGATACCACGGACCTACTGAGTGTCGGGTCCCCTCGTAGAACCACAGTCTGCCCTTGCCACGTAAATCTCATCTCCATTTTGGCCCAATTCAGCATGACGTCGCCCAAAGTTCGGAGCCAATCAACGCCCAGAATAAGATCAAGTTCACCCAAATCAAATAAATACCCCTCGATTTGTATCTGGCAAAGACCCAAATCGACTTCTACCCCTTTACACAACCCTTGACAAGCCACACGGCATCCATCCCCCAGGCACACGCTAAATTTCACCCCCTCATCCGCTTTGATTCCCAAATCAGCAATCAAATTCCTCGAAATGAAGTTGTGGCTCGCACCACTGTCAACCATCGCCACCACCTCTCGTCCTGCTACCTTCGCCTTCATTTTCATTGTCTGCGGTTGATTAATACCTCTGACGGAGTACATTGGCAGCTCCAGCGTATTGTATTCAGTAACCGGGGCTCCCAACCATGCTTCAGCCTCCCCCTGCTGTTGGTCAATTCCCTCCTCAGTTGTTCCCTGGCCCTCCTCGACTTCTTCCCCATCCTCTTCCGCCAAAATCGTCACCCTTAAACTCCTATTCACACATCGATGTAAGGGGTGATATGGTTCCCCACATTTAAAGCACAACCCCTTCTCTCTCCTGTGCAAAAACTCTTGGTGTGACACGATTCTACCATCACAATTCTTCGGTGACTGGATCCTCGTTGTTCCGCCACTGTTCCCGCCAGGATAAAATCGCGACCCCCCTCCGTAATTCGTCGGGGCGTGCGGCCTGTGCGGGTATTCTTCTCCTGGACCCAACGCTCTTGCATTAAGACGTGATGGTGGGTTACTAGGATGGCAATCCTTACCAATGGAATGGGCCTGATTAGCCCAATTCATATTCATGGGCCCTCTCTGTTCAAGACCCTGGCCAAGCTCAGATCTACTTCTGCCACGATCCATCACCTTACCGAACAACTCCACTTCCAACCCCCTTGCTAACAACATCGCGCGATCCACTGTCCGCGGATTATGAACAATCATTCGCCGACGAATCTCCTCCCGCAACCCGCTCATGAAATAACCCAGACATTGGTCCTCTTGAACGTCACCAATCTGGGCAACCAATATCTCAAATTGTTCGATATATGTGTCAATGGGTTGCTATCCCTGCTTCAGTGAGGCTATGAGCTCGAATGGATTAGCTTCGTACCCGCCATACCTCTTAATCAATTCTTCCGCAAATCGATCCCAGTTCATGTTAAGGATCCTCGCCTTCATCCAGCGGAACCAATGAATGGTGGATCCCTGCATACAGATGTAAGCCAGTTTGAGCCTACATCCGGTTGGGGTGTTATGAACATCGAAGTATTGCTCCACTTTCCCCAGCCAACCCATCGGTCCTCTCCTTCGAACACAGGTAATTTGATTCTCCTCAACGCCATCCTCATTTCTTCTGTAATTGTTTCGTGTCTCCCAACATTGGTGGCTTCCGCGCTCTCCTCCCTCCCTCCTCCTAGCGTCTCCTCGTAATGACCAGAACCCTTCCCTCCTCCCTGTGTTTTAATCAGGTGCTCCATCAGTCCCCTCAGCTCATGGAAGCCGCCGAGCGTTTGATCAAGTTTATCCAGCCTTCCCTGCACTTGCAGCATACTCTCCTGCAAGCCATTCACTGATCGTTCCATTGTTTCAAATTTCGCATCATTACGTGTGTTGGCCATCTTCTTTGTGCGTCCTTCGGATCCGGCAGGTCGGACCAATGTTATGCTCAGAGAATTCCGAGAATCACGCACACACAATTTCAAGAGATAGATCAATAAGAAAATGGAAAATTATATTGAATGAAGAAATGGAAACCCAGAGTTTATGTGCTCTGTACAATATTTCTCTCCCTAACCACAGCTAGTGCTCACTCAACAGAAATATAACTGAATGAATCTCTCCTCCCCTCTAACTGCTATTTTATTCCCCCCCATTCACGTGTTTCTCTCCCTTGTTCCTCCTAGCATACGTTTTAACTATCTTGGGCTTCTCAAATGCTATTTTAGTTGGGCCTTTGGATGTCTCTGGGCCTGATGGACTTAAGTCTTTCATGATTGAATTTGGGCTCATGACACCAACCTCCAAATTTTTTCAGTCATGGTTGGCTAACTTAAATGTTAGGTGAAGTGTTATTGGGCCGTCTTCAAAGATGAAATCAACTAGTGTGATTTATATAGTTTCTTATCTTTATATTAAGGAGAAGATGTATATTGTTATAAAACTGGAGAATAGCTCATACACATTCAAAAATATACAATTATAACTTGTTAACAGCATTAAAAAATTATTAGAAGAAACAATCCCAAATGAAAAAGTGCACAAGTACTAAAGTTGAAATCTAGATTATTTCTGTTCTTTTCTAATTTATTGACAAAAACATTTGCCAGTATTTATTACAGATGGGTGGTTGTAAGACCTGGCTACAAGTGATTTTAATTTTGAACTTCTAGTGAATTCTTACCTCTTAAAAAAGATTAAACTCTACACTAGTCTTCCACATTAGAAGCATAAAAGAGACGGAAAATAACAATGTTACCTTCTCAAACAAACTGCCACAGATATCAGCATGAATTGCATCAATAGTTTCTTTTGGAATGCATAAACTAATCTGTATCTTCTCTAATGTTTCCACATCCTGATCACTGAGTTCACCTTTGTCAGCTACCAGTTGCTTAAGTCTTTTTCTGTAAATTTCTGACCAATAAAAAAAGTTATGCTTTCGGGAACAAAAAGTAATACACGATTAGGTAACTCATTGAAACACTCAAATAAATATAAATACTTAAGACTGTACAGAAAACAGCTTCCAACACAATATAAATGTTATCCCTCATAGATAAACTGAACCTTCATGAATCTCTACGGCCTTCTGTGGATCAAAGTGTAACTCTTCACATAGATTTTGAAGATAGGCTGCTTTACTAGCAGCAGCTGCCAAGGTGCCACTAGACACTGCTTGCTGAAGGCGTTTGCGATATACTTGGGAGGTAACTTCAATAGCAATTGACTCTGCTTCTCGCCTTCCTAAACCAAATATATTCCTTAATTGATTAAGAGCAGCAAGCTACAATAAAAACAAAAAAACGAAGTCAGTGATAAAAATAATTTTTAAAAAAAATGTAGGATTACAAACAGAAAACAGGTAAGCTCGACAAAATTTAGCAGATAAAGATACGAAATATTTAACATATTTAGTCTCTAACAGCACAAATACCATTAGGCATAGGCATCTCATTGTAAATAAATAAATAAAAATAATATGGTGGTGAATGTTGAATATTCACTATAAAATAAATGTAACAATAATCAAAAGCCTCAGTTTTCTTTCAATCACTGATCCACTGAGCTGAATCTCTTCACCGTACACACAATACATAGCACGCCACTATATAAGCATATTGCAGGATACCACCCAACACCCCACAATAATCTTAAGTCTAGGCATGTTCACCCACTCGAGGTGGTAATTGGTGAATAGTTCAACACAAAATTGGAGTAGCTATCGCACATTCCACGACCATAAGTTACTAGGAAAGCATTATGCTGCATAACTTGAATGATAGTTTACAACATTTCAATAAAGGAAATAATGAAATAAATAAACATGTTGGTCAGAACCTTTTGTTCTTCCATAAGTCCCCCCGCCAAAGCATCTGTCACATATTCTCTGTACAAAAGCTTTAAGTCGTCGATCTTTATGTCGCCATCATACTCCCCACCTAAATCAAGAAATAACAAAGCTTCAACTGACAAGTACATACAGGAAAAATTCCCAAATAATCTTCAAGAAAATAGTACCAGAGAGCCTATAGAATATTCAAACCAAGATGAAAGAGGGATTCAAAATTGCTCAGTAATAATACCTACTAAAGACACAGGCCCAACACCCCTAGCAAAACGACTGGAATCCGGATTGCTCTTAAGAGAAATTAGGAGATTATTAAATGCCAGAATCTTGTCGAGTTCTTCAATGACACGATTCCTGTAAAACACACACAGTTTGTTAAGCATTCATATTACAAAGAACATAAACATTGTCGGACTGTTAACCGCTGACCAAAAAAAGTGGGGATGAAGACAAACTATAGTTACAAACAGTAAGAAACAGATTAAAAAACTGTAGGCTGTCAATACGAGGACAAGGCTCTATTATTAGGTCAATATTTTTCAAATGAATCTTTGAAAACTTGATCAGACCAAACTCTGCCAAATCAACTGATTTATATTTTAAAGGCTTGCTGACTTAATTTAAGCACAAATCATTCAACTTTAGGGCTTCTGCTAACGACATGTACAAATAAATTCACTTGTTAGGTGTTACGGTGCTTATTTTAACTTTATCCCCATCACCAACAAAGAAACATAATTTACACAGGAGAATGAATTACAAAGGAATCACAGAACCAAGTCTCAACACCTGCACCAAGGCAACTTCAAGGACTAAAACAAACTTAAAATCAAGATAAGTCGCACATTACTACAGGTTCAAGCATAGAAGCATAATAGTTCTCATACCCAGCTCTAGTTCTGGACTTCAATAGATTGAGAGCTGTTGAGATATTTTGCTCCACAAGCTTTCTGGTATGCTCCCTAAAGATGTCTGCAGCAAGCTGAGGAAAAAAACCACCTTTGAAAGACAGGCACGATATGTATCTTCTCATTCTTATATATTTAACAGTATGGCCAGTGGCATCAAATATCTGATGGATACATATGCTATTTGATTCCCAGTGCTATTTGATTCCCAGGATTTTTTTGTTTCTTTACCTCGTCCGAAAGTTGGTACAGAAATTGTGCTTCTCTGAGGCTGATCAACTGAGTCGCGTTAAGATCTAGCAAACATAAAGACGCATAAATAAGTGGCAACGTCAACCTATTACTACTCATTAATCGAGTGTAGAATGTAGGGATGAATTTACTAAAGTATCAATAATAATAATAATAATAAGTAAGAGATCATATTCACATATTGGATGCAAATTCTGCCAGATGGAATATACATAAATCAATCTAACCAAAAGACTTACATCTTAACAAAATTCAGCTTGCGTCACTTTAAGATACATTACAATGAAAAAAAATTACATTTTTCCACATACTTATTCTTGGTAATCTGTTAAAGCAGAAGCCTAAATACAAGTTAAATAATTGACATGAAATGGAAGAAACAATAAAAATTTTGCTTAAAAGATTTTTCGAGACCAACCATAGGAAATAAATATAACAGGGTTTTCTATAAACGAAAAATGATATCAAGAAACTAGTGGCGCATAAAACAATCACATAATGGGTATTACCTTGGCCAATCGATTTAAATTTGAAAGCATAGAGCCTCTGGGCGTTATCTCGCACAGCAACCTCAACCTGACAGACAAGGTAATTTGATGACTATAGAAATTCTAAAATGAAGCAATGGATTTTAGTTTTATCCGCATTTACCCAAAGAAAAAACTACAAAACGTCACAATCAAATATGCCAAGAAATTATCACGGGAAAGCCTTACAATGCTAAAATACCTGGGCATCAGTGACCTTGAGCACGCGTTTCCAGGGTAACAGGAAAGCTGATGCTTGTCCAAACACAAGATTTGACACATATATCAGCTTCTGAAATGCCTGCAGCAGAAACATAAAATATATACAAGCTCAAATCACTGTGTCCTAACGGATGAAATATATAATATCAAAGAATATCAAAATAACATCCTACCCGACGTTGTTCCACATCAGCATCACGATCCCCTGTTTCAAGTCTTTGCCTAGTTATCCGCTTACCAATCTGAGAAATCAAGATAAAACACTTCAAAACAGATAATCCCCATAGTAAATTAAAGCGACGAGTATTCTCGTTCTCACTTTAAATCAAGAATCACAAACAATAGTACCTCCATGTGTACTGATGCCGCCTCTGGGTCATCAATGCCCAAGGATTGTTTGAATTTAATAATGGTCTCAACTTCATCACCTTTGAGATCTTCACCTCCAGGAGGAAGGACAGCCAATACAAATCTAAGATTGAAAGCAGAATGATAAACAAAAGGATCTGAAAGTTTTTAAAAATGTCGTTATCGGTTCTTAAATCTCAAGTGTGCAATGCACGTTGAATGGGCATTGGATATGCATTCATTTATTGAAAACCCTCGAACCACAAAGCAGTGTTTAGTTGTTATAACTCTAGCATGCCAAAACACATATTGATCCATATAAACACTAGAAAACCAATTCTCCATTAGATGGGAAATATTTGAAAACTTGTCTGCACATACAAACAAACTGATTATTAAACTTTATAATTAACCAAATAGCTTCTTACTTACTTGCCGTATATATCGCAAAGCTCCGCATTGAATGCTGCATTTTGTTTGCTAACACCATATCTGAAATATCGTACAACAAGAATACAACAGAAGCAAAAAATGATAAGGTTCACAATCATGCCAATAGTAATGAAAAAATTAACAAAGAGCAAGAGTAAGAAACTGATTAAAGTCGAAGAGGGGAGGGCGTAGAGAGAGGAGTTTTTTGGGAAAAACGCCTACTGTATGTTTTTTAAAAAAACTAGGCCTCAAAATAAAACATACAGTAGCCTAAAAATCTAACTGCCCCATTAGGAAAAAGCTAATACAAGTAAAGAAAAATTAAGACCATATCAACAAAAAATTGAGATGGGGACCTCCTAATTACAAAATTATGGACATTAAAATGTCCAGACACTAGAGAAATGAAAGTGGTCTTTTGCAAGCACTCCACTCTACTCTTGAGCAACTCCCTTGTTTGCCACTTCAAATTGGCCAGTTATCATTCTTGGTTCAAGGTTCCTATTATCTATTCGCCTCACAGGTCTTCCAGATTAGAGTACTCCAAAGATCTTCTGAGTAACAGATAAAACTAAGAACTCTTAAACTTGAGGACTGAGAAACTGATTTATTCATAACTGAAAGTTATTGCAAAACCAAGAAAATGCAAAAGCATGGTTCAGTACACCTTGTAGGTACCATCCATTGGCTGCTGGACTTGGACCCATTATTCATATCATGATTGTATTTTAGAAACTTCTACATGTTCTGGAAAATATCAGTTCTGTAGGTTTCATCAATCATTATAGAATGAACTATAATGATTAATGATAGCCGTATCGCTCCTGACACAACTAAAGATAGAGCCAGTAATAAAGTAGTTTTGCAGCAAAATTAAACAGCCAACCATCAGATAAAATTATCTGAAAACCAGTGACCATGCTGTGCAGTAAAATTAGATTACTTGTTTGCTATGGCTTCAATATCTTCCTTTTTCAGACCCCCTGGATCATCACAAGCCACGACGTAATTGTGCAAACTAGCAGCCGCGACTTCTGGCACACAGGAATTCAGCGCAAAAGCAGCCCCAGCTCCAGCTGCCCCAAGAACCACAGCCCCACCAATCCCGGAATTGCGAGACCCTCCAAACCTAAACCCAAGCCCATATCCAGAAGCAACGGCGGCAGCAAAGATAAGTGCGGAGCTGGCAATTCGGATGGGTGGCGACATTGCCTCCGCCAGGGAGTGGACGCCAGTCAGCTCCCTCTTGTCTCCAAACACATCAGGCTTGACTATTGCGGCTGGGGGTCGGGAAGAAGATCGGGTGACGTATATTCTGTAGCGGTGAAGGCGGAAATGGGTTTTGCATAGGCTAAGCGGGAAGGGCCTGCAGATAAAGTGGGGTGCAAGAAGAGTTGTCGTGCTTGGAGAAGATGGATTAGTAGCTGTATAGATAATTGATGGGTTCATTGCAATTTTGCTTATATGATCCGGTAAGGGTTTTGCGCTGGAGAATGCAGGGATGGTAGAAGCAGCAGGGTTGAAGGAGAAGAAGACAAAAACCTGCTTCTCTTACATCTCCTTCGTATTCTACATTACATGTAAATCAACAAATAAATAGGTACTGTAAAATTCATGACATCAAAGAAAATTAATTCCAATAATTTATGGTTAAAATTCTAAAAAAATACAACTGACATCACAAAAATCAAATTCAACATCTATTTTCTGCTATAATTCTAGTTTATATATATGCGCGCGTGTAAATATAATATTTTTTTAAACAGAATGAATGTTGATCAGCGTTCATGACATATAAGTTCAATATGATATATTTTTATCTGAATTTTTTTAATAATTTGGTCAATGATTTTGTTACGCGATATTTTTACATAATCGAACTTTTATAAACATAAAAATAGGTTTGCAAAAACTTAAAAACTAGGTTAAGGTTCAATTTATTCTTTTTTGTTTGTCAAATTTTTTAAATGTTTTTTTTATTTGATTCATCGAATTCGTCCATTAACTTTCTTAGATACACTCACTCATTTTCATCTGTGTCCCAAATGCACTCATTTTCATGCATATTGCCAAACACACCTGATCTTCCTAAATTTTAAAAAATATCGATTGTTACCTCTTTTACTTCATTTTTCCTCAAATTTAAGAACTTCAATTCCTAATTAAAGGGTTAAAAGCTGGAATCAAACAAGGCAGTCGATTCAAATAGTGTAAGCATGATATCTGTTGAAAATAGATTTTGTAGTATGTATATGTACAACTAACCGTCAACAAGCTTACGATGTCGTAATTGGTGAGCTCATTCGAATTTGTCCCCGTTCGACTCCAACTTTCAATTTTGCAATCGTTTTCAACCATCGATGAGTAACAATTAGAGTTCTCAAAAAATGAGGTATATGGATTGTTTTTAAGTAACAAATAGTGCATTTATTAAAGTTCAGGGACAAATTCGATAGACCATATATATGGAAGAGAGATCATTTTTGGGGAAAATGGTAAACAAAAAATATGAAATTGAGTTTTAACTGATTTGTTTCGTAACGGATTGCTGACAAATATCTTAAAAATCATATGCATAATTGATTCATAAAAGTGAAGAAAAATATATTCATTACTTTTTAAGTGTTTATAAATTATTTAGAAAATTAATAATATTTTATATTTGTACGAAATAAAGTTTCTCTTTATTTATTTTAAATATATATATAATATTTTGGAATAGAAAAAGATTATTTTAGGATATTCATATCACAGGGTTTTAGCCTCTTGGCAAGTACTCAGGCAGCAATGAGTCTGTGAGTGTGTGACGACACCCTCAACCTAAGTGTCAACAAAAAATATATGATTTATTTAAATTTTAATTAAATAGAAGGGAGTTTGATTTTTTTAAATCGAGAAAAAAGGAGTTGACTTTGTTAGGTATGTGAGATCATTAATTAGCTTCATTAATTAATTAGGTTTAACTTTTGAATTAATATATATATATATATATATATATAATTGATCTCGTCCGCACGTTCAGTTCAATTGTTTTTCTATTTTCATTGGAACTATTTTTCTCTCCATTCTCGCAATTTTTTGTTTCTTCAAAGGAAACAAAACAAAATATAATCAAATATCATTTGAAAATTTGTAAGAGAAGTAAGTGCTATAAAATTTGTATAGTAGTAATATTGTAACAATTATACAGAAATCAGTTTCTTTCGAGATTATGATTCGTTTATTGGGTAGAAGTGTGGCTGGATCGAGCAGTGGGTTTAATGGGTCGAGCCAGGTTGAGTGGGTCGAGACCGTGGGTCGAGCATGGGTGTAGTGGGTCGAGCATGTTGCATATTTCAAACGGACGTGGGTTGAGTGGATCGAGCATGTGGGTCGAACAGGATTGTGGGTCGAGTTTGTCACATATTTCAATGGGTCGAATGTATTATTGTCAAATGGTATGGGTCGAGTGATATGCATATTTCAAATGTGGGTAGAGTGTTGCTATGAATTGGTTATCTAATAACATGTGTTATCTATTTACCTATTATTATTTCGAACAAAATATTCATGGATAAACTTCAATAATGGATATCAATCCCATTGTAGCCGTAATCTTGTAGCTGCTGAAGCCAGCATCAAGAAACAACTTCTCTCATTCTTTCTCATTTCTTTCTTTCCCATTTAAATAAACCATCATCAGAATGTCTTGGAAGAGTTTATTATGTTCTTTTAATGTGTTTTTTTTTTGTTGCACCCCAAAACCATGTCGATCACTATCAACCTTCCTCCCTTTTCCTTATTGGAGATTGATATTGCATCTTTGCATTTCTTTAATATTTTGATGCAATCTTCATCCTTCCAATTGTGAAGCACACCCTGTTTGCAAAATGAATATATATAGTCAAAATATAGATGCCAGTTTGGTCAGCTGTTAAAGAAAGGAAGAAAAAAAAGGGAATTGAGGGAAAATGACATTCTAATTTGTGTTTTTCTTGACAAAGATTGTAACATGTTTGTGGTGGAGTGAGAGAAAATGACATTCTAATTGTGTTTTTCTTGACCGAGATTGTAATATGTTTGTGGTGGAGTGGGTGGAGTTTGGGTGAGTGAGTTATTATAATGTGTTGTGGATGGAGTTTGGGTGGAGTGGGGGGAGTTTGGGTGGAGTAAGTTATTGTAATGTGTGTGGTAGAGTGGGTCGAGTAGATGGTATCTGGGTGGAGTGGATGGAGTTTGAGTTGAATGATTTATTGTAATGTGTTTGTGATGGAGTAGATCCAGTGGGTGAAGTTTGGGTGGATTGAGTTTTGTGTTTTTCTTGACAGAGATTGTAATGTGTTTTTGTCTAGTTTTAAGGTTTAGGGTTTAGGTCGAGTGGGTACATTTTGGGTGGAGTGGGTGGAGTTTGTGGTCTGAGATTTGGGGTTTGGTTTAGGGTTTAGGGATTGGGTCGAGTTTGGGTTGATTTTAATTCTAGTAAATAATTTGAGTCGAAGTTGAGTCTAAATGTTAAACATGTTAATATGTAAATAATTTATATTTAAGTTAAACATTTAGATATGAAATAACTAAAAGACAAAAATTAATAATCAAAAGATAATGATTGAGTTTAACATAAAAATTGATAATGTTGTAATATATAATTGATATCTTATGATGATGACGTGAAATATAATTAGAATGTATCTCAAGTATATAAATAATTTATAATTATGAAAACATTTTAATATGAGATATATGTTATAATTTATGTAAGTTGTTAAAAGATATTCATAAAAATGATAACGTTATAACATCATCAGAAATGCTACCAAATGTTAAGTTGTATAGTCGAGCCTAATGTTAATAATATATCGTTTAGTTGAGCCTAATGTTAAGAATGTATTGCAAAATCACTCACTCGACCAATCGAGCATAATGTTCAGTCGACTCATATTCACTCGACCCATGTTTAATATAAGTTGAATTTTTAATATATCTCAATGAGTCGAGCCTCAATGTTTAGTCGTGTGAGCGTGGTCGATGGGTCTCATTTTTAGACGTGTAAGCGTGCGTTGAACATCAGTTGATGGGTCGTAAAGTTAACTTACAATCAAATAATTAATTTCGTCCAAGTTTCGTGGGGAAGTAAATCTGAAAAAAAAAAAAATATTAATTGTAAAAATTTAAATTGTTTTGTGTCATAGTAAAAATTGGGTGGAGGCTCAACCCAATGCCTCGACCCAAACATCAAGCCTCGTCCCATATGTAAAGAGAGTTCTTTACAAGCTCAACCAAGTGTTAAGTTTCGACCCAAAATTCGTTATGTATGTGATGTGTATCGAAATCGATCTATTTAGGATGAGCAATAGGTCGAACAAGAAACCAACTAATAGATCTACACTCGAAGAACATGCTAACCGTGGGTCGAGCTCGACCCAATCAAAAAATCAGTGATAAAAATCAAAATATTAAGTTGAGTTCTTACAAATACGTGATTGTTTCGTTGGATTTCTTCCAAACAAAGGTCTTGTATACTCATTGTTACAACATGTAAAGTAAGAAACCAAATAAATTTGACAAAAATGGTGATGAAAAGAATGATACAAAAAGAACCAGAAATATTGACAAGTGAGATGTAGATTGTGAATATTTTAAAATTTTAATAAATTTTATTATATAAAATTAAAATTAAAATTTAGATTTAAATACACTAATCGACAAAATTATGTTTTAAATAAATTTAAATAAGGGTAAAAAATAAAATACATTCCAAATTTCCAATCCCCTTTTATTGAATTGAATAAATCACTCCCGATTTCCTCATTTTCCCCTCCGTAGATTGTTACAGTTTTGTTTCCTTGGATCTTCGGAAACCATGGCGGTCTTCATTCTTCTGCGAACTCCAATTGCGCCATGTTTGTTTACTCCTGCTAAAATGGTGAATTCTAGCAACAAGAATAAGCTTTTCCAGTTAATTCTCCGCTTCTACTCCGCTTCATCTTCCGCTGCCCCCGACAGAGCTCCTCTGCAGCTGCTGGAGACGGCCTACAAATGGAAACCTTTTCGCAAGAAGAAAGTAGTCATGCGCATCGGCTATGTAGGTTCTGATTACCGAGGTATGGTTCTCTGTTCTTTTTTCCTCTGTGGTGTGTTGCATGATTGATGTTATTAATTAATTGCTGAGGTTTTTTCCCGTTATACTCCATTATACTTTCTGCTGGTGATAAATCTTTTTTATGACACCTCAGGTTTGCAAATTCAAAGAGATGAACATGCGTTTTCTCGTAAGATCTTTTTTGTCCTGCTTTTCTCGGGAACTCCTTATGTTGTGTTCTTGATTTATTCCCCCTCGTTTTCTTTTTTTCTGTTGGTTTCGATGAGATGTTGATTCGATGGGAAAAGGAGCTAAATATAACAGCAAAGTAATGTGATTATCATTTACCTGAACACGCTGACGAAATCACAAATCATTCTATTGATCTCAGACAAAGTGCTGCCTTTAGATGTTATTTTGACTTTCTTGAAAGAAGGTCTTGGTGTATATATCATGGTTTTGACTTTGAAACACCTATTCCTAGATGTGCAAGCAATAACAAATTTCCTATAGCATAATTGTCACGGTGCTAATTACGACTCTTTGTTGCTACTTCTTAGTGTATTGTGAGTGAAGTGACTATGAAGCTTTGATGGAAAATTGTTCTTGCATCAAACTTAATTCGTGGATTTTCCGATGCCTATTACCATGATGACTATATTGTTTGCCTATTCAATTTCAACAAAATTGTTGATTTTATAGAATGCTGCGTGAGACAAGAAGCATTGGATTGGATGTACTTAAACAGGATGGTTTTTTGATATAGCTGTTGAAGGTGAACTAGAAAAGGCAATTTTTAGTTCTGGTGGAATAAGAGAGAGCAATTTTGGGGATTTGCACAAAATTGGATGGGCAAGAAGTAGCCGAACAGACAAAGGGGTAAGCCATATATTACTATATGTTATTTTGCAAAGTAGGTGTATTCCACGTGCATTTTATGTAATTGGTTCGTTTCCTTGTTATGCATTTTAGGTTCATTCATTGGCGACCTTGATATCCCTCAAAATGGAGATACCTGAGTTTGCTTGGAATAATGATCCTAATGGCTTCATCCTTGCTGGTTATATAAATTCACATCTTCCTGAAAACATAAGAGTCTTCAGCATTGTACCTTCACAAAGGTAGTTTGTCTATAGTGATGGTGCCTTTTTACTTAAAAATCGTGATATGGAAGGTACTCCGTAGCCATTTGAGCCCCAATCATAAACTTTGCCACTGCTGAATAGCCTGCAGAAATTTGCAAATGTAGCAAGTTGAGTAACTCGGTTTACCATGTGTTATATCTATTTGATTGACTGAAAGTTTCCAGCGTGGTTCATGTTCTTTTCTGGCGAAACTGTCTTTGTCTGCCTTATGTTTGAAAGAAATTTTGTTTAGCAATGCATCCAAAAATTATCATTTCTTAATTTTGGTACTACCACTTACTTATGTGCTTCCCGAAAGTGAATTCTACTTTCTTTGTGTTTCTTTTACACATTGTTCGCTTATTTTATGAGCATTTGTTGATTGGTCACCTTATTTTCAGGAGTTTTGATGGCAGAAGGGAATGTAGCATCCATAAATATTCTTATTTTCTTCCTGCTGATATTATTGGAGTGAAAAAAACTTCTACTGCTGTTGAAATTGATCACCATATATCATATTTCAATGATATATTGAATGGCTTCAAGGTATTCTACTTAAAATCGATGTGTTTCTTGAGTTGTTTGGAAAATTTGGGTATCTGCTTTTGTTAAATTTTCTATTTTAGAACCAGTAGCAAAAGGTACGATCATTGGTCCGTAGAAATCACCATATGCCTATCTTTTGCAAGTACCTTTTTGTAAATGCAAAGTTGGCCACCTTCTGTGCTATATTATGATATTGTAAACTGAATCTAGACATATTTAATTGGCACTGAAGTTATATCTGTATGCAGAACCTATATAATACACGATCAGACTATTTCAGTGGCTCTGTATTGTCTGAATCAAGTGTCGTTTTATATCTTTCACGAACTAGTTTGTATTAACGAATGGTGTTCCAGGGAGAACATCCATTCCACAATTATACAGTTCAAGCTAAATACAGGAAACAGTTTCCTCTAAAAAGCTGTGGAAATGGTTCTGCCTGGAAAAGGAAAATTTCGTCAAATGTGCAAAACGGCTCCGTGTCAGAGGAAAGTGATGGAGAAGATATTCATGTAACAACTTTGATGACAGATTCTGGAGAGAAGGAGCATAGCCCTCATTTTCCATGCTCCGATCGAACTTTAACCGGACCTTTTGATGAGGAAGCGGACAACTTGAAAAAACTAGATCCCATGTTACCTGTGCTTGCTCGGTGGTTGCATGAACCTGATGCAAAGGACAAACTTACTGGTTCTCGTGTTCGTAAGATTCTTCAGTGTTATTGTGGAAAATTGGAGCAGATGTCTGGTTTGAATTATGTTGAGATATCCATTTGTGGAGAGTCATTCATGCTGCATCAAGTAAGTTCTTCGAGATTTTACGGAGGCCCATTTCATTTTTAAATATCTTTTAGTGTGTTGGTTTGCACGCTTTATGTACGAAACTGGGAAGTGGAGGTTTGGACGAACTGTGTGTTCCATTTAAGAACTCTAGGGTACACAAATAATAACATCCTGGTTCCAGGTATTACTATAATTATAATTATTGAATGTACGTATCTATCATGATTCATGTGTAATACGGGAATGTCCTAGGATGTTGAAGATAAAAGAATGATGGATATACTATGCCTAAGAAATGGAGCAGTCTTCCCCGCCCTTCACCCTACACCAACCTTCGCCCCAACCTCCCTAAACCCGATCAGCTAAACCAAACTGAAAATGCAGGTTCTACATGTTAAGAGGGTAAATAATATGTGCCTCGTCTATTCTTTAATGACCCATACTTTTAAATGGAACGGCCATTTAACATAGTACGAGAGCTTGTCCAGCCTATTTATGAAAAAGCATTCCATTTTTGAGAATGCTGCCTGCACGTAAGGAAACATGTTTTTTAGATTATCATTTAACAGTTAACACTAGTGTTTGTGTTGTATATTTGGTGGTTAATCTATTACACTTTGGCTTACCTTTCTGTTATTGAATACCGTTGCTTAACTTGTTCAAAAACGAATTACCAGATACGCAAAATGGTAGGAACAGCCGTGGCAATTAAGCGCAATTTACTTCCCAGAGACATTTTGCAGTTGTCCTTATCCAAGTTCTCCAGGATTGTTATGCCCCTTGCTCCATCTGAAGTTCTGGTACTGAGGGGGAATGATTTTGATGTCAGAAAACGACCAGGGAACATAAGAAGGCCCGAAATGTTGACACTGGTTGAATCAGAACAGATCCTTGACTTGGTTGATGACTTCTATGGTTCCGTGATGTTACCTCAGTTGGCCACTTTTTTAGACCCTTCAAAGGCTCCATGGAAGGACTGGGTTGAAATACTAGACACGAACACTAGGATTCCTGAATCCCAATTGAATGAAGTTAGGATTGCTCGGTATTTGTGGAAAGATGAATTAGAGTCTCGTAAAAAAAATATTGCAGTTTGATTGAATTTTTTGGGCTTATAGTTTATTATTAGTTCCAACTTTTCTCTAGTTATGTTTAATTTTTTTCATTTAATTTATTCAGTAAATGTATTTCTCCATAGGGGTATATACTTGCAGTAAAATGACGATAGGTTCGTTGAAATATAAAAGAGAAGTTTGTTGGATGTAGAAAATCAACAATTAACACGTCTTTATCACAACGGTTTCTTTTCAAATAACCCCGACCTTAACATAAACCTTGCTGACTTAGAATAATTTAAGCACAAATCATTCAGCTTTTGGGCTTCTGCTAACGACGTGTACAAATAAATTCACTTGTGTTAGGTGTTACGGTGCTTATTTTAACTTTATCCCCATCACCAACAAAGAAACATAAATTTGCACAGGAGAATGAATTACAAATGAACCACAGAACCAAGTCTCAACACCTGCACCAAGGCAACTTCAAGGACTAAAACAAACTTAAAATCAAGATAAGTCGCACATTACTACAGGTTCAAGCATAGAAGCATAATAGTTCTCATACCCAGCTCTAGTTCTGGATTTCAATGGATTGAGAGCTGTTGATATATTTTGCTCCACAAGCTTTCTGGTATGCTCCCTAAAGATGTCTGCAGCAAGCTGAGGAAAAAAACCACCTTTGAAAGCCAGGCAAGATATGTGTCTTCTCATTCTTATAAATTCAACAGTACGGCCAGTGGCATCAAATATTTGATTCCCAGGATTTTTTTGTTTCTTTACCTCGGCCGAAAGTTGGTACAGAAGTTGTGCTTCTCTGAGGCTGATCAACTGAGTCGCGTTAAGATCTAGCAAACATAAAGACGCATAAATATGTTGCAATGTCAACCTATTACTACTCGTTAGTAGAGTGTAGAATGTAGAGACGAATTTACTAAAGTATCAATAATAAGTAAGAGATCATATTCACATATTGGAAGCAAATTCTGCCAGATGGAATCTACATAAATCGATCAAACCAAAAGACTAGACATCTTAACAACATTCAGCTTGTGTCACTTTAAGATACTTTACAATGAAAAAAAATTACATTTTTCCACATACTTACTCTTGGTAATCTGTTAAAGCAGATGCCTAAATACAAGTTAAATAATGGACATGAAATGGAAGAAACATTAATAATTTTTCTTGAAAGATTTTTCGAGACCAACCATAGGAAATAAATCTAACAGGGTTTTCTATAAACGAAAAATGATATCAAGAAACTTGTGGCGCATAAAACAATCACATAAAGGGTATTACCTTGGCCAATCGATTTAAATTTGAAAGCATAGAACCTCTGGGCGTTATCCCGCACAGCAACCTCAACCTGACAGACAAGGTAATTTGATGACTATAGAAATTCTAAAATTAAGCAATGGATTTGAGTTTTATCCGCATTTACCCAAAGAAAACACTAGCATGTGAAAACATATAAACACTAGAAAACCGATTTTCCATTAGATGGGAAATATTTGAAAGCATGTCTGCACATACAAACAAACTGATTATTAAACTTTATAATTAACCAAATAGCTTCTTACTTACTTGCCGTACATATCGCAAAGCTCCGCATTGAATGTTTCATTTTGTTTGCTAACACCGTATCTGAAATATTGTACAATGAGAATACAATAGAAGCAAAAAATGATAAGGTTCACAATCATGCCAATAGTATGAAAAAATAAAAAATGAGCAAGAGTAAGAAACTGATTAAAGTCGAAGAGGGGAGGGCGTAGAGAGAGGAGTTTTTTGGGAAAAAACGCCTACTGTGTGTTTAAAAAAAACTAGGCCTAAAAAAAAACATATAGTAGCCTAAAAATCTAACTGCCCCATTAGGAAAAAGCTAATACAAGTAAAAAAAATTAAGACCATATCAACAAAAAAATGAGACGATGACCTTCTAATTACAAAATTATGGACATTAAATGTCCAGACACTAGAGAAGTGAAAGTGGTCTTTTGCAACCACTCCTGGCGACAATCACCAACACTCTACTCTTGAGCAACTCCCTTGTTTGCCACTTCAAATTGGCCAGTTATCATTCTTGGTCCAAGGTTCCTATTATATATTCGCCTCACAGGTCTTCCAGATTAGAGTTCTCCAAAGATCTTCTGAGTAACAGATAAAACTAAGAACTCTAAAACTTGATGACTGAGAAACTGATTTATTCACAACTGGAAGTGATTGCGAAACCAAGAAAATGCAAAAGCATGGTTCAGTACTCCTTGTAGGTTCCATCCATTGGCTGCTGGACTTGGACCCAATATTCATATCATGATTGTATTTTAGAAACTTCTACATATTCTGGAAAATATCCGTTCTGTAGGTTTCATCAATCATTATAGAATGAACTATAATGATAGCCATCGTTCCTGACACAACTAAAGATAGAGCCAGTAATAAAGTAGTTTTAGCAAAATTAAACAGCCAACCATCAGATAAAATCATCTGAAAACCAGTGAACATGCTATGCAGTAAAATTAGATTACTTGTTCGCTATGGCTTCAATATCTTCCTTCTTCAGAGCCCCAGGATCATCACAACCCACAACGTAATTGTGCAAACTAGCAGCCGCGACTTCTGGCACACAGGAATTCAGCTCAAAAGCAGCCCCAGCTCCAGCTGCCCAAAGAACCACAGCCCCACCAATCCCGGAATTGCGAGACCCTCCAAACCTATACCCAAGCCCATATCCAGAAGCAACGGCAGCAGCAAATATAAGTGCGGAGCTGGAAAATTCGGATGGGTGGTGACATAGCCTCCGCCTGGGAGTGGACGCCAGTCAGCTCCCTCTTGTCTCCACACACATCAGGCTAGACTACGGCGGCTGGGGGTTGGGAAGAAGATCGGGTGACGGGTATTCTGTAGCGGTGAAGGCGGAAATGGGTTTTGCATAGGCTAAGCGGGAAGGCCTGCAGATAAAGTGGGGTGCAAGAAGAGTTGTCGTGCTTGGAGAAGATGGATTAGTAGCTGTATAGATAATTGATGGGTTCATTGCAATTTTGATTGTATGATCCGGTAAGGGTTTTACGCTGGAGATTGCGGGGATGGTAGAAGCAGCAGGGTGGAAGGAGAAGAAGACAAAAAACCTGCTTGTCTTACATCTCCTTCCTATTACATGTAAATAAAAAAATAGGTACTGTAAAAACATGACATCAAAGAAAATTAATTCCAATAATTTATGGTTAAAATTCGTATTATAAAAAAATACGACTAAAAATCGAATTCAACATATAATTATAATAAAAACACTCATCTGCGTATAAAAAACAAACACTACTTGACTCTATTTTCTGCTAGAATTCTCGTTTAGAATATATATATATATATACACACACTAGAAAAGTGTATGTGCGTTGCACGTGAGCAACTAAATTGCTGGAAATATAAGTACGAAATTTTGATAATATTTAAATGAATTTAAATATGACTAATATCATTTATTAATTAAAACAAACCAAATCACAAAATCAAAAATTATGACCATAGACGATATATGAATCGGAGAAGTTATCTTATCCACATGACACACTTTTCAATATACTTCTTTGTTGATTTTGATAACTCAATAACTCTTTGTCGTAGTTTGTTATAATTTACATATAACAATTTGGTATACTCAACAAGTATATGATCGTCTTTAACATCTATTATGTTAGTTAAAATCCTCATCTGGGATCTGACATGCTCGTAGTTTACTTCCTTATCAAGACGTTTTTTCGGTTTTCTACGCTGTTTTTATCCAGTAATCTTATTTTCTGAATATTTATTTTATTGTTGAATGATTTTTCAGTTTTTGATAATCATCAACTATAACTCATAAGAATAAATGTTGTTTTTAGTCGTGATTGGTTTTTACTTATGAATAAAATTATGTATAACCAATATATTCTTCAACAACCTAACCAATGAATGATGCTGTAATTTCTTCAAATATCGTGATATTTGTGATATCATTTTTATATATATAGTATCAATATTATCAACATATAGCTATAACTTTAATAAATTTTTAACAATTATTTCTCAATCAGTATGAGAAAAAAACTTGAAAATCTTTTCAAATGACTATATCTTATAACTGTGTCATCGTTTAATTTGACGCAATTCAGGAAAGTCATTTCGTTCGTCATTTTTTAGAAGATTTGAAACAATGATTGCGTGCATCATATCATGGGGATGATATAGTTTCAATCTCATAAACAAAACAAATTTTATTCTATCGGGTTTACATTTTGTTTTATAATATTTTATATATTGTGGAACGACATACAAAATTATTATTGTATTTTAAAAATCTTGAGAAGGACACGGATAATGTATTTAAGATATGTATATGAGATATCATTCAAATATATATATATATATATATATATATATATATCAAAGTATTTGTCTTATCCAATATCTCATCTAATAGTACAACTGTTTAGATTTCATGAGCATCTTATAATAGACAAAATTAATTTGATGAAATATTATATAATTCAATTTGAATTTCACTATTCGGCTAAGTGAATTTATTTGGCGAGTAGTTCTCTATGTTACCATCATATATCTCATGAATTAGTTTGTTAGCCATTTTAACTAAAAAAATAGACAAAAACAACCTCTTAGCCACCTCGAAATCTATCAAGATAACATTGGAAGAAATAAAGTGCAACCGGCTCAATATCCCAATTTACTAAAAATGCACAAAATTGATCTATTGTGTCCACAAAGCTTTATAATTGTTCTCGTACCATTAAAAATAGAATGAGAATTATACACATTTTTTTCATGTATTTCTTTTTCTGAATGAAGAATTTTTTCTTTTTGTTTATTCTTTGAGAAATATTGATATTTTATATGGCATCAATATGTTGCAAATCATGAAGTAGCAACATAATCACTATATAACCCTTAAAGATTTACATATACAGTTTTCCAAATTCTTCTTCATTGTGCTGCGTTGAAATTTAAATATGAATTATTCTTGATCTTAATATTTTGCTTTAAACACGCCTTCAAATATATATGTATATGTTTAATGTCACTTAGTTAGACCTAATTTCAAATATCTAGAAAATATGTTTGAATTATATCATACAGAAATATGAACATAGTAATACACAACATTATTTTCTTAAACATGTTTTTTTGCATCCACTATGTTTATCATAAATTTTTTGTTCAAAATTCGATTCAATTATTAACTATATGTATAAAGAGCCAATAAATTATATAATTCACAGAAATCATATATTACCCTATTCGTAGAACATAAGACCCAAAATATGTGGCTTTGATTGGTGTACTCTCACACATATTTTCATATAAACAACATGACAAATAATAGAATATCAGAAAAATCAATTGCCGCCAACAATACTAAACAAAATGAATTTAAAAAATTAATGACACAAACAAACTCCATAAAAAAATGATAACTCAAAGTTCAAAAATAATTTATTTACTACAATAACAAAGAAATTGAAGTATATACGAGCAACAAAAAACATAAATCACTCTCAAATTAAAAACTAACTCATATTATTCAAAAATTTTATAAATTTTTCAATATTTTTTCAAAAAAAGAGAAGGCGCCTTATTAACGTCATGGTTACATAAATGTTTTACTTTTTAAAAAAAACACAAAGGAAAAAATGGTGCCTCAAAATCATCATGAAAAATCCTTTAATAAAACCTTAAGAAATAAAAATATAATACGAATTCACACAATTTTCCTTAAATCAAAGAAAAATATTAGATCATTGACAAAATATATCTGACAACGACAAAACATACGTTAACTTGTGATACAATTAAAATTTAGAATCATGCATAATCATTTGATCAGAACAAAATCGTATGCTAAATTTACTTGATATTATATCTTTTAACAATTTATCCATGTTTGTCGTCCACCAGAGGAATCATAGATCCACTAATTTTTTTAGTCTACCTATTAATTTCGCCATAAATAATGCTACAAAAATAATATAATCAAGCACATAAAAACTCAAATTCAAATACCTTCAATCAATTTAAAAAAAAATTTTGAATAGAGAATATAATAATATTGTAAAAATTTTGAATACTGATTTATAGACAGAAATCTGAAAATACATTTGTTCCAATAAATAAAAAAATATTATCTCTTTATATTCTGATATATAAGCTAAAAACGAAGAAACATTTCATCATTTTAATATTTTCTATGTCACTTCAAACTAAGCAATCTAAGCAAACTGAAAACATGCATTATGTGTTTAAGAATTAACAAAATATCTCAAGGAAAAAAATTAAAAATAATCATTTTCGTGGGATACATGGTTTTGTTTTATATTTTTTTCGGTGAACAAACAAATCACATAAGGAATCTAAACACAACATGATCAATACAAACAACATATAACACTAAAACATGTACTGTTATGTTAAAAAACTCATCTCATTGCAAAATCACAAAATGATCAAATGAAGCATATTATTTAGTAATATTTATTTAGCAGCATATATAAAAAATTGACTAAATAACTTAAAAACAGTGTTTGGAATAACTTACATACAAACATTTCTCTCAATCATGTATCTCTATTGACACATAAAGAGTTTGAAAATATCTTTATTCTAAACGGGAGAAATAATTTTTATATAACCTTAATATTTATTAATAATTTATTTTTATTTAATCCGACTCCTCTCCCTTCATCTGCCCATTATTACCTATTATCAATATGGTAGATGTTTTTCATGAATTTGACGGAAATGTATAAATTTAATAATTAAAATTAAATTTAAAAGTAAATTAAAACAATAATTAGTTTGATTGAGTTAAGTACACTATTAATGATCTTATTATACTAACATAAAAACTGGCTTAAATAACATCATGAACATGACCAATTGTAAAACAAAAAATGGTAAAGTTAAAAATGAAAATCATATATTTAATAGATAATATTTATTTAATATCATATATCGAAAATTGACTAAATAGATTAAATGTGTATATTGAAATCACCTACATACAAATATTTTCTCTCAATCACATATATTTGTTGATAAATAAATAGTCTTAAAATATCTCTATTGTAAATAGAAAGAAGATGTTTTATATCACCTTAATATTTTTTAATTATTTAGTTTTTTTCAATGTCACTCATTTCCATTCGTCTTCCTATTATTACTTTAATGTTTGTAATATTAATAATTTTTTTTAATGTATAACATTATGAGAGTGATTTTCTATTAATTTGATGTCATTGTATAAATTAAAGTAATTAAATTTAAATTTAAAAATAAAAGTAAAAGTAAAATTAAAATAATAAGTAGCTTGATTGAATTAAGTGCTCTATTAATAATCCTATTAAACTAACGTAGAAAATTTTATTAAAGAATATCATGAACATTATACAAATTATAAAACAAAAAAAAGGTAAAATAGTAAGTTCACAAAGTAAAATCAAAATAATAATTAATTTGATTGCGTTAAGTACACTATTAATTATCATATTAAAATAATATGAAAAATGACAATAAACAAAACGGTAAAATAGTAAGTTTACAAATAAAAGTCATATATTTATAATAATAAAATAAAATAAAATAGATGTTAGTAATATTAACAATTTTTTTGAATGTATAACATTATGATAAATTTATAAGTGAAATCAAAATAATAATTAATTTGATTGAGTTAAGTACACTATTAATTATCATATTAAACTAACATGAAAAATGACTTAAAGAACCCCATTAACATGACAAAATATAAAACAAATGAAAGGGTAAAAAAGAAAATCCACAAATGAAAATTAAGTACACTATTAATTAACATATTAAACTAACATAGAAAATTACTTAAATAACCAAATGAACATGACAAATTATAAAATAAATAAAATGGTAAAAATGTAAGCTCACAATTCAAACTCATATATTTATAATAATAGATATATATATATATATATATATATTATATATATATGCGTGTAAATATAATATTTAAAAAAAAAAAAAACTGAATGTTGCTCAGCTTTCATAACATATAAGATCAATATGATATATTTTTATCCAAAATTTCTTAATAATTTGGTCAATGATTTTGTTACGCGATATTTTTACATAATTGATTTTTTAAACATAAAATAGGTTTGCAAAAACTTAAAAACTAGGTTAATGTTTATTTTATTCTCTTTTATTTGTCATTTTTTCCCCGAAAATGGTCTTTTCTTATTTGATTTATCGAATTTGTCCATTAACTTTCTTTAAATGTACTCATTTTCATCCATATTGTCAAACACATTTGATCTTCCTAAATTTTTAAAAAATGACGAATTGTTATCTCTCCTAATTTATTTTTCCTACCTCGATTCCTCATCAGCGATGGATGATGATAATAATTAAATGGTTAAAAGCTGGAATCAAAAGATAATCAATTCAAATAATGTAAGCACGATATCTTTCATGTTGAAAATATATTTTGTAGTATTTATACGTACAACTAACTATCAACAAGCTTACATGGTCGGAATTGGTGAACTCGATGTCCATCATGGATGATTGACAATTAGTGTTCTCAAATTTAGAGGGAAAAGTGAGGTATTAACAAAGAGTGCATTTATGAAAGTTTAGGGACAAATTTGATAGATCAAATGGATGAGAGATCATTTTTTAGGGAAAATGGCAAATAAAAAAAGTATAAAAACGTGTAAAGGATAGCTGACAGACATCTTGAAAATCATATGTATAATTGATTCATAAAAGTCAAGAAAAATATGTTCATTACTTCTTAAGTGTTTATTCATTAGTTTAGAAAATCAATGATATTTTATATTTGTACAAAATAAAGTTTCTCCTTATTTATCTTAATTATATATATATATATATATATATATAATATTTTGGAAAAGAAAAAGATTATTTTAGGATATTCATATCACAGGGTTTTGGCATGTACTCAGGCAGCAATGAGTCTGTGAGCGTGTGACGATACCCTCTGCCTCGATTGTTACAATTTTGCTTCCCTGAATCTTCGAAACCCATGGCGGTCTCCATTCTTCTGCGAACTTCAATTGCCCCATGTTTGTTTACTCCTGCTAAAATGGTGAATTCCAGCAACAAGAACAAGCTTTTCAAGTTAATTCCCCGCTACTCCGCTTCATCTTCCGCTGCCCCCGACACAGCTCCTCTGCAGCTGCTGGAGACGGCCCACAAATGGGAACCTTTTCGCAAGAAGAAAGTAGTCATGCGGGTCGGCTATGTAGGTTCTGATTACCGAGGTATGGTTCTCTGTTCTTTTTTTCCTCTGTGCTGTGTGGCATGATTGACGTTATTAATTAATTGCTGAGTTTTTTTTTCCTGTTATACTCCATTATACTTTCTGTTGGTGATAAATCTCTTTGATGACGCCGCAGGTTTGCAAATTCAAAGAGATGAACACGCGTTTTCTAGTAAGATCTTTTTTGTCCAGCTTTTCTTGGGAACTCCTTGTGTTGTTGTGTTCTTGATTTATCCCCCTTCATTTTCTTTTTTTTTCTGTTGGTTTCGATGAGATGTTGATTCGATGGGAATAGGAGCTGAGTATAACAGCAAAATAATGTGATTATCGTTTACCTGAACACGCCGACGAAATCACAAATCATTGTATTGATCTCAGTCATAGTGCTGCCTTTAGATGTTATTTTGATTTTCTTGAAAGAAGGTCTTGGTGTATATATCATGGTTTTGACTTTGAAACACCTATTCCTAGATGTGCAAGCAATAGCAAATTTCCGATAGCATAATTGTCACGTGCTAATAACGACTCTTTTTTGCTACTTCTTAGTGTATTGTGAGTGAAGTGACTATGAAGCTTTGATGGAAAATTGTTCTTGCATCGAAATTAATTCGTGGATTTTCCGATGCCTATTACCATGATGACTATATCGTTTGCCTATTCAATTTCAACAAAATTGTTGATTTTATAGAATGCTGCGTGAGACAAGAAGCATTGGATTGGATGTACTTAAACAGGATGGTTTTTTGATATAGCTGTTGAAGGTGAACTAGAAAAGGCAATTTATAGTACTGGTGGAATAAGAGAGAGCAATTTCGGGGATTTGCACAAAATTGGATGGGCAAGAAGTAGCCGAACAGACAAAGGGGTAATCCATATATTATTATATGATATTTTGCAAAGTAGGTGTATTCCACATGCATTTTATGCAATTGGTTAGTTTCCTTGTTATGCATTTTAGGTTCATTCATTGGCGACCATGATATCCCTCAAAATGGAGATACCTGAGTTTGCTTGGAATAATGATCCTAATGGCTTCATCCTTGCTGGTTACATAAATTCACATCTTCCTGAAAACATAAGAGTCTTCAGCATTGTACCTTCACAAAGGTAGTTTGTCCATAGTGTTGGTGCCTTTTTACTTAAAAATCGTGATACAGAAGGTACTCCAGTAGCCATTTTGAGTCCCAATCATAAACTTTGCCACTGCTGAATAGCCTGCAGAAATTTGCAAATGTAGCAAGTTGAGTAACTCGGTTTACCATGTGTTATAACTATTTGATTGACTGAAAGTTTCCAGCGTGATTTATGTTCTTTTCTGGCGAAACTGTCTTTATCCGCCTTATGTTTGAAAGATAGCCAGAGAGAAAGGTAAAAGAGAAATATTAAATGTTTGTACTGTGTACACAGTTATGGTTTTGTCTAGCAATGCATCCAAAAATTATCATTTCTTAATTTTGGTACTACCACTTACTTATGTGCTTCCCAAAAGTGAATTCTACTTTCTTTATGTTTCTCTTACACATTGTTCGCTTATTTTATGAGCATTTGTTGATTGGTCACCTTATTTTCAGGAGTTTTGATGCCCGAAGGGAATGTAGCATCCGTAAATATTCTTATCTTCTTCCTGCTGATATTATTGGAGTGAAAGAAACTTCTACTGCTGTTGAAGTTGATCATCATATATCATATTTCAATGATATATTGAATGGCTTCAAGGTATTTTACTTAAAATCGATGTGTTTCTTGAGTTGTTTGGAATTTGAGTATCTGCTTGAATTAAATTTTCTATTTTAGAACCATTAGCATAACGTATGATCATTGGTCTGTAGAAGTCACCATATGCCTATCTTGTGCAAGTACCTTTTTGTAAATGCAAAGTTGGCCATCTTAATCAACTGTCGTTTTATATCTTGACGAACTAGTTTGTATTAATGAACGATGTTCCAGGGAGAACATCCATTTCACAATTATACAGTTCGAGCTAAATACAGAAAACAGTTTCCTCTAAAAAGCTCTGGAAATGGTTCTGCCTGGAAAAGGAAAATTTTATCAAGTGTGCAAAACGGCTCCATGTCAGAGGAAAGTGATGGAGAAGATATTCATGTAACAACTTTGATGACAGATTCTGAAGAGAAGGAGCATAGCCCTCATTTTCCAGGCTCTGATCGAACTTTAACTGGACCTTTTGATGAGGAAGCAGACAACTTGAAAAAACTAGATCCCACGTTACCTGTGCTTGCTCGGTGGTTGCATGAACCTGATGCAAAGGACAAACTTAGTGGTTCTCATTTCCGTAAGATTCTTCAGTGTTGTTGCGGAAAATTGGGGCAGATGTCTGGTTTGAATTACGTTGAGATATCCATTTGTGGAGAGTCATTCATGCTGCATCAAGTAAGTTCTTCAAGATTTTATGGAGACCCATTTCATTTTTAAATATGTTTTAGTCGTTTAGTGTGTTGGTTTTCATGCTTTATGTACGAACCTGAGAAGTGGAGGTTTGGACGAACTGTGTGTTCCATTTAAGAACTCTAGCAAGATGATGGATATCAAGTACCAGTTCCCGCAATATTTTACCTTCTAGGGTACATAAATAATGACATCCTGCTTCCAGGTATTACTATAATTATAAGTATTGAATGTACGTATCTATCATGATTCAAGTGTAATACGGGAATGTCCTAGGGAGGTTGAAGATTAAAGAATGATGGGTATACTATGCCTAAGAAATGGAGAAGTCCTCCCTGCCCCTCACCCTACACCTACCTACCCGGATCACCTAAACCAAACTGAAAATGCAGGTTCTACATGTTAGAGAGTAAATAATATGTGCCTCATATATTCTTTAATGGTCCATACTTGTAAATGGAACGGCCATTTAACATAGTACGAGAGCTTGGCCAGCCTATTTATGAAAAAGCATTCCATTTTTGAGAATGCTGCCTGCACGTAAGGAAACATGTTTTTTTAGATTAGTTGGTCATTTAACACTAGTGTTTGTGTTGTATATTTGGTGGTTAATCTATTATACTGTGGCTTACCTTTCTGTTATTGAATACCGTTGCTTAACTTGTTCAATAACGAATTACCAGATACGCAAAATGGTAGGAACGGCCGTGGCAATAAAGCGCAATTTACTTCCCAGAGACATTTTGCAGTTGTCCTTATCCAAGTTCTCCAGGATTGTTATGCCCCTTGCTCCATCTGAAGTTCTGGTACTGAGGGGGAATGATTTCGCTGTCAGAAAACGACCGGGGAACATAAGAAGGCCCGAAATGTTGACATTGGTTGAATCAGGACAGATTCTCGACTTGGTTGATGACTTCTATAGTTCCGTGATGTTACCTCAGTTGGCCACTTTTTTAGACCCTTCAAAGGCTCCATGGAAGGACTGGGTTGAAATACTAGACGCTAACACTAGGATTCCTGAATCCCAATTGAATGAAGTTAGGATTGCTCGGAATTTGTGGAAAGATGAGTTAGAGTCTCGGAAAAAGATTGCAGTTTGATCGAATTTTTTTGGGCTCATAGTTTTTATTAGTTCCAACTTTTCTCTGGTTATGTTTAATTTTATTCAGTAAATGTATTTCTCCAAAGGGGTATATGTACTAGCAGTAAAATGACGATAGGTTCGTTGAAATATTATAAAAGAAAAGTTGGTTGGATGTAGAAAATCAACCATTAGCACGTCTCTATCACAATGGTTTCTTTTCAATTAACCCCCGTCGGTAAGACCTTTTAACATAAAAATGCAAAAATGGCCATAACAAATTTATTTCAAGGCATATGGGTACCAGCGAGTGCCATATCTTGCAGGTACAAAAAGTGTTCGACAATACAAAGTTAAACAAATAAACGCTTGGACAAGACATGAGTAACACATTGCTAAAGCGGGACGGAGCACAACTGCCCCCCCTGGTTGCAAATGATATAAATAAAGAATGTTTCATTTAGTAACATCCCTCTGCTCTCCAGTAGATGATCGAGGTGTGAAACTCAGTCCCAGTCCAAATAAAGAAAAGCAAATACTTTCCAACATTTACATCAGCAAAAATAACGAACCTGATTTTTGTTGACGCCTTCTACGGTCGGATACACTTGATATGTTTGTCCTTTGATATACAAGTGCACTGGCTCCACGTTGTCATTTTCTCAGTGAAGTAGTCTTGAGCAGTTTTTGAAGGTTACCGAATGAATGGAACCAAGTGTCTAAACTTTGTTCTATTTCCATTCGGCAAGAAGAAAATCTTCTTCCAATTGTCCTCTGAAATGAATACCACTTAACTAGTCTTTGCCTGTCACGTGAAATGTCATATTCAAAATTTGAAAATTATCAATCCACAACAAATGGATGTTTATTTATCCATACATGGTTCCCCTGATTGTAAATAAAAAGCGCAATGGAACACTTAAAAGCTGAATTATTCAGCACAATGAATATCAGAGAGGATCTAAACTGGAATAAAACGGAAAGGATGTGATGGGCTTTGTGGAACCAAAGATTGTGTTTCCTTATTTGATCAATTGACAATAGACCTGCCTTTGGCTTTTTGCAAGATGAAAAAAGGGGAGGAACTCTGTTCATATTTGGAGGGTTGGCTGCGATGGGACATGGGAGCGGCGTTGTGTGTGTGTTTGTGGTTGTTTGGTATGAATATGTACTGTTTCTAGCTGTGCTTTTCTTTGCAACAGATTCCTACCTTGCTAGCCATATGTATATCAAAACATGTCTGTGATATTATTACATATGCAGTATTTAATGGTGTATTATAAAATATATTACAATTTTATATTTTTTTTTTTCGAAAGTACAAGTTGTGTAACATATCTTAAATCTTTTAATATACATGAATGTTTCATTTTGGGATATTGAGTTGTTAATGAACAAGATGTACTTCTATTTATCGAAAATATCTTCCGTTTCGTATAAATAGGATTCGATGTATCGGTTTTATTGAGTAGAATGTTTTACTCTGTATAAACATACTCTGAGCACCGAAATTAGATCTTTACAATAAAAAATTACTTCTATGAAAGAAGAATTCGTAACTTCTATTCAAGCAGTTTATGTACCTGCAAACTATTTGACTGAAACTTTATAGAAAGATTTTGATTTTACTTTTATTGTTAACAATGAAAAGAATATATCAAACATCAAAATTTAAACATTATTTATTTATATGTTAGTTAAGAAAATATAATGGATTTCAAATCCATCGATATCGTGTTGAACTTAAAATTTATCTTAACTAACGTGAAACATTATATAAACATTTAAGATGTGAATTTGAAGTTATAGTCTTGTTTTTCTAAAATTAAAAATATATATTTAAATATATTTAAAATTAACCGATTCAAATATAACTTGAATCAACCAAAGAAATTTAAAATATACTAGTACAGCGACACACGCGTTGTGTACTTGTATAATATTTTTTATAATTCATTTGATTTATATTTTGATGAGGATCAAAATATAATTATAAGAAATAACGAAAAACTACAATGTAATTTTGATATATAACTAAAAAAATAAATTGAAAAATAAAAGAATAAAAAATTGACATCAATAAGAATTGAACCTATAACCTAAATCACATCCGAATAAGCACCGACTCTATTTGCTGAACTATATATAACTAGCATTAAAATTTTAATATTTATTAATATATATAATTATTAAAACAGACTATGATACTAAAATTAATTACTCTAAGTGTCTCAAACTTAATAAAATAGTATTGATAGTATAGATGTATTTAAATACACATGCAAAATAAATTTTATTAGGAATAGTTTTAATTAGGCTTTTAACCCTTCGCGAGCCCCAAATCGTATGACAAAACCGGGATAAAAAAACTCGGTCCCTTTCCTTTAATTACTAAAAACTGAATTTCCGGGATTGATGGGCCACAATATATTTAGCCCTAATTTTTATTCCTAGGGCTCAGTCGCTTACTCAATCGTATTTGAATCACACAAAAGGAGATTGATTAGGTCCGCTACTGGCTAAAAGATGCTCACATCCGATATACCTCCCAACCAAACCATATACATCAAGAATATCAACGAGAAAGTTAAGAAGGAAGGTCTGTCTTTTATTTCAAGTTCTTAATTTTGGCTTTATGCTTAATTATAGTGCGAATGATTATGCGTTTGTTTTCATTTTGGAAATTGTTTTTATCCATTGTATTATGTTCTGTGTATGTGTTTTTCTTAACTGGCGATGTTCTTATCCTCGCCTCTGATTGGGAAAATCGATTGACTAGTGCTCCAACTTGGGGTCTGTGGCTTAGGACTCACTTTATCTTTGCTGCGGATTTAAATAGATTTTATATTCCGACATTTGAATTGGACCCTTATGAAACTCATGGTCTCCGGCTCAAATGCATTGAGAAACATCGAAGAGGGAACTGTTCACTGCCCTCTGCTAGTAAAAAGATCAATGCAGCTTATATTCATTTACCTGAAGTTGGTTGTTACCAGTTACCACCTGAACAGAAAATGACCTGAAACGGCTCACTAGCTAGCTCTACCTTCTAACTCGGGCCTGTGGTGAAGTGGTGCGTCAAGGGCACTTTTTTATGCAAAGTATGCTTCGTATTTCGGAATGAAATTTCTTGTTTGTTCAGATCATAATGTATGTTATCTCATCATCATCATCATCATCGATGTTGTCATTGAGTCATGTTATCGCTCCATTAATATGGTCATTACTGTGCTATTAATATATCCTAGGTTTATGGATTCTGGCGTTGATGTCTTTGTCTTTATGGTTTGGGCAGAATTGAAGAGATCTCTTTATGCCTTATTCTCACAGTACGGGAGGATATTGGACATCGTTGCACTGAAAACTGCCAAGCTTCAAGGGCAGGCATGGGTTGTGTTCAGTGAAGTGGCTGCTGCTAGTAATGCACTGCGACAGATGCAGAACTTCCCTTTCTATGATAAACCTATAGTGAGTATAAAGCATATACCAGAATTTTTTCTGCATAATATCTTTGTTAAATATGTCTACTGGAATTTCACTTTTAGGCTTGATTTTTCATGGTTTGTCCATGCCCATTTTTCTTGTTTCTTGTGCTTTATTCTTGAGTCTTTTCAATGAGTATTGAAGACATTATATTAATATATTATTTGACCTTTGCCAGCTAGAAACAACATATCTAGGACACCTGTAGCAGGTGGGATTTATATATCTTATTATGTTTCCAGACTAATTCATGGCTTATGGGGCTTATGTGGAACCCCATTTATCATGCTTTGCCATTATTATTTTTTTATATAAAAAAAAAGAGAATTGATTTTATCCGGTCATGCTTGAGTGATGTTTCGTACTTTTTTGGTATATGTGAATCTTCACAATTATTTGATACTTTTTTTACACATTATTGATCTTCTTCATTTCATTTTATATGTTTTCATTACTTTGATATGAAAAAATACGATTGAAAAAAGGATGGTGTCACTCATAGAGAACACATTTTTTTGCAAATTTATTACACTGATGTATGTGCATTATTAATAGTATTGCCTGAGCTGACAAAATAAATTTGATTGGACTTGCTAACTGTCATCTACAATGCAGCGGATACAATATGCAAAAACAAAGTCTGATTGTATTGCTAAAGCAGAGGGTACCTATGACAAGAAAAAGAAGCAAGAGGAAAGAGGTAAACCTTTAGTCTAGCTCAGTCATTCTCTCTCTCTCTTCCACCAACTGTTTTTTCTCCGTATTCCTCGTTTAAACCTAGTTACTTTTATATTTAAGATGGAAAATTAATAAGTAGCTTTTGTAGTTTTTGCATCCATTAACTTTGGAATGGAGCAGTGAGTTGGTAAGGTTTGATATCGCTCTTTAGAAGTGATTTATAGAATTTGAGTTACCATCAGTGTGAAAGGAAATGCATGTTGTGTATTGATGAGCTTGTTTGATTACTTTCTTAAAACCAGGGGCAATTTTTATTGACTCAATTGATATACGTTGGTGAAACACAAAACTGCAAAATGATTAATAATGTTTCAAGATACATTTATGGCACGTATATATCATAATGCATCGCTTGTTTACGGAAAAACAGTGAAAAGTTTACGTCAGTACCAATGTGCTGCATTTTGCTATGCGTTTTGAAATTTCATATCATCATTTTTCGAATGTCGGAGTCATCGTTCATAGAGGGGGATACATAAGTTCAGCCACTTGAATTCTGGGGCATATGTTTGAGTTCACTCAGGAACAATTAATATATTTATGGCATTCTGATTTGGTTGCATTAATATTTATTGTGATTACTGTTTTGGGTGAGCAGATGAGAGGAAGAGAAGAGTTGAAGAAGGCCATCAAACTGCCAATGCAAATGGTCCAAGATTTGACAGTAATGGAGGCGCGGCTGTAAGTATTCTGCATGAGAATGTATGCATATCACTCACGAAAAAGCTTCATTTATCCACTCTTCAAATGGTTGGTTGTTCTAACATTGATCCTTCTCATGAAATCAATCAGACAAACGGACTCCCTCTTCATAAACGAATTCTATAATTGTTATGCTTACTATATGCACTGGTTACCTTTATGATTCATGCCTTTTTGAAAGCTTCTAGCCTATACTTTTTCAGGGTGCCTCCCACCCGCATTCCCGATAGTTAGATGTAACCTTTTGGTGACAGCCGGACAAGTGTTTCCTATGGTTATCCTTGCGTGTAACTTTGGGCTTCCAATATTGTCTCCTCCAACTTTACTTGGCATTTTGAATCCCTTCAGAATCAGCACAACAAGCACAAAACACTTTACACTCATATGCACATGCAAGCTTACTTGTGCTCTTTGTTCACAGCCGTTCTTGATAATAATTTATTCCAAAACTTCCAACTTTTGTGACTTGATTTAAAACTAGAACGCGTGTCTTTTTTTAGGCTACTTCTCGAGAAGGAAAGCCGGTCACACAGGAAGTAGCGATGGAACCCAACCACATACTATTTATACAGAATCTTCCATATGAGACGAATATAATGATGTTGGAATTGCTTTTCAAACAGTATCCTGGGTTCAGAGAAGTTCGAATGGTCGAAGCGAAGCCAGGTATTGCTTTTGTAGAATTTGATGACGATTCACAGTCTTCCGTTGCCATGCAGGATCTTCAAGGATTTAAAATCACTGCCCAGAATCCCATGGCCATCACCTATGCCAAAAAATAAGTGTTAAGAATATTTTATAACAGCCAGAATGCTATCTTTTACTTCAGCTTGTCATGTCATGTAAACCCAGGGGTTCAATGTAACAGAGTAGCTTTACGAGTAAATTTTGTATCTTTAAGATTGAAACTTTTGGATCTGCTACTTCTTGTTGATTTGATCTGGTGAGTCTCCATACACTCTCTTTAGAAACATGGACTGTGATTGTTTCCTTTGTTCCCATAAATTGAATGTAGCGTAGTGTATTTTGGTGGTTGAGAATTAACCTGCAATATCATGAAGAAAATTATAGACTCGATTTAACTCCAAAAGAGTGGCTCAATAGCTATGATAAAAAGTTATGTTTGAGGAGTATCATACCTTATTTATTTGTTTTTTTTTTTTTTTTTTTGAGAAAGTATCATACCTAATTTCATTTACTCCATGAGTAGAACCTAGATAATGTATGGCTCTATCGAATAAACTTACCTGCTAGATCTTTTGATATCGACTATTGCAATTTAACCCGTCATCCTCCCACGAGCTTAAACCCCTATATCGATACGATTGGGGCCATTTGTTTTTTGAGTAGATCATGAAACTAGAACCAAATCGTTTGGGCTTGCGTCGAATCGATTTGAACCAAATCGTTTCTTACCTTGTAGCAATCAAGTGAAAAATAATGTTGCAATCAGTGAGATTGTCAAACTACAAGTAATTTATCTCAGTTACAGTTGGATCACGTTATGCGTACGGCTAATACTGTAGCATACTCTTTAGCTTCTTTTGCTGTTTCCTTCTCTTCACCTTTTGTGTGGAAATTTGGGGAGTTTCTTAGTTGGCTAGTTAAGCTTGTAATCACAGACCTCGTTTCGTCATGAATAATATTACAAGTTTTCTGTCAAAAAAAATCAGTGTATATATATACACACATATTTGGATATTATATTTTAATACACGTAATAATGATATATTAGATTAAAAATACAATATACTGATTTAAAACACCTTACTTTGGTAGGAATGGAAAAGAGAGATGTGTAAGGAGGCCAATGAGAGTGACACAAACGCGTAAAGATCATGATGCCTCAGGCCCCTTTATCATCACGTCCATATCTCAGTCAAAGCCACGAGCTTTGACGATCGTATATCCCATTTTTCGTAATAAAATGGCCCACGAAAGAAAATAATATTTTAGCCAATTTTTGTATAAAAAAATGTTATTGTTTGAATTGTTTTTATAAAATAAAATCATTCAAAATGTTTCTCATAAGGATTCATGTCTACAAAAAGGGAGTTCGAAAGAGTCATCGTAAAATAGTTTAATCATAATAACTCAAACGAAAACAAATTACCTAACCTACCTAAAACTAGGTGGAGCTTGACTTAGACGTGTATTCAATAACTATTTTTTTTAACTACAACGAAATTCGTAGTTGTTACCTTTATTATATTGGATAAATATTCACTAACTCAATAGTTTACAAATAATGTTAATCAAATAAATAACTCATCGCGACATACATGTTCGAGAAACTGTTGGTAAGGAGACTGAACTCCTGACAATTGATGAAGTGTTATCTTTTATATCAACTCGGACAACCCACAAAAAACTCAGTAATTCATATTTATTGTTGCATGCATGATATATTATGTAAAATAGTAGGTATTTTGTGAGACGATATCACGAATCTTTATCTGTGAGACGGGCCAACCCTACCGATATTCACAATAAAAAATAATACTCTTAACATAAGTAATACTTTTCATGGATGACTCAAATAAGAGATCTGTCTCACAAAATACGACCAGTGAGACCGTCTCACATAAATTTTTGGCTAAAATATATTAAACTTTGCTACATTAATTTATATTTATGAATGGTTTTTCAGAAAAAGATATCAATTCAAGTAAAATATATTGGTAATTTTATGAATTATAATTATTAATGAGTTACGAATCTAGTGTATGAAAGCAAAAAAAAAATGTGTTTATTTCAATTGATTGATTGGTCAGAAATGTTTTCAAAGCTTCTTAGGGCATCCGCATCCGTCGAAATTAATCCATGTTAATAACTCTCCATCTCATCAAAAATGATGGGGTCCACGAGCCACATATTCATTACATTAACACTTCCCCATTATTAACACACACCACATTCATTTAATTTCAACTTTCATTATTTATGGGTCCCACTGTCCACTTACTCATTTTTTTTATTTTTAATTATTTCAATTTCTTTCTAATATTTCTAAAATTTTACAACAAATATTACTAAAAATAATTAGTATTATTATTTTAAAAATAACTTAATTTCAATATTCATTAAAATATTATTAAGAAATAAAAAAAATAAAAACTTTTTTATTTAAAATATTATTTAAAAAATGAAAAAACAACTTTTAAATATGATATGTAGTATTTATTTTTCAAAAGAGTCGTCGGCGAATAATGTTAGCGACGGTTGTAAACCGTCGTTAGTAGTGACTTTTTTTTAAAAACTTTCGAAAGTAGCGACGCTTTTGAATTGACGACGGTTTTTGAAAAACTGTCGCAAATTCCGGAATAACGCCGTTCACGTGCATGAACATTAATGGGTGTTACCGATGTGGGTGCCTTTAGAAGCCGTATAAAACCGAACTTGAGGGAAAAGAGATCGTCAACCCCGCAATTTTCAGACAAATGTAGAAGCAAATACGTCTACATTTTCACCTTTTCTTCTTCCCATAAACCAATCAAGAATCATCCAAATTCCAATACATTCATATATATTTTCACACGCGGACACTGTGTGTGATGCCCAATCCATCTTCTCCAGGAATCTTGGAAACCTCTGTAAATCCAGGATTGTATTCAGTTTTAATGTCTTCTCCCAACTCTTTCACCAGTCTTCTGGCCGCCGACCACCACCACCAACCCACCACCGGCCCCGCCATGAACAGGGAAATTGGGGGGGACCGAAGAGGTTCTGGGGTGCCTAAGTTTAAGTCTCTGCCTCCTCCTTCTCTTCCCATATCGCCTCCTTCAGCCGCCTCTCCTTTTTCCTACTTCGGCATGAGCCCAACTGAGTTTCTTGATTCTCCGGTTCTTTTAGCTTCTTCTAATGTAAGAAAAAAGAGAGAATCTTTAGTTTGTTTTTCCTCTCACATTAAAATTGGATTCTTAACTCTTAGGATGATTTTTGAAATGTTTATTATGCAGATTTTACCTTCTCCGACAACAGGAACGTTTCCGAATATCGATTGGAAGACTGATTCCCACAGTATATATCAGCAGGAGATTAAACCAGAACAGAACTACTCAGATTTCTCTTTTCAACCAAATACAGTCTCCAATGTTAGAACTTCATCTTCATTGATTTTTTTTTTTATTTCTTTTGTTACTTTTATCTTTTTCCCAATGAATGAATCTAACTATTCTCTGTACGTATTTGTCAATTCTGGATATATAGGGTTTGATTGCATGGGAATACTATCAAGAATCTGCTAAACAAGATAATTTACAACCAGAAAACAACTTCTTGAATTCCGAATTCAATCCAACCCAGCAAATTGATCAATACAACGAATCATCAGTGTCAATAATGGAGAACAAGAGATTGGATGACGGTTATAACTGGAGAAAATACGGGCAGAAACAAGTGAAAGGAAGTGAGAATCCTCGAAGCTATTACAAATGTACACATCCCAATTGCCCCACAAAGAAAAAAGTGGAAAGATCTTTATCTGGACAGATTACCGAAATTGTTTACAAAGGTTCTCACGATCATGCCAAGCCTCAGTCCGTTCGGAGATCATCTGCTTTGGCATCATGTTCGTCCACTGTTTCGGCTTCTTCCGTGGTAATTCAGTCTCAAAACGAGATACCGGAGCAGCTGTCAGATGGTTCAGTTGGTGCAGGGAAAATGGATTCTTCGGTTGCAACTCCACCTGAGAACTCATCGGTATCGGTTGGAGATGATGAATTCGACTACAAGAGAAAGTATGGTGGGGGAGAGCTTGATGAAGATGAACCTGATATGAAAAGATGGTAAATTTCAATTATACTAATAAACTTATATTCAAGCAAAAACTAAACTCGAACTTTTTGCATCTCTTTTAGAAAGAAGCATACATTTCCACATATCTCAATGTGACTGAATTATTGGCTAGTCTCCTGCCTAATCATATATTGTTTGTGTATTCAGGAAATGTGAGAATGCAAGTAAAAATGCTGGTGGAATGGAGAGTAAGACGGTGAGAGAACCAAGAGTCGTAGTTCAAACTAAAAGTGATATCGATATACTAATTGATGGGTATAGATGGAGAAAGTATGGTCAGAAAGTGGTGAAGGGAAATCCCAATCCCAGGTAAGAATTCAGTATTTTCTTTTCTTTCTTCTTCCTTTTTTTTTTATTCCCTTTCGAGATCACCCTTAAATTTAATCGAGAATCAGGGCAGACTTAATCTTCGAAGTAGCCTAATCTTGTCAGTCTTCTTTGATCGAATCCAGGAGCTATTACAAGTGCACTAGTCCCGCCTGTCCGGTTAGAAAACACGTGGAACGAGCCTCACACGACTCAAAATCCGTGATAACAACGTACGAGGGGAGACACAACCACGATGTCCCAGCTCCTCGTGGCGGAGGTAGCCATGCCCTCAGCAGGCCGGTCCCTTATAATCCTAGCAATAATGTAGCCATGGCAGTGGCTTTGCCAGTAGGCGGTGGAACTGTGGTCGACGCTGAGGCACCTTTTACCTTGGAGATGCTGCCGAGTCCTTCCAGGAGCTTTCGATATTCAGGATTCGGGAATTCAATGGGTTCCGGTATCGATCTTTTGCAGGACAATACATTGTTTTCTAGAGCTAAGGATGAGCCGAGAGACGACATGTTCCTCGATTCATTTCTATCTTGAACAAGTTATGTCGTGCTCTACCCAAAATCGATTCCGATATTCTTGCGTCTTTAGCATCACCAATCACTATTCTAGCAAGATGGTCAGTTCACACGGTATATGGAGCCATAATTAACTGATAAATTTATTGTAAATTTGTATATTTTTACATGCATAAACACACAAAAAGATGATTTTTTTTTTTTGGCACAATAAATTTTTTGATTTCATCTTTGAGTAGAACTTTTGGTTCCATCACTTTGTCCATTGTCCACGTATTTGACGTATAAATTCAGACACCAACAGGATCATAGGCTCCGGGGAGACTTTCGTGTTGTTTTGTGGTGTCCTTGATTAGGATTTATGATGGTTTTTTTTAGTAGTTGTACAATTTTCCATTCGTTGATTTCTGTAAGCAGAATAACAGCTGTTTTCCATATATTTTGGTTTACATCATGGGAATTATAAATTGTTGATGGGATAGATGAGTTCAAATACAATCAAATTTGTATAAAAAATTTTACAATAAAAGTTTAATTTATCAAATTTTCGTGATAAATTCAATATAAAATTTCACAATATAATTGTAACAAATATTCATGTACGATATATTTGTTGTATTTTTAACATTATTTAATATTTTGTTAATAAAATCAACAAAATATAAGCTTATCGTAAATATTATATCTTTATGCAAGATGCACAAGGTACAATATATTTTTAGGAAAAATAGCATCAAGCCCCATTTCGAAAACCCAAAAAAAAACACACAACTCTCCTATACCAAATTAATATTTAAAAAAAAAAAAATCCGTAAAACCATCAGCAAATTACGCAAATGAGCCTCACGTGTAAAGATATGGGATCTTTGATCTTATATAAAAGAGTTTTTTTACATTTTTTTTCTTTAATAGGGATGTAAGTGCAATTTGTTTATAACGTAATCAAGTCTAAAATTACATTAAAAGAAAATTAACAAATCTTTGTGAACCAAGAAGATGTCATTTTGTCTACTCAAAAAAAAAAAGAAAAAAAAGATGGCATCATTTTGTGCCGTAGTTGCTTTGAATGTGTCAAATCTTCTAGAGAGAGGCATGGGACTGCTTGGCGCATACGCCGTTGCGACTGAAATAAAGCAACCTTTTGACTAATTCACCGACTGCATTAAAAAGATATGGCTAACGTAAGAGGTTTGAATAACCATCATATTTCCAGTGTTATTTGATGAGGAATTTCTTGTTTTTATATTTAAACTTTAAATGTTTAGTTTCGAGTCCCGAATTCATATCTACTGAGTTACTAGTTGGTTATGAGAGGTAGGTAGGTAGGTAGGTAGGCTTCTACGAAACATCATATGCCACTATCGACTAAGCGGTAAGACAGCATGCTTAATGTCAAAAAAAATTGTGAAACGAACCTGTGAGACGATATCAGATATTTATATCTGTGAGACAAGTCAATTCGTTACATTTTTTGAATCAAAAATAATATTTGACACGGATCGGATCGGATAGGATATTCATGTTATGAAATTACTTATTGAACAACAATTAATGCGATCACGAAACTTAAAAAAAAAAAAAAAACTTTTCCTAGTTTTTGAACTGAGAAATATAAACATTTTTTAGATTTTTCTTTGGTGACGTCAAACAACCATGATTATAATTGGAAAGATTTCGTCAATAAAATATACCGTGTTCTTGCTGAAAAAAACCTTAGCCAAGTAAAAAGCTTGTGGAATTTTCACTTTTACGTAGACTTGTTGCATTAATTCTCATCCGATTTATATATGTTGGATTCGAGTTGTATCTTAACTATGAATTCTCTCACCCAAATGCTCCACCCCATAAAACATGGATATCGTCAATTTACACATAGCACTCTGACCCGCAATCCCGAGTAAACAAATTTTAGATTCATATCAATAACAATATTTGACGATGTTAAATTTCAAATGACATCGACTATATAATATTTTGGATCAAATTCACAGTGGTAATATGAAAGACTCTATATATATTCGATCAATATAACGAAGACGATAACAAAAAAAAATTATATTTTAGAATACGTTACCTAGAAAAGATCAAAAACAAATTATTCGATAAAGAGGAAGTCCATCCATCACTCAACTTCAAACAAGTTAATCAATCCACATTCATAATATAGGACAAGAGTTTCTTCCCTTTCACCAACTCATTTCTTCCTACCAGACAACATGTGTTTGGGAAATATTATACGACATCAAATCTAACCAATTAAATATTAAATTTTGTAATAGCAAATCCTTTTTGTTTGAACATATCTATTTATGTTAATTTATCCCTTTTGATTCCATGTTCGGCAATATAGCTTGAATGATAAAGTTGACATATCTACTCCTCCCCATTTTTCAACAAATTTTTTTATATTACTTTTCGAAAAATATAAATTTCTTCTTACGTATATTAGTTTTATTTCACTCGTCCCAGGATATCTATCGGATCAGATCAATCTGAAAATGGAATAAATCCAATCTGATTAATCTAGTTCAACCCTGAACCGATTTAATCGATTTCAGATTAAACTGAATCGGACATCAATGTTGAATCGAATTGGATTGTTAAAAAAATATGTTTGCAACCATGTTCATAGGTCTAAAAGTATATTTAATTTAATTTCATAAACAGCTTCTTTTGTGTGTCCAAACATATAGTCTTGTTAATTTTTTGATCCATTGTCCGCACACGAGTACAGGTGGTAGTAGGTACGATTACCAACGAAGATATCTTCAAACTTTTATTGAACCGTGATTGTTTTCTCGATCTTCCAATGTGAGATTTTAGTTAGTAAAAAATACTTATATGGCCGTTCAATTAATGAATAATTAATTGGTGTATATATCTGTATTAAGATCTAAGCTTAGTTAAAATAACTCATGGGATCCCTCGAAATCACAATTGCATGTGTTGGATAGTATTAATTGGCAAAAGATTTAACTGATAATTAATGACAAAAATTTGTGTGAGACGGTCTCACGGGTCGTATTTTGTTAGACCGATCTCTTATTTGGGTCATCCATTAAAAAGTATTACTTTTTATGCTAATAGTAATATTTTTTATTGTGAATATCGGTAGGGTTGACCCGTCTCACAGATAAAGATTCGTGAGATCGTCTCACAAGAGACCTACTCATAATTAATTATAGTAAATAAGGACCAAGAAACCGCGAGGAAGCTTCGTTCCACAACCTTTTTTTTTCTTGATCAATTATAATAACATATCTCAAAAATCAATTGTTGGGGCCAAATTATATTATTTTTTCAAAGGTTTCAATTGTTTCCGTTGTATCTACATATATATAAATTTTATCATGTTTTATTTATTACTACTTGCGAAATATTTTTATCATAAAAACTATGAATTATTTCACCTTCATATATTAGTTTGGTTACTTACAAATTTCTCAAAAAATATAACTAATTTTATAATAAATAATATAATATATCCGTAATTATATATATAAAAAAATTTACAATTGTTTGCAGTTAAATACAGATGGTCAGATTCTGGGACAAAACCCTCCCCGGATTCGCGATGCCAAACAGGAGAAAAAATAAATAGATAAATAGGTGAAGACAAAAAAGAATAAATTTGTTGTGAGAAGAGCGAAGGATTGAAGCAGCCAGCCATATATATATATATATATATCACCTCTTATTATACTTTTATTATTATTTTCACTTAAAAAATACACATCTATACATACATAATACTATGTGAATTGCTGGATTTGATTTGGAAAAAGATATTTAATTATTTATCTCGGGTGTATTTGAAATCCCCACTATTTCATAAAAAAATTTAAGCCGATTTCGTTATATAGCATAGGTAGATTGAGTTAACAATTTCTCAAAGTTGTGCATTGCAAATCAACTCGCTCTATCCGTTACAATTAGACATAAAATTGGCTATTCATTTCTGTTTCGTTCGACTAACTGCTTAAAATAAGTGAATTGAGTCGATAATTTTCTGCTGCATGAAAACTTGTTTTGACATGTCTACTGCACAAGTTTTTTCGGGTATCTGAAAATTCAAATTTAAATGTTAGTCATAAAGTATGTGTTTGCGCGTCGGTATATGCAATTCATTCTGACAGTTCTCGTAAAGAATAAGGAAAGGGGTTATTAGCCATAAAAAATGAGCCTATATTAAATACAGCTGTAAGCTTTGGAACTGCATGAAATAAAATATACAGAAAATTATAATTGGACTCTACTGTCATAAAGACCAATAGGTGATTAACTTTAGTTTCAATTTATTCATTAATGATTAAAAGTTCGATTTTCTCTAATAATATTTTTTGATAAGTTTGTCACATATGATTTGACTACTTGATTTTTTTTAAATCCATGCAAGTGTTGAGTGTTATTGAGCCTCGAATATGACATTCGTTATAAATTTGTGATCTTGATATCAAATGAAATATACACAAAATAACACATGCTCGCTTGTCTCTAAATGAAACAAGTTGAAGTGTTTGACTTATAAATTTGTTTTGCTAATGAAAAAAGGTTATAAAAATTTGATTAGTTGGGTCGATCTGATTTATATATAAAGTAAAAATTAATATTTTTGATGTAATAAATAATATTTTTTCATGGTTAGAGTCAGATAAGAAATTCATTTCATAAAATTAATACGTAAAACTTCATCGTACATCGCCAAGAACATTTCTCGCACAGTACTTGAGGTAAAAAAAATGCGTGAATACATATACTTCATATGTGAAGTATAAATATACCACTATATATAGGATATAGGATAGAGAGAGATTTTCGTTTGAAATACACAAAAAAAAATCAATTATAATACTACCGTTTAGCATGCCGAAAAATATAAAATTAGCATAAAATCAATTGTACAGATTCAGACGTTATTTAGCCGTGCACTAGTTAAGGAATATTAACCTCGATTTGCTCCCGATCATCTGCCCTAACATGTTAATTAAAACCTCAACAGATGAATAAAAAAAAAAACTCAGTTTCTCGACTTAATTTTACGAGATAAATCTTCATTTTGACTTAGTTTATGAAAAAAAATATTGTTCAGGTCAAAAATATTATTTTTTCTTTAATAAATTTAGACTGAACGAATTTATCTCACGAATATAAACACATGACATCGTCTTATAAAAACACTTAACCATGAACAATTATATATCAAGTAACAAAATGATAATACAAAAGGGCAATTTAGAACATCTCTCCTCGTATTTGATTAGAAATTCAAAAATCAATGATTACTCTAAATAAATATTATCTGAAATCTTTATATAAACTCCAATCCACATTCACATTGGAACTCTTGTAAAAATAAAGATAATTTTTTGCTGTTGGATTTCACCAAATCCATGTGTGAATTGGGATTCTAATAATGGGAAATAGCTTAAGGTGTTGTTTGGCTTGCGTCCTTCCGTTCGGGGCACTTGACTTGATCCGGATAGTTCACTTGAACGGACACGTGGAGGAGTTGTCGGGTCCAGCCACGGCGGCGCAGGTGCTGAAGAACAACCCGAATCACGTCCTGACCAAGCCCAGTTCCCAGGACGTGGGTCGTCGGATCTTGATCATGTCGCCCGTCTCCGAGCTCAAACGGGGCGCCATTTACTTCCTGATACCTTCATCTTCTTTTCCCGCGAATGTCAAGAACAAGAAGGCGGCATTTGGCAACAGCAGGAAGAGTAGTAAAAAAGAGAGAATTATCGGCGACGATTCGCGTGAATTTTCAAAGAAAACGGAGAAGCGATCTTCCCGTAAACAGAAAGCCAGTGTCGAGGTGTGGAGGCCTAATCTGCACAGCATTTCCGAGGATTGACGAATGATTTCGACCTTTTTGGGTTCACTTTAATAATTGTGCGTGGCCCTTGATGTCTTACTTTTTCTTCTCTTTGTGGATAGTATTGAAAGAGTTGAGAACTGTGGTTCAAATTATCATGTAAAGTGGTCATTTTTCCTCTTTCTTACGACATTTGCATTTAGGGATTCAATAATAATATGTCGTTGGAATTGCAATGATTGGAAGATGGCTCTTTGTTTTTCCCCTCGAAGGAGCTATCTAGGGTAGAGTACAATACAATACGGGAGCGTACACGTGATGAGTAAAATTTCTCGATAAAAAAATAATATTTTTTCATAAATTAATATAACGAAAAGATACATTGAAACTTTAGGCCATGATTCAATTTAACCACTTTAACTAAAAAACCACGTTAATTGCGACTACTCTCCAAAAGCGAAGGTAAAAAAAAAAGGGAAAAAAATGGTCTTTAGTGGCATCGAAGGCAGAGGCAATGCAAGTTATAAAATGGATTTGATTGCAAAACAAAATTGGTAGTTTTATTTTAGCGAACCAACAATAATAAATTGTATATATTATACATAAAATAATATTTTAAATTTATGGATTACGAATTTAAATGGATTAATTTTTTTTATTTACTAATCTTGAAGTGATTTCTTCTTTCAACATCCAATTGATAACAAATAAAAATTTGTCCAATCGCCAGCCCCATGTAGAGGCAAAACAAATTATATTTAAATAATAAAAAAATGGCATTATTATTCTCTACGTGTCATGAATTAAAACTAATTTGGACCACATGCTTTCATTTTTGGTGGTGTTATATAATTTGATCAATTGAGCCGATTGATGAATCATTCTCTTAATATATTTTTTTTATGAGATCGTTGTCTTTCGATGCATAGAACTAATACACTAGCTAGTTTACAAGTCACACTAGTTAAATAAATCTCTTGTGTAACAGATATTTTACGAAAATTATTTACAAAAAATCAAAGTCACGATCAATGATTCAACAATCATTCAGGTTATGTTTGGTTGGAAGATAAAATTATGAAATGATTAAAAGAAAAACGATAAAAAGAATGATTGAAGTAGAAATATAATATATGATGATAAAATAATATTATGTTTGGTATGATGATTGTTAAGAATGAGATAATTAAGAATTTTTGATGAATTGACAAAATTACCCATCCACTTCGGCGGCGGCGGCGTTTGTCGACCGGCAGTTGGCGGTTGTCGGTAGGCGGAGGCGACGGTGTTGGTCGGTGAACGGTCGGTGGCGGGAAGTTGTGGTGAGTTTGGATATATGAGAAGAGTAAAATTGAAAAAATATGATGGATTAAGAGTTGGATAAATAATTCTAGGTGTGAAGAGTTATTATTTTATCCCAGTTAATATAACCTAATCATTTATAGGAGGAATTGACTTGGTTAAATAAAAACTATATCAAACATGAGATTAGGTAGGTTAAAAAACTATAAACCCAGATAATCCCTCGTACCAAACGTAGTCTTACTCTACAATCTCAAACACACATTCTCTATGTTATTAACATTACTCATGGGCAAGTTATCTAAATCGTTATTTTTATTGTTATATTCAATTTGATTGATTGGATAATCAATTAAACGTTGTTATTTATCTACATTTAGAAAAGTACCAAAGGGTCCAAAATGGTGACACGCATTGATTGTAAATCTGTTAACCAACAAAAATGCCTCCGCATTTATTGCTTTGACTTTTAAAAATTTCACTGATTTCTATGTACGAACAAAAATTAATGGCAATACATGAAGTGGCATTCATCAATCAAACGATCTTGTTTGGATTCTTGGAGATACATGGAAGGGTTTATGTTAGAGGCACTGCCATGCACACAAGTTCTATCTCAACTTTAGGTTAATCAAGATTCATGCAAGTGTGATTGTACGCGAGGAATCCACCAGGAACTGTTTTGCATTCCTCCCCGTTAAACCAAAAAAAAAAAAAAATAACTTGAGTTGATACAAAAGTTCATTGCATATACTTACAAATTGATTCATATGCTAAAACTCAATCAGATATGTGATGCGATGATATATCTTCACCCAAATATTCTATAGCTTAGGCATATATATACAGACAGTCCCAATCAAGATGGAAAAACAGATGGTTCTGCTCCCGATATCAACTTCCATCAGCTATGATAAAGTCGGAAATGTCACCTATCCAATTCCAATTATGGCTCAGCAAGCATCCTAAGGATAAGGGCAAGAAATACACTAATAGTTCAAACGAAAAACGAAAAAAACACAATCCTAGCGTCGATCTTGGGAGGTCCTGATGGGGAATCAGATGCACATCGTCGCATATAAATGGAATAACAGTGACAATTGGAAATCCTCAAGAATCCGCAGAATAGAGGCACAAGCGATCAATCAACTGTCAAGAGCACATTCAGATCACAAAAATTTCGGCTAGTTTAGCAAACTTATTTAGTGCATAAACCATCAACTTGTGATGAATAGAAAAGTTCCTCCAACTTTAGCATTTGAAGACTGAATTAACATTTTCTTGGATACAACAGCCAATTATACCTATCATAGAATTAAGTGTTCAAAATCAAAGAATATGTTCTAAAATCATATTTCAATTTTAATCATCAATCTATTTCCAGATATGGTCAAAAATAATTTAAAAAGGGAGGCTAATAGAAATTTAGTTATCTGAATCATGCTATGGATACATGTTTTAATGATCGAACAGCATAATCCCTCCATGTCTCGCTTTCTGAATTCACTATATTTCTACTACAACTCAAAGAAGCAGCAATCCAGGCGAAAGGAACGACAATATCCTATAGCAAAAATATACATTTCAATTAATGAATTCACATATAACAGACAAGCAGATCAATTAACACAATACACTCAAACATATAGTTTCGAAGCAACAAACTACAACACGAGCTTACTTGCTTTGGTCTCATCTTCTTCCACCGCCACTACCTTGAAACAACACACGAATATGAGCCTCAATATCCTCCTTACTATACCTAATATGTCTATCTCCATTCTTCCCAAAATCAACTACGGCCTGCAATCTTCCTATAAAATTCTGATATGCCGGGATTAAACTCCCACGAATCGAAGCCCTCAACTCCTCTCCCAAATGCTCATCCACGATTACCCATGTCGACTGAGCATTGCATATCCCCTCAAAGTAAGTGTTGAATAACTTCAGCTTATCTCTTAAACTCTTGGGTGCTACAGGTGACAGAGAGTTACTGTCAATCTTAAGAACAGCCAAAACTTTGCTCCATGTTCCTCTTTGATAGTTCACATGATATTGCTTTATTTTCGCCTCATGTTTCCTTGTCCAATCATCGCCTAAGAGTGTCCCCAAGTCATTATCTTTCACCTTCTGCACGATATACCTGCTATTGTTCATCATAAATACAGAACTCAATGTGTTGTCACGGTAAATCTTGGACTTAGCCTCTAGGTTACTCTCCAAAAACTCCATAATCCATTCCATTCGAACAGCTAGACTTGAAGACGAGGACATAGCCCTATTGTCCCCTTTCCTGTAATCAAAATTGCCACTCTGAGGCCCGACACTTTCCTCGAAAATCTGTTCTAAGGTCCGCCGAGATCGGCATGCAGCACGGAGATAATTCATCACGTATCGAGTCATGGGATGTACTCCTCCGCCAGGAACAGCAGCCTTAGCCGGGTCCCGACGGATCAAATTTTCCAACTCCATAAACACACCTCTGATAGCTTCCCCTAGTCTTTTCCAGATAGTGATGGCTTCATTTCTTAAAATTATACCGTACTGATCAGAAAAAATTAACTCAAATTCAGGCATCAAGTCCCTCACAGATTCATAAACATCCAGCACCTTGAACAACCTCTCAGGTGCCCGACTCCCTATAGCCACAGCATCCGCAAAATTCAGGAGCTGAATTGTAGAACCTCTGCACACCTCCATGAACGAAAAGTCCGCAGCGGAGGAGAACCCCAAGAAAATGCGATCACATAGGCGGCGCTCGCTCGGAAAAAGAATCCGGAGAGCAACATTAATGGCTTTGACCCATTTCTCGATTTCGTCTTCCAGCTGCGCCCACTGCATTTTCTGAACCTCGTCGATGCTCAGCTTATGCAGACCCAGTCTAGAAAAGCTCTCCTCCAAGAATTCCCTCCGGTAGGTGCTGTACACGTGGGAGCATTCCTTCACGTACCCCGCCACCACCATCCTCTTCGCGATGTCATGCAAGTCTCCTATAGTACCCGCCGGAAGCGCGTCGATTATTATGTCGTAATCCGTGACCTGCTGCGCCACGGGAATGAAATTATCGTCATCTTCCAGAGAAACATCATCTTCGTCGTCGGAGTAATCTTGATGATGAGCTGAGTCGCCGCGAGCCAAGTCGAATGAGTCGGCGCCGCGTTCGGCGAGGATTCTGAACTCATCTTCCAAGCGGAACATGGATTGCTGAAGTAAATCCTCGGCGCGATCGAGGTAAGAGGATATGTTCTTGTCATCGGCTAAAGGTGTCCAATCACGGATGAAGGCAATTAGTTGGTCAACAGAATCAAGGAAAGCAGAAGAATCAGCAGAGTTGGAGCATATGGGTCGGTCCGAGGAGATAAAACTGGAGATCTGACAGTCAAGAGAGTTGAGGATTCGTTCCACATCGTCTTCGGAGAGCTTTTCCGTCAGCTTCTCACGCAATCTTCCATCGAAGTTGGAAAATATTTTTATGATATCGTCAGTCATGGTTTCCGTACGGCCAAGAGACTTGGCTATCTGGCGAGCTATAGCTATGAGTTTCTCCTCGCCGTTATCTGCCATTGACGGGGCTTCAATTCTCTGCAATAACCCGATAATTTCCTACTTGATTAGAGGTTCGTTGTGCTATAAAGAAGTAGAAAAAGGGAAAGAAGACGAAAGGATGAAGTGGGGCCTATGCGAGGGTCACATTAAAGCCAAGGTCGAAGGGGAAAGGAAGCATCTTGGAAGTTGAGCACTTTCGCTTCAAAATATTTGTTCATCCGAAAAAACATGCGCGGGTTGTTCTTCGATGTACTTTCCAATTTCGTAAAGTTAAAAAGAGAGAGTTTTGTCGAGATATATTATTTTTTATTATAAGTGACGTCGTCAAAAATTATGATTATCTGAACTACTCTACAGATTCGTAAATAGATCTAGATAATGATAGAAAATATTCTATCTAACTCGTGAACGGATCCAAGTAGCTGGTCGAGAGAAATTTTTATGGGTTATCACCTGCGTTACAAACAAACGTCAAAGTCGTCAAGATTTATCCGACGTAGACACTGCGACGGTCAAATCAGAAAACAATTTAAAGATGTTATTTGATAGCTAAAAAGTTTGAACATAGAATCATGAGACATTTAAATAATGAATATTCTCTTTTATTTATAGATTTTTTTTGGAATTTATAATGAACTTGAACCTTTATAATTAATTTAAACTTCAATAATGAATTGAATAATTAAATTAGATCAATACCCATCAAAACTAAAATTTCGAACTTCAAAATATTCAGGGGGGCTGAATCGAAATAGTAACAGACGGACAACCTAGATCAGAAAGGCTGGTTCCAGGACCCGTGGATTCTCAACCATAAAATCAGCAGATCGTAAACCAGGGTGAGACTAATTTTGAGTTATTATAACAAGGATGGAGATTTTGTTTTAACATGAAATTCAGACTACACCTCTCTTGTACTCTACAAGATTAAAGAAAAGCACAAATTGAATGTATCATAAGAACCTAAGCAGTGAAGAGTATCTGTCGATACAAAATTTATAAACAGAAGTTGAGGAATGGTTAGAAATTGAACTCAATATGGTCGCCAAAAAGGTAAAAACATGTATCCGTTTACATAGCAGTTGTGATTTACAGACACCACATACAGTGTTTTTCCTTTTGGGTTTCCACCAAGAACTTGTGAAAGACTCGAATATCTTTTCTATAAGAAAAAAGATCTTACTCTCCAACAAAAAACAGATTAAAAAGGATCTTACAGCAACACTATAAGATTTGTAAGGACACGTTAACACGATGTTGTAACCCAAGAAGAATGATTTTGAAGTGCAAAGGCGAGAATTAATAAAGGACTTAAACCTGAGTGAAAAACCAAGGTAAAAAGTTCAAGTTCACTTAATATACAGTTCTTTTTACATCCTCTCTTTAGCGTACATACTCGTCTGATCTGCCACTTTGGCCCATTCATTCGCAATTTGTTCTGTGTATGCTACCTGTTTGATCACAACAAAAGGCCGTGCATAAGGGATAGTAAAGTAATATCAAAATGAGATGCATACATAATAGTATATAACACTTGTGCAAAATGCATTCGACAAGCTGCCACACGCAAATAACAAACTGTTCAAACACATTCACAAGAAGCAATCTTACAACTTCTGTTTTTCTCCATAAATATAGATGAAGCTCTACTTTAAGTTTTTAACTAATTCCATCATGACTTGTACTTTTTGCATATGCAGCATTCCATTTAAATAAGAAGACAATTAATTTATCTGCGCCAATTGGAGAAGGATTCACTTTTTAACAAATAATTCGAGTATTGCATTTTTCCTTATGTGAGCATCTTCCGTCATATTTCATTATTATGTTGAGTTTCATAACAAGAACTCAAGTAGTGAATAGAAAATAAAGGGAATGGGAAATGCTCCAGGCATACAAGATGTAAAAGTGTTTTACATGCCTAGTATGCACTTAATTGACCCTTGCCATTTGCCACATAGAATGTGACAATGCAAGATCGATCCTACTTAACTACATTAACAAAAGCCAGTTAGTTCTTACTAAGACAGATATCAGCACAACTCAAAATGAATGAATCAAATTTTGCATTCACGATACTAAGCTCCTGGTCAAATCTCAAGCCATAAAAATCGAAGCTTTCTTCCCAAGCATTTACCCAGCACCAGTAATTACTTTCCAGGAAGTGTAAGTACCTACCTGGGTAGTGACAAATCCTTTTAGCATTTTAATGAAGTCAGCCTGTCTTTCTTCGTCAAGCCTTTGGATTTCGCTCCTATTATTTTCCTGTAACCACCCAATCTTTAAGCATATAAAGGAAAGACAAGCAAGAAGAGTGTGCCGATAAACACTCTCGGACACAAGAGAGGAAAATTTGTTTCATAAATTTCTTCCCAGTTACCAAATGTCACCAGCAGTAACTAAATAATCTCAGTATTTTGTATGTGGTGATTAAAGTTTTGAATCTCAAGGCATCAAACAAGCACAAACTTAAAACAACACAATTTTCCACAAGATCCATTTAGCGTGAAGCTATAATTAGGCACCACAAAAAACATAACCTTAGCAAAAAAAAATTAGTTGGGAATGTGGGATGATGCAGTAGCACATTACTACATAACATTCAGCAACAACAATAACTAAGAAAATGGTGAGAGAATTATAAATTTTACCTTTCTCTTCAATTGAATCACTTATATTACAAATAACATAAGATAAATTTCCACTTTTATGTACGCGGGGTGGAGCACCTTTGTATGTTTGGATAGTGAGATAAATGGAGTATAGAAAAGCCATAGAAGTCAAGAACCTCGTAATTTTTATATATGGGAATTGATGAAAAAAGATACGTAATGTCGCACAATCAAGTGAGATAGGTGATGAAATGTTCCTAATAGTTTACAAGTATTTAGAGTTGGTGAAAAAAGAAAACCTCTCACATGGATTCCTTTATTAAACCCAAAAGACTAGACAACTAATCTTTCAAAACAAACTCTGTGCACACTCTCCCCGAATCTGCATGAGTCAGATGACTTCGATTAGTAGACCAGACCCACCCACGGAGAAACATACCAAGTCTGTAAAATCAAAATCAAGTCTTTGACTTGGATATGATACAAGTCCGATTCTGGAAAGTCAACCAATTTAACATCTATTTGTCAATCTCCTGACAAAAGGAAAGAGAAAGCAAAACTGCAATTTATCAGGTAATGGAATTTATTTGATCAAATTTCAATCTCCAAGGCAAATCATTGGGAAGAAAAACACTTAAGGTTACAGCTATCATCTAAGTATTACCCATGATTTCTTTTACAAAAGTTCAAGTTGTGGAAAGGATCCAAACACGTTGCCAGCAAAAGAAAATATTATATAGCAATAGCAACATGTTAACATCATTTACTGATAAATTTTAGCCCATCACTCAAAATAATCAAACAAAGGAGACAGCGATACAGGTGATCAGTATGTAGATTGAAGACAAGTAATCACAAGAATTCCATAAAGAATCAGTTATTGGACAAATATATTGAGCTTTCCTGCATGATCAAAAATCAATTTTCATACAGTAAAAGCAAAAGGCTACTCAAAGTGCGCCATGAGTTTAGTAACTGACTCTAAAATGATGGGTAAAAACTCAATGCACGTGAATGTCTAAAATACTCCAAAAATGAGCGCTTCATTCTAATATTTCAGAATAAAACAGCCTACCAAATTAGCAAGAAATTGTATCTACTGGTACTCTAGTTCACAGTCTGCCAACCCATGCTTTAAGTATGTGTACCTTAATCCGTTCGTATTCTCTGATAGCACGACTTTTAGCAGCATCTGTGACTTTAATGGCATTATTTAGCTCTTGTAATTTAAGGATCCTAGATTTGTCAGTGCCAAAAAATATAGATGATGCAGTTTCAAGTTTTTCTGTTCTCGAGCGCAAGGAATGCAATTCAGACACAAGCGTTTGCAATGTCAATAGTCCAATAGAACGGTCAGAGAACGCATCGTGCACAGCGAACATCAAGCCCATGTATTCTTGCAACGTTTCCTGCAATACTTACAGAGGAAGGGGTACTTATCATAAAATAGATACGAAAGGAAAATTATGTTTCTCTGTGTCTTAACCCATGAAAATCGATATGTTCATTTAATTCAACATTCTAATTTTATGATAAACCAATTCTTTTTTTTCTTTCTTTTTATTGTCACTGAAGTGGAATTACACAAGTATAAACAAGCCCGAGGATAAATTATAGTAAGAAGACAAGGATCTAACTTCCAAGGAATAAATCACCAAATTACTAATAAAGAAGTGACATAAAGTGAGTGAGACAATTAGGATGTTATTTGGTAAAAAATCCATTCAATCGGCCAGAACAAGATCTACAACAATCACTCCCAAGTCTCACATTCAAGATTACACTGGGTTTCTGCAATTTGATTAATCCACTAAAACTATTAATTCCCAACAAGGCACAAACTTGTGACAAAGCTTATCCGAAACAAGAATTCAGCAATTACCAAATGCTTCACGATCTGTGAATTAAGTTCACGGTACAATCTGCTAGATTTGATGGCTGTAGTGGCAACATTTTTTTCGTCAGCAGCCCTCGTTCTTTGGGTATTCAGTTCGGCGTGTTCGCTCTTGAATTTAGTTATTTTGATCAAAGATAGGCCTAATTCTCCCATTGTATCCCCTATATCTTGCTGTGCTTTGACCAGTGATTCAGCCTATTACATCATAAAGCAGAAATATTCATCACAGAGAAATGTCGTGGACAAATGTATATAAAACAGCAGTCAATGCAGATACATATAGTAAATTTTTCGTAACATTATCAACCTTAAAAAAAGGCAGATATGTAAATTCACATTTCACATGCAAATAAAATATTAACTGAAAAAATTTAGAATTTCAACTAGCCTGTTTCGATGCGTTTGAAAGTTGCTGCTCTAGTTCCAGTAACTTCTCTTTCTTCTCCAAGAACTCCTCGTCATCCTCCTCCAAAGGAGACCTCGAATTACCCCAATCATTGACAACAGATTGTTTCAACTCCTTGAAAAACCTTAGCAAATCCTTCCCCTTTTTAGCAGGCTGCACCACCTCCTCAGGTTCAATCACACTAGTAGACTCCCCAAGCAGCCGCTTGGACAGCCTCGCTGCCCCATCTAGCACTCTCGACGCCACATCGATGCTTGTGGGCAGTGGCATTTTACCCTGTACTGTCAGAAAAACCCTCAACTCGTCGCACTTTCTAATAACGGGATGTCTTGCCAGCCGCTTTAAGTATTTCTCCAATTCAACTCTCCTCTGCGCCACAAACTCATGTTTTTGCATTACCTGACTTTCCACTACACTTTTGTCAGGCCGAGGCGGAATAAAAAGCCCTCGGTAAACCTCGCTCAACCGATCCGACAGCGTCACCACGTCTTTAAACCTCCTCCGCACGCAAAAATCCGAACCTCGGTAATCTAAAATATCCGTTTTCGTGGTGATTAGATAGGTGACATAAGTATTGCCACCCGGAACAATCGAACTGGAAGATTCGACCTCCTTTTGTGGACTCGAGACCGTGATTTTCAGACACTCCGAGCTGGAAGATTGAGAACTAGGAGAAACCGTCGATTCCTCCTCGAGCGTGCCATTGCCATTGGATTCCGAGAAACCGTCGCGAAAGGGGCTGGATATGACGTCAGCGCACGAAGGAGATTCCAGTGGTGAACCCCCATGGGTCAGGATCAGGGGATCGTAAACGCCGGCGGCGTTGGCAGTGGAAGTCGGCGGAAGAAGGGGGTGTTCGACGGCGGGGGAGGAGGATGAGAGGGTGGTCATTGCGCTGCGGTAGCTGGAAAAGGATTTGGAGGTGGAAACGTCATCGTTGGAGAGATAGATGTCTTCCATGTAGTGTTTCAGTATTTCTTCTTCTCCAGAGCCCGGACGGAGATGGTGGTTCCGGTCAGTCCCGCCACTGCTAAAATCCTAAATTAATTTTCATATTTACACGGCATCAAGTGTGTATATTGTATGTATAGGTTTTTTTAATTAAATAAAAAAATTTAATACACGTTTTTTGTCCTCCAAATTTTGATTTTTTTTCTTAGGCTGCGTTTGGTTGGAAGGATAGGATAAACCAATGATTAGTATGTAAATGATAAAGAAAATGATTGTGGTAGGATTGTAATATATGGTGTAAAATAATATTATGTTTGATAAGATTTCTAAGTGTAAGATAATTTTGAATTTTTTGATGAAAAGACAAAATTGCCCTTCCCCTTCGTAGCGGCGGCGGCGGCGGCGGCGGACGGCGGCCGGAAACGGCAGGCGGGAGGCGGCGGCCAGAAACGGCCGGCCGGAAATTTCGACCGGCGCCGGCGGTCGGCCGGCGGCGATCGTGGCGGCGGCGACGGCGGTCGGTGGCGGGAAGTGGTGGTGAGTTTGAATATAAGAGAAGGGTAAAATTGAAAAAATAGGAGGTATTAAGAGTTGAATAAATAATCATAGGCGGTGAGGAGGTATTATTTTAACCTACCTAATATAACCTAATCATTCATAAGAGGGATTGACTTGGTTAAATAATCACGCGTACCAAACAGCTGACTAGATAGGATAAAATAATCTATCCCGGCTAATCATCCGAACCAAACGCGGCCTAAACACAATTTTCTTAACCAAAAAAAAAGTCTATCTGGAAGTCAACGAGTGAAGGATAACACTCATTTTTTCTCTCTTGTTAGTTGTTTTCCTTAAGAGACTGTAAATTGGTCCATGATATTTAATATGATAGAAATTAATGATAATTAAATATATAAAAATAAAACAAAAATAAAAATTATAATTGAAATTAAATGAAATGATATAATTAACGTAGACACTCAAACCCATGCAATTGAATCTGATAAGTGGTTATCTAATGAATTTAAAGGAACGAAACCCGTGGATCCATTTGCCACTAGTGAGTAGGAGAAGCAATTTCTAATGAAAACTTTCCTGAATTTAGGTTCACAAGCAGGGGACTGCCATTGGTAGATCTGTAGATCCTGCTAACTTTAGCAACAATAGTGATTTGATTAGTGGATTGGATAATATGTTTTGATTAGATGGCGCTCAACACTCAGACCAACGATTGGCTTTTTGTATATGCTAACGACAAAGATGATATTATGTGATTCAACCTAACGTTTCGAAAATGGGAAGGTGACACTAATAGAATATTTGGTTTTTACTTCGCCACTAGTTACTTCGGCGATTGTTAATTATGAAGTAGTATATATCAATCCACTTCGGTAATAATATCGACGAAGCAAAACATTATTTTTACTTCACAATTTAAAAAACACGGGCTTCACTTCTAATTTTTTGTAACATTTTACTTCGACAGAGTACTTTTGATGAAGTAAAAACTTAAAAAAACTTTGAAATTTATATTTAGTGAAATAAAAAAATTGAACCATAATTTTAATTAATCTCCCTTAAATTATCTTTTAATCCATCGAGATCTTCATTGAAAACAAATCGAGATTTGCGGATACATACTTGTGGATTCGTTTATATACTTGTGGATTTGTGGATATATACTTGTGGATTCGTGGTATATATATACTTGTAGATTCGTGGATTTTCATTATTTTTATATGGATAATTTATGAATCAAATGAATATATTTTAAGTTATATATGTGTGTATGTGTGTACATAGTGGTATTATTGTATATTAATTAAATTATTTTGATAAAATGAAAATTATGTTTTTATTTCACTACTTTATTAAATTAGTGTGATAGTGACAAAAAATAGCTTCGTTAAATTAAAATTGTGTTACAATAAAATATGATTATTTACTTCAACACTAAATTAAATGATGAAGTAATAAAATACAAAATAACTCTTCATATTAAAATTGTGTCGAAGTTAAAGAAAAAATTTACTTCAACGATTGGCTTTTTGTATATGTTGACGACGAGGATAATATGATGTGATTGAACCTAGGGTTTCAAAAATGAAAGGTGATTAAGGGTATCTGAAACTTTAAGGGGGCAAACTTTTTCCATTAGATTTTAACGTCAACATGATGAGAGAGACGAATTTGTGAAACATTACAGAATATTAAGGACAAATTTGGCGGCTCGAAATAAGATGAACCACTTTTAGAAAAAAGAACTTTGTGTCTATCTGTTTTTGTTTCGAGATATTGATCGTGTGAAATATTATTGAAAAATAAAATTTTATGGTTGTTTTATTTTTCAAAATTTGATTATTTATACTAGATTTGGAAATATAATTGTGTTTGTTTGACAAAATGATTTTATAACATAGGTGATACTACAATATCAATGATAGCGTACATGTCCGAAGTAATGAAGAATTAAATTTATTATAGTGAATATGTGTACAAGGTATGAAAAATTGTGCCAAATATATATTTTGCGAAAATTATATGTTTTTACAAAATTTCAATCCCATTCAACAATTACGATTTCAATTAGCCTTATTTTGAAGTGAAAATAATCTGAGTTTTATATGATTATATGGGGGCATGCGCTTATACAAATTTTTAAATAACTCGAGAATATGCATCTGCTACTTTTTGATACGTAATCGATAAACTTTTGAACTAACATAATAGTCAGCAACCTATGTTAACTAGGTAAACTGCAAAAGACAAGTCATGCGTGACAGACTCGTTCAAAAAGATGTTGGTAGGAAGAATTGATGTAGGAATCGAACCACTGACCATTAGTCAAATGTTCAACTACTCTATCAACTCACACATCCTCTTAGATGCAATATAAGTATACATTGTATTATGTATAATTTTAACCACTTACTGGGTATATGAATTCAAATTTTATTTATATTATATACTGACTATTACGTGAGACGATTTTATGATAGTTTTTTGAATTTTTTTTATATATATTATTGTGTTGATATAATTTTTCTTTATTATAATGTTTTTTTTCTTGTGATAATACTACATAAATATAATATGTTTTAAAATTTAAATATTTAAAATTAATATGGTGTATTGATTAGATGAAATGAAATGAGCGTTTTAGAAAATTGAAAACAACAAAACAAAATATTGAAGGAGACTACTTATATGACGGTATTTTAAGAAGTGTAGGTCTCTTGTGAGACAATCTCACGAATCTTTATATATGAAACGGATCAACCCTAATGTAGCTTAAAATACCGTTTGTATCGATAATTTATATAATGATATGAGAGACTATCATTTCATATTATTTTGAATTAATTGAATTGAAGAATGTGAATCATCATTGACCATAAAACAAACTCGTGGTCAGAGATTTTAATGAGCACGTTCATAAAATAAAAATCATATGATACATGTTTTTAATGTTAAAACAATTGATATAGAGAATGATATAAAAATAATCCGATTAAGAGATTGAATAAAAATACAATAAAAACTAATGTATCGTATCCTTATTGGATCGAAGAAATATTTTAATATTTTAAAATAAAATTAAGTATTTAGATAAATCAAATATTATATTAATATTTCATCTTTTCAAATATATCGAATTTTTTATTTTTTACATAGATTAAAAAATATAATTGGAAATAAAATATTTACAAGAAACTTCTGTTATAATCTTATTTAATTAATTGAGACAATAGTTGTATGTTTTTAAGTACTACTTGCCAAAGTTATATCATTACTCCGAAAAAAAAAATTAATTAAATATATACATTGGATTATATACGAGTAAATTTGTGAAAAATACATCTGTCAAAGTTTGAATTAAGATTCAATATTTAGCCATATTTTTTTAAGAATTAGTGCATGACAATGTCATAATTTTAGTTTTAACTTCCCACAAACTCAAATTTATATTTTTGCCCTCACAAAAATTTCATGGGTCTTCTCCATCTAAAATATATATTTTTAAATAAATATTTTTTTCTAACTTATCATGGAATAAGATAAATACTTATTTTGACATACAATATATTTATTATGGGGTTTCTGATACTTGATTTCGCTTTTTAAATACTCCAAATATATAAGAAAATATTATATTTTCGATTAATCACCACAAATGTAGTCATTGTTGGTTTTTTCATGAAAAATGCATTAAGATAACTTATTCATGTCATTTTATTTTTTTAAAAAAAATTGTAGTTCATCACTTATTATGAAATAATATTAAATATTTATTTTAACCTATAAAGTATCTATTTTAGAGTTTCGTATGCTTGATTTGGCTCTTTGAATAATTCAAATATGTAAAAATACTGGATCTTCCAGCGATCACCATAAATTCAGTAATTATTGGTCTTTTCATTGAAAATGCGTTCAGATCATGTTATCTAATTTTTTAAAAAACACAGTTTCTCACTCATCATTTAATTATAAAAAAATACTTATTTTGACCGATAAAGTACCTATTTTGGGTTTCCAAATATTTGATTTGACTATTTGAATACTTCAAATGTCTAAAAAAATACTTGAGTTTCAAATAATATTAAATGACTTTTGATGGTGTCATTTGTGAAATTAAAATGTGATACCTAAATTGGTAGAAAAATTATCTACTTAAAGTCTATAAATACATGATTGTACTCCATAAATATTCATATCCAATTATTTAGGGATGTCAAAATATAGTTTGAAGTTAATATTGAGTGACACTAATGATGAAATTCATGAAGTGAAAATGTGATATTTAAATCAATACAAATAAGACGTAATTCGAATTCACAAATACTTGATTTTACCTTTTAAATACTCAAATTCGATTATTTGAGGATGTCGAGCTATATAGTTTGAATTTAATATTGAGTTGTATTTGATGATGAGATTAGTGATATATTTGATTTTACACTTTCAAGACTTAATTTTGATTATTTTGGATATAAAAAATATATTTTCAAGTAATATTGAGTGACTTTTGATGTGTTTTTTATGAAGTTAAAATGTGATACCTAAATTGATATAAAAATTATCTAATTCAAGTCTATAAATACTTGATTTTACTCCATAAATACTAAAATTCAATTAATTTTTTATTTCAAAATATATATTTTGAAGATAATATTGAGTGTCATTTGATGATTACATTTGTGAGGTAAAAATGTGATACTTAAATTAATATAAATAATACATAATTCGAGTCCATAAATACTTGATTTTACCCGTTAAAGAATCGAATTTAATTATTTGATGATATCAAAAAATATAATTTGAAATTAATAATTTTCTATGGTGTCATTTGTGAGGTAAAAAATATGATACATAAATTGGTACAAAGAAAACATAACTCGAGTTACAAATAGTTAATTTACCTCCTAAATACTCATATCAGTATGATATTTTATTAAAACCATCTTGTAAATTTGCTATTTTATTTCAATCAAGTTTATAAATCTCAGATAGCTCGATCTCAATTGCTAAATTATTATACTGACTCTCATATATTTCGATAATTGTCATTTTTTTTATCGAAATCTATAATATATAATTACATATACTATTTCAAAAAAAAAAAAAAAACAGATGTTATCATATTCGACAATAAATTATAAAATCATTCGTATTCCACGAACTAATTATGGAAAAAATCTTTTAAAAAAAGTTAGTAAGCAAAATAATTTCAGTGAAATATATATTTTTAAAAGAATTCGAAAAACGAAATTTGACGGAGAATCTAACAAATTGGAATGGAAAGCATACTGCGTAGTATGTACGTTCGCGGTTAACCTGTGACAACATAAGCAGTTGCAAGAAAATTCCTAGTAGTTATTTTCATGTCCGAAATTGCCCTTCAAAACCCCTAACACCCATCTCCGTCGAAACTACTGTCCGCCACTGCAAACCCTCCGCCGCCAAAACCCTTTACGATCACCGTCGCCTCCGCTCCATTGAAATCCCTAACCTCCGACCGTGATTCATAAATGTCGTCGAAATTCGGGTTAGCGGGTGGTATTCCAGAGCGAAGGGTCCGACCCATTTGGGACGCCATTGATTCTCGCCAATTCAAGAATGCTCTCAAGCAGTCCGGTTCGCTGCTTTCAAAGTACCCCAACTCTACATACGCGCTCGTGAGTCTGCCGATATTTTTTTTTAATGTCCTTTCTGGTTTGTGTGAATTCAGCAAAATCTCAGTTTTTGTTGCAAACCCTGCAGGCTTTGAAGGCTTTGATATTGGAAAGGATGGGAAAGAATGAGGAAGCGCTATCTGTTTGTTTAAGTGCCAAAGATATTTTATTAAACAATGACTCCAGTAACGTCATTGACGATCTTACTCTCAGCACTTTGCAGATTGTTTTCCAGCGGCTCGATCAGTGTTCGTACCATTCTAATTTACCTATTGCTTAGAATTTACAGCTCTCCAGTTTTGATGAATATTGTGTTTGATTTTATACGGAATGGCAGTGGATATGGCCACGAGTTGTTACGAGTTCGCCTGTAGCAAATATCCCAACAATTTGGAGTTAATGATGGGATTATTTAACTGTTATGTGCGTGAATATTCATTCGTGAAGCAGCAACAGGTTCATAGATGTTTTTTTTCCCGGTTTTATTCTTTATTTAAAAACATCCAAGTCATATCACATGTGTGAATTCTTGTATGCTGTATAAATTTAATTCTTTTATTGTTGTCGTAGATAGCTATTAAAATGTACAAGATTGCTGGCGAAGAAAGGTTCCTAATGTGGGCTGTTTGCAGCATTCAGTTGCAGGTTTGGCTACTTCTCGTCTGTCTGTATGTTCCATTTTTTTTTATGATCGTTTAGTTCTTAGTTCTTGAGGTAGGATTTGAACCAAGGCTAACTAGCATTAAGGATGTTTGGCGTCTATTTATCCTTCAATTCTTAAATATTTTGAAGGACTTTATGTTATAAGCACAATTACTACTGCACCTTGTTAAATGGTTTTTACTCACTACTTTTTTCTCTGGAATTTTTTTTTATCAAATAGAATTGCAGAAAAAGTTGAACAGACTTGTCTCCTGCACATGGCATGGAAGAGAATCTTCATTTGATGCTATTTTCTTTGTAGATTGTCCCGTACTTTGTGTGGGTATACACACTTGCTTCAATAGTTTTAACCAATGATATTTTTGCAACAAAAATTGTAAAACTATCACATGATTCTATTTGACATCTCTAATTTTATATGTGTGTGACAGTTATTCCTAGATGATCAAAATTTTTTTGACAAGCTTGACGAAAAAAGTCGAGGGAACATCTGTTTATTATTCTCGAAGAACCATTTTGTATAAGAGTTTTAAAATATGGAAGCACTAAATGCTTTTTAAAAAATTAGTCTGCAAGATAAAGGGTGTATTTGAACTTTTACAATGTTTTGGTGATGCATTCTTCACAATTTTCTATACATGTTACAGTTAATGATACGATGCATATGAGCCTCCCTGGACTTATTTCTTTTGCGTTTTCATAAATTCCTGACAATGAATGGTAAATGGTTCTTTTTTTTTTTTGAAAATGTAAATGGTTCTTGTGTGTGGCCAGTCTAGTGGTTTTATGTATTGGTCCAATTGGAAAATAATTTATGGCATGCGATGACCAGTTATCAGTGAAGTGTTTCAGGAAATTAACTGTTTTGTGTTTAAAAATATAGTAAAATCATATCGAGATAGTGAATAATAAATCTGTAGTCCATGATAGATAATAAAGATGGGTTGCCCGTTATTCTTGAGTGTCTATTCGACCTGGTTAACATGTTGATCATGCGAACCAAATCAGTTATGAGTTCTGTAATGCCAAGGATACATTCTGGGCCATTTGCGATTTGTATATCATATAAATGCTCAAACCCTTATATATAACTTTGGTGTTTTCACTGGTTAAAGGTTTGCTGCAGCAATGGGGGGGAGAAGCTTTTTCACTTGGCTGAAGGTTTACTCAAGAAACATATAGCTTCTCACAGCTTACACGAGCCAGAAGGTTCTTCTTCTTCTTTTGGCTGTTCATTGTATGTTATCTCGAAGGAGATGCATAGCTATATCTGTTGGGGACTGTTTTGGTCTCTGAAGCAAGTAATTTATGCTGCAGCTCTTAGTGTTTATATAACCCTGTTGGAGCAACAATCCAAGTATGGAAATGCATTGGAGATTCTTTCTGGGCCACTAGGATCTCTTATGATGATTGAAGTTGATAAACTTCGTTTACAGGTACTATCAAAACTTTTTTCCCCTGCAATGTATCTCAATGGCTGCTCTGTTTCGATTTCACCATATTCAATAGAGTCAATGTAAACTTGTTATTTTCCTGCTGTTAAGGAGCTTGTGCATCTGAAAAGATATGTGGTAACTAGTAAAAGAAGTTTATTTGGCAAATAAACAAGAAATCAGGATAAATGAAAGTTTTACTCAGTTCACTCTTATTGAAATATTTGAGTTTTGACCTGAATTATTTGTGATCAGACTAATTGGTGTTAGATTTTATTTGTTTATGCCTCAAAACAGTTCTTTATTTAATCTTGTTCACTGTAACTCTAAGTTGACAGGGAAAGCTTCTTACCAAGGCAAGAGACTATGCTCCAGCAGCTGAGTGTTTCCAGAAAGTCTTAGAACTATGGTATGCCTCTTAAGCCGCCAATTTCAAGAGCCATATACCTGAGTTATTCCTGTTTATTTGTTGGCATATTATCTAGTTTATCTTAAGCTGCCTAGCTACTTTGTGTTTGATTGACTACTTTATTTTGATATTTTATCGAGAATCAAACCATGAGACTTTGTATTATGTGGTGCTGTAAGTGGTGGCATCTACAGTGTGCGGAAGGTCCCACTACACAACGTCACAACCTATGGTTTTATCACCCTCTCTCTCTCAAAGTTATTCAGGACGCAAGGTGCACTAAAGCCTAGGCGCATGACGAAACACACGATTTACTTTGTAAAACGCATTTGACATATATTTTAAAATTCAATATATATAAAGTGATTTATAATATAATATTATATAAATTAAATATTTTTTCATAAATATAGCAAAAAATAGAATATAATTTTTCAATTCATAATGTAGCGTAAATCATAAATAGAAAAAAATTTAATCATCTAAAATTCATTAGTTATCAATTCATGATATATCGAGAAAAAAACTTCAAATTTATAAATCATCAAATTCCTCTTCATCCTTCTCAATTATATCATCATCATCTTCCAAAATAATAGTGAGGCATGCATGTAGAAGAAATCAGAGTAAAAGTTTGCATAAAGGATTACGATATCGTCTAAATCCTGAAGTTCCTCTTTTATCCTCCTCAACTATATCATCATCATCATAGGAGGAAGATTACAGTAAAAGTTTGCATAGAGGGCTTATTAACTTTCTGATAAAAGATCTTGTATAAATGAGTGACAATAGGGTTTCTTTTATCATTAAATAGCCACGAGTTTTGCTAGTCGGGTTTCAAAATTGGTAAGGCTCGAGTTAACTTTATTTATCTACAAAATATCAGCCCACTTCTTTAAAGCGAACGCTTTAATCGCGCTTGTTTCAAGTGTTGCGCTTGGTAATGACCCAAGCGCAATGGCGTCAGGCGCAGCCAGGCTTATGCTTTTAATAACTGTACTCTCTCTCTCTCAACATAAACATCTAAATACCACCATGAGATTACAGAATGGTGGTAAAAAATGTTATTTTTGGCACCTAAGCTCTGATGGGCATTTAAAAATGGTATGTAGAAATGAGAATCCTACTGAGGCTTAACTCCTTTTGTGCATAAAAAGGATATTAAACATTCTAGGATGAAGTTAATGGTGAGTACTTAGCATTTTTCTTCTGAGCTTGAAAGAATGATTCTCCCTTTTATTCACCAAAGCACTTGAGACAATATATTAGACTTCTGAAAATATTTTTCCTTTTTTTCTTGTAGTCCCGATGACTGGGAGTGTTTCCTGCAATACCTTGGCTGTCTGCTGGAGGATGAAAGAATGTTAACCAACACGACTGATCCTAATCTATTCATCCTTGATGAGTGCAACAATATTCAGTTGGAAGCAGAAGTTGTAAGTTCTTGTAGTTCCCGGTTAGAAAAGTATTCGCAACACTACTTCGTACTGAATTATATAATGTTTATCTTTTCCATACAGTTTGATTCGCGTGTGTCAAGTGCAGTGAACTTTGTTCAGAAATTAATAGCGGCAGGCAATAATAATTCTTTAAGATGTCCATACTTGGCAAATCTTGAAATTGAAAGACGAAAGATTCTGTGTGGAAAAGGTGACACTGACAAAATAGTTGAGGATCTGATGCAATATTTTATAAGGTATTTCGTTACTTTGACTGGATCTATCATCTACCTTTAGCACATAGGGCTTCTATGTTGACACCTTAATTCTTCTGCTTGCTGGCTTGTTTTCACACTCCTCTCCACTTCTTCTTATGTTCTCGTGTCAATCACCATGTAAAGATCATGACTAGTATTGATCTGGGTTTTTCTTCCTTATTGGCTCAATGTGGAACTCTAATTTGCTATTATTATCTAAATGCTTTCTGCTGTGAAATCAGATTACAGTTGATTTGGTATTACTCCAGGCAAGTATTAACATTATATGATCAATTATGATGCGCAGCATTACTGCATTAGTTTCTTCCATGTCAATGAATTGATAGTTGATATGTGTCCATTTATTAAAGCTTTTCCCATTTTTAACTTAGTAATTTGCTGCTTTACGGTCATGTTGTTGAGCATTGGAATCTCTGGACACAGATTTGGACACTTGGGTTGTTTCACTTCAGATATTGAGCTGTTTCTTCAAGTTCTTGATGATGAGAAGAAGAATGTGCTTTTGAAGACATTAGAGAAGGAATTGGAGTTCAGCGGCGGTGTGCCAACTAAAGCACTTGGCCAGTCCACAAGTGTCCTCAAAATTCGGAACTTCATTGGCAACATGTTCATTCTGCCAGTTAACGGTATGCCTTCTGGCAGTTCAATTTTTTTCATTATTTTGGATTTGATCTTCACGAGGTTTGTTGGATATATCAAAAACATGATGGGCTTGTAAATTGTTTGAGTTTGTTTTGGGAAACTGTTTTGAGAAAATAAATTGTATGTTGGTTTTGTTTTAGCAAAATAGATTTATTCATTTAAATTCAAATTATGTTAATTATTATTTTGATTATATTAATGTAGATTTCAAAATGTCAGGAAATTATTGGATAAAATTATTTTACAATTTTAGAATAGTATATTTTGGGCTAGAATATAATATAATAATAAAATATTTTTTGGAAAATATGAAAGTGTAGTTAAAAGTTATGATTATATTGGGAGAATAAATAAATGACGGTGTTTTGATTTTATTCTGGGAGATGGAACCAGAAAACAAAAACAATTGCAAAGTGAATTTTTTCACTCTGTTTTCCTGGAGCCATTCTTGAGAGCTCATTGATCTTGGAATATTATGTGGCACTTGTTCTACACTCTTCACTTCATCAAGTTTTTACGAACTTCCATATTATGTTACAAGTGTTAAACCTTCTTATGTTGTGTTACTCTCAACACTTTAGTAAGCACTTCAGCTTCTTTTTTTGTTATAATCATAGAAGTCGAGGATCAAGCTGTACGCATGACACAGATGTTCTGTCAGAACCTTCCACTATCAAAGGAGCTTGATGCACAGGACAGTATGTACGGTGAAGAGCTTTTGTCAATGGCATGCGATGTTTTGGTTCAGGTATTAGTTTATGTTACTCCACAAATATACATCTGTTCTTTAATTTACATGCTCCAGACTTATACTTCATCAAAAAAAGACTGGTTGAACTATCAGATTTTGGTTTATTATGATTATTATTTAAAAATTTGTGTCTTTACTTTATCAAATCTTGATAAAGCACATTCACTTGCTTGACTCATAAGTCATAACTCTACTATGTTTCGAGTGATGAAGTGACGAGTCTACCTTTCACAAGTCTACTGAAACACTTGGCACATAGCTAATGAAGGAACTATTTGGATGTCCTTATTTTTATCCCTTCACTTTCTATTATTGCTGCACACTGATATAAAGCAGCATGAAATCCCTTAAAATTGGACATGGCATTGGAACTCTCAAACCTGTACATGACATGCAAGTTCTAGTAAATTAGTGAAGCTCATACTTGAAACAAAAACTTTCCGCAGGAAGTTAATGCATAGTTAGGGACTAAAGTTTATTCTTGGTTCTTAATTTGGAAATATAGAAAAAAACATTTGACAATTTTTGGTCTATATCACTTTTGATCCCTGACAGATACTCTGTTTTAACTCTATTGTATTTTCGTAACAATCTTTCATTGCAATTCTTGTGGTTCAATTTTGACTACATGATTTTGTCTTTCATTTTCTCTTCACCTGGAAGTTCTCATGATTTTTTTCTCGAAATTCAAGGATAGGACAAGATGATAGTAAATTTACCTTCACTTCAATCCATGCAGTTCATTTTCTGAAATTATTCTTTTATTCGAGATTTATGTCTCCCTAATCCAGATTGATTATTTTGGACTTCTGATTTTATTTCCACATTTCCCCATAAAACTTTTATTTGGGTTAAACCTGTCATATCTTGTAAGAGTCCTATATTTGTTTTTATCCTCCAATTGGTTTGGAAACACATGCCTATTATACTGGTCTCGCACATTCTCTTACTTGAATACATTGTTGGCTCTTTTTGAAAAAATGAGAGTATCTCCATATCCTAGTTTTATTGACAATTTTTTTTCTGTTTCATTTTTTGCTTGAGGCTTCTGATTTCATTTTCCATTTTCTTAGACTGATTGAACACGCAAATTTATGCAAATATTTTCCAGTAGTAATCTTTTAAGTTGTGGCTTAGCTTTTCTGGCGTACAAGGGATCTTGGCTATTTGCTGGAGTCTATCATGATTTTGGAGTTTGGTTTAACTATCCGAAGGTTAGACGTTGATTTTGGCGATTTTTAATTCTTTATTTATCTTTGCTCACAGGGATGGCCAAATTACAGAAATGAAAATTATCTAGGTTCTGTACAAAAGCTTGTGGGTGATAGAGATGCTGAAAGGAATAATTATTTTAAAAAGAATTTGTTAACAATAATTTATAGGTTTTGATATGTTATGGTATTGGATTTTATCTGTTGGATTTGTTGAATCAATCATAAGTTTGGCTAATTTAAGCGTAATCGCCAGCAACACGACAAAATTTAAGGTGGCAGCACTATCAAAGTTGTTATGCTACTACTTTTCAAATATTACACAATGGTAGTAGGGCTCCATTGTTTAGATTAAATAATGGGTCTTATTTTTTACCCTTCGCTGTTACCCACAACTGAGTGCTATTTTTTTATCAGCTTATGATTCTGAAAGTATTCCTTTTTGTTCATTTTAATAGATTTCAAATCCATTTTAGCTTAAATAATTAGTTTTGTTTTGTAGACTTGCCAAATTTTTTGCACTGGCTGTTGCTTTACTTTGCTCTTGCTGCAGACTTTGCAGGTCGACTTTTATCATTTAACTCATGTTTTTATCATGTTCCGCAGATATGTATGGCAGTACAAGCTTTTGTTGGTCCATTTGTATTCTTATTGGAATTCCCTTCCATTAGCTTACGAACGGTAGACTCATCTCTTCGTCACATTTCTTATTATTTAGGGAAGTTCTATATTTTTGCATATATTGTATTATTTGAATTTTTGGCGCCAGAATTCACTATCTGAAATCCGCATTCATCTTTCATTTTGCCTCTCTTGGCTCACTTCTAACTTTCATTTTTCTTTGTAGCTATAAATCCTTGGATGTGAAGAATATTTTGCTGGAGACAATATCGCACCACATTTTACCACAGATGCTAGCATCTCCGATGTGGGCAGATTTAAATGATCTCTTAAGGGAGTACGTCAAGTTCATGGACGACCACTTTCGAGAATCTGCAGATCTCACTTTCCTCGCATATCGCCATAGAAACTACTCAAAAGTATGAAGCTCTTACTACTGATTTGCGTAAAGTGCTAATATAAACTTCTCTCGGAAAGAATAGACCGAGAATCCTATATCACCTACTAACTGTTTGATATGTAAGATACATCAGGTTGTATTTCTTTTTGGTCCATTACAATAGATAGCTTCCTATTTAATTCGAACTTTGGAATTTGAGCATGTTTATTTAGATGCTCTGTGTGAAAACTAAATTATTGTACAAAGAAACCATGTGAATATATTTTACTTCATTTCTATATCGTTCGAACTAAATATACTTTAAGCTGGAGTTTAAGCTTCTCCATCTAAATGTGCTGTGTGAAAAATCATTTCTTTCTCAATGTCTTAGGTGATTGAATTTGTCCAATTTAAAGAAAGATTGGAACGTTCAAATCAGTATGTATTGGCGAAGATTGAAGCACCCATTTTACAGATAAAGCAGAACTCAAATAACATTGACGAAGCAGAGGTAACCATGTTATGCATATGTGACTTTCTAGCAGTTGCCTTTTGAGTGCCTTTAATATTTGGGTGAACATGGATCTTTACACCCTATGTTTGTCATTGAACATATGTGGTGTAGAAATCAATCTTTGGACTATGTAGATGGGTAATCTGGTTTTGCCCAAATTGTATCTTTTTGAAAGATGATGTATCTTTTTAAAAGATTATTATTTCCTAAGTTGTATCTTTTTGAATACTTATTATTTTTCAGTCCATCTTGGAGAGCTCGAAATTTGGAACTCATTTTCTTGAGCTCTCAAATGAGATCAGAAGCAAACCTTTGACTTTTAATGAAGATTGGAAGTTGCGACCTTGGTGGACGCCTACATATGATAAAAATTACCTCTTGGGTCAGTATCATTTTCTCCTTGTGATTGCATCATCACTCGAACTTTATTAGCTTCTCTCCCTGTGCTTGCATCATCATTAGAACTTGATTAGCAGACTTAATTGTAGAATATTCTGTGACCATTGTCCAAGGGTAATCGTAATATCTCTTACTTCCCTAATCTGTTTTAGTACGGGGTGTCACCATCTCATTGAAGAGCTATGTTGGTACTTGATAGTTTATTTCAATGGTTACATTATGTACTAACTGCTACTCCATATCTCCAGGAGCCTTTGAAGGAGAATCTTATTGTCCTAGAGCAAACATGGTAAGAAATTCTATCGTCAACTAAGTATATTAGATATATGTTGTACATGGTGAACGTCTAGATACTAGAAGTAAAGAATCTTCACTATTACGAGAAACATCGATAAATGAACATGGAAAATTATTTACGTACTGGCAGGCATTCATAGTGGGTCAATATTTCTCTATTTTGAGGTTGACCAAGGCTTAGCTTATTTTTGTTGCCAATAATATGCTTTCTGTTAAGAATTTGAGTCCTCGTTTTCTGATATGATGAAATCCATATCTTACTTTTTCTTGTTCATATTAATGCCCATGCAACTATTATCTTATTTTTATGAGTTATAAAAGTGCAAAAGATAGCAGTATTTCCCTTTTTCAGTAGACTAAAATAACTTGGTATAAACTTTAGGAAATTTTTTTTTAGGAAACGTTGATTTAGTAGGATAATTAATCACAAGGGAGTCCCTTTTCTTTCTAGTGAGTGAGAAATAACCATAAAAATTTTATTAAGGAATGTGATAAAGGGAGATTCTTATAGTTTACTTTCGTCAGAATTTAAAACTGTTCTCCTTCTTTTTTAAAGAGAGAAAATCCCATTAAACTTGATGAAGAAGTTGATATGGTAATACAGTAAAATTGGAACTTTTTCCACAATAGATAGCTTAAGGTGCTATGTCTAACAGCGTTAGTTTTAAGACAACATGTAATGAAACAATGTCAGTATTTGACGATTGTTCCTTTTTAAGAATAAAACTTGTTCTGTTAAGATCATAGGAAAAAATAACGTCAGTTTTGTAAACATGCTATGGTTTTCTTTTTGATGTTGAACAACTAGAGAATGTTTCTGCCCTTTGTGATATAAAATCTCGTTAAAATTGTTAAAAAAGTGTGTGGTGGTTTTTTTAATTGAAAAAAATGTTTGATGTTGTAACTTAATAAAATTGTCATTACTTTTATTCTGAAAAACTCAATAAATGAAAATATATGAATTTAGAATCACTAAGCATTAAGAAACACGTCTTGCATTAAATGAAAATGTAATTCATTATTTTTTAAATTAGAAAATATATGAACTAATTTTTTCCATAAATTAAATGTGTATAAATATTTCAAACTAAATGTTTACCATATTAGCTTGATTTAAACATTTTTACCGAAACCTTTATTACTAATGGATCCTAATTAAAATCAAATTAGGCATTTAGTTAACTTATTTTAGATTATCATTTCTACCAATTTTAGTTACTCTAATGCTAATGATACTTAAATGTAGCTGTCAGTCATTGAACGGATTTTTCCTTTTTCTTATGCCTTTCTTTCCTTTCTATGAGTATCTTTCTGTGTCTGGTATGTTTCTTTCTTTCTATTTCCCCCCAATCTGTTTCAATATCTATACAGGTTCACTAAAATTACTCCACTCTATTCTCAGTATAACCAAATCAAACAGACAGAAGCAAACTTGCTAAAATCGATAGAAAAGAGGTCTATTCTTCCACGGATGGTGTATTTGTCAATACACTCTGCTTCTGCGTTAGTCAAGAAAAATATTGGAGCCAATGGATCGATTGTTGATCCCAAACTCTCGGTGGAACTAAAAATTTTACTTGAGCGCAATGCTAAGATATTAGGATTTCCCTTCATGAATGCAGTTGAACTTGTTTTGGGGGTTTCTAGTGGTCAGAAATTCTTCGAGGTATGTTCATTTTGATCTAGCATTTTTTCTAAATCGTAGCCATTCTTGAACAAATTTGAGTTGGATCTGTGTCTTACAATTTACAAGGCTTCTTAGTTGAGCATGTTGGAAGAGACCAGTTTCGTGGTTAGTTGGGGGTTTGGCTCTTCATTATGATTTTTCCTCATATTTGGACTCGGGGAAATAAAAAATTACACCGGACTGAATGAAAATGGATATCTGTAGAAGCAAACAAGATTTATTAATGTGTGCTCTTGTGCAGGAACCAAGTTCAGACATCATTGACTGGATGAATTTCTGCATTTTTTTGAATGCTTGGAATTTAAATTCTCATGAAATCATGCTTTCGGATGGAAGCGACCCTGGCTCTGGTACTTGGCATATTGTGAGTTCTTTGCTGAGAAAGTCCATAATAGAGAAGGTTAAATCTGCAGGGCCAGTAGTCTCTTCTCCTGGAGCCACTCTTCCTTTTCTGGTCCAGCTTATAACAGAGCCCTTGTCTTGGCATGGCTTAATTATCCAATCTTGTGTTCGCTCGCTTGTTCCTTCAGGGAAAAAGAAAAAGAAAGGTGGATCTACAGAACAATCAAATTCACAGATTTCCTATGCACTGCAGAATTCAATCCGGTCCCTCTGTGACACGATACAAATAGTTGTGAAATGGTTAAAAGAACAACTTGACAAGCCAGAAGATGAAAATTTTGAAGCCATATTTTCCACAATTCGGAACCAAAAGAATAACGGACCTGGCAAAGTATTCCAAGTACTGGAGTCTTCTCTCTCACTGATGAAGGATGCCGATCTAGGTGATAGAATTCTCGAGTCACTGAATTCTTGGAATCCGGCTGATATTCCAAGAAAGATCATTTCTGGACAAAATGATTTACTGTCAGAATTCCTCAGAATATGTGAATCGAAAATAAAATCATTACAGGAACTTAGTGTGAATCTGTAGCTCAAATTTCATCTGGATTTTTGAGGAGCGACATATGTAGCTTGCAGCTACCATTTTTAAGTAGTTCTGCCTTTTTGTAGTTCATTTTTCCTCTTAGGCTTTATTTCAATTCATCAATACTTGGAAATGACATAAGAGATGTTTTGACATCCTTCTCGATTTGCCGACGTTGTAACATAAAAGAATAATGTAACTTTTCTTTCATTGTTATGTTGTAAATTGCAAGAAAATCGGTTAATTCTGCATTATTTGGTTTCATCCCAGTGTTTCTTTGCTGTGGTAAGTCCAGTTGTATCTTCTTCAGAGGAATGTCCATTGTGTGTGTCAGTGAAAATGCTTCCTTCATGCTATGGAATCCACAAAATGCCTCTGTAAATGGAACAGCAAGCTTGTTACTTGTCCCCGAGTTGGGCCATAATAAAAAAAGTGAATCTGAGCCTTGATTGGGATCTGTCGTCTAAGGCGCTGGTTGTGTTATGATTCGATTTTCCTTTTTTATTTAATTAATATTTTTAATTAATATTAATCTATATATCTATATATATTATATACAAACATTCGGAAAATTCTCAAAAAAAATTGCTATAAAAGAAAATATTTATTAATATTAAGTTATTCACTTACCACATTAAATATTTGAAAACAAATAAGAAATAAATACGTAATTAAATGTGAAGTTTTTTATTTTTTATTTTTAAAAAAATCATAATTGAATTTGATGTACTTTGGAACGCTACATTTATGTGCCTACATTGGTTATATCATTTTAAAATTTTGGTTATGATTTTGAGTTTTGTTTAATTTGTATATATTAATTTATCGCTACTATCTTTCATATTAAATAAAATATATAATACTACTTGTTTTTAATTTTTAAAAGAGTGTCGTCGTAAATTTTGGTATTATTATTATTTTTATTATCATTATTATATCTTATTTAAAATTTCAATATAAATATTTTTTAACATGTTCCAAAAAATAATTAAAATTTTTAATCAAATTTTATTCATCTAATAAATTTACAAAAATTTGACTTTTAAAAAAATATTTATTTATTGTTTAAAATTTGATGGATAAAATAATATATATATTTCTAATTTTTATTACTAAAAGTTCTACTCAATCAATATAAAGAAGTCAATTCAACGACAGAAAATAAGATTGTTACTCTCATTTAAACGTTATCTCAAATTATATAAATTATTTTACACAGTAAGATTTAAAATTTAAATACATTCTTTGTATTATATCAATAATTTAACAAATCTTCAAACACCAATATTTACTAAATTTAATAATTTATTACATAAAATAACATTACATACATAGAAAATACCAGTATAATATAAATTCAAGGCGTTACAAGGAATTGATAAAACTGTGTCCTTACATATCAAAAATTGATTTATATGAAAATCTAATTATGCATCTATTGTCTTATAGATCGTGCATGTTTGTTCCAAGATCACCGGAGCTGCTTTACTGTGGTGCATTTGCTAGCATCTTCAATGCTGATTTTGACTATATGGATTATGTTCCATTGTTTTTGCAGCAGGTTGTAGTAAACTTTATTGTTAATGAAAATTTCAGTTCATAAACCTCAAAGTTGGGATCCCATTAACGACTTTTTAAAAAATTAATAACGAGCATGAATAAATTAGTTAGGGTAGATTACTTAATACACATTTCCTCTTAGGACACTTGTGTATGGTTCCATTACATGCATATATATTGTCTGTTATATGAGTATCAAATGATACACCTTCATTCAATATATAATGTGACTGTATCACCAAATTTGTTCAGAATCAGACCCACAAACTTTCTTCGACTGTTTGCGTTCGATCATTATTAACCTGCCCTCGATTTTACCTTGACAAATCAAGCTAGTGGGTGCACCAAATCACCATTTGTGACTGTATTAGTTTAACTTTAGACAATTCTGTTGTCTTTGTTGACCAAACCAAGGTCCCAGAAAACAACCAATTTTGCACTGCACTAACTGAAGTCCATTCGTTATATAAGGCAAATCCATCAGTAATTAGTGTCATCCAAGAAAATAAAGAACAAGAAACATGGAGCTCTTCACTCAATGCAACATTAGCATCTCTATTCTCATTCTTCTTGCTGTCTTCTCAGCCTTCTCATCAGCTAACGCAGAGACTCATTACCATCAATTTGTTGTATGTCTCTAGGCGCGAGTAGATACTCGGTCCTCGTTTTATAGGAAAAAAGCTTCTCAAAATTTACATATAGTAGTTTTTGTCAAAAAAAATTTTGATTTCGTTAATGTAAAAACTTCATTAGGTCTTTATTTCTCGGAAGCTTTTGGATTCACTACCTAGCTTTTAGTTACCTAGTTGCGGTATTTAGAATGTGTAGTGATGATTTAGTATATCATATGTATTGACAGGTCCAGGCAATTCCAGTGAAGAGGCTGTGCAGAACTCACAGCATAATCACAGTAAATGGACAGTTTCCAGGCCCGAAATTAGTAGTTCGTGACGGCGACACACTCGTCATTAAAGTCATAAATAGTGCACGTTACAATGTTTCTCTCCATTGGTACACAAGAACATTCTTTCTAAAAAAGCTTGAATTTAAGAATAGTGATGCAACCGCACTAACAAAATCTACCTGACAGGCACGGTATTCGACAGATGCGAACCCCATGGGCTGATGGCCCGGAATATGTGACCCAGTGCCCGATTCAGCCTGGTGCAAGCTATACATACAGGTTCACTATCGAGAACCAGGATGGCACACTGTGGTGGCATGCTCATAGCAAATGGCTAAGAGCTACAGTTTATGGAGCACTCATTATTCACCCCAAATTGGGAGTTCCTTATCCTTTTCCAGAACCAAAACAGGACATCCCTTTACTCCTTGGTACGTATAAAATTAAAATCAGAAAGTTCTTCAAATATCAATCATATTTGTACATATTAACTCTTAGGATATACGTCTGTGTAACTTGACTCGGATTCTTATTCCGTTCGACAGGGGAATGGTGGAACAGAGATATCATTAGCGTCCTTCGACAGGCACAGTTTACTGGAGCTGCACCTAATGTGTCCAACGCATATACTATCAACGGCCAACCTGGAGATCTATACAAATGTTCCAGCCAAGGTTAGATATTGATATTTTCTGTTTTTTACACGTTTGAACGACAAATGACTGATTCTGATTGACTGTTTAATTTTGTCTTTTCTTGTCAAAGGAACAACAAAGTTCCATGTGAAGTCCGGGGAGACCGTTCTTTTAAGGATCATCAATGCTGCACTCAATCAAGAACTCTTCTTCACAGTAGCCAACCACATGCTAACTGTAGTCGGGAACGACGCTGCCTACAACAAGCAATTCACGACCCGAGTCCTCATGCTCGGGCCGGGCCAAACGACCAATGTCCTTCTAACTGCAAACCAACCATCAGGCCATTATTACATGACCGCAAGTCCGTACCACTCCGCCCAAAACGCTCCATTCGACAACACTACTGCCACTGCGATCCTGGAGTACGAGTCCGCTTCTTGCACTTCCAAGGGTGTAGCAGCCTCAAAGCCATTAATGCCTATAATTCCTGCCTACAACGACACAGCAACCGTGACAGCATACACGAGCCAGATACGGAACCTAGCCTTGAAAAAAGGGAAAGTCGTCCCTACTCGAATAGATGAGAATCTCTTCTTTACCGTTGGCTTGGGGCTTGTGAACTGCTTTCCTGGACCAAGATGCCAGGGCCCTAATAACACGCGCTTCGCGGCTAGCATGAACAACGTATCATTCCTTCTTCCTCGAAGAACCTCCTTATTACAAGCTTACTACCAAAACATACCTGGAATTTACACTACAGACTTCCCACCGGTTCCCCCTGTCAGGTTTGATTACACTGGAAATGTGAGCCGTGCGTTGTGGCAGCCCAGATTCGGGACCAAGTTATACAGGCTGAAGTTCGGATCAAATGTGCAGATTGTCTTACAAGACACGGCCATTGTATCGACAGAAGACCATCCCATTCATCTTCATGGATACCATTTCTATGTCATGGCACAAGGATTCGGGAACTTCAACCCCAGAAGAGACACAGCTGGATTCAACCTCGTCGATCCCCCGTTGCGAAACACAATCAACGTGCCCGTTGGAGGCTGGGCCGTTATCCGTTTTGTGGCCGATAATCCAGGTAAGTGCTACTCATTTAAGTCTCATCATATATCATACATGGTTTGGACGATTTATTTGATTGACTTTGTTGGTTTGTTCAGGAGTTTGGTTGATGCATTGCCATATAGATTCACATCTAGCTTGGGGGTTGTCTATGGCTTTCTTGGTAGAGAATGGACATGGAGAGTTGCAGTCCATTGAGCCACCTCCACCTGATCTTCCTCCTTGTTAGAGATATAACACAAAACCAAGATTGTTTATTTAGTTTCCCGCAGGAATCTACAATTTATTCAGTTACTGTTTGACCTTCTTCTTTCTTTTTTCTTCTGTTTTTTTTTTTTTTTGTGAAAGAGGCTGTTAATGTCTCCATTTATTTCATTTACAACTATTTAAATTAATGCTTGATTTTGTGGTTTTAATTTGTGAAAGAGGCTGTTAATGTCTCCATTGTGAAAGAGTTGCAGTCCATCAGCTACCGTCATGCTTGTTGTTTAGCATCTCTCCCCACAGTTTTTTCCTTCATGTTTGGTTTTATCTACCAACTCCAAGCTCTTTGATCAGGGACTATTAACATGGGGACTGATAATTATTTGGACAAAATCTTCTTACGATTCAAAATATTTAAGCTAAATTGTTATCATAAATTATAGTTTTTTTTTTATTAAAGAACTAACTACATTTTGACAAAAAAGACAATGATTAATTTGGACAAAATTTTCAACCGTTAAAAAATAAAAATTTATGATAAAAGTAAAAATTTCAAACTCCCAAGATATATTAAACTATATATTTTTATAAAATTTTGTCTACTCGATTATATTTTTCTTCACAAATTGAGAGACATATTTATAGAACTTATTTGAAAATAATACAAAAATAAATATATTATTATATACGTCATCAAATACTAATTTTCAATACTTGCAAATCTTATTTTCAGCACTCAATCTCTTATTTTCAACGTCAACAAATTTATCGGTAAGATATTAGTTTGTGTGGCTGTCAATCTAAAATAATGTTAAATTGCATTTGTACCAGTATAATTATTAATTAGGACCGCACTGATATTTTAAAAAAGAATAATAGATGATGATGATGATGATTCCCTATTAAAGATGCAACGTACGAATTAAAATACCCAAAATTAAGGCTTTTGGCATTTTATTTAGCCATATTTTGAAAATCATCTTGAGTTTTTATTTTTAAAATGTTTTCGTCGAAATATTAGAAAAATTATAAATTTCCATACTGGGTTACGTTCAAATGCAAGTATAAATACTAAAAACTGAATAATAAGAAAAATAGGTCTTTTGTGAGACGGTCTCACGTATCTTTATCTGTAAGACGGATCAACCCTACCGATATTCATAATAAAAGAGACATGTTTCACAAAATACGACCCGTGAGACCATCTCACATAAGTTTTTGCCTAACAAAAGTTGTCCCAATTTTAAAGGCTGATATTTTCTCAATAAAATCTCAAAATTCGGGTTGCAAAAAAATATGTAAAAAAAATTTCTATAACGCTCGATTGGAGATGCTCTATCATTCATTTGTATTAAATTTTTTGTTTAAGCAATGCATCCGCAATAACAATTCATAAAAATTATCTAAAAAATTCGAGTATCTTGTATTTATCGATTAACATTAATTAGTGCTTTAGATCAACGTAAAAAAAAATGACAAGCATAGATATAATTATGAGATGATATCCTTAGGCCGCGTTTGGTTCGGATGATTAGCCGGGATAAATTATTTTATCCTACATAGTCAGCTGTTTGGTACACGTGATTATTTAACCAAGTCAATCCCTCCTATGAATGATTAGGTTATATTAGGTAGGTTAAAATAATATCTCTTCACCTCCTAGGATTATTTATCCAACTCTTAATACCTCATATTTTTCCAATTTTACCCTTCTCTTATATTCAAACTCACCACCACTTCCCGCCACCGACCGCCGCCGGCCGACCGCCGACGTACCGCCGGCCGAGCCTCGGCCGACCGCCGGCGCCGACTATTTCCGGCGCCGGTCGAAATTTCCGGCCGACCGTTTCTGGCCGCCGCCTCCCGCCTGCCGTTTCCGGCCGCCGCCACTGTGGCCGTCGCCGTCGCCGCCGCCGCCGCGAAGGGGAAGGGCAATTTTGTCTTTTCATAAAAAAATCAAAATTATCCTACACTTAAAAATCTTACCAAACATAATATTATTTTACACCATATATTACAATCCTACCACAATCATTTTCTTTATCATTTACATACTAATCATTAGTTTATCATATCCTTCCAACCAAACGCAGCCTTAGGGTATAGAATGTATCCGATATTAAATATTTTTCGATAAATATTATGAGTTTTATATTTTTTAAGTCCAAGTCGAATTGACATGCTATTTAAAAGTAACATGGAAATTTTTTATGTAGACGATATAAATGCAAAATACATGTTCTAATCTATGCCACTTGAATTATCTATCTTGAGCATTTTTAGTTATTTAAAAGCATTATTTTGTTCTTCTTAAATTCGAAATTAATTTAATGTTAAATTTGGTTTTATTTCGATTCATATACATCTGATTATATTTCAATATTTTTAAAAAATCAATAAATAAAGAGTAAATTTTTTGTCTGATGAATTTATTTTCGTCAGACGGATCGCCTCGATCCATATACAATATGAAAATTAATATTTTTGATATAAAAATAATAAATTTTTTTATGAGTTAAGTCTGATATAAGATCGGTCTGATAAAATTAATCTGGGAGACGATTTTAAAAGACTGCTTGTGATAAATAATTAAATTGAAGATATAAGATGATGCAATTATATAATTAATGATTCTTAGTGGTTAATTATTATATGCACTAAAATAAAGTTATCCATGTAATGATTATCTTTAGTAATTTTTTAACGGGGGGAAATAGGCAATTTGGCTCAAGCATAAGAAACCACGTCGGCCGTGCCGCCGCCATCAATGGCCAACAACGCCGCGATCTGGTCTCATCCATATCATAGTCCAGTAGTCCACGGAACACCCTATTCCTCCCCCGTGTTCTTTTACCATGCTTCACTCGTTATTCTACTGGTTTCACTTTCTGCAGGTTATTTTATCTGTGTGAGTTTGATTATATTAATGGAAATTGAAAAGGCCACTCCTTCTCGTGTGTGATGGGAAAAAAGTAACTATTTCAGATATTAGAAATATTTATCAGTGCATCTCCGAAAGCTGATTCTTGTGCTGAGCCAATATTCTTGGCCATGGCTGCGGCTTTGGAATGCTGGTCCAGCAGAACCAGTACCGACGAGGACATGGTGGAGCAGGTGCTTATGCGAACCCAGGACAGATCCGAGTGTCTGCCGGAGAACCCGCCACCCGCCGCTGCCAACTCCTCCGCCGCCGTCGCCAATCTTCGAGAGTCAGCATTGCAGAAGCGCTTCCAGCGGCTGAGCCGCAATGTGTCGGATGCCATTGCTTCGCTTAAGAACTCGTTAAATCTCGATTCGGCCGGTGAGATGCAGGCCACCGGGACTTCGGGCTGCCGGAGACACGTTTGGGGGAGTGTTGTACGGAGCTTGACGCAGCTGTACCCCGGCAGTCAACTTCCAGAGAAATTGGTCTCTAATCTGCGCAAACATTATGATTCTTTACCCCTGAGGTGAAAGCATTCTTTCAATTGTCTTCCGTTTATGTTTCTTGGGCACTCAATTAATCATTTCCGATTGATATTGATAGCTATGCACAAGCGGGATTCGAAATGAAAGATGTGTTCTTGCACATTAAGTTGATGGAGCAAGCATCGGCGGAGGATCATCCGGCTATTATGATTCAAGAAATGTCTGATGATGAAGTGAATGGCTCTGTATTTAAGCTTACATTTGCATGTAACTCTTCAATTTCATGGCCAACCATGTCAGGGGCCCTCGATAGTTCTTCGATTAGCTGTAAGAAGTTACAAATCTTTGAGAAGAAGAACTTTACTCTGGGAATAGTTTTGCTGTTAATTCAAACTGGGCAGGAAAAATTATTCAAATCCCGGATTGATAACGCTCTTAAATTAGCCTTAAAGAGGCCAAAACACAATCCAATTAAGCTACCCTTTGGACTTTGCGGATGCCAAGAGGAGAGTACCAAGGGAAGGGATCTTGGAGACATTGAAGAAGATTGTAATGGTGATCAAAATCATAGAAATGGAGGAGAAGGTTTGGGCTCAAAAGTTCATTTGAAACTCCCTCTTCCAGATGATTCGATTGTAGTTTCTGTTGATGAATGGCAAACTGTAACTTCTGGTAAAGAAGGGGTGGGGAAATGGTTGTTGAATTATGATTCTGTCGATATAATAGATCAGATTGGACCAAGTACTTTTAAGGGGACGTTCAAGGGTAAAAAAGTTGGAATTGAAAAGATCAAAGGGTGTGACAAAGGACATGCCTATGAGTTCGAGCTAAGGAGAGATTTGTTGGAATTGATGTCATGTGGACATAAGAACATCTTGCTGTTCAATGGCATTTTTATCGATGAGAATCACGGATTATGTGTCGTGACAAAGTTGATGGAAGGAGGATCCGTCCAAGACTTGATTATGAAGAACAAGAAACTTCATATTAAAGAAATCCTAAGGATTTTGATAGATGCAGCTGAAGGAGTTAAGTTCATGAATGATCATGGTATTGCTTATAAAGACTTGAATACTCAAAGGATCTTAGTAGATAAACATGGGAATGCTTGTGTTGGAGATATGGGAATAGTTGCTACTTGCAAGAGTGGTGGTGAGGCCATGGAGTATGAAACTGATGGATATCGTTGGTTGGCTCCTGAGGTGTGTTTTTCTTTTAATTCGATTTTTCGTTTTTGGACTATTTGTTTATGCGTTTTCTTGGATGCTTTATCTCTTTGTTGAGGCTAAATTATTTCTACAATTTGCTCAATTTAGATAAAAATTTCATTATTCGAAGTGCTCTATGTGTAAAATACTTGTTCATTTGGTTAAGTCACTAGATTGATGTAAGTTATGCTTTCGAAATAATAGGTCATTTCAGGTGATCCGGAGAATGTTGTAGAGACGAGGATGAGCAACGCTTATAGTTTTGGGATGATAATATGGGAGATGGTGACTGGTGAGATTGCTTATTCTGCTTATTCACCAGTGCAAGCTGCGGTTGGGATAGCTGCTTGTGGGCTTCGGCCTGAAATTCCCGAGGGATGCCCACAGATTCTAAGATTGCTGATGATAAAATGCTGGAACAACTCTCCCTCCAAACGTCCACAATTTTCTGAAATTGTGTCAACTTTGGTGAGCGTCAGCAACAATAACACAAGTGCTACTCGATAGTGAGTCTCTTACCTTGTGTTATCTAGTTTAACTATAGTAAATGGTGTATTAAAGAAAGCTTACAACTGAGTATTCCCCGATATAAATGAAAATAGAGTGTCAACAATGAAAATATTTTATTGTCATAAAGTTGAGGTTATCTCATAATGTTGAATATTTTGTTATTCAATATTAGAATATCTGCTATGAAAAATGGAGCGATACCAATATTTCTCAGTCTAACACGTACAGTACCCTTCGACTACATAATGCAAGACGAGAAGAATCCAAATATGCCTCTCCTAGTACGACAATTAGTGCAAGTAATTGTGCATGACATAATATAATCAATAGACTTGGCAACTGAGAGAACTCAAGATCGAAAGGGAAGATCGTGTGCCTTTAATGGACCCAAATGTTTAGTGATTCAAGGACTTTACGGTTAGCTGCTCTACATGTATCTATTATGGCTTGTTGATGGGGCCAAAAGGAAGAATCCTTCTGATTGATTTCATATTTTTTTTGTCTGCCAAAACAATGAACCACCACTTGATCTTTTTTTGTCGCAAATAGAGTTTGTTTGGTGGTCTTTTCTTTCCATACTCAGTCCACAATGTCGTTCTTCATCAAAGAACACGGGTTCCGGGTCCTTTTACCAGTTTTCCTTTATGCAACACCGAGCTCAAATGAGGCCTAGTCTCGTATTCTGATCTTTTGATGAAATGATATCATATGCACATGTGAATGCCAAGATCAGATATCTGTTTCGAATTCATCAACTGTGCGTGGAGACTAATGATGTGTCAGTACGTAGGATTGAAAGTCTTGCAGAAAAATTGTCCAAAATTCTTGTCTTAGCATATGGTAACAAAAAGTAGCAGTGCAGCAGTCTTTTATTGACTTTGCCGAAGGGGCGGCTGCTATAGTCTTGTTTTGTGGGGTGCGCATGCCAATTATGAGAAGTGTGAACCCCCAATTTAGTAGTCAACAGCGACGGACTTTTTATATTTTACATATAATTTGTTTTACGAATATTCAAATTTAATTGTGCAAGTACACAAGTCACAAAGATAACTAATTTTTTTTAAGGAAAAATAGTTTTTTTGGTCTCTGATTTAATCAGTTTTGGGTTTTAATAAATTAAATTTTCAAATTTTGATTTGATATACTTTAATATTTGTTTATTTTATTCTAATTATTGACGTTGTAACGAAAAATATGGCTTAACGTAAAAAAAAAAATGATAATGTGACATTGAAAATTGTTTATTTATTAAATGTCACTTCAGCAAATGCAATTTAATGAATCAAACCCAAAATTAGATATGTTAAAAATGGTTTTCCATTTTCGTAATCAAATTACCATTCTAAAGAAAGTATAATATCTAAATATGCGGATTTGGGATTTGAATTTTGTATTCTTTCGTCATATTGTTTATTTTAAAACTTTGAAACCCGCTATCACTATTTTGATATATCGTGAATAAAACCTAAATGATCAACACAGTAGTCTGCAAACTGTCCTGTCTTACTGTTGATATCTTTGATATGTTATGAATAAACTCAAAAGATCAAAACAGTAACCTACAAACTACATTGATATGATAAATCACACTGAACAATTTTTGTATGACATGCTCAAAGACACGATGACAGAGACAACGAAAGGAGTGAACCCTAACTTCTAGGTATGTTTTGGTCAAATTTTATAAGAATTTTTCCAAATATGAAAACGATTTGCTATTGGACAAATATTTGAATTTGATTTCCAAAAGCGCTTATTAATTACTCAAATATGAAACCATCTAGGCATCATTTATTAGTACTCCCGTTTGTTTTTTCTTACAGATAATAAATAGATAACTGATCATCATTGCAAACATTTACTACATAACGATATCTCGTTACTATTTATTGGTAATAAATGGTGACAGTTCGATAACTTTGGACCAAAATGAACTTTTACAACACAACAATACAGAGAATTCTAGTGAAATTTAATTTATCTCGAAATATAAACATAGATTTTGAATCCAAATACTATTCATGAAACTACGTACAGACGCTTGCAAGCTAAGTCGATCCATCTGCCTCTATTTGCTACCTTTAGAGGAAGTTCTCCATCTCCGGTGTCGTATGATTCACCCATGATACACCAGCCTTGTCGGAACATCCATTGTCCAAGGCTTTCCCAATCCCTCCAACATCAACCAATGGCAAGCAACTGGCATGTGCCATTGCGTAATTGATTATTTGGATATCGATATTGGTGAAACTTCGTTTTACATTCTACCGTGTATATTCATGGCATAACACGGTGATTGCTCGACCACCACTGCATATTGGCATGAAGTTCTGCTATGATGGGCTCCACACCACACCTATCTTTAACCTGAGTCACCGGTCGTCTAAATCTAGCACCAAGGTGATGGAAAAACTCCATCCCCTACAGGTCAATTACGATTTTACCAACATCCATACAAAAACAATTTGTAGATTACACAGATGCCCAGTGTCAACTAAAAATGAAAATAGTCTGAGATGTATGGATATTCACATGGCCACACCTGTACCAGGTCATTACAGAGTGTATTACTGATTACTCTCTATAGTAGATGATGTTTCCTGGTACGGTTTAAAAGTTAGTTAATCCACTGTTTACAAAATTCAGTCACACCGTAATCATTTCAATATTTTGTTCCGCAAAGACACAACAATTCATTATCAGATTATATATACCTCACGGGTGCATAATCTGTTGGCGGAAATGGGATTCAGAGAAGCCAAGTAAGTAATTGAGTCGCCAGACAAACAGACCATCTTCGCAGCAGAGGTTGAGGTTTTGGATTTGGTAGAGAGATTAAAGGCAGGAATGGCGAAAACGGCATTTCAAAGATCCAAAGGCAAAAAAAAATGGACTTTGTTTCCTCGACTCCGAGTATAGAAATAATTTGATCACATTTTGGTGAAGGAAAAATTAGACATCTAAAGCATAACACAAGTATGTAAACATACCGAAAAAGTAGAAACTTTCTTATAAGCAAGTTTGTTGTGGAAAGATATCCTGAATAAAATAAATCATGCCATGTATTTAGAACAGACTACTCTACGATTCAAGTTGTTATTTGAATAAACATCGATGGTGAACTATACCCATTAACATATCATACTCGGTAGCGTGTACTTGATTGTTCTATAGATATACGCACATCAAACTAGCTCAACCAGATTCTTGAACAGTTCACTTTCCATAATAAAATGCCAAAATTGGCATCTATATCCAAGCATACAACTGAATATCCTTCTGTGAGCAAATCATGAGAAACGAAAATGGAACAACAGAAGGATGACAGGGTCAAGAAAAGAAACAACAATAGATTCTGTATAGTAACACTAACGGATCAATGTAGGATTTTTTTCTCTTCTTTCTCTTTTTTCATTTTTCTTTCTGCCCCTAAATTACTAACAAAACAACATTAAAATCAACACAAAGCTACATTAAAATCAGCTAAAGGACCTGAGAAAGCAAATCCCCAACTTGGACTACAAAGCAAAATGGTAAAGAACTAAAGTTACGGGCTGCTTTTCCATGTCATAAAGACCACTTCTGGTATGATTTTTTTAAAAATATAAGCCTAATGCTGGTGCTAACTAAATAAATTGTAACTTAACGTTCAAAGGGGTGCTGAGGAACAAGAGGGGCACCTAATGAGGCCATTCTCATTGCACATGGTACAACTCCGGAAGCCAGATTTCTCGATGTTGTAGCACTTGTGACTACCGCTGCACACTCGGCAGAGGACGAATCTGTATCCACCGCAAACCTCGCACGTGTCAAGATCCGCCGCTGGCAGCCCCTCAACGTGATTCTTGAGCTGGCCGCTCTCGTGAAGATGTTTCACCTCCTCTACCCCACCAACGTACCTACCGCCAATGAAGACCCTCGGGAGCGTCAACTTGGACTTCTCCGACAGGCCCAAGATCCTCTGCAGCTCGTTCATGAACCCCGAGTCCATCGACAGATCCCGCTCGTCGATCGACACGCGGAAGGAACGGAGGATGGATCGGACGGCCTTGCAGTCCTCGAACGTCCGGCGGACCACACGCAGGCTCGTGAAGTACACCACTATCTTCTCCTCATCCGGGATTCGAATTTCTCCGTTTCGCAACTGCTGGTCCGGAGTTTCGGGAGATAACGACAGGCTCCGTATGAGGGCGTTAACACTGCGTGTGCGGTGGAAAATTGAAGGCTTTCTAGGCGAATCAGGGGCATCTACACCACCTCCAACGCAGACGCCGTCAGCGTCGGAGAGTAGGCTGTGGATATCCTTGAACGATGAGCAAACAAACTTGGAGGACGGCGAGTTATGGATCCGAACCCTTGATTTCGTCCTCCTAAGCCACATGGGTTCCAAGATTGAATCATACACACCCCCAAAAACAGATTTTTTCAAATATCAACACAAATGGTGATAAATTCCGTTAGATAATGAAGTGATCCTCCGTTTGTATATTTCTCAAAATCGATGTGCAATGTGGATTCTTGTGGATTGAGAAATGGAGAAAGAAGCTGGAAAAGCGATGAGAATTTGGGTTTGGCAGGCGGAATAGTCAGAGAATCAACCCTTTTTCAACGTGCTCTGTTCTGTTTCCTTCCTTGGCTTTCACTCTTCCCACTCGTCTCGTTTACTCTATCTCAGTTTCTTCTATTCTATAATAGATATTCTGCACAAAGCGACGTCGACTAAAGTGAAATGCCATAAAATTATCGATGAACTAAATTGATATTTGAATTGTTGAAATTTAAAAAAAAAAAAATAGAAGTGTAATATCAGAATCATGTAAGCATAAAGTTGGAAGAAAAAATTGGTATCTTTCTTAGATAATTACTGTCATGTCCTCAACTTTAATAAAATAGAATATATTTATTCAATTTCATTTCTTTTTTCTATTTTAAAATAAAATCATTTCATTAATTATCGACATAAAATATTCTCATTTAACCCTCAATTCCTTTAGAACATGTCAAATTTACTACATATTAAAATGTTTCACTACTTGTCAAACATTTTGTGCAGCGCAGGTATATATTGTACCTTGTCTTAAAATAACGTGGTTCTAAAGAAATATTTTATTGATAACAAAAATTTGGCAAACTAATAAAACAAGAAATTATAAGCTTTTTTACATGGAAATTATAAGGTTTTATGTGTGTGTATTGTTTTATAAAGCCTAATTAAGATTCGATTACCATGTACTTAATATGTCATGTGTTTAATTTGTTAAAATTAAGATAAACATTTATCTGTAATCTATAATACATAATTCGTGGTTTAGTGGTTTACTATTCATATGAGGTCTCGCGTTTAAAACTTAGATATATACGTACACACATGTGTATGTCACATATCAAAGAGGCATGTGAGTCATTCGAGTTGACATTCTTAAAGTTCTTTTTTATCGAGAAAAGCAAAATCGACAATTGATGTGGTTAATTATTGAAGAAAATTGATGGATGTTTTCCAAATGTCCATGTTACTTGTTAAATATTGTTGAATATCTTATTTGTAATAGCAAGTACATAACGAAATATCTCAAAGTCAAAACTCGTCAAAAAATTTATTCGATCAATCATATAAAAAAAATTGAATTGATTAATTATGTTATCAATTAAAAAGATTATACATATTGAAATAGTATTTTTAACTCTAAAATTTTAAAGTGAGTTGTTTTTACTGATCATTTTGAATATATTTGATTTTATTATTTAATTATAATATAAATATTTTAACTCGTGTATCTTTTGATTTTTTTATGTTGTCTCTAATGTATTGATTAATTCGAAAAAGTCCTTATGCACCTGAAATAATACGAAAAACATTATGCTGGATAAGGTATTTTGAAATATTCTCGTACTAATAAATTTTGGCTCTTACCAATTTGTATTTGTATTGTTCACGCGCATTCTGATTTTTATTTTTATATTAACTTTCAGTTTATTTTCCTATTAGCTTTGTCCAATAATAACATTTTTTTAAACGCTATTTTTTAACGTAGGGCTATATAATTACCTATTTTTTCAATTAGTCTTTGAAGTTTCAGATAAAATTAGGATCAGATCAAAACTTAATTCCAAACAAAAACTAAAATTAATAAATTAGTCATTTTATATAGCTTCTTTTTTTAAATCATTCAATGTTTTATGTTTTATGAAAATTACGATCACTTTGTGTTTTAGTGTTTTTTTAGTACGAGAGAATTTATATTAGGAACGAAAAAATAATATTTTTAGTATATAAATTATGTTTTTATCGGGTAAGAGATTTGTTTCACAAATTTGTTACATAAAACAATCTTAGAAGAGAGTTTTTATGTAAAAAATATACCATCTTCTTAAATCTTGATTGGATTTATCTAATTGAATGGCATTGTGTAACTAAACGCAGTTACACAAAATCTAAACATAAAACCTTACACTATTATCCACAAATATATTATAATTGATATATTTTTTTTTAAAAAACTATATCTCTAATTAGGCGTACTGAAATTTAATTACTTTTTCTGATCTAGAAATTTTAAATTTAGACTTTTTATATTCTATATAAGTCCAGTGGTATATAAAATAGATTTTTGTAGAGTTTTTAATAATAAATGATATTCAAACTTGATTTTTTAAAAATATATATAAATTTATATGTATCCAAAATTCAACATGATTCTTATTAGTATTGTCGGATAGGTCAACCCGTGGTGAGCTGGGTCGACCTGCCGAAAACCGGTCATCTGGCGTGTTGAGACATTGTCTTGGAGGGTTGATAAATTCTCAACTCAACCCAATGTAGGTCGCGGATTAGGTGGGCCAGTCTTTGGGCAACCTATCAAAAAATGAAATATGTATAATTTATTGAATTTGATTTCTAGAAAAATCTTAATAAAATTCTTAATTTCACAATTTTACATGTAAGCCAAAGTCATTAGCATGAAAAATTCACAACTTTCATTACAAAAATACATATATATCTTTTTTTTCTTCTCAGCCTGTGGGCTGACGACCCCGGCCCGCCACGAGCCAACTCGCACATGTCGGAGGTTTAGGCGGGTTGACCCGTGTCTTGCTTGGGTTGGCCGTGGGTTGAGAAGAAAAAAAGTATATTCACATAATAATTTCTCGTTTTAGCAGCTTATAAATTTGATTTAGAATTTATATACATTATCAGGTGGGAATGATCTGTTCATGATTCAAACATGTTGACTGATGTTTTATCAAAAAATAATAGACTTCAAAGTGTCACAACGTATATTTTCATCATATATGTTATTTATTTATTTTTTTATTTTTATTTTTGTAATTTTCAAGATTATATATGTCATTAGTTGGTTATTTGATTTAAAAAATATGATTTGATAAGTAAATATTTTTTGTTAGTGGATGGTGGATATCCAACCCGACGTCAACGCTTGGCTCATTTTCAAGGTTTGCGCTATCACCTCCAAGAATTCACCAACCAAGATCGTCTCTCTGAAGATGCAAAAGATTTATTGAATTTTCGTGATACTTATTTGTGGAATGTTATTGAGTAGTTATTTGATATATTTAAAGCGCGATTCAAATATATTCAAAACAGTTCTTTCATTTCTATACACAACACAAGAGATAGTATTAACTTGTGTCAGACTAAACAATTTTCTTCGTTGGGATAATCGTTCTGGTTAATTTTTTTTGTTGAACCATATAGTAAAGTTTCATCGTCTTCGTTAGAACAAGTTTACGAAGATGTCAACTTTTACAAAATATTTGACACTCGAGAATAATAAATCGCATCATGCCGCAGTCGATCCGTTAACCAACACCTAAAATTATAAGACAAGTCACCTAATTTAAACTAAGTAGGTTGTGTTGGGATTGTGGGCCGACCCGCCACCTCAATCCCTTTCGGCATAACTCGTGACCATTGACCGCACATCGCCTGTTATCGGACACACACACACACACATTGGGACGCAAGCAGTGTTGGAGGAGAGTGAAAGGTGAAAGCAGTCGGGGTCGTAAGAAAATGAAGGTGAATGTAAAGTTCAGTGGCCGATCCATACAGTTGGAAATCGCCGCAGACTCCACTATCAAAGACCTCAAATCTCTCCTTCAGCCGCTCACCAATGTCCTCCCTCGTGGCCAAAAGCTCATCTACAAAGGTTTTATTTATTTGTTTTGCTGTATTAGATTTATTTTCATCTGTTTGTGGAACGTGGATCTGCTAGCTGGGTTCGATACGGTTTCAGTATTTGTGCGTTGTTCAGGAAGAGTTTTGCCTGACGAAGTGACCGTGGCGTCGGCGGAGATCAGTGATGGATCCAAGGTCATGCTCATGGCGTCCCAGGGCCTTCACCAAGGGGTATGCATCTCAGAACGGTGTTAATTGATACCTCCGTGTTCCCTTTTTTTTTTTCCTGGAATAAAGTGGTGGAGAAGAATTACTAAAGTTTCTATCAGTAAACAATTACGCAAAAAGAAAAGGTCTTCAGTTATAATTCTTTCATGGCAATTGAATTGGAGATTCAAATTGGTGTTGAGTAATGATTCTTTCATGGTAATAGATTTGGTGATTCAAATTGGTGTCGAGCGAAGTAAATTGAGGTTTTGCTTGGTTCGTTAACTGTATGTATGTTACATCGGTCTTTGTCGAGCAGGATGGTCCGATTAAAAAGGAGGCGGTTGTGGTGCCCAGTGTCAGAATGCTGGCTGATACAGCTGATAGAAAGAAAGAAAAAAGTGGGGATTCGATCAAAAAGAGCCAAGTTGAACGGTGGAAGGCGATCGGGGTTATTGCACTGGCTGATTGTGGTCTCACGGTACATATATATTATTTTTAACGCGGAACTAGAGACATCTTGACTCAATTGTTTATTTCTAAAGATTCATTATCATTGGATGCATTTACCATGAATAAATAAATTGTTTTATCCATCTTTTTTTGAAACATAATCATGGTAAATTTATTCATCTCTTCAGAAAATTTAAGAGGAAATCTCCATGATATATAATCTAGAATAATGTTGAATTACTCCATCAGGCATGGATTTTGTTGAAATGTTTACCTGAATAACGATGAAAGAGTGTAGTTGGTGAGCATTAAATGCAAATATGTCCATTGTGTGGAGGGATCAGGATCATATGGTTGGATTGGATTCTTTAACTTGCCAAGTCATTTAGCCAAGTGGTTGAAGTCGGCATAAAATGCTATTTGCTGAAGGGTTAATTATTTTTTTATACAACTGGAGTATTCACCTATTTAGATCTGGCAAATTCTGCTCCTACATGCTTTGGAAACTGTCAATTTTGTTCATTTGTTTCAAATTGAAAAAAAAGGTAACTTCGCAATATTTTGCCTGAATTTACAATAAAGTACTTTAACTGATCTTCATTTCATTTAGTATCATGCTTATATCAGTTTATGCAAGTTCACACTTGTCTATTGGGATATGCAAGACAATACCTGAAGAAGTATGGACTTGTAAACCTTCCGCTAGAGTCCTTGATTTGAGCAACAATTCATTGCATGAGGTGCCAATTGCAATTGGCTGCTTAAACTCTTTACAGGTCAACAAAACTTTATTTTCCCTCACCTTCAAATGCTTGCTATAAATTTATCAAGGGCTGTGCTTGTTCCTTTGCCTCATTACTGTACTCACACTTGACACTCCTGTAGAAATTGCTTGTTAGTGGAAATCATTTATTGGACAACTCTGTAAAGTGGGAAGGAATTGTATCTTTGAAGTCTCTTACTGTTCTATCTCTAAACCAAAACAAGTACGTGTATTCATACCATCTGTGTTTCACGGATAACTATTTTAGTAATTTTGTCCTCTATGCTTGATTGCTTGCATCAGTAGATTTCTATTATATTTTGTGCTTTTCATTGTTCTTCTCAGTTTCTTGTCCCGCTTCTCTTGTGGTTATTATCTTAGATATAAAACAGCAGACTATGAAGCAACGGCTCTACGGTGGAGAAACCCCTGTAGTTTTTTCTAAGCTCTGATAAGAATTAAGAAATGAGAACTAAGAAGATATGAAATTGATTTCATTAATTCCAGAATAAAATTTATTTACGTATCCTCATACTCATCCAGCATAATGAAAGAGTACAGCCTGTGGAAAGAAGGGGAAGGAGTGAAACAGATCAATAATGAAGGGGAACTCGGTAATATTTACTTTAGGAATCAAAGTAAAACCAAAAGTTTGGGTGTGCAATCTGCCGGCTCTATGAATATTTAGTATTTCTACTACCATTAATTTTTGCAGCATCTCATTCAAATTTATTTATTTTTTAAATCCGGGAGGAAACTGTTGCAGTAGCTTCATTATTTATTATATTACACGAATGGTTTCTCATATTAAAGAAAAGTGATTTTTTTTGTTGGCTCCTCCTCAGTTATGTATTTGTTAAATCTCTTTTTGTAATTTTCTTTATATATCTGGTGATTCTGTTCGGTTATTCTAAAGGTTTTTGACTTCTTGTCCTTGATCCAGTTTGACTTTATTGCCTTCTGAAGTTGGTGCTTTGACATGCTTGAGGCACCTTCACATTGCAAACAATCAATTGATGTGCATCCCATCTGAGATAGGTCTTCTGACAGAGCTTCAGGTTTTAAAAGCTGAGAATAATAGGTAAGCATCCCAAAGCCCCGAAGAATCAACTGAATTATATTTGGCTATATATCTGTTACCATTATTCTTGAAGAATTAATTTGATGTGTTTCTTGATGTTATTCTCTGTACTTGCTATTTTTACTTTCTTACAAATGCATTTACCTATCGTGAAATTCATCTCTGATACTGTAGTCTGTTTTTATGTGGAAAACATGCCTTGATTTTTTATTTTTGTTTCTCAGGAATTTTCAACTGTTTGACCATAACCAGCATAGTGTAATACAAATCAGATAACTGATCTTTAAAAAAAAAAAATCAGATAAATAGTGCTTTGATCTTGTTTTAAATAGTGTATGGGCTTTGATCTTCAAGTTGATACATCTTGTTTGTTGCAGGCTAAAAAATATTCCACAAAGTATAGAGGGATGCATTTCTCTTGTTGAAGTATGACCCCTCACTGTCCCCTCTTCGATATTTTGTTTTCCACTTCTATATTTTTATGAATTCAGGAAAGCTATTATGGTTTGTTTTTGTTATTATCTTGTGGATTGTGGTGGCAAAATAGATTGTTTTTATTGTGGTACATGGACACTCACATAAATGGTTGCTTATACACAGCAACTCCTTTGTTTTCCACTTTGAATTTTTTATCATGTTTTATTCAATCCAACCGTCCCAAATCAGCATCAGCACGAATTGGTCCTAAACATTCATAATTTTGTCCAGAAGATATCTCCCTTTGTCCCTCGAAATCGTGTTTCTTCATCCTCCCTATCCTTAAATGGATTTGATTTGATAAATGATTTGAAGAGTGAATTTCAAATGACACTTGAGGGTTTATAATTACTACCAAATTGAAAGGATGATAATTGAAATCCTCTCGAGACATAGTTTCAAATAAGTAAATCTAAATGTATCCTTAATGATTATACCCAAACCCAATTTTATTTGATGGATTTTAGGTTGGTTTGGATAGGCAGATGACTTATGTTACCAGTACACTTGGGTTAAAAACTAATCTGCTCTCTGAAAATTTTAAAATGATGATTCGATGGGTTTAATTTTGCTTTCAGGTTGATCTTTCATGCAATCTCCTGATTGAGTTGCCAGAGACATTTGTCAATTTAAAGAGTTTGAAGGTCTGACATTTTGTTATTATTTCGTTCCATAATAAAAAAAAGTAATCTAAAAACTTTGAACTGTGAAAAACTTAATTTTTGGTTGTTCAATTGTTTTGTGTGCTAACTTCTGTGTAGGCATTGTATCTCAGTAACAATGGAATGAAGTCCCTACCCAGCAACCTTTTCAGAATGTGTCTGCAGCTTTCGACTCTGGATCTTCATGGAACAGAAATAACCATGGATCTTCTTCGCCAGGTGCAAAGCACTTCCAGCTATACATTCTTTTGTTTTGACTATGATCTTACATGAATCTCCTTTGAAATGTGTTTAGTTTGTAGGAAATCCTGCGACTTATTCTTATGATATGAACTCTATTCTTAGTGAAGCATGAAGGGTACCCCAAGAGTCACCTAAAAGACCAGTCGTCTTCTCAAAGCCCAGCCTCCTAATGTACACGTGCCTGCATGCATACATAAGTGCACTAACCTTTTTCCAAATTCTCCGAGAAATGAAAAACAATTTGTTTTGTGATTCATTTTTCTTTTCTTCGAAATGGGTTATGGTGGTTGTTTCAGAGTTATGCTAGTTACATTCCACGATTTTTCTTTTCTCAAAAGTTCGATTACTCTTTCAAATGGCTATTTTGAAATATAATCCTCACAATCTCAGCTTGTCTCTTTTTTCCAGAAAAAAAAAAACTAGTTGAGCAGAATACTTTCCACGGCTTCATCTATCACAATAGTTTGTCGATACTTGACGTCTTTTCAAAAATCCTGCGTCCATCATTCTCAAAATTATTTGAAATTCAAGTTCTCAAATCCCAATCACAAGAACCTCTCCTAAACACTAAACCTCATGGAGTTGGCTGAGGTCATCGCCAAAGGGTAAGGGGTACAGGTTAACTTTTGTTGTCCAAAAGTACGACAAAGTCCCACTAGTCATCTAGGTCCAAATATTTCAACTGGCTACTATCAAAGGAATTAATCCCAAACGAAGATAATGCCTCATATTGGTCAAATATTGAGGGTGGAATATATGTTTACTTTTCTTCTATACTTGTAATGATCATGAGAATACCTCCCTTCGCAGTTTGAAGGTTGGGAGAGTTTTGATAAACGTCGACGCTTAAAACATCAAAAGCAACTTGATTTTCGAGTCACTGGATCTGCTGAATTTGATGAAGGTGCTGACAAGAACTGGTAACAAGCAGCAGTTGAGCTCTGAAAATTGCATTTTTATGTAAAACACAGAAGATGAATTTAAACAAAGCAATTGTTGGCTGTTTGCTGTTTTAGAGTGAGAATCCATAGTACAGATAATCAGACATTCTATCCCGATTCCCCTACCTCTTTCATAGTTTCCACTTATTTTAATTTACCAAACATGATCATTTTATTTCCTGCATATCTTGTCGAGAGTCAAGACCCGAGAGAATACTGAGATCAAATATGGCTTGGTTTTCATCTCTTATTTTTGTGGTATTTTGTAGTGTTTACTCAAAAACAAAACATAAGGAAATGTGATGCACAATTTTTATTTTTGTTGTTGAATACATATACTCTTAATTTTGTGCTGAGTACAAAAATTTATGATCCCAGCAGCTTGGTGCCGCTGTCGTTGGACAAAGTTCAAAATGTAATGAGTGAATAATGCCATTCGTGGGAAACTTGTGAAATAGTTGAGATTTTTTAACATCATGGAATCGATGAAAATATTGTTAAAATGTGATGTACTTCAAAAATAAAAAATATAGTTATTTTTTAATTCTTGATTCTTAATTCTTTTCATTCTTTTGTTTTTTTTTCAAAATGTGATTGTAAATCAAAATTCATATCAATATATAATTGGATTATCAAGTTGAAGTGAATGTCATTTCTTAAAAATAGAAATTATGTAAGTAAAAAAATTAATTTATTTTTTTTATTTTGTAATATAGATATGTTTTCATCTTTTTCATCATTTATTATTTATATTTAAATATGATAAGATGGATTTGTATCTTCTGATTTTAAATAACTGATTCTTTTGTTTCATTTATGATGATTTATTATTTCTTTCATTGAAATTTTTTTATTTTGAGATATAATTATCCAACATCTATGAAGGAAAAACTTAAATTATTATTATTTGATTTAAAGTGATACATAACCTAAAATATAAGGTAAAATAAACCAATTTTGATGTTGTAGTGTTTGCCTCTTGTTAAAGAATAATAATATGAAAATAACATATTTTTTTGGTAAAATATATAAATATGTTAGGACATGAAATAAATGAGAGTTGTGTGAGCGGAATATTAGATGAAATTTTTTGTCAATGTAAATGTTTTGTATATATCCAAAGGAGAGAGTTGAAAACTTATTTAATTATCAGTTTAGTTAATCTACATGTAAAATATATGTCTGAACATAAAGAGAATCTTATATAATCAAACAAAAAAATCACGAGTTTCATTTCAAATTAGACAAATTAGTTAGTTACTAAGAATAATGATGTGTTGTCAATAGTGATGAAAGATGTGGAGAAACCAAGTGAGCTTTAAAAAAAAAAGATGAAATAAAATTGAGTAAGATTTGGAGTGTGAATGACTCAAATAAACAAAATAAGGTCATATGAAAAAAAAAGAGGTAAATATCAAATAGATTAATCAACATCAAATCTGATAATGAAAAAAAAAACATAAAATCAGATATGATGATGAGATTCTTAAATTTAATTGAACAAAGAAGTAGAAAAATTAAAAAAATTAAAAAATAAAAAAATATTGAATGATTAAAAAATCAAACAAGGAAAATATTGAAAAATTAAACATGTTTGTTTGAAATAATAAATAAATTGTAAAATAATAAATTTTATTGAATAATTTGTGAAAAATGATGTACTATATTGATTTGCAAATTTACGACTAACATTCCAGCACTCAAGTTCGTTACCCACCTGTGTTGCACATGTTTTGCTATTAGTGTATAATAAAAAGGGATCTTGAGTGAATTTAAGCTAGTTGTACAATCAAATTAAATGACATTTATATCTAAATGTTTGGGATCAAGTTTGAGTTTTATTAAATCTATTAGGAACTGATCAAAAAATAAATTGCACTGGTTTTGAGTTCCAATTTTAACAGTTTAATCTAATTCGAGCTTAGTATCGGCTTCATTAAACAAAAGTTCGAATCTCAATTAACTAGAACATAGTTCTATTTTATGTGATCAGTATTTGGGAAGAATGAAGTCTCTCTCGCCCATCATAATTGACAAGGAATCCATTGCTCCTCTCCGACAATAATTATTCAAACAAACATGTTCACTAAATATCTTGATGAAATTAAAATATAAATTTTTTTTAAAAAAAACTACTAATTAAGCATGGTAATAATTTTTTAAACAAAAATCACAATTTTATAATAATAATAAAAACTTACACACATTATTAAGTTATAACCACACAAAAATGTCTGCACTACTGTAAAGTTTTAGGCATCTATTTGCTTCTCTTTTCTTAAAGTTAGTTGCCTGAATTAGACATGTTCAATTAATTAATTATTAAATAATATTAATAAAGCACATAATTTACTTCTCAGTCAGATAAAAATAAACAAAGTCAAATATTAGAAAAAGACACATTTATTCAATTATAACCTTCTCACTTCAATAATTCCATTCACACATTCTCATCAAGAGGTAAACCTTTCAAAGATAAAATAATAATAATGTGCATCACAACACCCTGAAAGTTTGGCTGTACAATCCCCACAACTATGTTAGGGGATGATGTCTCATAGTTTACCAAAATCTGAAGCTGGTAAACGTAAGATGAAGATTCTTACATGTTTGATGCGGTTGTTTAGTTGAAGTAAACGGATATAGTAGGAACATCGACATCGTTTTCTTCGTCATCCTCACATGCAACCACCAAATCCAAGTGTTTTCGATATGGTTGCAGCTCTATCTTTGCGATATCCCTTGCTAGGTCGACTATCTTCTTGTCCATTCGCTCTTCATGCCGGGGGAACATGCTATTATACAACAGACAATTTCCAAATGAAACACTATACGTGTTCAATCCCTTGTCAGAAAGCCATCGGAGTAACTCCCTCAAAGTAGGACTATTTCTTATGATCCATCTATCCCATATGGTCCAGCTAAAGTCTCGGTGTTTGACCGATTTTGGAGGGACCGGTTCGGCCATGGAGAATAATGGCAGAGCCAGATTAGCAAATGTGTTGCGAAAGTCTTCTAATTTGTGTGATCCATCGATAACTTTGTAGAGCTCGAGGCACACCAAACCAGTGGCCAATGCTGTGGTAGTAGCAATTGCAGGAATAATCCTTCCAGCAATGAATTTAGCTTTTAGCTTGTCGACTTCAGGAATGCTGTAGTTTCTTGCCCTCATGTTCGCAAGCGCAGCTACCAGGTCCATGTGATGATTTGAATCATCGTCCTGCAAATTTATGTGGTAAAGATTAGAAAAAATAAATAAATCTACTACAAAAAAAAAAACATCATCGCATGAAGAAATGTGGTGCTTTCAAATCACGTAGACCAGGTGTCCCAAGTTAGATCTCAGATTCTGGATGTTGCTAGATTATGCACAAGTTATCACATCATCCTAGGTTGCTATTAGATTGATGAATTTGAAATTATTGAATGGATTTGATGTATACATTTTAAATAAATTTAATTTGGAGGGATTCGAGATATATTGAGATGATTCAATTCAAACACATCTTTACTGTTTAAAGACCAGAGACAAACCTTCTCAAAATGAATAGGTTTCATCGAGAAACTTGATGGCAAATTCTTGCGACATTGCTCCAGCTTCGCTATTAATTCATCAATAACTGCTGCATCATCCACCGAAGCAGGAGAAATACTGGTAGCCTTCTCATCAGTGACAATGTTCACACCTTCTTTCGGTTGAAAATAAGGAACAATGACTTTATCAACAGCCTCAGCCAATTTCTTAGGATGCTTAACCCATTCAGGTGCGGCAATACCAAATATCTCAGCACGTAAAATAGATGCTGCCATAATAAAATGAAGATGGCTGGTATCAGCTGTAGAAAACTGCAGGGGATGAGGAAACCTCTTAGGGGCTGACCAGAAAGGGGCACCAGAACTGGTTGCAGCATCTTCAGGGAAGGTGAAAGTCAACTGCTTAACTCTGCTTGCAAAATAATCTTCAAACCTGCACATGAATAACAGTATGTTGGAAATGTGTTGAATGAAAGATTCTTCAAGAAACACGCAGGCTCAATACAAAATAATATAGAGAATTACTTTAGACGAGCCCATTTAATACAATCTTGGAATGATTCACATCGTTCCCGGTCAAGACACTCAATTATATGTTCCAAATTGTCTCTGGCTTGAGCATCACCAGTATTTCTCACTGAAGATATATATTCACCAGGGTTAGAGAGATAGGCATTTACTTCAGCTGGTGTTTTTTCAAGCAACCCTTCAAATTCTGATCTTGCCCACGTCAAGCAATGATCAATATTATGTGGAAAGGAGTGCAGAGTACACATAGGCGCCTGTTTCTCCGGGGGATCTTGGGAAGCGCCATAATTTTCTGTCAGATGGGGGATAACCACCTGCGTGTTGCATTTTGGACCTAATGTTCCAGACTCAAGAAGTGGTCTTTGGAAATACAAGCATCTCTGGTCAACATAAAGTCTTGCATTTACATTGTCAAGGGCATTAATCACAACATTCAAATTCTCCCAGAAGGTATCATCAAAAACATTTTCCGTCTCAGGACCAACACGATTCTGTAAAGCTTCTATCCGGAGAAGAGGATTAATTGACGAAGCAGCTGCAGCAGCAGTAGTAGATTTGGCGGACCCAATGTTCAAATCTCGGAAGAGGAACTGTCTGCTGAGATTACTCTTCTCTATCACATCATCATCAGTAACAGTCAAATTTCCATGTTCTCCACACGAAACTCCCATTAGTGCTAAATTCTTAAGGAACTCGCAGCCCAGAGCGCCAGATCCAACAACAAAAACTTTTGCATCTTCTAGCTTCTTTTGAAGCTTAGACCCAAACACAGATATCTGGGCATCATATCGACTATTTAACGGTCTGAAATCTCTGGGATCTAATGTTTCAGTAGGCAGTGATTCCACAGAGTCAAAGTAGAAGAACTGCACAAACACGAAAAAAGAAAGTCAAGCTGGTATAAACTCATTGCTTTTAACCACTAAACTTGATCTTGAAACTAGCAAAGACATTTGAGTAGGTATCCAGATTCCCTGACCATTTTACATATCCACCAATAACCTCAGGGAAGACAAAAAAGATAAATTGAAGTGGGGGTAAAAAATCTTAGTATGCCAAACAACACCACCACCTGAAAGAGAGGATGAAACTTCCCAGAGCATGCCTTCATAATTTCTTGCCCAACAAAGCCACCAAACATGGCAGCCATTGGATTAAGTACAGCTCGGGCACCAAAGGCAAAGTGTCTTAAAAGTTTCAGATTTATATCTTTCAGTTTCGCATCACCTAAGTTTTCATTTAAGTCGCTGGTCAGAGCTATAAACTTCAGGGCATCCTCTTCACAGCCAGCAATAGGAAACCGTCCAAATTCAGAAACAAACTTGTCCAGTGATAGAAATGCCAAATGCAAGAGAGGTGGTCGGTCAAACTTAGAGAAATCACATAGAAGGTAATCAGCAGGATCTTTGATAGCTTCCCTCAGTGGCTTGAAGTTCAACACTTTGGGCTGCTTTATCTGAGTTACAATCCCACCGCTCTCATAAGTACTAAAGTTTGTCGTATCTTCATCAAGGGTGAAAGAATATGGATTTGTAGTTTTAATCTTTCTCGGCTTTCCATCATTGAGTTCTGTCATTCCCCGAATTTCTGAGAACACAACCAGATCTCCATCCTCAAATTCAAGCCTTTCATCATCCACACAAGACACAAGAGCGGGGTTGCCATTACTGATAGATGCAATAATTCCTGTATGAGGTACCTCACCATCGACATCAAAGACGGTGAACTCAGGTCCAAAATCACAGAACACGCTACCAAAAAGGCCCCTCACTTCTGTCTTAAGGAAAGCAATTGGAGGCTGATGATTGTGGCAGTACTCATTAAATTCAATCGCACTTTTTAAATTGATGTCTGTAAAGACCACAGCCTGCATTCTTCGCAAATATTCAAATTAGTCGTGATTTTGAATCATATTACACACGCCTTTCCAAAAAACATAGGATCAACAGATCAACTTCCAAAGAGTTGAAAGCTGCAAATCATAATATGAGTCACTGTGTTATCCAATGACAGGCCATCAGACAGAACGGTGTGAATACTGAATGCATGAAGTAAACTATCAAGCATTTCATGGTGGTAATCACAATAAATGGAGCCAAAAGTAACTTCTATCTTATACATACAGACTTTAATAATAAAGAAAATTACCTGAAAATCAGAAAGTTGATCTTTAGCCAATTTCGTAGACAAAGTCGAGACGCTCACAGCATTATTGAGCTCTTGTAACTTCTGAACAGAGGCCAGAGCCCTGTTCTTGCCCAAATCTTCTTCAGAGAAGATAAAGTTACTGGACATATCCCACAATTCCACGGTCCCTTCATCATGCAATGTCAAAGACTTGACACCAGCAATGATAAGGTTCTTAGCTGCGAGTTTGAAAAAAAAATACATGAATTGCACGTCCTCGCGTCTACTAATTCAGTAAGCCTTTTTCTAATTATAGAATAAACATTATAACTAGAAAAATTGCTCTATAAGAATCACTGGTTGAAGCTTTGAACCTCAAACTTGCAATTAAGTACCAAGAAAAGCAAAAGATAGTTAACTTCAAGATATGAATGGGAAATATTGTTACCCAGTTAGAAAGGAAATCCAACTTAAAAATTGAGTTATCTATTCACATAATAAAGAGAACATAAAATGCAGAAATGAAAATTTGGAAATGATAAGCTGAATACAATAACATTCGCGGTGTTTGGTTTTATTTTTTGTGTCATGGGGAAATGTCTCGACTCTTGATAGATGTTTTGGGAGATAATTTGAATAATGTATTTTAAAACTTCGAAATATAGTATATTTTTTTGATTAAAATATACTAGTTTTGAAAATCTATGAAACATTATATTACATATAATAACTACATTAAATTTATAGAAATGTTTTACATGAAAAAAAGAGTAGATATATCTGATTTTATTTTGTGAAGAAATAGGCTTGGGGATACAAAAAAACAAAAACTGCGGTTATTTTTTCAAATTCACGCTAAAAGTCCAACAGCAACTAAACTAGAATCAGAAGTATTGTTTGCCGAATTGGCCTCATCGTGGATGGAACAGCCATGTTCTGATGTGTAATGAGAACGTGAAGTGAGATTGGACTTGGCGTGGAATGTGAGAATGGCTCTGAATACAAGAATGGAAAATGTGCAGAACGGTTATATATTTGATATAACTACATCTACATTGAAACGATTGCGACATGTTCCATAATGTTGCAAATTGCAATATGCGTGAAACAATTGGCCACTAATATCTACCGAGATCACAAAGTACTCAACGATTTGAAATAAAAAGATATGCAGGCGTATGTAATTTTATATCATCAAAACACTAAGAAAGATGATAAAAGCACGGGTATCCGAAAGCAGGAGAAGTCCATACCAATCTCGACTCCAAGACCTTGCATTCCAGAGACAAGAACATTAGATGCAAAAAGCCGCCGCATGGCATCTCGTCCATAGACTGCTAATTGCCTGCTATGGAGAACCTCGTCGATATCTCCATGAGTTCCATCACCAAAAGCCATCTCCGTAATTCTATGACCGCAGCAGCTATCACCGTCCTCTCCACTAAGGCAACAAATTCCGCGGCCTTTCGTATTCGAAAAGTTCGGATTATCAGAAGAGCTACCGAATCGATGTTTATAAATAACCCTTCCAGAAGCTCTTCCTTCAATTTCGTTGCCTTCCCCTGGTTTTTTCCCAGGAAGCTTAAAATGTAACAAGCTGCTTAAAAATCGCCAGATTCCCATTAAAAAACTGACAATCACGACAGAGTACGTGAGAAAATCGTAAAATTCAGGATCAAAACGACTAGTCAAATCTACAGAAAGCTTATAACAAACAAAAGTCTGTGCGTAAACTATGAGTCTTATGCCAAGTGATTTCATCTCATTTTCAGCAATCAAGAATTATTCGAAAGATAAGAGATGAAGTATAGAATGACTTTACCGATTACAATGGCGGAGAGGAATATGAGATGGAGTGGGAAGACGAGAAATGCTACGTGAGCAGCTGGTTTCTTCGAGAAGTCGTTTGCTATAAACGTTTTGATTCGGTCGTTGCTTCTAAAAATGACCACGTACAAATTCAAATTATATATTTAACCAATATTTTCAATGTCGTACGATTTATAAGTTTTGTCTAACACGATTTCACACATCCTATGACGTCGAGCGATTTATAAATTTTGTCTCGTTCATAAATTTTGTCTAATGTGATTTCAGACATCCTATAACGTCGTCGATATCTCCATGTTTTTAACAATATTTTTTTCTTTATTTAAAATTATTTTTTCCAGGTAAAAAGTAACTTGGCAGTTGCTACATAAGTTAATAAGTACCATGCATGTTTTTTATGTCTGGGTTGCTTTATATCAATGTATCCATAAATTTCTTTTATCTTTACTTTATCAAAACTAATAATTTAATTTTAAGATATATTAAAACAAGACCTCCGCAAAAAAAAAAAATTCAATAGCTATATCTATAAAATGTATTAGTAGTTTTAAAATCTCGTCCACAAACTATTTTCTTTTCTACAAGTAAAAAAATAATGAAATAATATCTTACATGTAAAATTAAATAAAAATATATTTTATTCCACCGAAGTTCTACTTCGTAAACAAATTTATTATACCAAAATGAACTTTAAGTTAAAACTGTATGTATTATACCAAGTATCGCTCTAACATAGATACAAAATAACTTATAAAAGAGAAGATCCGATAGGTTTCAGTTCAAACATTAGAATCAAAATTGCAATAAGAATTGTGCTAAATTGGTTAAATTACTTTAAAATGCAATCATCCAGCTGATATCATTTGAAACAATACGCAAATGTCAGATATAATAACACGAAAGATTGGCAACCATGATAGATATATTTCTCAAAACAACAAAAAATCCAAAACAAGAACTGAAACTGGCGATAATACCACTGTCTCAAGGTAGTCTATTGCTCGAAAATGAAACAAAAGCAAAACTTACCCAATCTACGTCATTCCTTGATATGAAGGACCACATCAAGCAGTAGCGGCTGACTGGGCAGCAATCCTTTTTCGTGCCTCTTCGATGATGGATAATTTTATACCTTTCCCCTTGGGTAGAGATACCCAAGGCTTTGTACCTTTACCGATTGTGTAAACATTTCCCAACCGAGTGGCGAACTCATGACCCAGTGCATCCTGAACGTGGATGGTCTCAAAGCTACCCTTATGTTTTTCTCTGTTCTTGATCACTCCAACACGCCCCCTGTTTCTTCCACCAGTCACCATCACAACATTCCCAACATCGAATTTGATGAAGTCGGCAATCTTGTTGGTCTCCAAATCCAATTTGATTGTGTCGTTGGCTTTGATGAGGGGATCAGGGTATCGAATGGTTCTCCCATCATAGGTGTTGAGGTATGGGATACCCTTCTTTCCAAATTGTACTGACCGCACCTTGCAAAGTTTAAACTGCAAGAAGACTAACCATGTGAGCCCTTAAGAAAATATCTCACAATAATACAATTCACGCAAGAAGCCAAACCAGATTACTAAAAACAAATAGTTGGCTCTCTTAGAGTATGCAGCTTCATGATGAAGCGAACTAAATGAATTGTCTAATAAGAGAATCCAGAACATTTCGAATTGTGCTGCCCAAAAAAAAATCGACCAAAAATCATAGAAATAGTAGTGATTCTACTCACAACTGCACCGCCTAATAGATATGTCTGAAGTCAAACTAAATATATAGTGCAACCAACCTTTGCTTCTTCATCCCTGATTGAATGGAGACGGAATCTGCCTTTGGTGTCATAGAGCAGACGGAAGTTCTCATTTGTCTTAGGAATTGAGACAACATCTGTAATTAGTAGCAAATGAAAAGATTAACATAATCATGACGATGAAGTAATGTTTCTAGCTTGAATGTTAAATAAAATAATTTTAACTTGGAAGTCATTTAGGGTGTGGGCATACCCATGAAGCCAGATGGGTAAGTTTTATCAGTCCTAACCTTCCCATCAACCAAAACATGGCGTTGCATCAAAATAGAAATCACCTCACGATAAGTCAGAGCATACTTCAACCTGTTACGCAATATAAGGATCAAAGGCAAGCATTCCCTTGATTTATGAGGACCAGAAGATGGCTTGGGTGCCTAATACAGAGAATATGATAGGAGGTGAGTAAACCAGGTAGTGACATAGCTCTGCCAAAGCCTATAGTGCTTTACTTACGAATGCTCCACCAAGCTTGTCAAGCATCCAATGCTTGGGGGCATTAAGCCTCTTCAAATGTTTCTTCAATCCCCTGGCCTGCAATCACAATAATTATTCAAGACCAGAATTATATCTCAATATTTATTCTTTCAGAGGGTAAAAGCGATTAAACCAAATCTGTATGATACGTGGATAACCATGACGAAAGACAAATTTGTACATATTATTCCCGGTATCATCAATAGGGGCAGGACAGTCCCAGAATTATATCTCAATATGTATTCTTTCAGAGGGTAAAAGCGATTAATGAGTTTTCAATCCGAAAACTTTTCAAAAATGCATGCATACTTGAAACTACGGTTATGATTCATAGTGACAGAAAATGTGATTTCATAGATCGCATTGGAAACTATAATGTACATTTGATTTTAGTTTTTAAAATAGATGTATGTCATGAAATTTAAAAGTTTGCTGGTTTAGTGAGGTAATATCACATACATTCAACTATTTTAATTTAATTTTAATGGTATATAAGGGATGTTAGTATTTTAAAAATATTTTTTCAGGAGATTGTGTAGGTTTGTTTCTGTTTTGGGAGAACGTAAACAATTTTTAACAAACTTTATCAAACACTGCCCAAGTTCTCACATATTTTGTCGATGTTAGAGCTAAAAAACAGAAATATTAATTTTGCTTCGAAAATTTAATCAAGTTCAACTTATTCATCGTATCGAAACCAATCTTAAAACAGCTTCTACTTTACCAAAAAAAAAAGGATAACGCATATACAGTACTTTTTTTGCCAAATAATTCTCTGTCCAAACTCAACCATTTTTTCGACCAAATCTGTAACTATAATGAGGGCAAACAAAGACTAGGTAAGCAAGTAAAAACACAAATTAAGGCCCATTTCGTCATATAGAAAATGCGATATACATCTGGGCAAAAGAAAAACAAAGTCTTCCAGTACGTAGACACAGCAGAACAATCAAATCAGATGTAGGCAACATCAATGCAATCCGTTTCTATCTAGAATAAAATCAAATGAAAAATTGATGGTAAAATTCCATCGAGGGATTGCAGAAGCTGAGAGAAAGTGGAAGAGTAACTAACCATGTTGTTTATTAAGGACTCGAAAAAAGAACAGCAGCCTCCGACTACGGTGGTGCTGTATTCTCCGCCGTCTTGCTTCTGCAATGAAACTGCAGAGTCGAGCGCTAAAAACCAAATGCAGACTTAGAAACCCTAGCAACAAATATGGGATTATATGGTGCACATTATCGGCCCACTATACTGATGATAAATAGTTAACTGTCGTTTGGGCCTTAAACGGAGGCCCAAATATCGAAACCCGTTTGAATAGTTACTTTCTGGGATAATTATCATCAACGAGCCCCTTATTTTATGTCACTATACCGATTTCATCCTCCGTTTTCCAATTGACCTGATTTGGTCCTCTATTTTAAGTATGTAAGTTGAAAATATTGTCTAATTTTTACAATAATTCGATCATAGAAAAAAAATTTGATTCATTCCGATTAAACTTCCTTCCTATTCGTCTGGAAATTTTTATTAGATATAAAGAAATGATTCACTTTCAGAGCTAAAAATCATAGTTCTCGAACAACAATCGAAATGATTTCTTTATATGTATGTAAAAGAGCTAAGTTACTTATATATGTTGTTTTCTTCTTAAAATTAACAAATTAGTGTTTATCATCGATCTATTGTCTATTTATGTGTTTTATATTAATGTAAAAAATCTATTTTTCTTCAAATTAACAAACTGATCTTTAATAAATAAATTAGTTTCTAATATAACTAGCATCGATTTATTGTTTATTTATATTTTTTAAGTCACATCTTAATTAGTAAAAAAATTCAAATAATTTTTTTATCATTCCGGAAATATTTAAATATTTACTTTAATTAATTTAATAAATAGTTAAAACAACCAACTATTATATTTTTCCAGTTGTAACATGAGGCATATATAATGCAAAATAACGCTAAACTCCAAACAAGCTTTCCAATAATTTTTTTTTAACAAATGACATATTTGGTTTGATAAAGCATAAGCTGAGCAATTTATTTTAAATTTGCTTAGCATGATTATGCATGGAAATCAGCATCAATACAAGTAAATTGATATTATGTTAGTAGTACTTGGGCTTGGACAAAAGAATTTAAAGTTATTAAATTAAAACTAATTAATTTTAAATATGTTTGATTGTTTAATTGAATTTATGTTACGATGAATTACTAATTAATTTTAAATATGTTTGATTGTTTAATTGAATTTATGTTACGATGAATTTTAAATTCACTCGTATAAAATGCAATAATAGCTACGATATATTTGAAATATACTCATGTTTTTCAAATATATCATTCAAATTCATCCACAAATCAAATTTTTATTTTTTTTTTCAAATCAAATAACCTTATATAAGCACAACCTAAAATATTTTGAAAGCAAATTAAAGACCTTATTTTTTTTAGGAGGCGCTTTAAAATTTATGTCCAACAAATAAAAGATAATATGAATAGCAACTCAATTGCTAAGAAATAGCATTACATGTTGTGTTTTGCAATCAAAGTTACTTCATCAATCATTTTTAAAGCATGAAAATAGCTCTGACTGAATTGAACTATAAAAATAGTACTACGAAACATTATTTAGAGAAGATCGCATACATATGAGGCACCAGCCAGCTAGTTATACGCATAGCAACATTTTCTCAAGCTGCCGCTGCATCAGCTACAAGCATCTTATCAAAGTGCCAAACACCTGGAAATGACATCCACGAGTAAGATTTAAGAAAATGTAAATAACAACTAAAGGAAAATAAACAGCAAGGAACGAAAAGGTACCATGGCCTCTGCCAACCCTCCTCAGCTGAGCCACATATTCGGATATCTTCTTGATTGACTCGACCTGATCAGCGACACAATTAGTATTCAAGTTGAAAAGGGCATTCGGTAGTTTGAAAATGTCTATCGGTTTTATTAGTGTCACTACAATAACTGCAAAAAACGTGAGAGAATAAAGATACTTCACCTGTTCTACCAGAAATTCACTCTCCAGGAAATCAGCCAGTTGAATATCATTGTTCTCTTCGGCAACCTATCAATTACGCAAAAGTGATGGTGATCCGTTAATGCAAAGAATAGAAAGGAAACTTTGTGCTAATGTGGAAGTAAATGCAGCAATCTAACCTTGTGCAGATTCAGAAGTTTTTCATTGGTTAACTTTTCCAGGGACAAGGCCAACTCCATAGCTGGATTTGAATTGTAAAACAAATCAGCAATATGAAAGAAAAAAAAGGGTTCACGTTGTCATAAACCAGACCGAACATTCAACTGCATTTCACATCCAAAAAAAATGTTTGTACTGTAAAGTTGCATAAGCATCATAGTATCTGGACCAGAAACCTTTTAACCATAGGAATGTAAGCAAACCATTTATCTAACTCTATACCCTGTTTTCTATTGATATAGCCTGGAAGCTGACAGACAACACGACCAATATGTAAAATGTATAAATACTAGAATCCAATGGGACATATGGCAAAGGAAGAAAAAACAATCGTTTGGCAGGCAGAGCTAATCAAAGCCCTTGACGTGATGTAGTTAAGTTATTAATGGAACAACATTCAAGAGTAAAAAAGTTCTACTGAGAAGATAGCACACGATCTCCAGACTCCACTGAACAACAATTTAGGCAGGACACTGGACATGACTGGAATCTTTTCTCCATTCGAGATTTTAAAGAAGCTCAATCATCAATTGATAAAAACATAAATATTTAGGCAGGACATGACCAGAATAATTCTCCATTCGAGATTAAAGAGAAGCTCAATCATAAAAATCATAAATACATCAATAAGAATTTCTGGATCAATTGGAATAACAACAACAATAATAATCATGCAACTTTTAGGTAGACAACCTACCACATAATGCATCTCCTTTCTCAAGATGATCATAGTTAGATATGGGCATCATCATAGACTGCAACTTGACTTGTCCACCTCTCTTGTTCTGCACATCATAAGAACAAATTGAGATCATAAAACAGACGGAGCTACCCTTAGCCTAGTGTGGGCAGCTACACTGATGATGGCGGAGCCAGAAATTTGATATATCTTGATCTAAAATTTTCTTAATAAAATATAAAATAATACAATCAATTAAGTTAATAACAATTAGATTTTCTGAGGTAAAATCTTAATTTTTTGGTTATGCTCTTTTTTCCACCCGGGTTACCAAGGCTAAATACAAAAGTTTTCATATTTATGGGCGTTGTCTTTCCTTCTATGTTTGAGCTAAATAGGCTAAAATCTCAACGTAAAAAAAATTAAAATAGAAAAACCCACCCAGTCCACAGTCCAGGTGGACATGCATATGGCTCCACCCTTGCAAACTGAGCCGAAAAAACCTATAATATATATATATATATATATATATATATATATATATATATATATTATAATGTCTCTATTAAATTTAATCAATTTTATAAAAATAGTAATTTACCTTGGTAATTGTTAAGTTATTGTGCACTTCTTAAAATTCTAAACTTTAACGTCTTACGCCATATGTTATATTGTTTAATTTTTCTTTTGGAATAAAATTTGTTATACATTACTACACAATCACAAGAAATTGCTTTAAATAAATAATCAAATTGCTAATAATATATTTTATATTAATTCTACTTGTTGTGACTGCGACCGTGGAGAGAGTCCTTAAATCAAATGGGTGATGGATGAAGGGTCGCACATTCTCTATGTAAAGAAAGAAATATTTATAGCAATTGATAATGAAACTATTGTGCAAAGATTTCAATATACGAAGACTCGAAAATATTAATTATAAGATAGTTATTTTGTCGTGCTCGATGATTAATTGATCAAAATATTTATATATATATATATTATTTGTTAATTATCATATATAGTTTCCTATACTAAATCAAGATGCTAGCTGCGCTCGTCTGATCATAGTATTAAAAAGCAAACGATAGCACAATGTAGCACAAATAACCTGATATTCCATGAATTTTTCCGCATGCTCCCTTTCCTCTATGCTAGATTCCTTGAAAAAACTGCAATGACAAAGATTTATAACTCATGTAAAAGTAAAGTAATATAGTCTCCTTGCATTGTTGTTAGCCCAATCCCAATTTAGTTTATTTTAAATGAAAGATTATCCCAGATATGAAAATATCAATGTTATGTAATCCATTGAAATTTAGATTTATTAAAAGTTCAATTTTATGAAGTTTCTGCACATGGATCGGTACCTTACCATATTCCCTCGTACGATTCAGGAATAGTCGGGTCGTTTAGCTCATTTTAGCCTAGCTACTCAGGCTATAATTTATACACTCTGAAATCTTTTAAATTGAATCATCCAAATTAATATCAAATTTATGCAATTAATAATATTTTTTAAAAAAAATGGGTCAGCCCGGGTGGCCATATATGGCTGAGCCACTGCCCACGAGGCTTAGCTTTAGCCAAACCACGGCTCGATTTGGAAATGCCCGTTTTTTAGAATCATATCAACATATGATGATGTGAAATAATATAAAAATTTGACGATGCATTCCACACCTTTACGAAAAACACAAATGTCATATACGTATAGCATCGAGAAAATTACTTGGCGATCCCCTTTAGAGCAACATTATCTCTGTCGAAGTAGGCATACATTGCATGATACACGTACGAAACGTTATATTCAACGCTGCAAATTCAAGAGAAAACAAAATTAATTAGGTCAAGAATTTAAGATATATATCGATCTGCAGCAAGGGAACAGATAAAAAAGCAGGTCTAAATATCTATGGTGTAAGTTAAGTAACACCGATCAACATTTATCATTTCCATCACCGATCCCCCAATGCAGGATTAGTAACTGCTACATTGAATAAAACAAATTCCTCGGAAATTAGAATAGTAGAATAAACTCAAAATGAATAATACGATCGAGTAATAATAAAATGGTGAGCAAACTTGATCTGTTCATTAATGGCGGCCTCGCAGAAGTCAGAGTACTTGTGGCGAGCAAGAGAGGCTTGAGAAAGAGCAGGGACGAGAAGGAGCTCCTTCTTCACTTCTTCGAACGGTTGAAAAACGACATCGAGAATGGGGCAATTAATGGCCTCTTTCGCCGCATTCATCACCAGACCTCCCACGCTGCGGCGGCGCAAATGTGGTGCGACAACTCCATCGGATCGCGACGTCGCGGAGGGAGAAGAGACGGAGTGAAACACGGAATCTGAGACCAAACGACGATCTAAAGAGAAGGAGATCGAGGATTGGATTGCAAGCAGCATGACTGAAGCGTGAAATTCTTTTGATTTTGAAAATGGGAGGAACTGCAAATGGCGAATTTGCGGGGTGAGATGTTCTTATATATTGGTAGGGTCGGGTGATGCCCGGATCCCTAAAGAGACACGTGTCAGCCTGGCCAACAAATTTACCTAAAGTGGGGCCCGGTGACTTTTTTGACCGACTGGTCTTCATTTGAAAAGTTCAGCCACACAAATCTTTGGTGTTTAATAGCAATGGAGTTGGTTCAAATCTTAGTTGTCAAAAACTTACTAAAGACGGTATCACTAAACGTATTTTGTGAAACAGATTTTTTATTTGTGTCACCCATGAAAAAGTATTTTTTTTTTATGTTAAGATTATTACTTTTTATTGTGAATATCGATATAGTTGACCCGCCTCACAGATAAAGATTTGTGAGACCGTCTCACAAGAAACCTACTCATTTTAATTTAAGTATTTACAAAAAAAGAGGTTCCGAATTATTTCTTTGAAAAAAAGGCTCCCATTAAAATCAACTTCACTTTAATTTCAAAACATTAAAAAGTTTGCATGTATTTAACAAGTTACAAGTGTTTAAAATACATTAAGGATGTGTTTAAATTTATGGAATTGCATTTTTTTTTATAGATTTCAAATCAACGGATTTTAAATTAGTATGTTAATTAGTGAACAGCTAACATAAGAGATTTCAAATCATTCATTCTAATTTTGAACCAAACTAATACAATGAATTCGAACTATGAAATTAAAGTCAAATTCGCTCAAATTCTTCGATTCAAACGCAATTCTAAAATTTAATTAATGGTTTTGGAATATAAATATATGAAGATATTAAAGTCCTATGATGATTTTTTTTCACATCGTTATATAATTAGAGGAGTGCTAATTTAAAATATAAAAGTAAAATACACAAAAATAAAATATTATCATTTTGGAAAATAAGAGACAATGCAAAAATAAACATTTTTTAGTAGCTATTATTTTGAAATTTAATTAATAAATTATTTGACAATAAAAAAAATTCATTTCATTCATATTTTATTTTTTCGTAACAACCGTTTGAATGTAATAAACTTATAATTCAATTATATTCTTATTCAATTCCAAAATTGATTATCTCTTATTTTATTTTATTCTAATATACCACTCATGACGTTAAGTGTTTTGATTAAATTTTCTTTTTCTTAAAATTACAATTTCATGTGCTTTTTAACTAAAAAAATTTGTAAAAACACTTGACACACCCAACCACAAAAATATCTTTTCCATTTTTTTTTTCATAATTCATAGTATTTGTTTCTTCAACATCTTGAAACTATATATCTCATTTTCAAAATAATTCTTATCCCAGAAAACTAGACAATCAGATTTTTTTTCAACATATTACAAATTTAAAAATAATATATAGTTTAAACTATTTTTTTTTAATCTACACGCAATATGTGTGCGCCGGTTGTTGATATTAATAATTTGATATAAAAAGTGTGATTATATTTAAATTTGAGTACCAAATTGGAGGACATGAGAAAATCAAGTTGGTGGTAGAATATTAGAAATGAGCTGCTGCCGCCGAAAGTGGTGGAGCTGCTGAGAGCAAACACCATTGCAATAGTCAAGCTGTTTGACGCAGACCACTTGCTCTCGACTCACCGTCCGGTTCCAATATTCATGTAACTTTCGGCCGTCCCTGTCGGGGATCACATCCAAATCAAACCAAACAGTATCAGGTTTGACCTTCGCTAGTTTAAGGTTGTTTGAAGCTCGAACTCGATTCGAGCTTCTATTATCATGCTCGAGCTCGATTTGTCTTGAAATAACTAAGCTCGAGAAAAGTATGAACTCGAACTTGATTCATTAATAGCTCTTTTGTCATGTTTATGAAGTCGTGATCGAGTTTGATTCATTGATAGTTCTTTTATCATGTTTAACAAGTCTAGGTTGAGCTCATCTCGTTTTCGAACTTGTAAATTATAGAATTGAGCTCGAGTTTGAGCTTGTTAAAAATTATATATCTATTAACTAATTTTAAATCACACATAAAAATGTAAATTAAATTATACATAACCAAAACGACAAAAATAATAACTAAAAAAACATAAACTCAGTATGTTATTGAACATCCCAAAATGATACATCTAGCATCCATGTAACAAATATTCGTCATACACTGATATCACTATATAAATACTAATTTGTAAAGTTACTCAACGTGTATATGACTTGGTGATGCAAATTTTTTGGGGAAAAAAATAAGTTGGTGTATTTCTATTAATTAATTGTATTTTAAAGAACATTTTAGTATAATGATATGCAATTAAGATTAAAAACGTAATTGTGACTATGTGGCGTAAATTCATCTTTTTTTCAACTATGTTCTGTGTTCAATTCCTTCCAATGACATTAGTACTAATATTTTTATTTTTCAACTCAACAAATGAGCCAAGTTCGAGCTTATGAGCCACCTAAATGAGTCGAGCTCGAGCTTACGAGCCACCTAAACAAGCCGAATTCGAGCTCGCGAGCCTATTATCGAACATGTTTGGGAGCTCACGAGCCGAATATCCTTAGTCTTGAGCTTGGTTTGATTAAATTTTCAATCTTGAAATCGAGCTTGAGCTTGGCTTGATATGATTAACAAACGAACTCAACGAGCTTTTTATCGAGCCGAGCTCCGAATAGCTCGCCAATAGTTTGGTTCATTTACATCCCTACTCCCTATTCCATGCTGCTCAACCTCAACTCTTCTTTGAAGGCTGCCGAGAGCTAAGTTCATGATAATCTCACCCGCTTCGTCTCTTATGGCACTTCCAGGGTCCTTATCGAGTGAGTAATTCATCGCACCCCCCCTTGCTTTTAATTGTTGTTGTGCCCTGACTTGTCATGCACTTGAGTGGGTTGAGTGCATGCATTCTTGTTAGAGTAGATGTCCTGCAAGCTAACGGTTGGCTAGAGAATTTATTGACTCAAGTGTAATAAACAATATTTAGTTTAATATAATTTAATTTCTCATGGTTTCATTTTATTTTATCTGTATACTCATGCAATCAACATAGATAAAATTCTTGATTATACTTTAATACAAATTAATCGTAATTCGATCTTGAAATTTATTTGTAAACATTGTATATTCTAAATTCGTTCCTGGTCGATTCAGCCGCCTAAAACAAGGATAAAAGTCGCTTGAGATTCAGACTAGCATCTGTGATGTTGTGTGCCGTGTTTCATGATAAGAACATAAAGATGTCCAATCATACGATGATTGTACCGAACAATCCTCCCTCGAACTTTCCAAGTGGTTATCATTCATCGAGAAGAAAAGTCTATGGTTGTGATTGTACATGATTAGTCCTTATGACCCGGGACAACACTGATGCTCTACATATTAGGATTGTTCTTTGACTCGTTTACCGACTTCGCAAGGGTCACAAGGTGGTGAGGTCGGGTGCAATTGCAACATATGTAGGAGCCAGTGAATTGTAGTCAGGAATTCACCGCTCACCTACGGGTGTGAATATCCTATGTGATCTAACTAAATAATATTGCATAAAATCTCTGGCCAGAGTGTGAGATGTAAATTAGGGAAGGGGTTCTCTAGTTCCATCTCAAATTTTCGAGAATCCTCTTACAATTTTCTCTCAAAATTTCGGTCACCTTGAAAGAAAATTAAGGGTTGAGCCGGCTCTCGAATTTTGATCTCAAACGAAAAACTCTTATAAATTTTCTAGTGCAATTTAGAAGATGAACAATCATTTCAGTCGTGGACTTGATAGGAGGATTAAAGAAAGGTTTTTGAAGAAAGTTCGTAGATAAATTCAACAAGAGCTATATCCACCAATACCGGATTAGTTGGAGCCGAGTGAATTAATTCACTAAATGTATAACTTCTAACGCCCTATGAAAGTTTTTTTTATTTAAACCATACGAGTGTCTGAAGAAAATTTTAAATGTCAAAATAAAATTTTAAACTTCTTCTGCGATTTGGATACGAGAAAACCATTAACCCAACAATTCTTGTGATTTCTTGATTTTTAGTTATCAATTATTGGTGATTACGGGATGAAATGGCGGAAGATAGGTCTGAAGTAAAATATTTGAGAGAAACTAAGCAATATTTCTGATCATAAAGCTATGTGGAAATAGGTTCATAAATTTCTTTGTGATGGAAACTTTCAAGATTATATCAAGAGTTACTCTCAACCTTTCGGCAAACGCAAGTGATGCCATTTTTGTGTTTCAGAAAACTAATTAAAATGTCGTGTTGATCTCTTACTTGGCTATGATAAGTGCTTTTCTGTTTATAACAAAGAGTATGTATAGTTGTATACTTATACCTGATATTGTGTTCATGATTTGAGCTTCCAACAATCCTATTTATCCATACGGATTAATCGAATCCACTTTGGGACATTTATTGTATTCATTTCATTTCCGTATCCCCCATGCTTATTAGGAATTTGCAATGGCTAAAGCATCGTATGAATGTCTTTTGCTTCTTTATCTTGAATTTGCTCATGTCAGTTAACTTGTTCCAGTTACATCGCTGTTGGAGACGAGCCATTCCTTCAAGTTATGGTGAGCAATTCTATCCATTTGCAGTAGAAGCAGCTGCCAGCGTCCAAGTGGCTTTATTTAAAGCTAACATTGGTGAAAAGGTTAGTTAATGTTGTAGTTCCCTGCAGTTTCGGTGCGTTCCGTTCAGAATCAGGTCTGCATCAAATGGACAATTCAGGCCTGATGTCAACAGAACCGTGATCGAACTTCTCTCGTTTCTAAGCAAAAACCGATCACCTTTTGTTTCCAGAATTACCTCGAAAACAAGAACATTTCTCTTATTTTGTTGCAGATTGTCATGGTTCAGCCAACATATGCTATGTTTATGGAGCCAAAACAAATCTTTATTATAAAGAAAAAATTACACGAGTATATAAAACACTGAATATTTCACAATCTCAACTCGAATATAACCAAGAAAATAATTTCTCAAACTCACTAAAAAATAACACTCAATTTTTCTTTTAATTTGAGTTGCTCTCTTGAGCATGTGATACTATATGTGAAGTGGTAAGCGGCCTATTTAATCAAATACGATAGCTTTAGTAAAAAAAGATTTGTTGTATGTTTGAAATTTTCTTCACCAATCATGTCATCATGTCATCCACCTAACATTTCTCTCATTTAAAGACTTGATTTCAACCATATCTTCACAACATTGATGTAACAACTCATATATCCTCTCTTATACTTGCAGTCCGATTGAATCTGAACACTTCATAGCATATCAACTCGATTTTTACATCAAAGAATCTTCTCAAGCATCAATATTTCATATTCCAAAACTGATATGACGAAATGATATCGAACCTGAATATGCTTTGTTCTAATATGATAAACAATATTTTTTGCTAAAAGAATAGCATTTTGACTGTCATAATGTATCGTGTTATTATCAAGCTTCTGACCCAATTCCTCTACAAATGACCTCAACCATATCATCTATTTGCTAGCTTCTGTAACTGCAATATATTCAGCTTCAATAGTCGAAAACACAATTATCTTTTGTAGTTTGGATACCCAGCTTACTATTGTACCACATAATGTGAATATTCCCACTGCATGTGCTATGCCTGGTCTTATGTATATCATTGCATACATGAGACTTTCAACAGCAGAAGCATAAGGAACCTTGTTCATATAAGCCTACTCATGCTCCATCGATGGTGATTGTGTTTTAGTTAGTTTGAAATGACTAGCCAAATGAGTACTCATATATTTAGCTTCATTTATATTAAATCCATTAATCATCTATTTCATGTACTCTTCTTGAGATAACTTCAAGATTTCATTCACCCGATTTCTAAATAGTCTCATTCCAATTATTTGTTTTCCAGCACCCAAATCCTTCATAACAAATTCTTTTGATAACTCTTTATCGAGTTTATCAATCTTCTCTAGACAAACTCTTGCTATCAACATATCATCTACACATAGTAGTAGAATGATATAAGAGCTATCAAACTTCTTCACATAATGAACAACAGCGATCATCCTGACACCTCAAAAACCATTATTAGTCATGAATCCATCAAAATTCTTGTACTACTGTCGTGGAGCTTTTTGGAGACAGTACACTCTTGTGAAGTTTGCACGTCATTTTCTCTTTTCCTCGTACTTCACTGTCCCGTGACTGCTTCATATAAATTTTTTCATCTAAGTTGCAATGAATAAACGTCATCATTACATCCAACTGCCCCAAATGTAAATATTATTTTTTTCTAATACGAGTACAATCCTTATAGTAATTAACTTAGTCATTGGAGAGAAAATCTCAGTTTAATCAATGTCTTTCTTGTGTTGAATTTGTTTTACAATAATTCTTGCCTTGTACCGTTTGCTTTCATGATGTTTTTCTTTTAACTGATACATCCACTTGTCATATAATATCTTTTTGCCTTGCAGAAGTTCTGTCAACTTTCACGCTTAGTTGGATGACAGTGAATTCATTTCATCTTTCATGATTAACTCTCACTTGGTTGAATCATTAATTTGCATGGCCTCTTCATAGATCTCTTGCTCACAATGTCTTTCAGCAAAATATAGTGAAGTGCATGGGATCATCTATAAGATGATCTAATTGTTCTCAAAGATCTCCTCAGTTCAATCACCGAAGTCTTTAAGTCATCATCCTGTGCAGTTACTTCATCTTCATGATTACTGATTTTCAATTCATTCACAAAAATATATGTCAATGGCACTTCATCGGTCTTCTTGACTTCAAGACATTCATCTCCGACTCTAATGATTGAATTGTCTTTGTACAATACTTGCGCATTGAATATTACATCTCTGCTCCGAATAATCTTTCGATTTTGGTCATCACGAAAATGATAACCAAAATCATTATCTTCAAAACCAATAAAAAAATATTTTTTTGATTTCGAATCAAGTTTTGCTCTGAATCAATATAAACATAAAATAAACATCCAAATACTTTGATCTGATTAATTCAATTTTTCGAATTATCATAACAAAGTTCAGAGGCAGAAAACATCGATACAAAAACTCTGAGAAAGCAGAAATATATCAATCTGATTAATTCAACTTTTCGCTTATCCAATTTTATCCAAATTTGATTAATACTTCTGAACCATCCCATAGGATCCCCAAAAAAAAAAATCGTCAGACTGGATGTTGACAAAAGATAGGCCAGGCCCTATTGGCAAGAGGCTCTCGTCTCAAATTATAGTTGTAACACAACAAAGTGACGCACAAAATAACTCGATACTCTCCGAAGAAAGAGATAAGGGGAGACAAAGTGCAACACATTTTTTAACAGCCAAGAGAATTGTCAGGGTTCCCCGTCTCTTCTGCATGCTGTAGTAAAGTTTCAAATATCAAATATTTACATTTCGTACACAAATAATTCCTTCTTAAAAAAGAATTCTTCATACAAAGTGTGTTATAGCGAAGCAGTTGACTAAATCAGTCATAGATTCTATAATTGTGTATTCACGGATTTTGTCAAATCTTTTATCGTCGCGCACATGCGAGTCCAGCGAGGTCCAAGCCCCCTACAATACGTGTACGTGATACAGCAATTTAGACTAGAAAATAATAAAAGGAAAGAGGGGGAAAACCCTCAATGAGACTTTTCACCCTTGTACATGTTTTACAGACTTGGAAACCTAAACAAAACAAAGAAATATTATTGTCATCCTTGTTTGGGACTAATTAACAAACACGAACTCATTCCTTTAGTTCAGGTGGCCATTACCAACATAACAAGAATTAATAACACAATAATTCTTATCAGTTCAGATGACCATCACACAAATTGCTAAAATTAATAATCTGAACTAATTCCTCTTCAATTTTTTTTTTTAAAAAAACTGAGTAATCCGAACTATTCTTTTAGTTCAAGCAAGCCTATGCAATCACATGGGACTCCAACACAATGAGCAGCTCAATAGTCATCTCATATGATGCTCACAAGAAAGAGGTGGAAGCAATAAGAAAAACAGTTTTTGGTTCACCAATGGATTGAGGAACAAGTAACTTGATTCAGTAACCCGCATCATAAAAATATGGAATCCACAAATCTCATATTCGCCCACGAGTCACAAATAAGGTAGTTGACGATAATAGTTCCTTGCTTACTAGCAGATAGAGTTTTAAGTAATTCAAGTCATTTTAGATCTAGACATTAATGTTAGGAATCTGTAATAAGCAAGAAGACAAAACAAAATGGACTGCCTGTAGAGAGATTGTGATCATGCAACTTCAGAAAGCAACTCACCTGACAAGTTCAACTTACCATTTGCAGCAGTTTGGAGAATATCCACTTCCCTCTATAAAAACATTAACACACCTCCAATTAATCCCAGGCCATACTAAAGAACTCCTCACTAGTCTTAAAATGGACGTAGAATGGAGAAAAAAGGTATTGCTCAGGGTAATGAACAACCTACCTCTTAGTCTCCAGTCAGGGAACAAATCCATGCAAGGAAAAAAAATTAAAAACTCTTCCCACCACAAATATAAGTACATAAAAGGCTGCCACAAAAGTCTAGTACGGACGAGAACGGTTTCCTCCGTGGTAATTTCTATCAGGACCAGAACCACCATCTCTATAGTTGTCTCTACGTCCACCACCATAGTTGCCTCTACCACCACCACTGTTAAGAAAACACAAGATAACACATCAAACTCACACGGCAATAAAGACTTAATTTATTTCATGACAGGCCAAATCCACGAGCAGAAAGAAGAAAAATTTATATCCATCTCAAATGAGAACTCATAAAATCATGATCATGTAGGCATCAAACAATGATTCAATGCAAATCAACATCACATCGCAGAAATGGCATAAAAAATTGCTCGACGAAAATAAAGATCATGGTAAGTTCTCACGAACTGGTGAAAGGCATTGTCTAAAAGTTAAGAACAGTGAAAGGACATCAAATAGAATCAATAACCAACCAAAATAAAAGCCACAAGACAAATCTTTTTCCCTAAAATAGAGGTAGAAATGCCTATGTGAGTGCCACACCAAACAGTTAACTAGAACAAAAACAAAGGTGCAACGATTCAATAAAAAAAGAATTAAAAAGATGAAAAGCTTAAAATCCAAGTGAGCCAAAACAGCCCATTCCAATGTGACTAAATGGACCCCTCGTAACAAAAACACTGGATGTGAAAGAACCCATTCACACAAGTTTAGTCCTGGATCATCAATAATAAAATCACAACTAAATGTAACAAACACTACCCCTTCTCAGTTATATACAAAGAAGAAAATGAGGCTCAATGAGAATGGGAACTGCGGTAACCTAGTCTTATTCTTGTCAGGAATCATTTCCGTCAACTCCCCACAAATACTCAAAAAACAGAAACTCGTTAAAGAGCTAGAAATAATCACTGTCCTCCAGAAATAAAAAACCGGGATCAAAGTTTATAGCAAACAGCACAAAGCATAAATATGAACCCTTCATGTCAAATCCAAACAGCCACAGTTCACATGCAACTGCACATATGGATAATTTTATCGTCACCAAAATCATGTATGCCAGTAACCCAAGCAAATAGCACAAAGCATAAATGTGAACCCTTCATGTCTAATCCAAACAGCCACAGTTCACATGCAACTGCACAAATGAATAATTTTATCAACAACAAATTGTGTATGCCAGTAACCCAAATGCACCTAGGCATTTATCTGTAAACTCCACTTCACGATGCTGGTAAACACTAAATGATTAAATGTTAAGTTGACAAGTCATACATAACAGTGGGTAGATTTAAAACTGACCCCATGTAAGTGCAATAAAATTGGCCAAACAAAAGTGATGATGAATTAATTAATGTTATGAAATGATTTTTAAATAATATTTCCAGCCTCCATAAATAAAAAAGAATGATAATTCAAATGGAAGACGAAGGCGTAATAGACAACCCATATTCGAGGAAATATCAACATACCCAGAACCATAAGTAGGAGCCTTTGGAGTAGATTTTTCTGCCATTGAAACTTTAATTTTGTAACCTCTCATGTCATGCACTGTTGAGGAAAAAACAACAGAAAATATAAAAAGAACAAAACAAAGAATTTTCACTCCAAAGAAAACCGAGTTAAGATCATACTGTTGAAAAAACCACCAGCAGAATGTGCTGCACATGGATCTTCATAAGACAAAACACCATCACCTTTGTTGTTTCCTTGTTCATCAGTATATAATTTTATGCTCCAGGGCCATTGGTCCTTGTAGCCTCGCTTTTGCTTAATTCTTGCAACCTATTGTCACAGAAAAGACTCAAAATTTTCAAGCAGCTTCATGACTGCCTTTAATACATATTCCTTGTTGGCAAAATAAAGCAAATGCAGAAATAATTATGAATAGTTCTTTCTATACAACCCAGAAGGGACAACTACGAAATAATTACATAGTACTTTAACCAGGAAAAACAATCAAACTCTAGTGCATCAAGAAAGGTTGGACTGACTAATCATAGATGACGCAGTAATATAAATGTATACAGCTACAACACCTTCAAATTAATTGCACAACCTGCAACAAAAATTTGCAAATGTTTGTTTAATGGAAATAAGATAAAGAAATTTCTTTACTTGGCCAATACTTCCAAACAGTTCTCTAAGCTCTTCAGTTGTGACATCAGGGGGCATATTTGATATATAAATTCTGGCATTATCACAGGAATCCCCACAATTTTCATCACATGGTTTGGCCTTCTCAGGAGCATCCACCGCTAACCCAGCATAACCTCCATCTGGGTTTCGATGACCCCCACCATATCCACTTGACGGACCACTTCGTCCACCACCACGCTTATCACCAAATGAGTCACCACCATAACCAACTGAAGCACCATATGATGGAGGATATGAACCAGGACCCCCAGAATAGCTAGCAGGGGGAGGAACAGCATCGGGAGCATAACTAGGGTTCCCACCATATGTATTTGGAGGTGGAGCATAACTTCCACCAGCACTTCCATGAGATGGGGGAGGAGCAAGAGCAGCACCCTGTCCATAACCTCCAACATCCCTCCCTTGGTTACCACCATAAGATCCACCTCTACCACTTCCACCATCATAGTCATTACCACCGCGGCCACTGCCACCATCAAAACTGTTACCTCTGCCACCTCTTCCACCTCGATTGTCCTCGTAACCCCCACCGCTTCCACCTCTAGAATAACCGCCGCCGCCACCTCTACCCCCACGATCATCGCCACCATTAGGAGAAGGTGCACCACATTTGTTGCACTCGGTTCTTCGAGCAAAGTTCACATTTCCACAGCTATATTCATAGATCCAGAATTAATTACAGTTAACAGATGAAAAGGCTCAAACATCAAAATCTAGTTTTCAGCCTCTCAAAACATAATACCATGACCGGCATACTTTAACTACTAGTGAATCAAAGAACTACAAAGCATCCATAAAATTTCACTGTAGCTCGAAAACATCGATACCCCTTAGCATGGTTGTTAAAGGTTGCTTCGCATAAACTGTGACATTATAACACAGATGGGAACTGGGGGCTGCTCAAAATCAAGCTCTGCCTCCAGAAGCATGGATATTAATTTCCAGAATTCTATCAACACACTATTCGGATGGAGGACCCAATCACTATTTCCTTATCAAACTAAAATTGTGCTACTTTACAGTATAGAGTAGTTCATAAAATAATTTCCGAGCTAACAGGAGATGCCAGGTTTTTCCCTTGTTCAATTCCCTTCATAGTATCAACACCAAATATTTTCACAAACGCGAAATAATAATCACGGAAATATACTTGAAATCAAGTTAATCAACAGGTAAACTGTATTACCTTTGATTAGGACATCGCCAATCACCTTCCCTGCCGCTGCCCCCACCACGGCCACCTCCTCTACCGCCGCCTCCCCCTCCACCGCGACCCCCCCGATCACCTTGATATCCCCCACCACCACCACCACCACCTAAAACCACAGAATCCCGTCACAGTTAACAAAATCGAATACTGAAGAAAACATAACGCTTAAATTAAATTAAATTAAATATCCTAAATTTATGAATCAGGAAATCTTTGAGACTAACTACGCATGCATATATCAATACCTCTATTACCGCTGTACCCACCGCCACCTCGTCCACCGCCTCTGTTGCCGCCGTAGCCTCCACCTCCACTATTTCCTCCATAACCACCATATCCTCCACCTTCAGAGCCACCATAACCCCCGTAACCTCCTCCCATGGCCGGTGCCGCAGATCCACCACCTTCCTGTCCATACATGTCAGACATCCTCTAAATCTACTAAATAAATATAAATTCAGAATTATTTTCGTAAATTGACAGAGTTGTAGAGTTCCTTGAGACGAGAAAAAGGGGGCGTGAAGATAAACTAGGGTTTCTTTCCCATATGCGTTCTTATATGCGCTCGATAGATGTTACCACAGGCAGTTCATTGACACGTTTATCACTGGCTTATATATATACCAGTTACTCTACACGCGTGATAGATGTTATCATAGACAGTTCATTGACACGTTTATCACTGGCTTATATAAATACTAGTTATTCTCCACACGCATGTGTGTACAATCTTTTTCATTATTATTGATGGACTAAAGGGAAATTTGACAAATTATGGAGATACTAAATTGATATTTGAATTGTTGAAAAAATAAAAATAAAAAAAAAGTGTGTGTTGAAATTGAAAAAAAACAAAAGTGTAATATTAATATCATATAAGGATAAAATTGGAAGATTATAAAAAACAAAAACAAAAGCGTAATATTAGTATCATATAAGGGTAAAATTGAAAAAAAAAGTTGGTGTCCTCTCTAGGTAGTTATTAACTATCATGTCCTCACACTTAATAATATAGTATAGATAATACTAGTGAATCGACACACGCGTTGCGTGCTTGTATAATATTTTTTATTGTTCATTTAATTTATATTTAAATGATGATCAAAATATAATTATAAGAAATAGTGAGGACTATACTGTAATTTTGATATATAAATTAAAAAATAAATTGAAAAATAAAAGAATAAAAAAATTAATTTCAGTAAAAATTGAACCTATAATCTAAACTCCAAAAAGCAATGACTTTATCCACTGAACTACATATAACTTGCATTAAAATTTTAACATTTTATTAATATATATAATTATTAAAACAGACCATGACACCAAAATTAATTACTCTAAGTGTCTCAGACTTAATAGAATAGTATAGATAATAATTAAATGAATTATCATAATTTATTCATTAAACCGTCTAAACTTAACACGGATATTATATATTAAATAGATAATTGTACATTATCTACATGAGATAATATGAACAAAACCGCTATTTCTATGCTTTTCTTTTTAGATGCGATTCGATTTGATGAACACGGGTTACAACTCTGAAAAAAGGGCGACAAAAATCCAATTTTATGGTTTTTTTTGTTAAATATTAATATTAAATGAATATATGTGTTACAGTAATATGTATCTTCTCACCATCCCCATAGTGTATGAGACAAATGTATTCATTTCGATTAGGGTCGTATTCTATGGTCATGATTTTACCATATATGTCTTTGTCATTCCGTCGAAAATCGATTTTACGGTATAAATGCTTATGACCTCCCCTTTATACCTTACAATAATGATTCTTCCGGCATTACGACCTTTACCACAATGATGTTGTTCATAGATCAAATTCGAAATATAATTTACTGCATTAATTTGAGATTAAATATGAAACGCAATCTAGCATAAACAAATAAAAATAAAGAGCATAAACTCTTACAACTTTCTAAATCGAAATTGTCACTCAAAATGTATGTACTTTTTAAAAAACTAGAGATTATTACTGTATCGGATGTTTATTACACCCATATCAATATCGTGGTCTGTGGCTGACGCGTTGCAGATTTTTTTAGGAGAAAAAAGTTTTTTTGAACTTCCTGACCTCGTATATAATATAATATATATAACACACATATATATATAGATGTTTATTACACCCATATCAATACTATGGTCCATGGCTGATGCGTTGCAGATTTTTTTAGGAGCAAAAAAGTTTTTTTGAACTTCCTAACCTTTTATATATATATATAGTATGTATTATTGAAATTGTGACATAAATTTATGAGTTTGTGGTCTCAATAAATTTTAATTTTGCATATTATTTATATCATATGTAAGACATGAAAACTAAAACAATAAATGTAGGTACAGATCGTTGATATTATAGTACGAATGTACAAAATTTAATTATCAACTGAATCAAATAATATATATAATTATAATTGTATGAAATATTAACAAATTTTTTGTCAATAAGTTACATATTAATGAATTAAAGTACAAATATGTATCTCTGGTAACAAACGACTTAAAATGAGTATCAATCAACTTAAATTGGATATAAGTAATATAATTTTGGATTTTTAAGTCATGTGAGTTAGAAATTAGAAAATACAAAGATTGAAATATAACTCACATTTGTAATTATATATTGAATCCCGATTAATAACATTTTTTTCTCTTTTCAATTTATAGAACAAACCACTTGATAAGTCCAGTACTTGTCCGTAGTTGTATCAATATCTAAGTTTCTTATATGTTACATGCTCAATTTTTTTGGAATGTGCACTACCACTTCATGTCAATTTCATTTCCATTTCTTTACATATGTTAGTGTATCATTATGTTTGGAGCAATAATGTTCTGCACCTTATTTTAATTTCCATAGCTAAAAATCGTTTTTGATCAGCAAATAATAAAAAAAAAAACCCATAATGTATGAGAATCGATGCTTACTTCTGAGTTAGTGGATAAAATAACATTCGATCAATTATCATGAGTTTAATTATTCCGTTTTAGCACTTTATTGGACGAGCTTGCCAAATATGATTTGTGCAATGTGAATTATCTGGTCAATGTGGTTTACAGGCTACTACGTTAGTGTAAAGATTCATCGAAAGATAGCGGTTGTGTGTTCCCGTCATAAAATAATAATAAAGTAAAATCACTACTCGAATTATATCTAAGTCCATTAACAATTATGAAATCATACATGTATACAACTGTACTCTACTCTGGTATCTTACAAAAACCAGTCAACCGAATTAACTAGACATGCATATTGTTTAACCAATATTTTAATACTGTTTATTATAATTTCCTAAAATTTCATAAAAGGTAAATTATCTTAAAAATTGAATTAAACATGTCACTCATATGAGTCATCATGTTTATTCGATAAAATCGGAACTGATCGAAAACGGAACCGAAGCAATGTTTCGGTTCGGGTTCAGAAATTCAGATAGTCCGTTTTGTGTGCTATTTAACGAGGTCCCCTTCAAATTTTCAACGGCAACTACTTTCTCAAATGGCAGAAGCTACTCATGTGAATCAGCAAATCACCTTCTTCCGCTCGCAAATTCATAAGCGCAGGTAAGATTATCTTTCGCTCTGATCTCACTCTGCAGATTTTATTTGACTTCAGCTGCAGCGATCGAATTGTAATAATCGCTTGAATCGGATTTGTATCAGTTTTGACGAAGAAACTGTTCATATTCTGGAATTGATTTTAGCCTCTAAGGGCGTTGAATCTCTTATTGGAGTCAGATCTGCCTTGAAGCAGTTTATGAGATCCGAATCTCTATCCATTGTTCGAGAAATCGCGGAGGAGCCTGTTGAGCGGAAGCTTATTTGCGCTGATTTCTTAATCCGTGTTTTTGCTCTTATAGGTGACGCTGAGGTAATCGGTCCATCGATTAGCAATATTATCGCACAACAGCTATTGTCGTAAATAAGAACATGTATACTCGTATGGCTTATTCGTTCAGTTTACTATGAATTCATACGGTGGCAACACTTGACGATACTAATAGTTTTCATACCACAGTTTCATGCAATGGAGTGCAGCCACTATTGACATCGAGTGATGCAGAGTAGTTCTTTAAACTTGGGGTGTTTTTTAGTACCATTATTTTTCACACGCTCTATTGCTGCGGCACAAAAGATATGTGCAGGGGTTGCACATTAAGTAATAATTGTTCTTTCTAAAATGCTTTATATTTTGGAATTTGGATCAATGGCTCAATTATTGATTTTGGTGTTTTTTAATTTGATTTTCTGTAGAGTTGCTTGGCATTGAGATATGAAGCTCTGGTTATGCGAGAACAGAAGATCGCGACTCACCCCGGGCTTCAAGTTTCTTCCGAAGAATGGCAGACCTTGGCTGAACATTTGATTGAAAAGGGCTTCTATTCTGTTGCAAACAAGGTATATGGTGTGATCAAATTCTTGAGACTGGAACACTATATCTAGGTAGCATCAGTCACTAGAATTACACTACATTACCAAATCTATTGGAAGTGAAAGATATTACCCATCCTTTTCATTTTGACATAATAGTTTCTTATTCATTGCTCCAAAAATTTTTTAACTGTGCTTCCTTGTTTCACATTTAAAACTGTACGGCTCATATATCTATCAAACGTGTAATCTCTATTGAAAATTAAAATAGCATAGAGTGGTGACTAGTTAACATCGCCATTACATAATATTTGAGTCCAGTGATCGGTGTGTCATCACTCTGTTGCAAAATTTACGTCCATGTATTATAAATGAAATGCAAAATAATTGAGTCACTTTTGGGCAATAGACACTCAGTCACCTAAGAGAATGTGGCAATTGAATGGATCTAGGGTAGACTGCAGAGATTAGAGACCAGTGTCCCTGGTAAACAAATTATAGTGAGGATTATGTTTTGACTGACTAGTTATGTGCATTTCACACACACACACACACACACTCTGTTTTTACATGTACTCAAACAAAACTTAAATTCAAATTAAGTACTGCCACTGACTTTGAACAAGAATTAAATAAACCTCGAAGTTAATTCGTATTTTAAACTTAGTTCTCACTTCATCTTTTTGACAGATGTTTCTTCATGCTGAACATTGAGCATCTGATTCATTCAGTTCCTATTGTTTGGTATTGTGTGACTCATTTGAACTTCTTACCGAGAAGCTGTAGCCAGAAAGTTAACAGCTAGACGATTTTAGCTTTTGCTTTTTAATTGCAGGTGTGTGACAAAGCTCTGATTTGCCTCAAGGCGTATCATGTAGCAGATTCTAAAGCAGAAGAATTCTTGCAGGACGTGCATGCCATTAAGAAAATCAAGGGACTAAAGGATGCAGCTGTACTATCAATGTCTTCACAATCTGGTATTTAAATTATCTATTTTGATGTTTCAAAATAGAAATCACCAGCAGTCAGCAATTTTTTTTGTAATACATAAAAGAGTAACTTATAATCTTTTCCAAGCCGAAAACTCTAACTATTATTACCAGACCTCTCCTCATCTTGCAAATCATGAACGTTCACCCCTGGAAACCTCCCAATCATTCACTCAATTACCTTCATTACCAACGATAAAGATACGCTCCAATTTCAGATATAATGATGATGATGATGGTGATTAACACTCCATTTGTCTCTCACTTGAAATTTTAACTCCCAGTGGTCATCAGCAATGAACAGTCCATTTGACTCTCACTTGAAATTTTAACTTCTACTAATCTTATTTCAATATCAATATCTAAAAATTAGCCTCTTAATGGATGAATGTCATTACTTCCATATATGTTATTTGAATGTCAAATAAAAAGAAAGTGCTCCTGATTTGATGAAGAACTTCGCTGTCTTACGCACAGCCGTCTAAATGAAATACAGAAACTGTCTTATTCAGTCGACGGAGTTTAATCCTCGAACAATTGAATAACTTGAAATTTTTGTCTCACCAGTAAAAGTTAAAGATAATGGATTTCTACAATTATGATGTTTGTGATGATTCAGTCCAGGCGATGGCAGCAGAGTACCTAAAACAGAAAACAGTCGAGGAGAGCACACAACACGCTATAACCTCTATTGGGACGCAATTCTCAGGAAGCTCAAGGTTTAGAAGTGGGATCAGAAAACGTAATTTTCTTAGATTGAAACACTCCCAGTCTCTATGAGACTTCTTTGAAAGCAAGAAGTTCAAATCTGAGCTACTTCTCTTCTGCCATTGATCTCTTTATTTTTTATTTCAATTATTTTGTTAGGGAAAGAGCCGTTCCTTATCCCTCATGTTATGTTATGCAGGTTTAAGGCTTTGTTTATTTGGCTGTCTTGACATCTAGTTTATCTTTCTTGTGCATGTGTTTGGGATCCATGTCAAGATGTTTCCTGTAAGTATGGATAAAAATAACCATTTTTGTAGCTTAGAATTTTATAGATACTATTAATTCGTAGCGAACTGTACACTAATCTTTGTTAGTTACTTGTCAGATGATTATTCAAATGTTAACCATTGGAAAGAGAACGAAATAAAATTTCAACGTGTGAATGATTTGGGGCGAAAGAAATAAAGTGCAGGTGAAATTTTAGCTAACTAAAAAAACTGAACTTAATCATTGGATAAAAGTTTGAATATGTTATGATCAGATTATTCTTTTTAGCACCCTTGCATGGTTTTGGTATAACCCTGCTGCCCCTACACGGCAGGATGCACGCATCACACAAGTCAAATTATTCCAAGATCTTAGGATGTGATTGAATTGATGGATTTGATTTAGAGGAAGGTGATTGATTTGGAGAATGATTCTAGTAGGATATTTCGAATGACACTAATATCGAGTCTATTAGACATCTCCAATAATTAATATTGAAATTTTTTAACTTGATATATAGTGAATTTGAAGTTCACTTGAATTTTGTTCATCCAAACAAGTTGAGGGATATAAAATCCATTATAATTTCAAATCCATCAATTCAGCCACATAGTTTTGGAGAACTAACTGGTCCAACACGGAGTTAGCTACTTGCTTCAACTCTAAACATCTCGAAACTCTGATTAATTGATTTGGAATTATATTTTACCTCTGAACTAGGCACCTCTTGTCTATCCGTCTATATCAGTTAATTAGATCAAGTTTAAGGTAGAAAGAAGAGTACATCAAATAATAAAACAAAAACACATCATATTTTTAAGTACATTTTTGAAAAAACGTTTTTCAGAAAACATCGGGAATAGATCAAAAGGAGCTAACATAATTCAGAAAATTCTAAATAATTGCTAAATGCCCTGAAATTTACGATTACGCAACTATACGGACAATTGCAAAATCCTTTTATATAATTAAAGAGTGTTTGTAATAGCTTCTACTTATTTTGAAGTGATTCTTTTAAATATTATAAAACAGCGAGGCAGAAGCACAAGTAGAAACTAGAGTATTAGCAAATAAAAGTACAAAGCTAATACAAGCTAAAACTTGAATACTTTGAGAAAAATTACTTGCAAGCTTAATTTTTAGTAAAAAAAAATAGCAATATTCTTACATATATAATACTTATCTCTTTTAATTATCTAAATTTTTACATTCATATTATCAACAATGTATTTATATAATTATTATTACACTTAAATATATTGTATCAAAATTAATTTATCTTGTTATAATATTAATGTTTGAAAATTTATATAAGATTAATATAAATTATAAGAAAATTGCAAAATATTGTTTTTAAAAATAAATATTTGTGAAAAAATATGATTGAAATTTTTTAAATTCCATTAGAAACTCTTAAAAAGTCATATATAAATAAACTTAAAATTTTAAAAATCTCCAAAAATATTTACAAAAAAAAGAAGTGAATTTGATATAAATGTATGGTAAAAATAATTGAGAACAATTGTAGAATATAATATATTTTTTAAGGATACAGATGTAAAATTATAAATTAAAATCATTAACAAAAAAGTAGAAATAAAAATCTACAAGTTTGCTCCTAGTTTTTGATTAAAAATTACATAAGTTGAAGCAGAAGCAGATATTCACAACACCCCAAAATACTTCCACGTGGCTAAAATATAGGAAGTGTTTCCTAAAACCTCTGCCGGTCACTCCCTTGCTATGTCAAATATGGTATGCTCTTTTTCTCAAATCAAATACCATATAATAAACATAATCTGCCATATGCTACACAAAGGAAGTCAAATTTGGAAGGATGAGATGAATAAAACATTTTTTCCCCATGCTAATTTCATGCTGCAAAAAATTCCCTAACGAATTGAACTTCATATAATATATTGAGTTGGTGATATATATTATCTCGGAGATACATACATTTTTTTATGATGTATGGATTGGATACATTTGAAACTCAAAATATAGTCTACATTTTTTTTGGGTAAAAATATAGTTTTTGTCAAATAATATGACCCTAAAATAATAGCTATGACAATTAATGTCAAAGATTGCTCACCATCCCACCGTTTTAGGGTTGGAAAACATCCACATCCCAATACTCGAATCTTCCATGTCACTAAGACGGTGAAGATGTCTGTTTTCCCCGTTTTATATTCATAAACTTGAGGGGGAGAAAATTACACAAAACTCATACTGGGGAATTTGAACACTAATAATTCGACTATATAGTCCCTTGAACTCTTTGTGATTGGTTTAGCTGAATCTTGATTTGCAGTGGAGTTGATGTAGTTAATGTGGCATATGGAGGAGAAAATATGTTAATTTCACGAGTCGGATCATTGTACTGGATATTAAAAATAACAATAACAACAACAAACTATCAAGTTTGTTCAAAATACTTCGACCTATTGTATGAATCTCAAATCTCAAACTCGATCATAGACTTTATAGGTAATTATTTATTGTCATAGATATTTCAAAACCAACGACCAAGACAAAATTGTACAACATTACATCAGTTCTTTCAAAATCTTATGTACCTTCCACATTAAACCCAAAAAAGGTCAAAAAGTTTCAACAATTATTTTTTAAATGAAAATATCAGAAGCTCATGCAATAGGGCAGTTAATTAAATATGAACCTAATATATTATATATATATATATATATATATATATATATATATATATATATATATATATTTCGTAGACATTATAGAATTGGTAGGGAAGAGAGCTGTTACAATTTCTTTGGAATGGCGTATTAGAAGCTCGAAATCATGTGATGTGCATTAAATGCGAGCTTCAGAGATTCCAGCTTAGGGTTCCCTCGCTCTTAATAAATCTTGGAGTATCGATGCATTAACCACAAGATGATGACAATTTTAGTTAATTTATGCATAGGTAGCTACTAAAATAGGGAGTAGCCGGGTTGATAAAGCAGGTAAATACGATGTCAAATTATCACGAGTTTAATTTTCTCTATCAACACTTTCTCAATCAAGACTGTCGTACATGGTTTTTCTAGTGCGGTTTATCTGACTAGTGTAGCGCAACGGGTTCTCCACCACCAAAAAAAAAATAAATATTAAACGTAATCGTGTTTAGGATATTATTCAGCTATAAAATATATTTTTTTCAAAAATAAAAAATAAATAGAAGGAACCCATTTTTGCTAGGTGAGAATTTTAACACTGAATATGGAGTATGTGTATGTAAATAGTGCAATGAATATTTTTGTTAGATGCCCCATGTGACGGAGAATAAATATATATTTAAGAAGCAAGCATAATCTAATGCATGTGATCACTTGATCATTATAATTAATATATATGATTGTGAATTAATTGTTTTCATATATATAATTTCAATTTCATTTCATGAATTAATATATATAATTAAATTTCATGCACGGGACTATATATAAAAAGGCTTTAATCACCCCTACGGCTTGTCCTCAAAATCTATCGATTGTATGGAGTTTTTTCTATAAAATAAATTGACATACAAGATCAGTGTTCTCTATATACATGTATGAAACTGGTTGTTTTACTTTTTACATGATTAATGAGATCTAAAATGGGAGGAGGATCCTGTGCTTCCTGCAAATTGCTGCGACGCCGGTGGTCGAAGGACTGCATCTTTGCTCCTTACTTCCCTCCCGATGATCCTCAAAAGTTTGCTATGGTTCACAAGGTCTTTGGTGCAAGCAATGTCAGCAAGATCTTGCAGGTATTTCTTTCTTTCTTTCTCAATATTAGTAGATGAAGTTCAAATATTGATCTTCGGGTTAATCAATTGGTCAATGATTAATATATATTAATATTTTAGTTTGAATTTTAAGCTATGGAATAATCATATAAAGATGTATTTAATATCCTCTCAAAGTTCAATTGGAGTATATGTTCTGCACTGAAGATACGTACTCAAACCCTGTAGTATATGTTTGTCTTGGAAATTTTTGTAGGAGGTTCCGGTTCACCAGCGATCAGATGCAGCGAGCAGCTTAGTATACAAAGCGAATGCAAGGATGAGGGATCCGGCATATGGATGCGTAGGGGCAATATCATATTTGCAAAATGAAGTATCGAGGCTGCAGATGCAGTTAACTGTGGCTGAAGCCGAGATTCTGATGTGCACTGATCAGATGCAACATCGAGAACAACCCGCGGTGCCGCAGCCTCAATCAGATTATGACAAACCTCTTCTCTTTGCTTCTTCCGACGACGACTTTATCCTTTGCGACTTTCAAAACTGCCATAGCTTTGCTACTACTACGATTAATTATCATGTCATGCAAGATCCCCTTCAAGAGAGAGTCCGTTTAGTGTTTATAGCTGATGCCAAATTAAATTTACAAATTTTGCTGCTAAAATGCATTTGGTCCCCATCCTCTTGGAAAAAATATTCATATTCGGGTAAATCAATATTCATAGATATGTGTTTGAGTTACTAAAAAAGTTGACAAATGGTTTAAGGGAAAAATTTGTGTGAGACGGTTTCACATGTTATATTTTGTGAGACGAATCTCTTATTTGGGTCATCCATGAAAAAATATTACTTTTATGTTAAGAATATTATTTTTTATTGTGAATATCGGTAGGTTTGACCCGTCTCACAGATAAAGATTCGTGAGATCGTCTCACAAGAGACCTACTCATGGTTTAAAGTACCCAAAAAAAAAAACATAGGTAGGCATGATGTTTGTGTTTGAGTTACTATTGAGCAACATGGTTCAAATTATTTACATCAAAAGATAATCCATTCGTACTAAAATAAAACACACAAAAATTTTATGAGACGGTATCACAAGTCAAGTTTGTGAGACATATATCATATTTAGGTCACCCATAAAAAAATATTATTTATTATTATAAATATGGGCTCGTATCATGAGTCTATCGTCTTACAAGTTATCTACTAATAATAAAAATTCGGCCCGGCCTTTGCAACAATCTCATTTAGGCTGCCACTGGATTTAATGATTTTAGATTTGAGAGAGAGATTTGATGGATGAATTCTATGGGAAAATTTGAAATACATGATTTATTATTAAAATAGAAAGGAATGAATTTCTATTCCATAGTGATTAAATAAATATTGAGACGTCCTCTAATATTAGCAGAAATAAATGGGCTAAATATCTCACAAATAGGATTTTATTAATTTGACCAAATATCTTATGCATAACTGCACCAATTGACAAATTTATAGATTGGGCTGTAAATTGGGCCATATAATTTCCACGAATTGGACCGAAAAACTGGGTAGCCTGTGCTAATGAATCATATTTAATTCGCTTTGGAAATTTTAATTTTGGTAATGAGAAATGACTAGTGAGTAGTGAGAACTGAAATAATAATAAAAAAAGGAGTGAAAATGGAAAGAGTCATTCTATATGTATTCGTATAATCAGATTTGTATAATAATTTTTATAATACAAAAAAATTTAATATAAAAATTAAATTTATCAAAATTCATGATTAATAATATGAGATAACATCGAAATCTCATTATATAATTGATATACACAAAATTTTTGTGAGACAAAGTATCGATGAAAAAAAATTAATTTTATATTAAAAATATTATTTATTATAGTAAATATGTACATATAAATATCGATGCTTTGTTGTATCTTTGGGCTTTAGCATTATGAGAATCCTGCCTATATTCAGATTAAAAAATAATATTTTTAGTATAAAAAGTAATATTTTTTCATGGAAGACCAAAATCACAAAATACGACCCGTGAAACCGTCTAACATTGTTCAAATTGAAATAACCCATTATTTACTGTTGTAGTATCGCAATTAATAAGTAACGCGTGAGTAAATCCCCAATCGTTGAAACCCTAATTTGAAAAATCCACTTTTTACAGCGACCGAATCTTCTACATTGAACACATTCCAGTTCTGACTTTTCTTCTATGTCCAGTTCACCGCCCACATGAATACCAATTTATGTTTCTAAGCCCTTGTATGGAGATAGCTTGTTGCACCAAAAATTCACTCTTCAACCCTAGACTGATTTTGGTATACGATATTTTCAATGGCAACCGACGCCTCCCCGAAGTTTCAGAAGCCCGATCTGATTCAGATGACGCAACCACAGGAATACCGTTCGGAGATCGTCGGGGAGGCGCACGATGGGCTTCACTTTTCGCAGTTCATGATAGCGGGATCAGTGGCGGGAATGGTTGAGCACATGGCGATGTTCCCGGTTGATACGGTTAAAACCCAGATGCAAGCCCTCGGATCCTGCCCAATTCGATCTGTTAGTGTTAAGATGGCCCTTCAATCTATTCTGAGATCGGATGGACTTAAAGGCCTCTATCGCGGCATTGGCGCCATGGGGCTTGGTGCTGGTCCCGCGCATGCCGTTTATTTCTCTGTTTATGAACTCTGTAAAAAGAATTTTTCTGGAGGGAATCCTAATAATTCGGCGGCACATGCCCTGTCGGGTGTTTGTGCCACTGTTGCTAGCGATGCAGTGTTTACGCCGATGGATATGGTGAAGCAGAGGCTGCAATTGAGTAATAGCCCTTATCACGGGGTGTCGGATTGCGTGAGGAGGGTGCTGAGGGAGGAAGGTTTTAGGGCGTTCTATGCATCTTACAGAACTACTGTGCTAATGAATGCTCCTTTTACGGCTGTGCATTTTACTACCTATGAGGCGGCAAAAAGAGGTTTAATGGAGGTTTCACCGGAGAGTGTGAGCGATGAGCGGTTGGCTGTTCATGCTACAGCTGGAGCAGCGGCAGGGGCATTGTCAGCAGCCGTTACCACACCTTTTGATGTCGTGAAGACTCAGCTACAGTGCCAGGTGTTTAATTTTGCTCTCGTTTCTTGTGTAAATGTTAGGCTGATGAAAGGTATGAGAACATAAGCATATTTTCTTTGTAAATTTGGCAATGTGCTCTAAATTCTTTAGTTTTGAATGAACTTGATGATTGATTAATTTGACTACAGAGTATGTTGATTTCTGTTAGTTTCCGAATTTGTGATTTTGGGCATTCCATCGAATCTTGGTTGATAAAAACCATGGTTTTGAAGAATGAAAGGATATTGATGTTTATCGACATATAATGACGGTCATCTTTTTTGTTACTTTATGCAAGTTTGTTTTTCTTTTCCTAAAAGATTTCTTGAGCCTAGTGCCAAGTTTCTTGAGATGCACTACACCTATTCTTGATCTAGTGCACTAAGAAGAAAATAAGGCAGTGACTGTAATGAATATTAACTAACTGGTTATTGTCAAATTCTTCTTATTGATTTATTTTTTAAAAAATTTGAGGAACTTATTGATTATATTTTGTACTATATATATCTTGATTACTTCTTGCTAAGTTCTTTGACCAAACTTGCTATGTTCCATAGTTCGGAACATAATAGTTGAGAGCTTGAGGAGCAATTATGTCATGAGCATTAGTCATATTGCAACATGACAAAGGTTCATGAATCATGTTTTTTTGAAGTCCCTCTGATGTGTAAATTTTCAATAAATATTCAAGGACATGTGCAAACCTATGAATACATATCATATCAATTTCTTCACGAGTTCTAGTATTCAGTCAGAGTAGAAAAAAGAGCATTATAAAGATTAAAGAAGATATCAAAAGATTAAGAAACAAAAAGATAATAGCAGTTGGTGACCTTCACTTACTTCCGTGACATGAAGCACAACTCAATTTATAAGCTAATACTTATTAAATTGGTGGAAACTGTAGCTTATGCAGCTGTAATGTTGATTACCATCATCATCAATGACAAAAGCGCAATTTTCACTTGTTGTGTGGAACATTGCTGATTTGCTTGAAGCCCTCAATTCTAACCTCTTCGTTGCTATAATATCCTTGGTTCTAAACAACCAAACTGATTTTTGGGATTTTAGTTCCTTGTCATATACCAAACAATTACAACTCCTTGACTGTCCACTAAAAAACTTAGGTCTTACTAGATAGTGAAGGATGATGTAAAATCACACAAAATGATGTATTGAATGTTGAGATATGTGGAAACAGCTTGTTTCAGTCTCTTTCAACTCACCACTTTATCTTGATTTAGAAAAATCCCAAGATAATTGTAATTATCACGAGTTTCTTCGATAGGTACCTAATGTAAAATAAGAGTACTGGAACGGCTAGTGAAACTTGCTTTATTTTTTTGAATTAATACCCACATCAAGAGCAATCGTCTGTCCCAACCTCAAATACCCACTAAAATAGATTAGTTTGGTACATGCCTTACACTTTAATCTTCTGTCTGAGTTTTTAAACTACTTTCTTCATTCTTAATCTTTTGACATTTTGCAGGGTGTCTGTGGATGTGATAGATTTGTTGGTGGTTCAATCCGTGATGTTGTTCGGACGATAGTTGAGAAAGATGGATACCGTGGTCTTATGAGAGGATGGATGCCTAGAATGCTTTTCCATGCTCCAGCTGCTGCGATATGCTGGTCCACTTATGAAGCTGCAAAATCTTTTTTCCAAGAATTAAACGTAACCAACCAAAGGGGCAACGTGACCTGAGAAAGGGCGGATAGGTTGCTTTATTTTTTTCCCTTCTCGGTAGATACCCTGTATGATCATGGCAAGCAATATGGCCAGGGGATGGATTTCTTTGGGAAAGAACTGCTTGCTGATGATTTGATAGAATTCTTTGGAGTAATGATGTGATTCATACGAATCTTAGAGGCAGCCATTCATACGAATGTTATAGGCGGCCATTCATGTAGCGCGGTGTTTATTTACTATATGGTGTAATCGGCATTTGCTTCTCAGATGCAATAATCTGGTAATTTTAAAAGGGTAAATTTATCATTACTTTTTGAAATCATAAACAACTGTTGCTCCTACATGCCATGCATGCCATGCATGATTTTATAACCTAATCTGAGGTTTTATGCTATTTGAACTTATAACTTAAACTCATACCGAGTCTGCTTCATTGATCTCATCTCCCAGTCAAGACCATCATGATATGCATAGTTTTCAAGGAGTGGAAACCTCTTGTTGTATATGATTGATTTAATTCTCACATGTGCTTTACAAATCATGCATCATCCGAATAGTTGTCTTGAGCCAAAATGAGATATGATAAATGTTTGGTTATATGCCAAAATGAAATGTGATATAATGTTTGGTTATGGAACAAATTATGTCAAATAAGATAAGTTTTAATTAATATAACAAATGTTATAATTTCATATAAATTGTAATCAATTAGGCAAATGATATAGAGTCGATAAAATAATTGCCAAATAACAAACACAGATTCCACAATGTTCATTCCATCTTTATTTCTTGTGTGAATTTTGATCTCATCGTATGCCACAAACGGGGGAAAATCGAAAATGTTCTACGGAAGAAGATAATTAATCGCACCACCTGTCTCCTCAGAAGGATTCATGATGCAACCCGGGCGAAATGGATGAGTCGGGTCGGGTACTCTGCCGGATTTGCTATCAAGTTAAAGGAAATATGAGTCGAGCGTCTGGACTGAACTTCCTCCCTGAGAGATTCGAGAAATCTGCGAACAAGAAAGTAACCACGTGAATGGGCGTCGGAGGGGTGTCCGGCGTGGCCACTCCGATGCTTAAGTCAGCAGAGTACTCAAGCAATAAAACCAATGTAGCCAAGTGATGGCTGTCCAATCGGTGTGGAGCAATAAATGATAGTATTTAATCATTTAATGTGTATTCAATATCTGAATAGAGTGTAAATGCAAGTAAAGAACCTGATATTTATAGTAGATGATGTAATGATGACCTCGTTTTTCGTGTTTGAGCATTAATGATAGTAGGGTGTCTGATTATACCCTATTATTCTGACATTTCAAATCTCACACTAGTCACATCCAGCCCACTTGATTTTATCAACCATTAATGTTACTGTCAGAGATAGGTCAGCTGTGCATGCTCTATCAAGTCGGCGCCATTAAATGCTTCACTCATATCGAGGTGGCCGAGTAGAATGCTTCTCGGACAATTATATAAGAGCTCGGGCATTCCACGTCTCAGGGAAGTCATGTCCCGGGTGATCCAATGGCCCGACCTATTGACTGACTGCCCACTTCATGATTTCTCTAAGTTGTATTCTCCTCGTCCCGGACAGTTCCATGACTCGGGGCGTTAATCCATATTGTCATACTGCCGGCCCGAGAGCATTCCATCCTGGCCCGGGCACCATCCATGGGTATGCTCTGTGGCCCGGGAAGTCCCAGGACCTATCCATGACCCGGGACATCCCAAGGGTATCAATTCATAATCAAGAAAAATAGTCACCGAGTACTATTCCAAAGTGATTAGTATAATGAAACCACATGTAGGATTCGTTCGACAATCAGCAGAGCTATTAATCCAGCCAAACGCACTCTGAAGGTTAATCGTTCATATTTCTTCTATTTGAAGAGAAAATATCATTTAAGAGACGAGCCCATGAATTATTTTGAATGAAAAAAATATCAAAACCTTGTTTATTAGGCTATCATCAATGGTAATCTGAGGGAAAGTCTAGCTAGCTCAATGAGCTCTTCACCTGCCCAACAATTACAGTAATATCATCAAGCTTTCCACCTGCACACAATTTCACCAGGTAAATCTCGATTTAAGTATCAAAACAACTGGGAATTAACAAGTCGGTCAGCGGCATGAATCAAACTCTTGCCTGTTAACTTCATTCCCAAAAGTTTCTTCCACCAAGGAACTTCGAAACCCTGATCACGAAAACAACGTTCCCATGCAATCAATCATGTAAGAAAGGACATTATGTAGTTGTAGAGAGAGAGAGAAATACATGAACTCGAGCTTCCAGCGAATAAGGGGATTCGAAACTAGAATCCTTTGAATGGATCAGAGCTAAATTAGCCAATGCCTTTGCTAGCATCCAGATATATCAATCAAAAAACACAACAAAATTACCTGACCAAGCTTTAAATTCGTGAGAAGAAAAACTGTATTTCACCATACCAGCATCGGAAGCATTATCACAATATTGAAATAATTTCTTGGTCAAGGAAAACCAGAAGATGTTCTTGGACTGGTGTATAAATATGATACCGTGGCATCAAGGAACGTTTGACCAACAGCCTCCGAGCTCAACTGGTATGGACAGTCGAAATAATGTTCTTGTGGTGATGTGGAAAAGCAACACTTCTACGTCTTTTCACATTAATCACTCTCTAGGCGGCTCGAAATCCATCTAAGCTGATTATATATACTAGTTATTATGCACACGCGATACGTGTGTACAAATTTTTTATCGATGGACTAAAGTGTAATTTGACAATTTATGAACTGATTAAATTGATATTTAAATTATTGAAATAACAAAAATAAAAAATAAAAGTGTGTGTTGAAATAAAAAAAAAATAACAAAAAACAAAAGTGTAATATTAGTATTATATATATATATATATATATATATATATTAAATTCAATGTTATAAAATAAATGAGTTGGATTGACAATTTCTCGTATTATAGATTATGGGCGCCGACCCACCTAGCTTTCCGTTGTGATAGCACTAATGTTGCACTCGGTATCATGTTATTTTCGATATGATATGTATCACAACTTGTAGTCAATTGTCGTAAATGATCCTAAAATCACGAAGTTATGTTAACTATTGAGCTAATTTAATGTTAGAACATATATTTATGGTGTTTCCATTTTTTTTTTTCGTGCAAAATATGTTAGTTCTGCTTCTATACTTATATATTATGCAATTTTTAAAATTCAATTTAATATATAATATTAATTTATTAACTATAGAAAAACTTACATAAATATACACAATTACATTAGAAGATGTGCCCAATTAGTTGAAAGAAACAAAGTTTGTTTATTGCTCACCAACCGAAACCAAATTATATACAAACTTATAATGCACGTTCACAAGAATAATACATAGAACCCAAAATTTGCTATTGAATTATAATCTCACTCGTTTTTTAAATAATTTTCTTAATATGTGTAAGAACACACATAAGCCTAAATATATGGGACAAAAGAGCTTTAAAGACCCCTACAACATTTGCAAAGGTTTACGCACGATTTAATTCATAATTTAAAAAGTAAAGGATATCTATCTGTTTACTTAATTAGTTCCATTGCTACAAATTAAACACTTGTTCTAGAATTGTTTGCACTAAAATTCTCCGCGAAATATCGAAAATGCATATTTATTGTAGTAATCAAATTTTTACCATATAAGTAATATATTGATATAATTTTTCATGTATCATGTAATATATAATAAGGGGGAGAAACATCTCATGCAAAGGTAAATGAGAACAAAATGGATGGTAGTAATTAACGACACCCATGCATTTTGTGCTGCAATGGTGTGTTTATATATGGTGGATTGGCATTGCATCTTCACACCATTCACATAGATTTTGTAGTGTTTGTTTCATGCATCAGTAATATATCATCGTTTCTCCAAATAATTCATTCTTTCTCTCGGAGGAAAGAATATAATTAAAAATGGAGAATTCATCAAACCTTCCGCAGAAGCAATCCCCAGATCATCTCACTCTTGAGGAAGCTATGGAGCATGAAATGAAAGATGGGCGCCTTTTGAACGACCCTAACATAGATCTCCAGAAGATTAGAAGGTCACTACTTTAATTTATTTTTTTTAAAAAAACTTTTGATGTTTGAATTCGGACAAAAGTTGGAGAAACTCTCGATTGAATCCAGGAGTCAAGAAAGTAATTTAAGTTATTTATCATTACTAATATATGAAATCTCCAACTTCAAATAAAATCTGTCTACGTACAATATATGCATGCATGATCTTCATTTTACTGTATATAACACTTGCAGTGGAAATCAAAGAGAAGAGAGCTGAAATAAAAATGCTAAAAGAACTCCAAAAAACTGCACCAAAGAATAAGCATGCAGCCGATTCTGAGGCAGAACAGATACCGGCTGATTTTTATTTCGAGCAACTCAAGGTCGCGGACTATCCAAGCATTTACCAACTTTGTCTCCAAAATCAGCATGAAACTTCCAGCTCTGCAGTTGTCCCCAACATGGCACCAGATTCTGCGGTAACGATCCGGTGAAGAGATTAGACCAGCCAACGAAGCGGAGTGCAACCAGCAGGAGTTTGATGATGTGGACCAGTACATCAACTTCGATGCTCTGGATGTTGCTGATCCATCTGTGGGTGAAATGAGTTAAATTTTGGGATTGGCAGAGGGGAGGACGTTCACTGCTTGCAATTTTTTTAATTTTATGTGCATTGTGATTTTTTTTTTCCAGTGTGATTTTTATGCGTGCTTACAGTATTGGAACCAAAATATTTAATTTAATCTTCATGTTTCGTGCATGGATGCCAATTTATTCATTTTCATTTTAAATCAAATGTAGTCATTCCAAATTAAAAGAAAAATGATATCATACGATTGTTGGTCATCTAAATTATCGAGATTAGGTTTAGTTCGTCTTGTATCTTTAATTTTTTCTTTTTGAAATCTACTAACGTTGCACTGCACATGCACATGAGCGCCACATCGACATGATATCATTAATATTATGTTGAAAAATGACAAAAATTACAAAAAGATTTCAGGTTATTATTTTAATTTTATCACACTAAAAATAAAAATTGCAATTTGCACGTAATAAGCACACTACCGATGTTGATCCATGAATGGTATTTATTCATTTTCATTTAAAATTAATAAGTAGTTATCCCAAATTAAAAGAAAAATGCATGGTATAAAAAAGTTTGTTGGAATCGAAACTTTGTTCCTATAATGTATGTAGGCCACGTTACATAGAATGTAGAATGGATATAATTTAAATTTAGAAATATTGTAATTTTTCGTTATGTAAGTTTGTTTATTTATATTTTGTTCATATAAGTTATCAAAATTAGGTTATAGTCTTATATCTTTCATTCTTTTGGTGTGTAATTTTAGTCTTTTGGAAGCACTGACAATAGCTCTCTACTTGTACATTAGCGTCACATCGGGTTCAGGCCAGCGCCATGTTAGTACAATGTTGAAAAATGACAGAAATTAAGGATTACATACAATGATTTAAATTTAATAACACGAAGTATCAAAATTATGAAGAAAAAATATATTTTCACTTTAAATCTATAAATTTTTTTTAAGTTAAAAAAACATATATAATTATTTAATAAAGGACAAGTTTCAATATGGTTTCTTATGTAATAAAGAATTTTAAAATTAATATTTCTCCTGCTATCATAGTAGAGTAAACTCTTAATCGAATCATGAAAAAAAAATTAATAGTACCATATAAAATTAGTTCGTTCATGATTCATGCGATATAATTAGGAAATTATGATTATGATTAGTATTGAGGTAATATAATGATAGGATGATAAATAGTAATTGATTAATATACTATATTTTTTTCTTGTGAATTAATTTGGGATAAATTCATATTCTTGCTAAATGAAAATGCTTAAAATTGCATTTTTTTTGTTTTCTAAGTTAAAATTTAAACCTAATAATTTGTATTTATCTTCGTCTTTTCTTCCTTCGAAAACATTTCGCTATCCTTTTAATCTCTTCAATTTGTCCAAAAAACTATTCATTCAAAAATACCGAGGAAAAATGTAACTTTGGTTATGTATCTTTGTCTATTTACAATCATGATTATTTATGTTGTTAAAATGGAATTGAGTCACTCACTTTTAATTTTTGGAAACGCTAGTCCTTTTTCTTTGTGCTGATGTGTCACACACGTAAGCATCATGTCAGCAGTATATCGGAAAAATGGCAAGAAATGTAAAAAATAAATGAAAATAATGAATTAAAATTAAAATTCGAAAAAGAGCAAATAGAAAAACATACGAAACAAACATTGTAATTTCCAAAATAATAATTATAAGAGATACAAAAATTTATATCTTCACAAAAGATAATAATTATCATATCTCCTTTTTCATTGCAGTTAATTAATCTGTGTGATTCTTAATCATTAATTCTGTGATGATGGAAGCTTTCTTCCTGCAAGCTGTGCTTCTCAATTCCAAGGCAGCATTGGTCTTCAATCTTCAATCTGCAACAATGAATTTGACTATTCATGTCTATTATCAACAAATTAATGAAACCGGACGTCTCACCTGGAATTCCTAGTGTATAGACTCGAGCTCGAGTTCTCCCCACCCCAAGATTAGGATTTCAAAAAAAAAAAACAAATTAATTAATGTGTATTGATTATTGTTGTATTCGCTATCTAACTTTGTTTGCATTCTTATTTTTTTTTTAAAATCTTTATTAGTCCACACCATGTTCAGTTGCACTTCTTCATGTCCAAGAAAGATTATTTACATGTTTATGTTTGATTTTAAAACATTATTTATGTAATGTTTTTATAAAATAAATTAATAGTTTTGTTGGTAAATTAATGCTGTTGGTGAGAGGAATAATTTAGCATTGAAATAATACAACAATAAAATAGCTTTCCTCTAGGATAAATACAAACTAACGCAAATTATATAATTTATAAGAATCCCATAAAATTAAAAAAGATTTAAAAGCATGATTGAATTCATAATTTAATAATTAAAGAATCTAGATATTTTAGGATGTTTTATCTAATTTGTCTGGATCGAAGTATGCGTTAAAATTAAATAATTCGTCGTATAAGTGAAATAATATACAAATCGACAAAAAATTTCGGATCAATGTATATTTTCGGTATTAATCAAATTTTTACCATATAAGTAATATATTGATAGAATTTTTCATGTATCATGTAATATATAATAAGGGGGAGAAACATCTCATGCAAAGGTAAATGAGAACAAAATGGATGGTAGTAATTAATGACACCCATGCATTTTGTGCTGCAATGGTGTGTTTATATATGGTGGATTTGCATTGCATCCTCACACCATTCACATAGATTTTGTAGCGTTTGTTTCATCGGTATAATATACCATCGTTTCTCCAAATAATTTCTCTTTTTCTCGGAGGAAAGAATATAAAAAATGGAGAATTCATCAAACCTTCCGCAGAAGCAATCCACTGATCTCACTCTTGATGAAGCTATAGAGCATGAAATGAAAGATGGTCGCCTTTTGAACGACCCTAACATAGATCTCAAGAAGATTAGAAGGTGAACTACTTTAATTTATTTTTTAAATAAAAAACTTTCGACGTTTAAATTCGGACAAAAAAAGACCAAAGTTGAACAACTTAAAATGGGATATATTCTCTTTGGAAATGTGAGAGGACTAGTACTGGTTTTTATTGCACTGTCACTTGAAAAAAGAACCCACTTTTTCAATTTTTTTCACCAGAACACTCAGCTGTACACGTTCACTTACAATATTTTAATATATAGCATTATATTAAGCAAAGTGTATCTATATTTCTAAGTAATGGACATCTAAACTCAGTTTTTCGCTATGCATCTAATATTTCAGGAATGTATCAAACAAACTCTCCGCCCAAAGATCTAGAAGTAGGATGGTAAACCATATTCGTGATTTGGGAAAAATGGTCAAGGATTTAGAGGTAAATATTGGTCCATTGTTTGTGTTTGTGTGTTTTTTTGTTCAAAATTTAATTCTCAGACTCAATCATTGATATATGTTGTATACTTACCATGCTTTAATTTGCAGTCACTAACATCCGTTCTCACCCCACAAGTGGAAAGCTACACAGAGAAGAAGAGATTGTTGCAGCTTGAAAATGACTCCCTCCGACAAAAGTTGGAGAAACTCTCGATTGAATCCAGGAGTCATGAAAGTAATTAAGTTATATATCATTACTAATATATGAAATCTCCTACTTCAAATAAAATATGTCTACGTAAAATATATGCATGCATGATCTTCATTTTACCGTATATAACGCGTGCAGTGGAAATCGAAGATAAGAGAGCTGAAATAAAAATGCTAAAAGAACTCCAAAAAACTGCACGAAAGAATAAGCATGCAGCCGATTCTGAGGCAGAACAGATACCGGCTGATTTTTATTTCGAGCAACTCAAGGTCGCGGACTATCCAAGCATTTACCAACTTTGTCTCCAAAATCAGCATGAAACTTCCAGCTCTGCAGTTTGTCCCCAACATGGCACCAGATTATGCGGTTGAACGATCCGGTGAAGAGATTAGACCAGCCAACGAAGCGGAGTGCAACCAGCAGGAGTTTGAAGATGTGGACCAGTACATCAACTTCGATGCTCTGGATGCTGCTGATCCATCTGTGGGTGAAATGAGTTAAATTTTGGGATGGCAGGGGGAGGATGTTCACTGCTTGCAATGTTTTAATTTTATGTGGATTGTGTTTTTTTGTTTCCAGTGTGATTTTTATGCGAGCTTACAGTATTGGGAACCAAAATATTTAATTTAATCTTCATTCGTGCATGGAGGCCAATTGATTCATTTTCATTTTAAATCAAATGTAGTTATTCCAAATTAAAAGAAAAATGGTATCATACCACTGTTGGTCATCTAAGTTATCGAGATTAGGTTTAGTTCGTCTTGTATCTTTAAATTTTTTTTTTAAATTTATGGACGTTGCACTGCACATGCACATGAGCACCACATCGACATCACGTCCGCATCATATTAGTATCATGGTGGAAAAATGACAACAAATACAAAAGATATAAGGTTTGATTTAAATTTAATGACACTAGAAATCAAAATTGCAATTTGCAGTTAATAAGCACACAACCGATGTGCATCCATGTTTCATTCATGGATCCCATTTTATTCATTTTCATTTAAAATAAAAAATAGTTATTCCAAATTAAAAGAAAAATGCATGGTATCATAAAATTTGTAAGAATTCCCAATGTGTAGACTAAAATTCGAGTCCTCCCCACCCATAGATTAGGATTTAAAAAAATAAAAAAACAAATTAATTAAAATGTGTACTGATTAGTGTTGTTTTCGCTATTCTTTTTTTTGCATTCTTATTTTTTTTTAATCTTTATTACTGCACACCAAGTTCAGTTGCACTTCTTGATGTCCAAGAAAAGATTATGTATGTGTTTATATTTGATTTAAAAACATTATTTATGTAATGTTTTTATAAAAGAAATTTAATAGTTTTGTTGGTAAATTAATATTGCTGGTGAGAGGAATCAGCATTGAAGTTATACAACAAAAAAATAGCTTTTTCTAGGATAAATACAAACTAACGCAAATTACATAATTTATAAGAATCCCATAAAATTAAAAAATATTTAAAAGCTTAATTAATACTTCAAAAATTAAAGAATCCAGATGTTTAGCTAACTCGTTCCATTCCTGCTGCACCTCACATAAAGCTGGCAATTTAGAGGATATTTAGAGAAGTTTATATCGGATTTGGCTCGGATTCGAGTTATATGCGAAATCTAAATTTTCACTTTAAATCTAGAATTTTTTTAAAGTTAAAAAACGTATATAACTATTGAATAACGGACAAGTTTCAATATGGTTTCTTATGTAATAAAGAATTTTAAAATTGATATTTCTCCTGCTATCATAGTATAGAGTAAACTCTTAATCAAATCATGAAAAAAAAAATTATTAGTACCATATAAAATTTGTTCGTTCATGATTGAAAATTCGATATAATTAGGAAATTATGATTAGTTTTGAGGTGATATGATAGGATGATAAATAGTAATTGATTAATATACTATTTATTTTTTTTCTTGTGAATTAATTTGGGATAAATTCATATTCTTGCTAAATGAAAATGCTTAAAAATGCATTTTTTTTGTTTTATTCTAAGTTAAAATTTAAACATACTTGTATTTATCTTCATCTTTTCTTCCTTCAAAAACATTTCGCCATCCTTTTAATCTCTTCAATTTGTCCAAAAAACTATCCATTCAAAAATATCGAGGAAAAATGTAACTTCGATTATGTATCTTTGTCTATTTACAATCATGATTATCATGTTTTTAAACTGGATTTGAGTCACTGCCTTTAAATTTTTGGAAACGCTATATGTGTTGATGTGTCACACACGTAAACATCATGTCGACACGACGACATCATGTCAGCGATATATTAGAAAAATGACAAAAAATGTAAAAAATAAATGAAAATAGTGAATTAAAATTCGACAATATAGAAAAATAAAATAGCAAATAGATAAACATACATAACAAACTGTAATGCCTGAAGTAAATATCACAATTTGTTGATTTAGTAATGTGAGAATACTAAATAATTAATGATTTTTAAAGAATGAAATATGACATATGTTGGTCATATGAAGTCCAAATGATGTGAGATTTGGATATAACGTAGAAAACTCAAAGATATAGAAGTTCCATGTTTTGAGTTTTGAAAAACTTGATTGTTTGACTGATCCAAATGGATGTACCGATATTAAAATGTTAAATATTATATATTATATTATATTATTTTATTTTATTAATATAATATAATATAATATTAAAAAAATTAAAAAAAATAAATAAAAAAGAAAAAAAATTGAGGAATCCACCGCAAGCAACAGACGCACGAACAGGCGAGAGAGGAGAGAAAGAAATAACATTTTGATTTTCTTTTCAATCGTGCGACTTATCGGTTTATCTAATCGACGAACCGACTTCAGTTCTGGGATCGTTGACACGAGGTCTTCGATTTAAGGTATAAATTTTATAGTTTTGATGATATTTGAAATTCGTCGATTTTTGGAATAAATCTGATAAATTGTTAAATCATACTGATATTGAAGATTGTTGAGTAGTGTATGATTTTAACGAAGAAGAGAAGATTATAGTGGTGTTATTTTGAATTATTCCCAATTTATTATAATTAGGGATTTTTAATCGTTGGATTGAGATTTGAGAGTTGTTTGTCAGTTGTTATTAATTCTGATTATATATTCGGAGTCTACGAAGTATAGGCTACACGTTGATATAAAGTTTTCGTAATTTGACGGATGTTGTAAAATAGCCTATTATTTGAAGTTAATTAATTAGGGTGTATTTGATGGTAGTATTGTGAATTAAATACACCAGAATATTAAATTGTTGAACAATACAAATTTATAATCGAGTTTTATATTTTGTTGAATTAATTGTTGTTGGGCTGTTTGATGTTATATATTGAGGCTGTTATAACTGTGTTGATACGATGACAATGATATGATAATTATTGTTGAATTATTTAGATAAATCACAAGCCTCAGGATCAAAGAAATAGCCAGATTGTATATATACTCGATTATCAGGTACGTGTTGACGTACGAGCATATGTTGTTATTGTTTAGTATTGATGAATACTATTGTGTTGAACGATGATAAATCACCGGAATTGGGTGATTTGGTATTATATTTGTTGTTGTTTATTATTGTTGATATTTTTGACTATCGTTGTTGGGAGACGTCTCGTTGATGTTGTCACGTTGATGTTGTTCATTCAACGATATTGCTGTCGCCGGAGTTGGGGTGCGACGTATCGTTGATGTTGTTATTCGTTCGACGATATTGCTGTCGCCAGTGTTGGGGTACGACGTATCGTCGATGTTGTTATTCGTTCGACGATATTGCTGTCGCCGGTGTTGGGGTGCGACGTATCGTCCATGTTGTTGCATTGTGATGTTGTTGAGATTGTTGTTGGCTGATTGTCCAGAAACGGCAAAGGGGGTATTTCTGTTATGATTTCAGTTATATTTTATGTCGTTAATATAACTGTTATGTATTACGATAATAATTGTTGTATATGCTCATCCTTTGGGGGCTGTTTCTGTTGGGCAGGTTACAGGACTATGCGTGAAACAGGATAGTGGTGAAGGACTAGGTGTGTCTAGTCAAACAGTCTTGTAGTTAATAGTAAATAGAAACAATATGGTTCATTGTCTTATTTGAGTTGTATGTGTGTATTTATTAAACTGTTTCTGCTACACTGACGTAGATAGTGTGGTGATGGCATTATTTTGTCGTATATGCATTATATTATTACGTCGTCGAAAAGAAAATTTTTATGCATATGACGTCACATGTTGTATGATTACGTGGCGAGGTTTGGGGCGCCACATTTGGTGGTATCAGAGCATATGTTAGATGTCTGGGATGGTTAGGAGTTGGGTTTGTGATGAGGGAGTTGGATGACAATATTATCTGCGTGTGTATGTGCATTTGACTTTTTATTGATGATTTCTCGATATGATTGATTGTTCTTTAGTTGCGTGTACTTTCGTGCGAAAGGTGTGATGATGATTACTGGATTGTAATTGTTAAATGTTATGATTAACAATTTGATTTCCAGTGATGGCAGCTAGAGAACAGGTACATCCACACGAGGAAACAGACGAGGTTGACAGTGGATTTGGACAGATAAATCCATTGCCACCTCCTCCTATGGGACAGGCACCTGCAGATCAGCCTTTATTGCCTGGTGAGTTGACTTTGGCACAGTTCAGCAGTTATCTTCCGCCGAGATTTGATAGTTCTGAGACTGGTGAGCGAGCCGAGGAGTGGATTGAGAGGATAGAGCAGATATTTGTGACCGCTCCGTGTGCTAGGTCTGCTTGGTTACGATTGGCTACATTTCAGCTTTCGAGGAATGTAATATTGTGGTGGCAGACGACTGAGGCCGGATTGAGAGCTCAGGGCCGTACTGTTGATTGGGATGTGTTTCGGTCTCGTTTTCTTGATAAATATTTTTCTATAGCAGCCAGACAAAAGAAAGAGAAAGAATTTGAGGATTTGAGACAGGGTAGTATGTCTGTTGCTGAGTATGAGACTCGATATTCTGCATTGCTGAAATATGTGCCACATATTGCTACGAATGTTCATGCTAAGATGAGGCATTTCTTGAAAGGGTTGAAGTTAGAGTTATATGATCGTGTGCAATCGAACAACCTAGTATCATTTGAGGATGCAGTGACGAGAGCTGAGATGGCTGAGTTGGTTATGCAGGAGTATGGGGCTCAGGGACGATTATCAGAGCCAACTAGGGAGTCATTGCGACCTTAGGGACAGTCTTTTAAATATCAGAAGGGTTCATCTTCTTCTTCAGCATCATCTGGGAAGCGTCGATTTGATTCACGACGTGTTGAGAGTCATGGGGGCAGTTCTCAGTCTGTTCAGGGGCAGAGAGGAGAGTCCAGAGCAGTGAGATGTTATCGTTGTGGGGGACCTCATCTGATCAGAGAGTGTACACAGACCGAGATCACATGTTTTGAGTGTGGCGGTGTGGGCCATATAGCCAGACAGTGTCCTAGTCGTGAGGGACATCGAGAGCCCAGTAATGATAGAGGTAGATCCTCAGGGAGAGGAGGACGACAACCTCAGCAGTTTACACCGCGAACTTCTGGAGGACAGCCACGTATGCAGGGAGCTGGTCCGCCTCAGGCACAGATGTATGATTTGACCCGAGAGCAGGCAGAGGAGGCACGAGAGGAGATGATAGCGGGTAAGTGTTATTTATGTTCTTATCCTGCTTATATTCTTGTTGATACTGGTGCCTCGCATACTTTTATATCGAAGAGGTTTGTGGTTGAGCATCATATGCGCTCGTCTCCATTGTCTATGCCTCTTTCTGTTTCACACCTTCTGGAGTTGATATATCAGTTGTATCTATGATATCAGATGGTATTATTTCTTATGAGGGCTATGAGCTGAGATTTGATATGATTATTCTAGAGATGACTGATTTTGATTGTATTGTGGGAATTAATGTGCTGAGGAGATATTGTGCGACAGTTGATTGTTATCAGCGGGTGGTATATTTTTATACAGATGAGAAAGAGCGTTGGACATTTTATGGGAAGGGTTCTCGTCCCCGTGTTCCGTTGGTATCTGCCATCCGGATGTCTCGGTTATTAGAGCATGGGCATGAGGGTTATCTTATTTATGCTGTAGATGTGACAGAAAAGAAGAAGGAGGTGGGAATAGAGGAGATACCTATAGTTGCTGAGTTTGCCAATGTATTTCCTGATGAGATTCCAGGCTTCCCACTAGCCCGTGAGGTGGAGTTTGGGATCGAGTTGATGCCAGATACTTCCCCTATTTCTCGTACTCCTTACAGAATGGCACCAGCAGAGTTGAGAGAGTTGAAAACCCAGTTGCAGGACTTGCTGGACAAAGGATACATTCGCCCTAGTGTATCGCCTTGGGGTGCACCAGTCTTATTTGTGAGAAAGAAAGATGGAACTATGCGGCTTTGCATCGACTATCGACAGCTGAATAAGGTAACGATTAAGAATAAATATCCCCTCCCTCGTATTGATGATTTGTTTGATCAGTTACAGGGAACCTCAGTATATTCGAAGATTGATTTGAGGTCAGGATATCATCAGATACGAGTTAGAGAGGAGGATATTCAGAAGACAGCATTCAGGACCAGATATGGGCATTACGAGTTTTTAGTTATGCCGTTTGGGTTGACGAATGCTCCAGCTGTGTTTATGAGTTTGATGAATAGGGTATTTCAGCCTTACCTCGATCAATTTGTTATTGTGTTTATTGATGATATATTGATATATTCCAGGAGTGAGGCTGAGCATGCAGGGCACTTGCGTTCAGTGTTACAGGTGTTGCGAGATAGACAGTTGTATGCCAAACTCAGTAAGTGTGAGTTTTGGTTGGATCGAGTGGTCTTCTTGGGTCATGTTATATCGAGAGATGGGATTTCTGTTGATCCAACGAAGGTCGAAGCCGTGTTACAGTGGTCTGCACCTACATCTGTACCTGAGATTCGTAGTTTCTTAGGTTTAGCAGGTTATTATCGTCGATTTATCGAGGGATTTTCAAAGATTGCTAGGCCTTTGACACAGTTGACTCAGAAAGGTGTGCGATTTCAGTGGTCTGAAGCATGTGAGAGGAGTTTTCATGAGTTGAAGCACCGACTGACGACTGCACCGGTGTTATCAATTCCTATAGAAAATGAGAGGTTTGTTGTTTATACTGATGCATCATTACATGGTTTGGGATGTGTTCTGATGCAGGATCGACATGTTGTGGCATATGCCTCGAGACAGCTGAAACCACACGAAACAAGGTACCCTGTGCATGACTTGGAGTTGGCAGCCATTATCTTTGCCTTGAAGATATGGCGACACTATTTATATGGTACCTCGTTTACGATTTATACTGATCATAAGAGCTTGAGATTTCTGTTTACAAAGGCCGAGTTGAATATGAGACAGAGACGATGGCTAGATTTGCTGAAGGATTATGATTGTGAGATTGAATATCATCCTGGTCGAGCCAATCTTACAGCTGATGCACTGAGCCGTAAAGTGAGTTGTACTGTAGAGGATGTGAGTCGTTTATCAGCTATGATGATGTCTTGTTGTTCCTTGGAATATGATTTTGATATCTCGACGACTCCTATCCAGGTATCTACCTTATTAGCTGAACCTGATATATATGGTTGTATTCGTGATGCACAGATGACAGATGAGAGAGTTCAGCGGTGGAAGGAGTTGGTTTCTCGAAAACAAGATACTTGTTTTAGAGTGGCTGATGATGGCAGTTTGAGGATGAAGAATAGATGGGTAGTTCCTGATATATCTGAGTTGCGCCAGGGCCTGTTGCGGCGTGCACATTGTAGTCGATATTCTATCCACCCTGGTGGCAAGAAGATGTATAAGGATCTACGCTCTCAGTTTTGGTGGAAGGGAATGAAACGTGATGTGATTGATTTTGTACGTCGATGTCTTAATTGTCAACAGATCAAAGCTGAGAGGAGAAGGCCAGGAGGTGAATTGAGGAGTTTAGAAGTGCCGACTTGGAAATGGGAGCCCATATCGATGGATTTTGTGACTCATTTGCCAAGAAGCACTGGAACTATTGATGCTATTTGGGTGATTGTTGATCGATTGACGAAAGTTGCACATTTTATACCCTATAGCATGAGTAGTACGTACTTGACGATGACACAGTTGTATATACGAGAAATTGTACGGTTGCATGGGATTCCAGTGTCTATTATTTCTGATAGAGATCCTCGATTTAATTCTCATTTTTGGGAAGGATTGCAGACTGCGATGGGGACATAGTTGAGATTGAGTACGGCTTATCATCCCCAGACAGATGGTCAGACTGAGCGTACTATTCAGACGCTGGAGGATATGTTGCGTGCTTATGTTATGGATTTTAAATCTGTTTGGCAGTCATCTATTCCATTGGTAGAGTTTGCGTATAACAATAGTTATCAGAGTAGTATTCATATGGCTCCATTTGAGGCATTGTACGTGAGACGTTGTAGATCTCCGTTATACTGGGATGATGTTGATCGAGCTACAGTTACAGGTCCTGATATGATTCATGAGATGGAACAGAAAGTAAAGTTGATACAGCAACGATTGAAAGCAGCTCAAGATAGACAGGCCGCCTATGCCAATAAAAGACGAAAACCTTTAGAGTTTCAGAAGGGCGATCGAGTATTTTTGAAAGTTTCTCCTTTTCGTGGCACAGTGCGATTTGGTATGAAAGGAAAGTTAGCACCGAGATATGTTGGCCCGTATGAGATATTGCAGCGGATAGGCACTTTGGCTTACCGATTGGCTCTACCTCCATCTTTATCTGGTATTCATGATGTGTTCCATGTGTCGATGTTGCGGAAATATGAGCCGGATCCTTCACATGTGTTGGATATTTCTGAGGTTCAGTTAGATCCTGACGTGTCTTATGTTGAGAGACCAGTTTGTATTTTGGATCGATCTGAACGGAAGCTTCGTAGTAAGCTTATACCGATGGTGAAGGTTCAGTGGGAACATAGAGGTGTCGAAGAGGCCACTTGGGAGACAGAGCGGCATATGAGGGAGCTCTACCCCTACTTATTCTGATGGTATGACGTATCTTTTATTTATGCATGTTATTACTGTTGTTGATTAATTTCGGGGTCGAAATTCATTTAAGGGGGGTAGAAATGTAATGCTTGAAGTAAATATCACAATTTGTTGATTTACTAATGTGAGATCACTAAATAATTAATGATTTTTAAAAAATGAAATATGACATATGTTGGTTATATGAAGTCCAAATGATGTGAGATTTGGATATAACGTAGAAAACTCAAAGATATAGAAGTTCCATGTTTTGAGTTTTGAAAAACTTGATCGTTTGACTGATCCAAATGGATGTACCGATATTAAAATGTTAAATATTATATATTATATTATATTATTTTATTTTATTAATATAATATAATATAATATTAAAAAAATTAAAAAAAATAAATAAAAAAGAAAAGAAAAATTGAGGATTCAATCCACCGCAAGCAACAGACGCACGAACAGGCGAGAGAGGAGAGAAAGAAATAACATTTTGATTTTCTTTTCGATCGTGCGACTTATCGGTTTATCTAATCGACGAATCGACTTCAGTTCTGGGATCGTTGACACGAGGTCTTCGATTTGAGGTATAAATTTTATAGTTTTGATGATATTTGAAATTCGTCTATTTTTGGAATAAATCTGATAAATTGTTAAATCATACTGATATTGAAGATTGTTGAGTAGTGTATGATTTTAACGAAGAAGAGAAGATTATAGTGGTGTTATTTTGAATTATTCCCAATTTATTATAATTAGGGATTTTTAATCGTTGGATTGAGATTTGAGAGTTGTTTGTCAGTTGTTATTAATTCTGATTATATATTCGGAGTCTACGAAGTATAGGCTACACGTTGATATAAAGTTTTCGTAATTTGACGGATGTTGTAAAATAGCCTATTATTTGAAGTTAATTAATTAGGGTGTATTTGATGGTAGTATTGTGAATTAAATACACCAGAATATTAAATTGTTGAACAATACAAATTTATAATCGAGTTTTATATTTTGTTGAATTAATTGTTGTTGTTGGGCTGTTTGATGTTATATATTGAGGCTGTTATAACTGTGTTGATACGATGACAATGATCTGATAATTATTGTTGAATTATTTAGATAAATCACAAGCCTCAGGATCAAAGAAATAGCCAGATTGTATATATACTCGATTATCAGGTACGTGTTGACGTACGAGCATATGTTGTTATTGTTTAGTATTGATGAATACTATTGTGTTGAACGATGATAAATCACCAGAATTGGGTGATTTGGTATTATATTTGTTGTTGTTTATTATTGTTGATATTTTTGACTATCGTTGTTGGGAGACGTCTCGTTGATGTTGTCACGTTGATGTTGTTCGTTCAACGATATTGCTGTCGCCGGAGTTGGGGTGCGACGTATCGTTGATGTTGTTATTCGTTCGACGATATTGCTGTCGCCAGTGTTGGGGCGCGACGTATCGTCGATGTTGTTATTTGTTCGAACGATATTGCTGTCGCCGGTGTTGGGGTGCGACGTATCGTCCATGTTATTGCATTGTGATGTTGTTGAGATTGTTGTTGGCTGATTGTCCAGAAACGGCAAAGGGGGTATTTCTGTTATGATTTCAGTTATATTTTATGTCGTTAATATAACTGTTATGTATTACGATGATAATTGTTGTATATTCTCACCCTTTGGGGGCTGTTTCTGTTGGGCAGTTTACAGGACTATGCGTGAAACAGGATAGTGGTGAAGGACTAGGTGTGTCTAGTCAAACAGTCCTGTAGTTAATAGTAAATAGAAACAATATGGTTCATTGTCTTATTTGAGTTGTATGTGTGTCTTTATTAAACTGTTTCTGCTACACTGACGTAGATAGTGTGGTGATGGCATTATTTTGTCGTATATGCATTATATTATTACGTCGTCGAAAAGAAAATTTTTATGCATATGACGTCACATGTTGTATGATTACGTGGCGAGGTTTGGGGCGCCACACAAACATTGTAATTTACAAAATAATAATTATAAGAGATACAAAAATTTATATTTTCATAAAAGATAATAATTATCGTATCTCTTTTTGCATGGCAGTTAATCTGTGTGATTCATAATCATTAATTTTGTGAAGATGGAAGCTTTCTTCCTAAAAGCTAAGCTTCTCAATTCCAATGCAGCAATGGTCTTCAATCTTCAATATGAAACAATGAATTTGACTATTCATGTATATTATCAACAAATTAATGAAACCGGGCGCTTGGCTCATTGTTCTCACTTGGAATTCACAGTACATAGACTCGAGCTCGAGTTCTCTCCACCGCTATATTAGGATTTCAAAAAAGAAAACAAATTAATTAAAATGTGTACTTATTTACTGTTGTATTCGCTATTCTTTTGTTTGCATTCTTTTTATTTTTATTATTTTTTTTTATCTTTATGAGTCCATACCATATTGAGTTGCACTTCTTGAAGTCCAAGAAAGATTATTTACATGTTTATGTTTGATTTTAAAACATTATTTATGTAATATTTTTATATAAAAAAAAATTAATAGTTTTGTTGGTAAATTAATACTGTTGGTGAGAGGAATAAGCATGAATTTATACAACAATAAAATAGCTTTCCTCTAGGATAAATACAAACTAACGCAAATTTATAATTTATAGGAATCCCATAAAATTTAAAAAGATTTAAAAGCATGATTGAATTCATAATTTAATAATTAAAGAATCCATATATTTTAGGAAGTTTTATCTAATTTGTCTGGATCGAAGTATACGCTAAAATTAAATATTCGCCGTACAATTGAAATAATATACAAGTCGACAAAAAATTTCGGATTAGTGTATATTTTCGATATTAATCAAATTTTTACCATATGAGTACGTAATATATTGATAGAATTTTTCATGTATCATGTAATATATAATAAGGGGGAGAAACATCTCATGCAAAGGAATGATGACAAAATGGATGGTGGTAATTAATGACACCCATGCATTTTGTGCTGCAATGGTGTGTTTATATATGGTGGATTTGCATTGCATCCTCACACCATTCACATAGATTTTGTAGCGTTTGTTTCATCGGTATAATATACCATCGTTTCTCCAAATAATTTCTCTTTTTCTCAGAGGAAAGAATATAAAAAATGGAGAATTCATCAAACCTTCCGCAGAAGCAATCCACTGAAATTCGTCGATTTTTGGAATAAATCCGATAAATTGTTAAATCATACTCAAATTAAAGATTGTTGAATAGTGTATGATTTTAACGAAGTAGAGATGATTATAGTGATGTTGTTTTGAATTATTCCTAATCTGTTATAATTAAGGATTTTTAATCGTTGAATTGAAATTGGTGAGTTGTTTGTCAGCTGTTATTAATTCTGATTATATATTTGGAGTCTACGAAGTATAGGCTATACGTTGATATAAAGTTTTCGCAATTTAACAGATGTTGTAAAATAGCCTATTATTTGATGTTAAATTAATTAGGGTGTATTTGATGGTAGTATTGTGAATTAAATACACCAGAATATTAAATTGTTGAGCGATAATAATTTATAATCGAGTTTTATATTTTGTTCAATTAATTGTTGTTGGGCTATTTGATGTTATATATTGAGGCTGTTATAACTGTGTTGATACGGTGACAATGATCTAATAATTATTGTTGAATTATTTAGATACATTCAAGCCTCGGGATCAAAGAAGTAGCCAGATTTGATATATATACTCGATTATCATGTACGTGTTGACGTATACGCATATGTTGTTATTGTTTCGTATTGATGAATACTATTGTGTTGAACGATGGTAAATCACTGGATATGGGTGATTTGATATTATATATGTTGTTGTTTATTATTGTCGATGTTGTTGGCTGTCGTTGTTGGGAGACGTCACGTTGATGTTGTTCGTTCAACGATATTGCTGTCGCCGGAGTTGGGGTGCGACGTATCGTTGATGTTATTCGTTCGACGATATTGCTGTCGCCGGTGTTGGGGTGCGACGTATCGTCGATGTTGTTGTTCGTTCGACGATATTGCTGTCGCCGGAGTTGGGGTGCGACGTATCGTCGATGTTATTGTTGCAGTGTAATGTTGTTGAGGTTGTTGATGGTTGATTGTCCAGAAACGGCAAAAGGGATATTTCTGTTATCATTTCAGTTATATCTTATGTTGTTGTTAATATAACTGTTATGTATTACGATGATGATTGTTGTATATGCTCACCCTTTGGGGGCTGTTTCTGTTGGACATGTTACAGGACTATGCCATGAGACAGGATAATGGTGAAGTACTACGTGTGTCTAGTCAAACAGTCCTGTAGTTGATAGTAGATAGAAACAGTATAGCTTATTGTCTTATTTGAGTTGTTGTGTATGTATTTATTATACTGTTTCTGCTACACTGACGTAGATAGTGTGGTGATGACATTATTTTGTCGTATATGCATTATATTATTACGTCGTCGAAAAGAAAATTTTTATGAATATGACGTCACATGTTGTATGATTACGTGACGAGGTTTGGGGCGCCACATTGGTGGTATCAGAGCATATGTTAGATGTCTGGGATGGTTAGGAGTTGGGTTTGTGATGAGGGAGTTGGATGACGATATTATCTGCGTGTGTCTGTGCATTTGACTTGTTTATTGATGATTTTTCGATATGATTGATTGTTCTTTAGCTGCGTGTGCTTTCGTGCGAAAGGTGTGATGATAATTACTAGATTGTAATTGTTAAATGATATGATTAACAATTTGATTTCCAGTGATGGCAGCTAGAGAACAGGTACATCCACACGAGGAAACAGATGAGGTTGACAGTGGGTTTGGACAGATGAATCCATTGCCACCTCCTCCTATGGGACAGGCACCTGCAGATCAGCCTTTATTGCCTGGTGAGTTGACTTTGGCACAGTTCAGCAGTTATCTTCCACCGAGATTTGATAGCTCTGAGACTGGTGAGCGAGCAGAGGAGTGGATTGAGAGGATAAAGCAGATATTTGTGACCGCTCCGTGTGCTAGGTCTGCTTGGTTACGATTGGCTACATTTCAGCTTTCGAGGAATGTACTATTGTGGTGGCAGACGATTGAGGCCGGATTGAGAGCTCAGGGTCGTACTGTTGATTGGGATGTGTTTCGCTCTCGTTTTCTTGATAAGTATTTTTCTATAGCAGCCAGACAGAAGAAAGAGAAAGAATTCGAGGATTTGAGACAGGGCAGTATGTCTGTTGCTGAGTATGAGTCTCGGTATTCTGCATTGCTGAAATATGTGCCACATATTGCTACAAATATTCATGCTAAGATGAGGCACTTCTTGAAAGGGTTGAAGTTTATTTGATCGTGTGCAGTCAAACAACCCGGTATCATTTGAGGATGCAGTGACGAGGGCTGAGATAGCTGAGTTGGTGATGCAGGAGTATGGGGCTCAGGAACGATTATCAGAGCCGACTAGGGAGTCATTGCGACCACATGGACAGTCTTTTAAATATCAGAAGGGTTCATCTTCTTCTTCAGCATCATCTGGGAAGCGTCGATTTGATTCACGACGTGTTGAGAGTCGTGGGGGCAGTTCTCAGTCTGTTCAGGGGCAGAGAGGAGAGTCTAAAGCAATGAGATGTTTTCGTTGTGGGGGACCTCATCTGATCAGACAATGTACACAAACCGAGATCACATGTTTTGAGTGTGGCGGTGTGGGCCATATAGCCAGACAGTGTCCTAGTCGTGATGGACATCGAGAGCCCAGTAGTGATAGAGGTAGATCCTCAGGGAGAGGAGGACGACAACCTCAGCAGTCTACACCGGGACCTTCTGGAGGACAGCCACGTATGCAGGGAGCTGGTCTGCCTCAGGCACAGGTGTATGCTTTGACCCGGGAGCAGGCAGAGGAGGCACGAGAGGAGATGATAGCGGGTAAGTGTTATTTGTGTTCTTATCCTGCTTATATTCTTATTGATAATGGTGCCTCGCACACTTTTATATCGAAGAGGTTTGTGGTTGAGCATCATATGCGCTCGTCTCCATTGTCTATGCCTCTTTCTGTTTCGACACCTTCTGGAGTTGATATATCAGTTGTATCTATGATATCAGATGATATTATTTCTTATGAGGGCTATTAGCTGAGATCTGATATGATTATTCTAGAGATGACTGATTTTGATTGTATTGTGGGAATTAATGTGCTGAAGAGATATGATGCGACGATTGATTGTTATCAGCGGGTAGTATACTTTTATACAGATGAGAAAGAGCGTTGGACATTTTATGGGAAGGGTTCTCGTCCCCGTGTTCTGTTGGTATCTGCTATCCGGATGTCTCGGTTATTGGAGCATGGACATGAGGGTTATCTTATTTATGCTGTAGATGTGACAGAGAAGAAGAAGAAGGTGGGAATAGAGAAGATACCAGTAGTTGCTGAGTTTGCCGATGTATTTCCTGATGAGATTCCAGGCTTCCCACCAGTTCGTGAGATGGATTTTGGGATTGAGTTGATGCCAGGTACTTCCCCTATTTCTCGTACTCCTTACAGAATGGCACCAGCAGAGTTGAGAGAGTTGAAAGCCGAGTTGCAGGACTTGTTGGACAAGGGATACATTTGCCCTAGTGTATCGCCTTGGGGTGCACTAGTCTTATTTGTGATAAAGAAAGATGGAACGATGCGGCTTTGTATTGACTATCGACAGCTGAATAAGGTAACGATTAAGAATAAATATCCCCTCCCTCGTATTGATAATTTGTTTGATCAGTTGCAGGGAACCTCGGTATATTCGAAGATTGATTTGAGGTCAGGATATCATCAGATACGAGTTAGAGAGGAGGATATCCAGAAGACAGCATTCAGGACTAGATATGAGCATTATGAGTTTTTGGTTATGCCGTTTGGGTTGACGAATGCTCCAGCTGTGTTCATGAGTTTGATGAATAGGGTATTTCAACCTTATCTCGATCGATTTGTTATTGTGTTTATTGATGATATATTGATATATTCCAGGAGTGAGGCTGAGCATGCAGGGCACTTGCGTTCAGTGTTACAGGTGTTGCGAGATAGACAGTTGTATGCCAAACTCAGTAAGTGTGAGTTTTGGTTGGATCGAGTGGTCTTCTTGGGTCATGTTATATCGAGAGATGAGATTTCAGTTGATCCAACGAAGGTTGAAGCTGTGTTACAGTGGTTTGCACCTACATCTGTACCTGAGATCCGTAGTTTCTTGGGTTTAGCAGGCTATCATCGTCGATTTATAGAAGGATTTTCAAAGATTGCTATACCTTTGACACAGTTGACCCAGAAAGGTGTGCGATTTCAGTGGTCTGAAGCATGTGAGAGGAGTTTTCAGGAGTTGAAGCACCGACAGATGACTGCACCAGTGTTATCAATTCCTACATAAAACGAGAGGTTTGTTGTTTATACTGATGCATCATTACATGGTTTAGGATGTTTTTTGATGCAGGATCGACATGTTGTGGCATATGCCTCGAGACAGCTGAAACCACACGAAACAAGGCCGGGTTGAATATGAGACAGAGACGATGGCTAGATTTGTTGAAGGATTATGATTGTGATATTGAATATCATCCTGGTCGAGCCAATCTTACAGCTGATGCACTGAGCCGTAAAGTGAGTTGTACTGCAGAGGATGTGAGTCGTTTATCAGCTATGATGATGTCTTGTTGTTCCTTGGGATATGATTTTGATATCTCGACGACTCCTATCCAGGTATCTACCTTATTAGCTGAACCAGATATATATGATTGTATTCGTGATGCACAGATGACAGATGAGAGAGTTCAGCGGTGGAAGGAGTTGGTTTCTCGGAAACAAGATACTTGTTTTAGAGTGGCTGATGATGGCAGTTTGAGGATGAAAGATAGATGGGTAGTTCCTGATGCATCTGAGTTGCGCTAGGGTCTGTTGCGACGTGCACATTGTAGTCGATATTCTATCCACCCTGGTGGCAAGAAGATGTATGAGGATCTACGCTCTCAGTTTTGGTGGAAGGGAATAAAACGTGATGTGATTGATTTTGTACGTCGATGTCTCAATTATCAACAAATCAAAGCTGAAAGGAGAAGGCCGGGAGGTGACTTGAGGAGTTTAGAAGTACCGACTTGGAAATGGGAGCACATATCGATGGATTTTGTGACTCATTTGCCAAGAAGCACTGAAACTATTGATGCTATTTGAGTGATTGTTGATCGATTGACGAAAGTTGCACATTTTATACCCTATAGCATGAGTAGTACGTACTTGACGATGGCACACTTGTATATACGAGAGATTGTACGACTGCATGGGATTCCAGTGTCTATTATATCTGATAGAGATCCTCGATTTACTTCTCATTTTTGGGAAGGATTGCAGACTGCGATGGGGACAGAGTTGAGATTGAGTACAGCTTATCATCCCCAGACAGATGGTCAGACTGAGCGTACTATTCAGACGCTAGAGGAAATGTTGCGTGCTTATGTTATGGATTTTAAATCTGTATGGCAGTCATCTATTCCATTGGTGGAGTTTGCATATAACAATAGTTATCAGAGTAGTATTCAGATGGCTCCATTTGAGATATTGTATGGGAGACGTTGTAGATCTCCGTTATACTGGGATGATGTTGATCGAGCTGCAATTACCGGTCCTGATATGATTCATGAGATGGAACAGAAAGTAAAGTTGATACAGCAACGATTGAAAGCAGCTCAAGATAGACAGGCCGCATATGCCAATAAAAGACGAAGACCTTTAGAGTTTCAGCAGGGCGATCGAGTATTTTTGAAAGTTTCTCCTTTTCGTGGTACAGTGCGATTTGGTATGAAAGAAAAGTTGACACCGAGGTATATTGGTCCGTATGAGATATTGCAGCGGATAGGCACTTTGGCTTATCGATTGGTTCTACCTCCATCTTTATCTGGTATTCATGATGTGTTTCATGTGTCGATGTTGCGGAAGTATGAGCCGGATCCTTCACATGTGTTGGATATTTCTGAGGTTCAGTTAGATCCTGATGTGTCTTATGTTGAGAGACCAGTTTGTATTTTGGATCGATCTGAACGAAAGCTTCGTAGTATGCTTATACCGATGGTGAAGGTTCAGTGGGAGCATAGAGGTGTCGAAGAGGCCACTTGGGAGACAGAGCGGCATATGAGGGAGCTCTACCCCTACTTATTCTGATGGTAAGACGTATCTTTTATTTATGCATGTTATTACTGTTGTTGATTAATTTCGGGGTCGAAATTCATTTAAGGGGGGGTAGAAATGTAATGCCTGAAGTAATATTACAAGTTGTTGATTTAGTAATATGAGATTACTAAATAATTAATGATTTTTAAAGAATTAAATATAACATATGTTGGTCATATGAAGTCCAAATGATTTGAAATTTGGATATAACGTAGAAAACTCAAAGATATAGAAGTTTCATGTTTTGAGTTTTGAAAAATTTGATCGTTTGACTGGTCCAAAGGGATATACCGGTGTTAAAATGTTAAATATTATATATTATATTATATTATTTTATTTTATTAATATAATATAATATAATATTAAAAAAATAAAAAATAAAAATAAAAGTTCAGTCGGTGGAATTAGAGGCATAAACGAGAGAGAGAATAGAAAATACAGCTTCAAAGATTTTTTTTCGATCTTGCGGCTTATCGGTTTATCCAATCGACAAACCGAATTCAGTTCTGGGATCGTTGACACGAGATCTTCGATTTGAGGTATAAATTTTATAGTTTTGGTGATGTTTGAAATTCGTCGATTTTTGGAATAAATCCGATAAATTGTTAAATCATACTCAAATTAAAGATTGTTGAATAGTGTATGATTTTAACGAAGTAGAGATGATTATAGTGATGTTGTTTTGAATTATTCCTAATCTGTTATAATTAGGGATTTTTAATCGTTGAATTGAAATTGGTGAGTTGTTTGTCAGCTGTTATTAATTCTGATTATATATTCGGAGTCTACGAAGTATAGGCTATACGTTGATATAAAGTTTTCGCAATTTAACAGATGTTGTAAAATAGCCTATTATTTGATGTTAAATTAATTAGGGTGTATTTGATGGTAGTATTGTGAATTAAATACACCAGAATATTAAATTGTTGAGCGATAATAATTTATAATCGAGTTTTATATTTTGTTCAATTAATTGTTGTTGGGCTATTTGATGTTATATATTGAGGCTGTTATAACTGTGTTGATACGGTGACAATGATCTAATAATTATTGTTGAATTATTTAGATACATTCAAGCCTCAGGATCAAAGAAGTAGCCAGATTTGATATATATACTCGATTATCAGGTACGTGTTGACGTACACGCATATGTTATTATTGTTTAGTATTGATGAATACTATTGTGTTGAACGATGGTAAATCACTGGATATGGGTGATTTGATATTATATATGTTGTTGTTTATTATTGTCGATGTTGTTGGCTGTCGTTGTTGGGAGACGTCACGTTGATGTTGTTCGTTCAACGATATTGTTGTCGCCGGAGTTGGGGTGCGACGTATCGTTGATGTTATTCGTTCGACGATATTGCTGTCGCCGGTGTTGGGGTGCGACGTATCGTCGATGTTGTTATTCGTTCGACGATATTGCTGTCGCCGGAGTTGGGGTGCGACGTATCGTCGATGTTATTGTTGCAGTGTAATGTTGTTGAGGTTGTTGATGGTTGATTGTCCAAAAACGGCAAAAGGGATATTTCTGTTATCATTTCAGTTATATCTTATGTTGTTGTTAATATAACTGTTATGTATTACGATGATGATTGTTGTATATGCTCACCCTTTGGGGGCTGTTTCTGTTGGACAGGTTACAGGACTATGCCATGAGACATGATAATGGTGAAGTATTACGTGTGTCTAGTCAAACAGTCCTGTAGTTGATAGTAGATAGAAACAGTATAGCTTATTGTCTTATTTGAGTTGTTGTGTATGTATTTATTATACTGTTTCTGCTACATTGACGTAGATAGTGTGGTGATGACATTATTTTGTCGTATATGCATTATATTATTACGTCGTCGAAAAGAAAATTTTTATGAATATGACGTCACATGTTGTATGATTACGTGGCGAGGTTTGGGGCGCCACATTAGTCATGTATCTTTAATTTTATTTTGAAATTTACTGACGTTGCACTACACATGCACGTGATCGTCACATCGAAATCACGTCAGCATCATATTAGTATCATGTTGAAAAAAATGACAAAAATTAGAAAAAATATGGGGTTATGATTTTAATTTAGAAATCAAAATTGCAATTTGCACGTAATAAGCACACAAACGATATATGTGCATCCATGTTTCATTCATGGATGCCATTTTATTCATTTTCATTTAAAATCAAAAAGTTGTTATTCCAAATTAAAAGAAAAATGCATGGTATCGTAATAAAAGTTGATTTTTAAACATTAATTATGTAATGTTTTTATAAAAGAAATTTAATAGTTTTGTTGGTAAATTAATACTGTTGGTGAGAGGAATGAGCATTGAATTTATACAACAATAAAATAACTTTCCTCTAGGATAAATACAAACTAACGCAAATTATATAATTTATAAGAATCCCATAAAATTAAAAAAGATTTAAAAGCATGATTTAATTCATACTTTAAAAATTAAAGAATCCAGATGTTTAGCTAACTCGTTCCATTCCTGCTGCACCTTACATAAGGCTTGCAATTTAGAGAAGTTTATATCAGATTTGGCTCGGATTCGAGCTATATGCCAAATCTAAATTTTCATCATAGAAGTGAAATAATATACAAGTCTGCAAAAAAAAAAAAAAAAATCGAGTTACTATAACAGTTTCACGATATTATTCGAATATTTACTATAAATCTTAGAAATCGAAAATAACCAGTAATATTATAAGTGAGTAACATACTGCTAAGGTAAACAACGACAAAATATATGGTAACAAGTAATGACACAGTTTCATTTTGTGTTGTGTGTATATATAGATGGCGGATTGGAATCGCATCCTCACACCATTTACATAGATTTGAAAGAAGATTAGAAGGTGGATTAGCGATTCCTTTTTGCTGTGTCTTTGTGAAAGATTGCTTATTTTCTTTATTTCATTGTCTATTGGAAATAATATTAAAAATGAAGAAATCACCACAAATTCCTCAGAAGCAATGCCCTCTCACTCTTGAAGGAGCTATGGAGTATGAAATGAAACACGGTCGCCTTTTCGATGATCCTAACATGGATTTGAAGAAGATTGGAAGGTGAATTATATTTAGTTAATTTTTTAAAAACCTTTTACGTTCGAAATTTGAATTTTAATTTAATTCTTAAAATTTTAAAAAGGTTTACCCATTATGGGAAACCTAGTCCTATATGAATAAGAATCTATTTGACTCTGTCGGGATGGTAAATAGAGAGATGTTCATTAGTAGGCAGGGATCCGAGGGAGATGACAACAAATACCGACCTCAGAGAATACCCCGCAATATTTCAGTGAAGCATATGCTCAACACGAGAATCGATCCTGCATTGCTGAGGCATATGGTGGAGTTGTATCCGCTCTCATTTATACTATAATTTTAGTTAAATCGACTTTTAAAAAAATAACTGTTTTCCCCCCAAAACAATCAGATATACATCTTTGCTTGACATTAAGCGAAGTCTTTATATCTGATTAATGGACATTTAAACTCACTTGTTTAATTACTCTGCTTATAATATATATTTCAGGACTATATCAAACCGGCTCTCTGCTCAAATATCTAGAATAAAGAAGGGAATTTACAATCATTATACACTTACCATGTTACCTAGTATCCATTCTCACCCAACAACTAGAAATCTACAAAGAGAACAAGACACTATTGCAGCTTGAAAATGATTCCCTCCGACCAAAACAGGAGAAATGTTCGAATGAATCCCAGCGCCTAGAAAGTAATCAAAAACTTACTTCTCACTAATATTTTAAAGTGAAAACAACAATATTAGTCATGTGTTGTCAAATTTTAGTCTTGATTATGTTGTCTTTGTTATTTTGCAATTTAGCTGATGTGTGTTGTGTCACGTTAACACTTCCGATAAAAGGACTAAAATTGACAAATCGAAAGATATATAATAGATTAAGACTTAAAGTAGACCACATGAACAATTAAAATCACAAAGAAACAAGAATATACATAACCAAAATTGTAGTTTTCCTACTTTAAATCGCCACTTGAAATACAATCTAGCTACAATAGATGCAAGCATGATATAATAATATATAGCTTCATTTTACTATATTTAACTTGTGCAGTGACAATCGAAGAGAAGAGAGCTAAGATAAAAAGGCTTAAAGAACTCGAGAAAAATGCTCAGAAGAATAAGCTGCTTGCCTCAGATTCCAAGGCAAAAGAGATACCTGTTGCACAAAATGTATGCACAAACAGAAAGGGACTTAAAAAACAGCGAGCTAGTATCACGAACTAAACAGGAGCACAATGCAAACCGAGGCCTGTATGTAATACAGTGTCCTTAAAACAGATTCGTCCCCTCCGCCGTGCGTCGAGGATGAACTTGGACGTCTGTTTCCCAGGATACAACGGAACAACCAGCAGTACCTTAGCACGAGATACCACAAAGGCGAACTGAAATGTACCTGAACTTTATCACGAGACAGAACGAGAAAAGAGCAGCAGCAGGTGGAAGGAGCAGCAGCCGGAGCACCAAAGGTCATTTCAGTTACAACACCAAGGGTCAGCTGAAATACCAAAGGTCTTGGTCCATAATTCCAATTTTCGAAAATAAAAATAGCAAAAGCCAGGTGAACCTTGGTGGGAAATTGGGAAATTTTGCCTTGATCGGTCCGACACATTCGACGCACCCAGGTCAAGCTCGTACGCTTGCACACAAGTCAAGCCTTTTTCCACTGCAAATCGGGCCCATGATTTGCACCCTCCCTGCGCCTGTGCGCGCGAGAGAGAGCTTCTTGACCAATCATTGTTACACCTCCATAAAGTGTAACACTATATAAACTCACCAATGCTATGTTCATTTTCCAATGTGGGACATTTCCCACTTGCCATCTACTAGGCCTTGTTCAATTTCTCATTCAAAGAACAAGCCCAATAAGCCTTTATAAGTCCAACAATACCTTGTTTCGGTTTCGAGCCACTCCAGGTCTCACCGTATCCTATTATTCGTTTGTACCAAATTTGTCTCGAAAATCTGCTGAAAAATCCCAGATCTTCGCGTGTCCGTAAAATGGCACCAGATTCCGCCATTGAACAACCTGGCACGGAGATTAAACCAGCCAAGGTCGAAGTTGAGAAAACCATCTAAGAGTACAAAGATGTTGATCAGTACATCAACTTTGATGCTCTAAGTGCTGTTGATGCAGCTGATGGTGAAAACTGAACTAAATTTTGGCCAATGGCTTGTGGGATTTTATTTATTCATTTTCTTGTTCTTGCAACAATTGATGAGATGTTGTTCGTGCATTTTCTCGTGCTTCATTTTAATTTTAATGTATGTCGAGAAAAATATGTAGTGTTTATTTGTCTTAATATAATCTGAAATTTGGCTCATTATCTTGAGATTTTTATGCGTATGTGCAGTCAAGCATATATCTCCTAATTTTTTTATGTTGTTCGTGATATATATACATGCACGTAAAAAGCACACAACTGATCTAGGTTCATGTTTCATTCATGAAAACCATTTTATTCTTTTTCTATTTCAAGCCGAAAGGTAATTCTTCAAAATTGAAAAAGAAAAAAAAAAAAGAATCGTACAACTTTTGGAATCGAAATTTTGTTTTTTTATTTTTTACGCCATATAATGCAGAATATATATAATTTGAAGTTGAAAAAAAAATTTAAACTTCATTCGGAGTCTTACTCGACCGAGGCAAACTCACCAAGTAACTACTATAGCCAGGGCGGTACAGCTTCATGGTGTGGTTCGAATTAATTAAGTACTCAAAGTTTAATATTTAATTTTGGCCATATATATAGTCTTGATATGTTATACACCTATCGCGGATACTTATGTGAGTGCTGCTAAGGTGGCGTCCAACTTTTCGTTGTGATAAGCATATCAAAATTGTACACTGTGATGAGTGTTACCTCCGCGATACTCATATAGATGCCCACAGTGGATATGCCGGCAACTTCAAGTCTTCAACACGTGCTGTGGCAATCGAAAAGAAAAGGGCTAAGATAAAAATGCTAAAAGAACTCGAGAAAACTGCACAGAAGAATAGATCGCATCAGGTTCCAAGGCAAAAGAGATACCTGATACCACCATCGAAGTATCTGGTAAAGAGATCAAACCATTAGACGAGATGGAGAAAACGAACCTAGCTAGAGTATAAAGATATTAATCAGTATATAAATTTTGATGCTCTAAAATTAAAGTACTACTGATGCATTTGATGGTGAAAATTATGTTACAATGGGTAGGGTCGATGACTGGGGATGTATCATGTCTTGTGGAGTAATATGTTGGGTGTAATAATTGTCTGTGTTGAGTAGACGAATCAAAATGTAGTGTTTGAGCTGTTATACAGTTTAAAAGATTTGTGTTACACTGTTACCACTAACTTTAACTTTTGGTAAAATGACAAATGTTCAGCCATAAAAAAATCTTTTTAAAGCTATGCATGCCATCAATTTTTTTAAACATATTTATCGAGTATCAATGAAACAAATTTTATGGTTGCATGTATTTGTAGCTAGCTTCGCTCTTTATGTATTGCACGTAAAATGCACACTACATTCACATTTCATGCACGAATGCCATTTTACTCACTTTCATTTGAAATCAAAATGTTAACTAATTAAAGTTTCAAAAAAAATATAGTTCACTAATTTTCCTTAAAAAAAAAAAGCTTTACTAAGTAGTTCGATAAATTTTTAATTTTTATTTGAGATTTGTTCATTTTCTTATTTTTGTAAATTCTATCAGATATAATCTATATATGATGAATTAATATTTCTCCTAATATAATAATATATACCACTCTTAATAAAATCAGGAAAAAAAGATGACTAATATGAAATATCTATGGATTCATACTAAATCTAAATGAACCGACTCGGTTCACGAGTTTTTTGAGCCGGCTCGAAAATATTTAATTCATATTCGAGCTTATCGAACTCGAGCCGAACTCGAACATGTTCGAACCTTTTTCGAGTCGAACTTGAGCCAAATTATTTTGTTCGATAGTTGGTGAGAGCCGCTCGCGATCTTTAGTATTTATTAATATATTATAATTTTATATTAAATTCATAAGTTTCGAGTATTTCGAGTATTTATTTTCTAGAATTAATTCAAATAGTTCGCGAATATGTTCGAATCTTTTGAGCCGAACTCGAGCTTTAATTCGAATCGAATTCAAGCCAAAAGTTTTAAAAACTTCAAAATTCTAATGGAGCTCAAACTCGAATAAAACTAATTTGAGTCAAATTCAAGCTTTCATATTCGACTACGCCCTAAGTGGGACCAATAATCGAAAAAGAACAAATTTATTTATTGCTCACCAACAAAAAGCTAATTCTAACATAAAATTCAAAATCATGGAATTATTTCAAATAATGCTTTTATTAGTGATTCGACTTACATTTATTTTAACTAGTGATCGCATATTATTCACCTTATTTGATATAAATTAAGAGAAACATACACTAACTTTTTCTTGTTCATTCATTCTGATTTGATATAAAATATAATTAAATTAAACTGAATATGATAAAATTATATCCGATACTAATGCGAATTCACAAGAATAATACACAAAACCCTAAATTTCTATTGAATTATATAAAAAAGTTTATCTAATTCGTTTTAAATTTAAACTATATGCCAAATATAAATATTCACCGTACAAATGAAATAATGTACAAGTCTGACAGAAAAATTCAATTTAGCATACTCACTCATCGTATCCATCAATGAATTGACATTCATCTATTGCATGTGATGAAATATATCCAAATTATATATTCCATAGGTTTGTCACCTTATTGGTGCGAATTTAAACTATACGCCAAATTTAAATATTCTCCGTACAAGTGAAATAATTTACAAGTCCGACAATGACGTCAAATTTTAGGTTAATTAATTCTATCACTCCTTTTTTCATCCTTGCCATTGTTCCTGTATGTCTATTTTTATCCTCGAATTATATCATTATTTTCACCCATGTTTCTAGCTAATTGGGGAATTATATCCCCGACCTAGCGGAGATTAAATTTTCGTCTTCGTCTTTATTTCTGCTTCAAATACTCGTTGAGTTGGTCAATGTATATTATTATTATTATTATTACTAATACTAATTTTCATTATTATCAAGACGTTATCGAAGATGGAGATATCATCCTCATAATTACCCCGATTTGTTGCGAGGATTTTAAAAAATCTTCGAACTCATACCAATAATACTTCCTTCGGACTCATCAAGTTTCGAGTTTTTTTTCGAGGTCGAACCAATCTGACAGCCTAATATATGGTCAGAGAACAAATTAAATCAATTTCACACGAATTATGTGGCACATATATGTGGGGTAGCAAATCCCAAATTATATTTTTTCTTGGAATCCAAGTTATTCAATTCTCAGACAAAATATAATAGCAAAAATTTGTGTGAGACGGTCTTACGGATCGTATTTTGTGAGACATATATCTTATTTAGGTCATCCATGAAAAATTTTACTTTTTATGCTGATAGTATTACTTTTATTGTGAATATCGATAGGGTTGACCTGTCTCACAGATAAAGATTCGTGAGAACATCTCACAACAGACCTATTCAAATATAATTTTCCTTTCCAATTTTTTTTTGGCCGAAAGATAATTTTGGAGATGTAAAATTATTAAATCGGGCGATTTTGATCATAAACTAATATTAAAATGTGTTTTACTTGAATAATAATAATAAATATATAAATAAAAGTCGACCATTTATTTATTTTTATTTTTAACTACTATGTCTTAGTTACCTTTTACAATCAAATTACCCAAAAATATTGAACTATGGGGTAGTAAAAATCAAGACTCTGATTTACCGGGGTGTCACTCTGCAATTTACTCCGATCAAACTCGTCCTCATTTCGTGCTAACTCACACGAAGAGCCACAAAAGGGATTTTTTTTTTTGCAATGGCGGCGGATTTTCAACAATCGGAGTGCGGAAGAACACGAACAAGAGTGGTAAACAATCGCGGGAAACTTCTTGTGCATGAAAAAGTTGAGGTAGTGTACTATTATCTTTTTTCTTCTCTTTTTTTCTCGTTGTCATGATCGAGTATGCAATAGAGTTTGATTATCTGGGTTCTTTTGAGTGAAAAAAATGGTATTTTTCGAAATTTTCTGGTTCATTGTGGATTTCTCCGGAGCCTAGTGATGCGATAATCTAATCATGCGAGATCGTTTCTTGCTTTCACCTGTATTATATTGTGTCCCAGGTCGCCCGCTCTTTTTGTAATTCACGTTATACCACGAAAATTTTGTGAAATTTTTGGTTGCATGTGGGTTTTGTTTTGGTTTTCATGCAAGGGGGAATTGAGATGTGATGCATTTAAGGAATCGAAAGGGATCGAATGTATTAGATTATTTTCTTGATTGGGTCCATTTCATCACGCAAAGCTTATTCTAGAAATGAATAATTGCATGGATTTCCATCAACTGTTCTCTTTTTTCCGGTAGCAAATTACAAATTTTCGTCGGGATTGTCTGTATAAATATGCCACTAATGTTCCGTGATGCCATTTTTTCTTCAGCATCTACTGCTTTGATTTTCTATTTACCGTCTCCTTTTGGGTTTGGGCAATTTTTGTTTAGCGTGGCGAATTATGTGCAGGTGAGGAGTCTGGAGGAGGGGTGTCTGGGCTCATGGCACCGTGCGACAGTGATTTGTTGCCACAATTCTGCTCGTACGGTTCGGTTTGAACACATTCTCTGTGATGACGGTTCAGATAATTTGATAGAACATGTGGAGGTATCTCCTGTAGTTTCCGGGGTTGTCACTGGTGAAATTGTAAAATCGGATTATTATCGAGGGGTGATAAGGCCTTTGCCACCTTCATGTGTTCCAGGGCCAAGGTTTCTACACTATGGACAGTGTGTTGACTTTTTTTACCAGGATGCGTGGTGGGAAGGTGTGATATTTGACCACGTAGATGTAAACATGCAGCGGAGGATTTATTTCCCTGATATGGGTGATGAAATGGTAGGAAGCATTGATAAGTTGCGCATCAGTCTAGACTGGGATGAGGTTACTGAAGAATGGAAACCTCGGGGTAACTGGCTGTTTCTTGAACTGATGAAGGAATTCGAGCAGGATGGGCCTCTGCCTGTTTCTTTCAAGCAAATTTGGTATGAAGTCCGGGGGAGGAGTGGCTTTGAAAAGCTCAAAGAATGGACTTCTTGTGTACAGTCTGTTTGGAAAGAATTGGTGCAAGAGGTTTTACGTGACAATTTTGTGATAGTCATTAACCATCTTTTGAAAGATGCAAACTCTTGCTGGCACGAAGCAGAGCTAGGAAACTCTTTGCCGACTTTTTCTGAAGCAGCTCTTGATGCCGTTCTGAAATCTAACCAACTTGTCCATAATTCTCTTGAATATACGTCTACTGAAAGTACATGCCAGCTGGGTGGTAAAGGAATGCCACCAGCTTGTTGTCTAAAAGATACATTCCTCAGTCAGGACCAAGAGCTTGCAGTTCAGATTGGCTTAGAACATATTTCTACCAAGCTCATTAATGAACAATCTATATCTGTTTCTGCTCCTACTACTACTTTGCAAATTTTATCTCAAAATCTAGATGACACAAACAGAGGAGCTCCAGGTACTAATCTAAGTTCACATTCTTCAGAGCTCAGTATTTCAACGCAGAAAACGAGGCTTGAGTGGCAGTCAGTCATACCTGGCTTGGTTCCTGGAGATGAGTTTTGTCCCAATGCCATTGATAAGTGCACTGAGATATATAGGCTGAACCAAATGCCTCAAAGTCCTGATCTATCAAATGCTAGGAAACATCTATTGCATTTGGGCTGGAAGATTGAGTTTGCCGATGATAACGGGAGGCAAAGTGTACGTTATTATTCCCCTGGCAGGGAATTGTTCTACTCACTTCGTCAGGTTTGTCTAAATTTTAAACATTATTTTCACGAGTCAACACCTGAATCTGTAGTGCTTTCACCAACCTCCAAGTATAGTAACAAATATGTGGATAGTTCTCAACAGGAGGCTCTTTTATTTCCGCTAGGTGAAAAGTCCCAATCTTCAAACGAGTTGTCTGAATTTTGCACTCCTGATACAATAGTCACTGAAGCTGAATATTGCCCTGAAGCAGTAAGTGATTATTATTGTATACGCTCGAAGGATAAAAATTTCTATGACGGCTCAAATAAGAACGTAAAATTAAAAGCCCTTCAAGTAAAAAAACACTTGTGTGCTCTTGGGTGGTCTTTTTCTTATCATCCAAAAGGAGACTACAGAAAAATACGGTACACCTCACCTGGCGGAAAAATATTTTATTCTCTGCGGTCAGCCTGCAAATGGTGTATTGAAAATGGTGCACTCGGTCTTCCATTGATTGCCATTGAGCCTCAGGGAAATGTCCCATTGTTGAATGGCACATTTGAAAAGCTTCCGAATGAGCCTACTGTGAAAGGAGATGTTCAATCATTTGATGGTGAAGCTCATAAAACCAGCATCCAGCAGAAGAAGAGGAAGCATGATAAACCACGTTGTGTTGAAGGTTTAAGACTGTTCAAGAGAGGAAGGAAAACCCATTCATTAATGGAAGAAAGAGGAGATAAGGAAGTAGATTCAACCTCAATATGTTGGTCAAGTAAAAGAGTTAAGAGATTAGCTGAATCTTCTTCTCAACGAACCCCTCAAACCCCTTTGTCGCGGTTGATCGACAATAATATGGTTTTGCCGAGAGCAAAAGTTCAATATCGTGGGCGGAAAAATGAACGTTCAATGGCTGAAGGCAGAATAACTCGTGAAGGGATCAAATGTAGTTGTTGTCATAAGATCTTTGCTATTAGTAAATTTGAGGCACATGCTGGAAGCACGAATCACCGACCTTCTGCTAATATTTTCTTGGAGAATGGAATGTCTTTGCAGGAATGTTGGTTGCAACTGAAACAATGTACTAGTAACCAAAGTTCAAGGCCAGAATCCAACAGTAAAAAGAAGGCAAAGCGGCACACTAGAAAAAATGACTGCATATGTTCTGTCTGTCACTATGGAGGAGAGCTACTTTTATGTGATCTGTGCCCATCATCTTTCCATGCTCACTGCCTTGGTTTAAAGGTATTTTCCTATAGAATCATCTCATGTTCAACTTCAACCCTTCATCGTTTTACTTCTGATAAAAAGTGATTGAGAGAGCTAAATTCAGTTTTATTATTCTCAGGAAGTTCCAAATGGTGATTGGTTCTGCCCATCATGCTGTTGCGGAACTTGTGGTCATGGAAGTTTCGCCAAAAATGATGAACAATTTGCAGATTCCTCTTTTCTCATATGTAGTCAGTGTGAGCACCAATGTAAGTTAGCTTTAATGGTTGGTTGTAATATTCCTGTACTTGCACAATAAAGATGCCAATTCAGGGGAGCTTATATCATACTCTAATTATCATTTTCGTGCAGATCATACTGGGTGCCTCGGAGATAAAGGGACTATAAAGCTTGAAACTTACCCTGACGGACATTGGTTCTGCCAAGATTCATGTGAAAAGGTGCCTAATTTGCTGTATTTGATTCATAAATTGCTGAAAATGACTAGTTTTATTAAATACTAATGGAATATTTTTAATTTCATTCGATGTTTCTGCAGATATTTTGTGGTTTGAATGAGATCTTGGGAAAGCCTATTTCTTTGGGTTTCGAAAATTTGACTTGGACTTTAATAAAATACAATAGAACAGATTCGTATGGTCATAATGCATCTGATAACGAGAATTACAGCAAACTCAATGTTGCTCTCAGTGTGATGCATGAATGTTTTAAACCAGTCAGAGAGCCTGGCAGTAGACGGGATCTGGTGGAAGACCTGATCTTTAGTAGTAGGTGAGAGTTCGTGTAGATATATATGCTCCAATATATCGTTTTACAGAAATCATGTGGAATATATACTTATTCCGGTGCCTTGTGGGTTATACACGGTGCACTAAATTGCATAAAAATCATTATATATCTGAAATTGCAGGTCAAAGCTAAAGCGTTTAAACTTTCAAGGTTTTTATACTGTAATAGTGGAGAACAAAGATGAATTGATTTCTGCAGCTAATGTGAGGTATTGTATGGTAGCATATTCTGTAATTATATTCTTCTTATTTGTAATGTTAAAGTATCTCTGAATTTGTTGTTTTGTTCGACTCCAGGATCCATGGCAAAAAAGTGGCGGAAGTCCCACTGGTTGCGACACGGTTTAAGTATCGTCGACTTGGAATGTGTCGCCTTTTGATGAATGTACTTGAGAAGGTGCGGTATTTTTTTCACTATTTAGGCCCTTCTCTTTTGTTGTCCTCTTTCCCCTTTATTTGCTGATAATGTTCACCAGCTCTTTCTACAGAAACTCGTCGAGTTGGGAGTGGAGAGGCTCGTTTTGCCAGCCGTTCCTGATGTTCTCAACACTTGGACCACTTCATTTGGATTCTCCGTGATGAATGAATCTGAGCGACTAAACTTTCTTGACACTATCTTCTTAGATTTTCAGGGCACAGTTATTTGCCAGAAAGTATTAAGAAGTGATTCTTCCAAGTTAAGCCAATTAACGGGTACTCACAAAATGTCCCGTAGTACTTAGTTTAAGTGTGTGTATCTACTATCAGAGAATCTGACATACATCTTTCTGCAGAAACTTGGGAGAAAACGAGTGAGCATGCAGGCAAAAACGTCATCGAGTTGGATGCAGATAGTTCTGTTTCTGAAGTTTTACAAACTGAGAGTCGAGAAGAGTGAAAGTGTAGATCAAGGATGTACATGGTAATGCAATTCACTTTATTTGTGGTGTACAAATCTTGGCTCGTTTTGACACTCGTGCTCCATTATAATTTTTTTTGTGATTTCTCATCACTCTTATTTCTAATTATTTATTTGCGGTTCATGTCATCGTTTGAGTTACTAGTCTTTAAAAGTGCACAATCTCGGTTTTGATACCATGGGCTCGTGCTGCTTCTACAAGTAAATGTCGAAAATGAGTTGGGTACTGCGTTTAAAACGATTATTTATTTCTTATTTTCTTTTGTTCCAAGAGATTATATTATAGGTAAGTGGGGTTATTGGTAGGATTAAATTACTGAGGAACCTTTGATCTTAATCTCTCGGAGGTGTATATCACAATTGATATATGTACCGGAGAAGACCATCAAACACACGAAACAATTTTGTCTTCGTTAACAAGTCTTCACTGCAGCTCAATTAGTCCTGATTTATCGTGCTTCTTATGCTCAGCATCGCAAGTGGTAGCAGCGATAACATGAGCAATCATGGGTTGGCTCCGGTGGCTATCCTGGTACTCAATGATAAAAATTTTGAACCATTTTCTTGATTTCTTGATTCGTCATCTTTGAATTTTCATTTTGTTACGAAAGTCATGTGAGTTGCGTGCACAGGCGAATCAAGAAGCTCGTGTAAACTGGACACCTTTCCAGTCTAACATCAGCACCGGAGTGCCCTGTAGGAGTCAATAATGAGAACCACAGTGAAGACAACAGTGTTCCTCTCCAAATGCTGCTATAAACGAAGGAAAATATCAGCCTGTTGAGCTTACTTGTAGAAGTTGATTGGAGGAATAAACGCTAAGCTTATTCTGACAAATTGATGAACGCCCACACCACTAATAATCTCTATTTTTTTGTTCCTTTTTTGCCTCTAGTCAGTAGTTATTAACTGGATGTGGCTGAGAAATAGTTGAATGCTAGCATTTATCACATATAGAATGGCTGTAAATCCTGCTCATTTCGCTCTCTCGGGCGGTAGTTTGTTGAGGATATATCCGAAATTGTTACCTTGTTTTACTTTTCTTTGATCTTAGTATTCTTCGATGTATGTTTTTTCTGGGATCATACAAGTATATAATTTGAAGAGTTCCAAATATCTGAACAAAATGTTTGAAATCTTATTGTGCGGCTGCGCATTTATATTTCTCACTAATCATTAATGAGTTTTCTAGCTTTTTTTTCAGTACTTCTGCCAATACTCAAAGTGATCGCACTTTTTATGATCTGAAGTTATCTTCAGATGGTTTGTTATAATAATGTAAATCGTATTAAAAAAAATGCATTTTGGACAACCTGGCCAGGTTGAGTTTGTGCCTAGATTGAACAAGCAGGGGACGTTCTATTATTGCATAAAGAAAGGGATATAAGATAAGACATGTCAAGGGATTCAACATCGTCTTATCAAAAAATTTGAAACAAATTGTCATGGTTCTACAAACTCATGGTGGTGATCGGTATCACCTTCCGAGAACCATTTCATTGGAAAATGACAAGTGTTCGCCGACACCCACTACTAGTATAATGGCATAAACCTCAAAATTTTATATGGCAGGGGTGACCCGAGGCGAGGACGGATATCGATTTTCATCAGCACCATCCAAAAAACAACTAAAAGCCAATGCTCTATCAACCACGAGTAATCTATCTTGTTCTCCATTAAAGATTTTGACATCTACTTGCAACGGGGCAAAAGAGCCCCCCAACTTCCCAGAGACCCACAAAACCAATTGGATATCCAACTTCGTATATTACATTGACCAAATCTCAACATATAGCTAATCTTCTCACAAGTTTTAATACAAATATGACAGAATTAACAGTCCCACTGGCTGTTCATTTCAAAAGACATTTTTATATCACGGTACAGGCCAAAATCAAAAATCATCCATACGAATGTGAGAATATCCAGAAGATTTACATAGTTTCAATGTAACTTTTCAAATGTTTGTTGATTCTTTAGAGTTGCTCTATGTTGTCCAGCAGAAGACAGTGTCTCCACTCAATCATGTATCATAATTATTGCATTTTCCAGTACATAAACAACATTCTCAGAGAATTTCATTGCTGATGATAATATGTATCATATAATTTATGACAATCATGAGGGCCTTAAGAATAGAGCAAAGAAAAACATCACAAAAATAAATAGAAGTTGATTCGTATCTGTTTCCACATTCCACTCACTCGGACCTATTGGCGTACCTCTCGACCTTATCATCTTTGAGGTTAATCCCCACCATAGCTTCCCCAAGGCCGCAACTCACATCGGCCAGCACCTGCGGGTCGCTGTAGTGGGTGACTGCTTGAACAATTGCACGCGCACGAAGTGCTGGGTCACCGCTCTTGAACACGCCAGAGCCGACGAATACGCCGTCGCATCCCAGTTGCATCATCAGCGCTGCGTCTGCGGGAGTAGCCACACCACCAGCGGCGAAGTGGACCACAGGAAGCCTGCCCAGCTGCTTGGTCTGCATCACCAGGTCGTACGGTGCCTGGATCTTCTTCGCGAAGGTGAAGACCTCGTCATCGTCCATGTTACGGAGGACGCGGATCTCGCCCATCACGGAGCGCACGTGGCGCACAGCCTCGATGATGTTTCCCGTACCAGCCTCTCCCTTGGTGCGAATCATAGCAGCACCCTCGCGGATACGACGCAGCGCCTCCCCAAGGTTGCGGCAGCCGCACACGAAGGGAATGCGGAAGTTGTGCTTGTTGATGTGGTTCTCATCGTCCGCGAGGGTCAGCACTTCGGATTCATCGACATAGTCGATTCCAATAGCTTCAAGGATCTGGGCCTCCACGAAATGGCCAATTCGAGCCTTAGCCATGACGGGGATGGTGACCGCCTGTTTAATCTCCTTAATTAGCTGGGGATCCGACATACGCGCCACCCCACCTTGAGCCCTGATATCCGCCGGCACGCGTTCTAAAGCCATGACAGCGCATGCACCTGCTTCCTCCGCGATACGGGCTTGTTCGGCATTAACCACGTCCATGATGACGCCGCCGCGGAGCATCTGGGCAAGGCCCACCTTGACGGAGAAGGGAGACTGTTTTGAAGTCTCCGTAATTGCGCCGTTGCCATAAACGGTGACGACTCCACTTCCGGACATTTTCGTTCGATCAAGTGATGATAAAATCGCAGTTGCGGCGCTCGAGATAAAGGGCAGGGCAAGACCAGACAGATGTAAAGCGAATTGGGAAGGGAAGATGTAGAAAACGAAGAAATGGAAAAGTAAGGCGGTCGAACGATTGGGACTTGAGTGGCGTTTGGGCTCATAAATATTGCTACGTTTTGTTTTTAATAAAATTAAAAAAATAATATATATTTATTATGGATGTCTTTATTTTTATATTATATATATATATATATATATATTCTTACATATATAGAAAATTATATCAAACTATTTTTGGGTTTTTCAAATAATTTTCAAATGTTATATCAGAAATCAAATGATTATGCGTTCAAAACAATAACACAAAATCATATTATAATATTTTGATTCTCAATCGCTACTCATGCAAATGTAAATTCAATTCAATGAATATTTGTTGACAAAATTTCATTTGATTCGATATGCATATTAAAAACTATTCTAAAAAAATATGATACAGACAATAGAAACAAATATTGCAAAACGATTGAAAGTTTATTATCCATATATTTTTAGGCTCTGTTTTTGTACGTGGGATGGAATAAATAAATGATTAGTAATTATAGTGATTAAAAAATAAGATATATGGATTAATAACATGGTGTGATAAATAACATGGTGTTTGGTATAATTTTAAAATGATGAATTAATTTTGTAAATTTTATTGCAATGACCAAAATATACCAACTGTTAATTAAATATATATTCTTAAAATAATTGGATAGATAATTAAATATTTATAATTATAATTTACATTTATTAAAATTAATTTAAATATATTTATTAGAAATAAATTTGTAAACATGTATTTTCTTTAATAATTAAAATATCAATAATATTTTGAATATTAATGTTAAATAAAGTTTAGTAATAATTACAATATTATTATTTTTTAAAATAATTATAAATATTCTTAAAATAATTTGATAGATAAATAAATATTTATAATTATAATTTACATTTATTAAAATTAATTTAAATATATTTATTAGAAATATATTTAAAAATATTACGGTAATCATTAAACAAAATAAATTAGAATTTAATAAATATTTATTTTCATAAAAAATTTAATTAAAAAGATTAGAAATTTATTTAATTTAAGATAGATTTGCATTACGTTTATTTTCTTTAAAATGATTAGAATTAATTAAGATAGATTTGCATTATATTTATTTTCTTTAAAATGATTGAAAATAATAAAAATATATGAAATTAATTTATAAAAAAATATAATAAAAATTTAAATATTATATTAATTTATCATTATTATTGTTCAAAAATTATACATTATCACATATTTGAGAAGTGATATTTAATCACACAAATAACATAAATAGTGAGGGCTTTCAATCATAATCAATGGCCTCCATGCTAAATTAAAAATGAACCAAACATGAGATAAGTGATGATTATTTAATAATCATCCCCTTATCATGGCTACCAAACATAGCCTTATAATATTGTTTATCACCTATTTCACTGATGTTCACGTAGAAACCGCAGCTATTACACCGCAATTTTTATAGTATTATTATTTATATTTAACGTAGGTTTGTTGTGAGACGATCTCACAAATCTTTATTTGCGAGACTGGTCAACTATACCGATATTCAAAATAAAAATTAATAGTCTTAGCAGAAAAAATAATATTTTTTCATGGATGACCCACATAAGAGATCCGCTTCACAAAATATGATCCGTAAGACCATTTCATGCGAGTTTTTCTTTTATATTTATCATAGTTTCCCCATAAGAAATTGGTTTGATTTTATGACTGTGTATTTAAATTTTATCACTTATAGCGGTGGACCCATACGATCGAACCTAGTGGAGACTTTCTTGGAAACATTTGGAATAGCTGTTACTTTCATTAGCTCACATTTCATTGTTTTTTTAAATATTCTATAATATCAGTCTTGTTATTATATTTATTTTTTGTAGTGTTCTAAAACGCGATAAACAGTCGACAAATAGACTATAGATGTCTAAATATTTATTTCTTTTAATTTATTTTCATATTTCTCTAATAATTTATTTATATCATTTTCAAAATCAAAATTAACATATTCATATGACTGAAAATAAAATCATAACCAAATAGGGACTGAAAAAAGTTGGTGTCAAAGGCATTTATTCCGGTCCACTGACTTTTAAACATAGTGTGTGTGAAAAAAGAAAATGAAAAACATCAAAAAGATATGAAAAAGACATTATTGGACACAATTCAGACGCGTCGTAACTCGTACACACCCTTTTTTTGGACATGAGCGGCGCCTCCTGATTTTTCTTTTGAGGGTGCTAATTCATCCTTCTTATTCATTCTAAATGATAAATTATGTTTTATATTTTAAATATATATTACCTTTAATATTTAATGAAGTGATGTTAATTTTTCTCAGACAAAAAATTGAAAATTCTCCAACTGTAAAGTCTAATATTCCGATATTTTATTTTAAAAAAATAAGATGTGATGGAGAAAGTTTTGTTTTTGTTTTAAACCAAAAAATAAATAAAAAATCAGTCAATTTGAAAGGATCCAATCCAAATATGGTAAAAATTTATGTGATTTGGTTTCACGGATCGTATTTTATGAGACGAATCTCTTATTATTTGGGTTATCCATGAAAAAATATTAATTTTTACGCTAACAGTATCACTTTTTATTGTGAACATCAATAGTATTGATATGTCTCAGAAATAAAAATATTTATCCAAATTAGTGTGTAGAAGCAGAGACACGTCCAATTCCAATCCACCTGATTAAGAAGATGAGCGGGGTATTGGTCGTGACCCGTTTGCTCATACGACGTCGGTTTGTAAATAATAAATAATAAAATGATATTCTCCTATTACCATTCGTTAACGGGCCCCACCCGCTTAAATCCTGTCTTGTCTTCTCTGCCACTTCTTTAAAATAAAAAATAAAAAAAAAATTATTTATATAAGAAGAAGAAGAAGAATATCATCCAACAACAAAAGATTATTTTTTAACAAATAAAATATATATAATTTTTTTTTTTGTATAATTTTCTAAACCCTGCGACAGCGAGGGAAGTATTTTTACATATAATATATATAATTTTGTACGGATAAGTTCGCCGGCGATGCCTACGCCGGTGAGTGTAGCACGCCAATGCTTAGCGGAGGAGGCTGCGGCTACTTTAGATGATGCCGTCGCGGTGGCTAAGCGGCGGAGCCACGCGCAGACGACGTCGTTACATGCTATCTCTGCTCTGCTGGCTCTACCATCCTCGAGTCTCCGTGAAGCGTGTACACGGGTCAGGAGCAGCGCGTGTCCGCCACGCCTTCATTTTCGGGCTCTCGAGCTCTGTGTTGGAGTGGCCCTCGACAAGGTTTCGGCTTGTAAATCCCTCGGTGAGGATCCGCCGGTTTCGAATTCTTTAATGGCTGCGATCAAGAGGTCCCAAGCCAATCAGAGACGGCACCCCGACACCTTCCATCTGTATCAGCAGCAATTGAGTACGAATTATTCGACTCAGACGTCGATTTCTGTTGTGAAAGTTGAATTGAGGCATTTTGTTGTCTCCATTTTGGATGATCCGATCGTTAGTAGGGTTTTCTCTGATGCTGGTTTTCGAACCAACGAGTTAAAATTGGCCGTTATAAACCCGCTCACCATGTCGAGATTCTCGATGATTCCTCGCTGCCCGCCTCTATTTCAGTGGGGGTTGAGCGATTTAGAATCGAAAGATCGCGGCTCTAATTTTCTATCATGCAAGACTGCTGCAGAAATCGGTGACGAGAATTTACGACGAGTTGGGGAAATTCTTGCGAAGGGAGATAAGAGAAATCCGCTAATGATTGGTGTTTGTGCTAAAGATGCGTTAAGTAACTTCATGGATGGTTTGAAGAAGGGTGAAACAGGATTTTTGCCCAAACAAATTGATGGGCTGAGCTTGATCTCTGTCGACCATGAGTTTTCTAAGTTTATCAACAAAGATTTAAGTGAAGAAATGATGGAATTGAAGTTCAAAGAGGTGGATGACATGTCTAAGAATTGCCATGGAACCGGGATGATTGTGAACTGTGGGGATCTTAAGCCTTTTGTGGATGCCGAATCTATAAATTCTGTGAATATTTTGATTTCACGGCTGAAAAGTTTGTTGAGCAGCTCAAAAGGGAAATTGTGGGTGATTGGTTTCTTGGCAGGTGATGATGATTATAAAAAACTATTAGAGCGGTTTCCTTGTATTGACATGGAGTTGGATCTGCAAATGCTGCCCATTACTTCTTCCAAACCTTCCGCAAGTGGAGGAAATTTTTTTAAATCCAGGTTTGTTTCGCCTTGTTACTTTGAAGCACATGTTAATTTTTCTGCCGCATTAGTGTTGCATTGTTTGTTTCCAGTTTCAGAAGATGACTTTCATTTAACTCGGGCTCCATATTATGTTTCTGCCGCATTAGTGTTGCATTGTTTCTACTTTCTCATTGTCCATCTACATATTTTTACTTCTGACTCATCATGTTAATTTTTCAAACTTATGCTACAGCTTGATGGGGTCGTTTGTTCCATTTGGTGGATTCTTTCCCATGCCATCGGAACAAGACACCCGAGGCTCCGATGCAACTCAATCTTCAAGCCTTTGCAACTTATGCAATGAAAAGTATGAACAAGAAGTTTCCGTTCTGAAGGGAACACCCATTGATGCAGATTATCAGTCGACTAATCTATCTTCTTGGTTGCCAATGGCTGAATGCGAGACAAGCAAGAGATCGAATACATTAGAGGTTTGTCTTCCATTAAATTTTGACTTTTTTTGTCCAGTTCATACAAGTAAAAAACGAATTCAAACTATGTTTCTGAGTTGATACTTGGTTTTTTAAACATGTCTGTCATTTCAGCGCAGGCCCAAGATGAAAAAACTCTATTGGATTTTAGAGTTATGGTGCTTCATAGAAAATGGAGTGGCATCTGCCAGCAGCTTCATCGCACTTGTACATCTCAAGATACTATTTCTGAAGCCGAGTTACGAACTTTTAGCATTCCACCATCTCATAATGTTCCTACTAGGAAACTCAGTTTTCAGGTTGATTCAGTATTGAGTAGAAGCATAAGTCCTGGCACACCTTCAGAATTACTGAATCGCTCTTCCTCCAAGCCAAAGTTTTCTAGTCCCAATGCACTGGAATCTGGTGCAAATGTATTAGTTGAGGTACCAGCACAAAGCTTGGAGATGGATGCTCTTCCAAACCCTTCCTGTTCTCAGCAACAGACGGTAATACCTACCTCTGATATTTCTTTGACCACCGATTTGGGGCTTGGAACACTTTATGCTTCTAATAGAGAAGGAAGAAGTAGACCCAACTTGCAAGGGCAGAGTTTCCTTAAATTGCCTATAACCCACGAGAATACCCCTGGTCAAGAAATGCAAGCATATACAAAAGGCCTTGAGTACCCGTGGAAAATTCTGTCCGAGAAAATTTGCTGGCAGTTTGAAGCCATTCAAACTATTGGTCGAACTTTATTTTGTTGTAGAGATGGAGATTCAAGACATCAATGTCCAAAAAAGGGAAATCATTGGCTCAGCTTTCTGGGACCTGATAAAGTGGCTAAGAGAAAAATAGCCGCCACACTTGCTGAGATAGTTTTTGGTGGATCGGAACACTTTCTATCTTTGGATCTGAGCTCTCAGGACGCAACTGGCCTCTCTTACCCTGGCTCGATTTTTTATAGTTATGATTCAATATATCATGACATGAAATCTGAAAGGAAAATGATAGTTGATTGCCTTGCTGACGAGTTGCGCAAGCGTCCTTTCTCTGTTATACTTCTGGAAAACATAGAAAAGGCAGATTTCTTGGTCCAGAATAGTCTATCTCAAGCTGTCAAAACTGGAAAATTTTCCGATTCCCATGGTAGAGACATCAGTATCAACAAAGTTATCTTTGTCATTGCTTCAAGGGTTTTAAAGTCTGGTGAAGATCTTATTTTTAGGGAAGCAGTATCTGAATTTTCTGAAGAAAAAATATTACAGGCCAGAAATCTGCAAATGCAAATTTTGATTGGATCTGTCCACGGAGATATCAATAGTCCAACAACTGTTTCAGTTACTCCGGGCAATGGTGTGTATAAAAGGAAATTGGCGAATCACGAGTCTACCGAGTCTGTGACATCAAAACGCTCGCGCCAATTTTCAAGATCCATTATTGATTTAAATTTACCCGTCGAGGATATGGATGAGGACATTGATATTTGCAGAAGCCATGGTGAGAGTGGTAACTCGGAAAATTCAGAGGTATGGTTGGAAGAGTTGCTTATTCGTGTTGACGAAAACGTGGTCTTCGAACCATTTGACTTTGATTCTCTTGCAAAGAAAATATTGAAGGACATTGATGTAGGATTACAGAGAACAGTTGGAACCAAGATTTTACTGGAAATTGATCAAGAAGTTATGGTTCAAATACTAGCAGCAGCTTGGTTAATGGAGAGGGAAAACGCATTGGAAGATTGGATTGAACAAGTTCTTTTTCCGAGCATAAAGAAAGCACGACAAATGTACAACGCCACTTCAGATTTTGTATTAAAATTAGTTTCATGTGATGGCCTTGTTGCGGAAGAGCAGGCTCCTGGATTGTGCCTCCCTGCAAGAGTCATTGTGAACTGATGATGTTTTTCGGATACTTATTTTGCGATGTATGTATAGTATATATATTCAAGATGAGTTATTTCGTGATATCAATGGTGTCGGAGTTTAAAACATACAAGAAACCTCGATGGTTTCTTGCAGCAGTCCTGATTGATTAGTTTTCAGGCCTCGTACTCACCCTCAGCACAATATTTTCTCTGTATTTTTATGTTCAAATAATAACAACCTCTTTTCCAATCTATGGAAGAAGCATATTAAAGTTTTAACGTTGTACGCCCTTTACCCACTAGCCCTTTTCATTCTTCATTTGCCAGTTGATTCAATTCAAGCTACTGGAGAAAATCATCGCAATATTTACACAAAACTTCTCTTTAATGGCAGGTAGAGTTATTTACTGCTATTTATTATAAAAGTTATTTTAATATATAAAATGTAGAATTTAAAGAATTACCCTCCAACCTATTAATAAAATAAATTAATATAATAGGTTTGTTGTCATTTTTTGGCTAGTCCCTGCTATATACAGCTGAAAGAAAGTAGAGTAAAATTGACTGTTAGTTTGCTTTTTATTTATATCTCTAATACTAGAAAATACCATAATTATGTAGTATTAAATTATGAAAAACTCAATTATTGTAAATTAATCGGTATACAATACTGTCTCGTTGTTATCCAAAATCTTATTATTTTAGAACACCACTAATTTTTTTTTTAGAAAATCTTATAGAATTTGATTTCAAATTTAAATATAATCATTTTTTTAAAAATAATTACTTTATACAAAACAAGTTAATTAAAGAACAACTCTCTCATGAGACGGTCATATGGGTATATCTGATCCAAACTTCAAATAAAACGTAATATTTTTAACATAAAAAAAACAATATTTTTTCATGGGTCATGTAGAATATTAGTTTCACCAAATTTTTAGTATAAGAGTTTTGTGTTAATTTATTATAGCTTGCTAGTTGCCAAGAAGTTAGATATTTAAAAAAACGAGATAGATTTAGTGTAAAACATGTTAAGAATGGAACTTGGACCTAACTCAACCCCAAAAGCTAGCTCAAGGGGAGGATTGTCCAAGCCCATATATATAAAACTCCGAAATTATTTATCCAACCGATGTGAGACAATTAACACACCCCTTCCACGCCTAGGAATGAACATCTAGAGCGTGGAGTTTACAAATGACCCAATTATGGGCAGAACATGTGGCCTAATTATAGACAGTTCAACACATAACGGTGGAACCCGGGCTCTGATACCATGTTAAGAATGGAAATTGGACCTAACTCAACCCCAAAAGATAGCTCAAGGGGGGAGGATTGTCCAAGCCCATATATATACAACTCCGAGATTATTTATCCAACCGAGATGGGACAATTAACAAAACATGCTTTTGTTTAAAGAATTTCACAATTTATTTTAGAGACATATTGTATATATGCTCTATACAAATTGGCAAAACTTTGTATGAGACGGTCTCACGGGTTGTATTTTGTGAAACGGATCTCTTATTTGGATCATTCATAAAAAAATATTATTTTTTATACTACAATATAGCAATTCTACAAATTTTGTGATATGTGTTCAAAGCCGCAAATATTTGACTTTTATTTGATCCCAATGAACAAACAAATACAAACACAAGCACAACTAACCCAAAACCTCCCTTTCACGGGATCTCAATTTCAGCCTGCCAAGCGCAGGAATCTGTTTTAAATGAAGAAATATCGTGCTCTTTCATCTATACACGGGACCGCAGGCAACAAATTGATTACCACCTTTTAATTAATCTTTTTTTTTTTTGTTTTCAACAATATAGCATTCAAGCTTGACCATTCCTTTGTTTCTTTATGGCCCATCTATGATCTTCTTGATTATTTGGCCATCGAATGAATCCATATATGCACAAATTACGCACATCTCATTCGACGGCACAAGTAAGCTAGCATGATCATTTTTGTGATCATATTGTTGCTTTTAGTGTTTCTGTTCTTTCTTCTTTTACATTTGTACGCCAGAAAGTTCTTACCTCAAGGTGGTGAAACAAATCAAACCCCTCCAATCCTCATTATAGGGGCTCGAATACATCGGCGCGGCAGCTTCCTTGTAAATGTGAATAACAATGGCACCATGAGTCTAAGAAAGGCCGGTCTCGAGTCTTGTGTGATATCGACGATACCTCGATTTGTTTTCCAAGAAGAAAAGCAAGAGGAGGGGCAATGTGATCATGGCTTGGAATGCGTCATTTGCTTGAGCCCATTTGAGAATGGACAAGTTGGGAGGAGGTTGCCATCTTGTGATCACGCCTTCCATGTCGAGTGCATTGATATGTGGTTGCACACGCATGCAACGTGCCCGATTTGTCGAGCCTCGGCCGTGCATGTGTCATCGCAGCCGCCGGAGGATGGAGTAGGTCCTCCGCAAGAATCAGCGCAGAGGCCTTCGGATTTGAGGGAGATGAGCGGTGAGGTTTCCAGTAGATTGGAAGTGATTGTTGAAGTTCCAAGTGTAGAGAATCGATGAATTAATTATAAGCAGTAATGTCGGAGAGAGTTGTGGATTTATATAAAATTTCAATTATGTACATTCTATAATCGTTAATTATTTTTATTTATACGTAAATAACAAAAAGCACAAGCAAATAAATTAAGTTTAATCAATATGTAAAATTTCAGGAATGATAAGAGCTATGTCTCACATTCTATAATCAGATCAGACGATAGGACAAAATTATTTTTTTTAAAATTTATATAGAATTGATGTATTTTTTGAAGTTTAATTTATTTGATTTTTCACAAAAAATTTTGTTAGACGGTCTTATAAATCAATTTTATGAGATATATATTTTATTTAAGTTATTCGTAAAAAATATTACTTTTTACACTAAAAATATTATTTTTTAATTATAAATATGAACAGAATTAGTCCAAAAAGTCGGAGGAAGAATTGAAAGTAGTGACTCACAAGGTTTTCTTTGATATTGAGATTGATGGACACCTGCTGGGATGATCCACTTCTCTGAGGACGCCATTTTATTCAAATTTCATTGAAATTGGTGGTCTATGTTTTGTTATCATCAGGATAAAGGTTGAAACATTGACCAACTCGATCAAACTTATCTTACTTTTCCGGGGGGGAAAAAACATTTTAATAGTCAAATCAATGGAATTTGATAATATCTGTTTGAATGTGATATATTGGTTAATCATGTGGATTATGTATATGGCTTTGCAATTTCTGAACTTGGTTGAAATTTCCGAATGCATTTAATTTGTTTCTTCTGGATGTCAATTACTAGGGAGGTATTGGCACAGTCCCGTCTCTTGTATATTTTATCATTTTCAAATATAGATTATACTTTTGATAATATTATATATTTCATGTTAACTTCTAAATGAAAGATTAATAACATTTTTTTCACTCTTTGTTGCTTTTGACAACTAATTTATGAAATTCCTTTTTTCAGGGCGTGGTACCATGGGTCTCTTTGGTAAAACTGTTTCTAAGAAGGTAAGATATCATCATTATTGAATTATTAACTGCACCAGTGACCTGGTTTATTGCTGATTTTCCCTTCTCTTGCAGAAAATTTTAGAGCCTCGTGCACAGGTGCTGTGGTTTCATCAGCCTTCCGTGATTTTTCTATCAACATTGTGAGGTCCTCAAAGAAAATGAGATGGAGGTCAAAATTGACTCGTTATGAAGTTTTTTTACCATGCCTTGAGTGATTCTGAAGATCACTGAAACTTAATATCGAATAAAGCAAAATGGATAACATATCTCTGTAGCTAATACAGTATTACTATCTTACTAGGATGATACTGATAACCATTAAGTGCATGCTTATCAAGGCCTGGTGGAGCTAGATAATCTGATGATTTCATGTGTCATTTCTTTTCTGAATTCTAGGGAGAAGGGCATTGGGAAACAAGGGAAGTCTCTGCATTACAAGGGAAGCGTAATGCACAGAATCATACCTGGCTTCATGATTCAAGGAGGTGACTTTACTCTGGGTGATGGAAGAGACGGGGAATCAATCTATGGGGAGAAGTTTGCTGATGAAAATTTTAAAATCAAGCACACTGGACCTGGTATGTTAAAGCCTATGCTGGACCAACCCAGAGAATTGAAAACATCCGCACAAATTAAGAATCAAAATGATTTCGATGACACCCTTTGTCCGGTTTTCAGGACTTTTGTCGATGGCAAATGCTGGGCCCGACACCAATGGCTCTCAGTTTTTCATCACAACTGTGACAGCCAGCTGACATTTATCTACTCTTTTGTTCTTGTTCATAACAACACTCATTCATCTCTAATATTGACGAATAAGGATCCTCTAGTGTGCATAGCATGGTATTGTGCACAGTAGAGACATTGGGATCCACATGATCCAATGGTGATGATGTGCACAGCACCGGATCCATTTCCAATATTAACCAAAAGTTCTAACTTCATTTATTCTTCATCTGGTGATAATTGAGACAGTATCCCCATACCTAATTGTTCTGCATCACCTTGCACAACCTATATGGTCTTTTCTCTGCATCTTATATTTGATGCTTAATTGCTAATTCCTCCTCTGTCAACAGGTTGGATGGTCGTCACGTTGTCTTTGGGAAGGTCCTATCTGGAATGGACGTGGTATATAAAATGGAAGCTGAAAGTAGGCAAAGTGGAACGCCAAAAAGCAAAGTTGTAGTAGTGGACAGTGGTGAACTCCCCTTATATATTGACATTGTTTTTCGATTGTGCATTGACAAAAATACCCTTCGTGCAAATTTGAACAAAATAAAACTTATTATTATTGTAATGTAAAGATAAAAATAATAGGACATAAATATCTCATCATTACTAATAATTAATTGACATTTATCTATATACCTATAAAAGTATGGATGATGGACAAAGTTTTTGCATTGTGATTTCACTGCATTGCCCAAAAACTATGCATTGTTTATATTAATTGCATGGGCATTGGTGAAAAATATATATCTATATATATACCTACAAAAGTGTGGATGAAGGACATTGTTTTCCAATTGTGCAATGACAAAATCTATATACACTTCAAGAATAAAATGTGACTCCTATATTAATTTTATCAATATCTCATCTTTATACTACATTTAAATGTTTTCTCACTACATTTTTTTCCAATAATTTTATTGTAATTTTTTAATCTATATCTATATACCTATCTATACCTATAAAAATATAGATGATGGGCAAAGTTTTTGCATTTATGATTTCACTACATTGCTCAAAAACTATGCATTATTTATATTAATTGCATGGGCATTGGTGGAAAATATATATCTATATCTATATACATATAAAAGTGTGGATGAAGGCCATTCTTTTCCAATTGTGCAATGACAAAATCTATATACACTTCAAGAATAAAATGTAACTCCTATATTAATTTTATCAATATCTCATATTTATACTACATTTAAATGTTTTATCCTTTTAATTTTTCTCTACATTTTTTTCCAATAATTTTATTGTAATTTTGTAATCTATATCTATATACCTATAAAAATATAGATGATGGGCAAAGTTTTTGCATTTATAATTTCACTACATTGCCCAAAAACTATGCATTATTTATATTAATTGCATGGGCATTAGTGGAAAATATATATCTATATCTATATACCTAAAAAAGTGTGGATGAAGGCCATTGTTTTCCAATTGTGCAATGACAAAATCTATATACACTTCAAGAATAAAATGTAACTCCTATATTAATTTTATCAATATCTCATATTTATACTACATTTAAATGTTTTATCCTTTTAATTTCTCTCTACATTTTTTTCCAATGATTTTATTGTAATTTTGTAATCAATATCTATATATCTATATACCTATAAAAGTATGGATGATGAGCAAAGTTTTTGCATTGTGATTTCCCTACATTGCCCAAAAACTATACATTGTTTATATTAATTGCATAGGCATTGGTGGAAAATATATATCTATATCTATATATACCTATAAAAGTGTGGATGAAGGGCATTGTTTTCCAATTGTGCAATGACAAAATTAACCTTCTATATACTCTTCAAGAATAGAATGTAACTCTTATATTAATTTTATCAATAACTCATCTTTATACTACATTTAAATGTTTTATCCTTTTAATTTTCTCTCTATATTTTTTTTCCAATGATTTTATTGTAATTTTGTAATTATATAAAGTGTAGATAAAAGACATTGTTCTCCAATTGTGCAATGAAAAAATTAACCTTCTATATACACTTCAAGAATAGAATGTAACTCTTATATTAATTTTATCAATAACTCATCTTTATACTACATTTAAATGTTTTATCTTTTTAATTTTCTCTCTACATTTTTTTCCAATGATTTTATTGTAATTTTGTAATTATATAAAGTGTAGATAAAAGACATTGTTTTCCAATTGTGCAATGACAAAATTAACCTTCTATACACACTTCAAGAATAGAATTACAATGTAATTCATATATTAATTTCATCAAATAACTCATCTTTATACTACATTTAAATGTTTTTCCTTTAATTTTCTCTCTACATTTTTTCCCAATGATTTTATTGTAATTTTGTAATTATATTTTTAGTGCAATTTCTAATTAAGTAATAAATTATAGTATCACAAAAAGATATATGAAAGTTTATTTCTTTTGTTATATTTCAAATTTTAATAATGAAAATCATATTAATAGTTTAAAATCTATATTTAATAATTATTATATGAGTTTATTTGATATTTACAATATAATTTTATTTGAATGTGCATTTCTTTATATATGTTGATTTATTTATTATTTTAAAACTTATTTTACAAGAAATTAATAGTCATCAATGTTAGTCTACGAAATATTGATATATAGATTTATTATCCATGATACAGAATTGTAAAAATAAAAAGTAAATTTTTTTTAGGAAATTAAATTAAATATTATGAGTTATATTTTACTATCAATATTACTGTTTCATTTGTTTTAATATTGTTTTTATGACTTAATCACAGTGATTTTAAATTGATAATTATTTGTCTTCAGTATGCTTCGCTTTTATAGATTATGATTTATACATTAATAAAATCCATAATTTGATTGATTTTTAGGTTATTATGCTTTATACGTGGTGTTTGAATATATAATTTTTTTAAAAAAATTTTTTCAGTTCATTTTGTTCTATATATTATGTTCATTCAATTTATTATATAACATAAAATCAACTCTTTGAATTTTAATTTTGGGAAACAATTTTGAAAGTAAGTTAGATAAGTTCTTATAAATCGTCTAATATGATAAGAAAATAAGCTCAGATAAATAACAAAATGATCCAAATTGTTTTTTTGAAAATTAAATTTTTAATTTTTATAATATAATTGATATTACGTGCAACGCACGTGCATCATGCTAGTTAAGTTAAAAGTTCGAAACTTTGTTCAAACAGCTTCTTCAGCCGATGAACGTGCTATCCGAAATTCTTCTGGTAAAACTAAATAAGCCTGGCTTCCGCGCTGGGACACGTGAAAATAGTTACCTTCTACTCAGATATCACTATCAGAATCTAGGAAGCCAAAATCTCTCTGTCCATCGAGCCTTACTAACAACATTCCCTGGTTCACTTCTGACCACTCTATACCTTCTTTCTTTAGAAGATTAACGACCTGCATGCAGCACCCCAAAGATGATATCCATTGGTAAAGGTAGCAAAGGTAATCCTAAGATAAGAGGACAATTTCAGACAAGTGTGATGTAAAAACCAACTACTGCCTCTGAAATGTTTGGGAACATATGTGTAGAATGGTAGGAAAATCAATATTACAGCCTGTACACGTTTATCAGTTTATCGTATGAACATGATGGAAAAAAGGCAAAAAAGTTACAGAAGCCTTGCAATCACACTGTGATGGTACATAAATCATAAATCTGAGTGGGAGAAATCTGCCAGATGCTAGAGCTAGACAAGATGATGGATAAATGCCAAGGATATTGAACATACCGAACTTTTCACCTTCGATTTGCCCAAACCATGGCTCCCACTTCCAGTGATAACTTTGAATGACCGCAGAGCTTCAAGTTCAGTAAAAACAAGAAAGACAAAAAACGAAAAGAAATTCGGATTATAAATTCCAACAAGCTTGTACCCATACAACACTATATATGACATTGCGATAGAAAATTGTCAAAATGGCACAGATTCTTACAGCGAACGTATGCTCCAAACAGAAGGTGGAGCTTCAAAAGCCTCATTGCTTGTTTAACGTGTTGTCCATGCAGATCAATTGTTATCTCGTTTTCTATACTTTTGTTTCTGCAGGGCAAGAAATCAATGGGGCAACAATTAACTTTGGACCAGAATGAGTGTTCACAATTTCAATATCCAACAGCCCCACCTAGCAGTAAATATGTCCTGGCTAGCTTTCTCATCTGCCTTGCGAGCCATTATATTATGTGACCTACCCTGGAACATTTCAGAGGAAATATGTTAGTACAGCTATATAATGTAAATGTTGACCAAACAATTCACCACTGGAACAAGTCAATTCTATCCTCTACCCCTGTAATATGAGGAAAAATAAAACAACAAGAGAACATAAAAAGAAGCAAGCAGCAAATAACTTGATAAATTTTTCAGTTACTGAAAACAACGGTAACTGAAAACAACTGCAAATTGCCTATAAAAACAAAACTAGAAGATAACCACCATATTTGTCCTTATAAAAGGTACATCAACAAAGGCACCATTGCTTCTGTCTCTATCTCTCTCTCTCTCTCTCTCTCTCTATATATATATATATATATATATAAATATAAAGGGCACCATCATTAGAATCCCAAATGATAGTATGTTAACCATCCATTTCGAGATGTAGAAACTTCCAACTAAAAAACACCCAGTTCGAGAGGGGTGTGGAATAAAGCTTTATGATTTAGGAGGTGTATCTTTCTTTTAAAGTCATAAATTGAAAGGATTTTTTTCCCAAACCTAATCACTGAGCATTCCCAACAAAGAAATGAACTGTGTCAAGAGAATGCTGAGCTTTAGCCATTTACATGTCAAAATCTCATTAAAAATTATGATGCATTATAAAGAAGAAAATTAACCCGAAATATTACACTAACGAGTGATAGAAATACCACAACTCCAGATACTTTCCGCAGGTAACATACCTGCTCAGAGAGATAAGCAGCGTGTTCCTTCTCTCCATTTGCAAAAGCAGTTGTAGCCTGCAGCAAATCTTACTTCTCAGGCCCACAAGCACAAATTTTTTTTTTTCACATCATCATCATCGCCCACCCACAAGCACAAGTTATAGACAAAGGCCACAGTATGCACTACCTTCTGATAGTAAGATTTCATTGACTCCCAGTGCTGCTTTGCAGTAGCTCTGAGTGCCAAATATTCGTCTCCTTTACCTGCAAAAACAGATAGACCATAATGCAACAGTTTACACGAACCTGGAATTCAGGAGAGCGTAATAGAAACTGAGAGAAACACTGCCACAGAAAAAAAATGATACCAAATTAGTTTTGTAAACTAAGGAATTAATGAATCACTTGTCATGTATTTCCTGTAAAACTAAAATTGATGTGGCCTTCTTAAAATCGACACTTTCTTCAGAATAGCGGGTGTGAAATTTTAGACCTGAGTTAATGACTTGTATGTACAACACAAAAGCAAAACAGCGAGGGAAAAACATATCAGCAACAGACATTTGAATAATTCAAGTACCTTGGAGAGGCTTCCGTTGTTCACCCTCACCAGGTTCAGACCTTTGACCGAGGGATGTCATTTTCTTAACAACATTTCTCCAGTTCATGGTGCTTGGTTCATGTTCAGCAGTCTTGGGAGTGGGCATGTTAAACAAGGACTCCAATAACTGCTGCGGAATCTCTGACTTCAAATATCCCATCTCTGTTGAAACGTGAGATTCACTGGATCCGGTGACTTTTGAAAGATCCCTATTAAAAACAAAAATGAACAATCAACGCAAGCTTCAAAACTTACCTCCGAGCTCTAATGTTCTAGATATAATATACACCAACAGATACTGAAATTTGTTAGTAGGACAATAATAGTTCCTGGGATGAACAACTTAAGTTTCCCTAAAGATAAAACTTAAAAAGTGCTACAATTGACTTGATGTTCAGATAATTTATACATGGTTTTCGATCAAGCTTGACAAGGTGTTCTTGATCCCATTCCAAGGTACTTGAACAGTTGAACCAGTCAGTAAGCATTGAACAACCTTTATTCAATCAGTGTTTTAACATGTGAGCTGCATTACCTGCAATGATTTCCTGTAAACCAAGGATTGTCCTTAAGTTTAATTTCAGATGAAAGGAAATTTGAGTCAAGTGTTCTGTCAGTTAGCTGCAAAGAAACAACAAACTAAATGAAAATATTGTGACTTCTAAATTAAGATTTTACCATCGACTATAACATACATATTCTATTGAAATTATATTATACACTGGAGAAAAATGAAAAATAACAGATATGGGCAAGCAGTCAAATCCTTTGTTAGGGATTTAAATGTATTTGGCCAAAATAAAACAGGCCAAAGTCAGCGTATAGTCATGAAAAGAATTCTAGAAGCAATAACTTGGGTGAGGGGAAAGGGTAATATATGAGCACAGAGTTTTGTTGAGTTAGGCCAGTTATTTCATTTGTTGAGTGTTGTGACTAGCTTAGAATAGGGTTTTGTACAGAGAGTTTAACTCTGGGAAAACATTTCAATTCCATTTGCATATGATTTCAGTTTCTTACATTGTGGTTGCAACATCCTTTTTCAGAATTCAAAAACAAATTATCTATAACTTCTATTAGTGTCTAGTTATGCTCTACTCCACCACATATGGAATTATACACAGCGAGCAGTAGCATTAGGCATTATTGTGATTTAAGAAAAATCCATCAAACTCTAGTAGAAATAGAATACGCTGTTGTTTGATTCAGGAAGTTACTGAGCATCTTCTCTAATGGCAGATTCATAACGACCACGGACCTGCTCTTTTGAGGTAGCTGATAACTCAAGCAGCACATCTAAAGCCTGTAAGAGGGAAAAAAAGAGTCAACCATTGACATAAAAAAGCTGATGCTAAAGCCTGCTCTTTCCCGGTATCCATGCAAAAAAAAAAACAAACAAACAAACAAACAAACATTGCAGAAAACCACTGTATGCATAAAATCAGTGTAAAACCAATGATTGTTACTTAAATGCCAAATATATCACTGATAAGTCAGCAATTATGTGAATTCAGTTTACCGAGCTCTGCAGAAGGGCCATTAGAGAGCCCAGAAGAGCATACTGTTGTTCCCAAATAATTTTTACTAATTTTTTAGAGAGATGAACTAACAAAAAGAAATGTATTTTTATATAATTGTCGCATCTTAAGTAAAAGAGATCAGGAAACCACATCACTTTTTCACACTATGAAGAGGCAAATACTTAAAGGTTCCTTGGGCTATTTGTGCAATCTGCATTGTGGGCCAACCACAGCAAAAACTATTTGTTTCTTGAAGCTCATCTGAGAGAAAGCATACAGAACATTATAACAATTTATTTCTGTTTAACTCCATCCTGGGTTAATTATTTCTGGCAAACTTAACAGCCTCGAAATTGTGCTTCTTGATAATACCTCTTACTTTGTTTGTGTACTCCATTGTCTTGCGACTTTAGTTTGGATTCTAAAGAATATATTGAACAAAAAGAAAAGGGTAAAATATAAATTGCTCAAGCTCTCAAAGATTAGGATCCAAAAGAAAAGGAGATTGTATTTAGCTGACATGCAAATAAATAATATGACCATTATTAAGAAATACAGAGTTGCGTAGCTATAAATTATAAATCTTAATCAGAAATATAACAGTTTTCACGATCGACACTTTCAAAAAAGAAGCTACATTAGCCTCGTTACCTTCTCCAGGTCATCTCCGCATTGACCTGTCGAAAGCAAAAGAAAAAAAAAAGAAAAAAGTTAAGTCAAAACAATTGCGAAATATCCAACACAATAAATTGGATGGACGTACACAAAGCTAACCTCCCCAATCTACAATAGTCATCCAACCGCCCAAAAAACCCCGAGAGAGACAGAGATAGAGAGAGAGAGATCGTACAAGTTTGGAAAACTATGCGCCAGAGCCACAAAGGATAACTATCATTTCATAAAAGAACGATGACAAGCAACTTACCTAATACATCGCTAACTATAGCCGAGCTTAGTTCACACTCTTCACCAAGCATCGAACATAAGAACTTTTCAGCTTCCTTCCTGTTCAAACTCTCCTCGTGAAATCCCTTCAATTTAGAAGGGCCCTTCTTCGGAGTAGAACGGACATAGTCTTTGCCCAACACCGTCGACACAGTACCTGCAGCAGCAATGACTTTCTTCGACTTGAGGTTACTCTTCCGGTCAAACCCAACCTGCTGGAATTCATTAGCATCACCAAAAACTTCTGATGCAAATGAACTCGAGCTTGAACCCACGTTGTCATTCCCACTGGAGCTTGAGCATGTTGTACTCTGATCCTCCCTCGCTGCACTCTCAACAAAATTGGCAAGAATTTTAGCAGCCACGTCGGGATCCCCCTTCGCTTCTTTGTAAGCTGTATGAACTTCTTCCAGAGACACAGAACTAAAAGCCATGAATAAATTTCTCAAATTCCTCTGGTCTTTTTCATCTGTAAATTTACATGATGCAGCTTGAATACCCCCATTCTCCTTTCCAGAAACTATTTGTCTCTTCTTCTTCTTCTTCTTTGTGTGGTTCATCGTTTAGCAATTATATACAGATACAACTATATATAAATATGCCGTACTTCACTGGCTAAACACAAGAGTTATATACATATAAACACAAGAGTTATATACATATAAAGTTACGAGTACAAATACAAAAATCGCCTAATCGTCCCCATACTTGATCCCTCCCAATTATCAAACAATTAAAATATTCTCATCCATCCAAAATGATGAACGGGGGGAGATGGAAAAGAGTAAACCGAACCATCTGATAAAAATGAAAAGAAGAAAATGATTACGGTGGACTACAAAAATGGGTTTTGATTCCAAAACAAATTGGGATGGAAACCCTAACTTTCAGGATTGGAATTTGGTTACGTTGAATTTGGGATCGAGCTAGATGTTTGATTTTGAATTTCAACGCCCATCAGAATACGAGATTCCGGTTTTATTGGCGACGTGGAAATAGATTTTTATAAATTAACTTTTTTTAAAAAAGGAACTCTTTTATTAATAAATAACAAATAAATATAAAGAAAAGTATTGCTTTTGAGCTCCATTTGGCTCGGAAAGGTTTCAAACTGTTGTTGCTTTTCAAATCTTTTATTTGATTCTATTTATGATTTTAGACATGATTTGGTACACATTATAGGATAAACATGTGATATATAATATAAGGATAAATTAAGGATAAATAAAATGTATGATATTATATTTAATGTTTGGTATGATTTTAACAAGAGTGATTAAATTTATATATTAGATTATAATGACAAAATTAACCTTATCATAATAAATTTTATAATTTAAAAGTTGTTGCTTGAGTTCATATTTTTTCTTATTTATTCATGCGTCGACGATGCTTGCATAATTTATTTATTTTTATCTAATTTTATATATTATATGATATGATAATTGAGACTTTGATTTTGCGAGTCAAGTCAAATATCAAATTTTAAGGTTAATCGAGTGATACTAATAATTTTATTGAGATTTATACAAATCATTTATATAATTATCTCGAGTTCATTTATATAATTATTATATAATATAATATATAAAAATAATAAAAATATTTATTTGATTTTAATTTCTACCTACAAGTGAAATGAGAGAACAATAAGGTTTAATATTTTTATAAATTGAGGGCAATTAAGTCATTTGTGGTGTTTTTATCATTAGATTAAAATTATCACACCTAATAGAAGGGATATTTTATCCTTATATAAAGTTATTTATCAAGGGCACATGATATTATCATGGGCTTTCTAAAAAGGTACCAAACGTGGGATAAGGAGGATTATTTGTCAATCCCTCCCTTATCCCGTGTACCAAACTATGCGAGTTTAAATACTTATTCTTATTTGATAAAATAATTTAAAAATCACTAATTTAAATTTTTTAATCAAAATAAAGTTTAAAAAACATTTCACATGTTGTTGGAGTTAGTGAAGTAAACGAGCACATAATCAAATAGTCATCACATGATGGAGGTAAAAATTTGTGTGAGATGGTGTTGGGTGCAATAATTGTTCTTGCTTGGTAGACCGATCGAATCGTGGTGCTTGAGCTGCTGTACGGTTTAAAAGATTTGAATTGCATCATCACTACTAGCTATAGTTTTTGGTAAAGTGGCAAGCGCTCGGTCCTACAATTGGTATCAGAGCCAAGGTCACGGGTTCGATTCCCATTGATTGCGATGAGTGCAATTATTGGGAGGGAGATTGTTGGGTGCAATAATTGTCCTTGCTTGGTAGAACGATCGAACCATGGTGCTTGAGCTGTTGTGCGGTTTAAAAAATTTGAATTACATCACTACTACTAGCTATAGCTTTTGGTAAAGCGGCAAGCGCTCGGTGCTACAGACGGTCTCACTGGTCGTATCTTGTGATACAGATATCTTATTTGGGTCATTCATAAAAAAAATATTACTTTTTATGCTGAAAGTATTACGTTTTATTGTGAATATCGGTAGGGTTTACCCGTCTCACAGATAAAGATTTGTGAGACTGTCTCACAAGAGACATTCTCTATGATATAACAAACTTGGCCAATAAATTATCGGATATTAAAATTTAAGCATACTATACAAAATTAAATGAGTAGGTCTCTTGTGAAACGTCTCACGAATCTTTATCTGTGAGACGGATCAATCCTATCGATATTCACAATAAAAAGTAATACTCTTAGCATAAAAAGTAATACTTTTTTTATGGATGACCCAAATAAGAGATCCATCTTACAAAATACAACCCGTGAGACCGTCTCACACAAGTTTTTGTTAAATTAAATATGTGAAAAGACAGCTTTGATTAAGGAAAAGTTTTCCCCAAAGGTGGTTATTATAATGCACATTCATAAAATAAAAGTATTTTGATACATGACTATTATAAATGACTTAATTGGTTCATTATTCAACCAAAAAAATCAATTTAACCCTTTCTCTAAATTGCTATTGAATCCAATATTTTTATTAAATTCAATTATATAAAAATTTAATTTTTCAAAATAATTTATTTATTAGTATAATAACTTTTTAAATAAATATATTATAACTATTAACTAATAAATAAGTATCACAACTTTTTAAATAAAAAAATTATTATTATAAATTATTTATAAACATATAATAAAATGATATTTTTCACCATTATTATATATTAATAAAATTAAAACTTAATAAATAAATTTTTATAGAAAACGAAAATAATATTTAAAAATAATGAAAAAAATAATAAAATAAAGATATTATAAAAACATGAAACTTATGAGAAATATCTAAATCAAAGTATAAAAATTTTTGAACATTGGATACACACAAATCAAGAAAATGAGAGATTCATGTGTCAATGTCTTATTGTTCTAACAACCCCGTTTTTTTCCTCCTTATTTACAACTTTCGTATTTAACATTTTTTGAAATTCTTAACAAATTAATGTCAGATTTCGAAAAATTAAAATAATGACGAAGGTTTCTTCTATCATCCGAGAACAATACTTCCGCGGATTTCAATAACAAATATTTATTGTATTATATTTTATCAGTATAATAAAATATATTTTGCTATATATATTTATCTATTGAGTTGCAATTTTTTTTATTATGTAGACACAAAATATTATTATTTTATTATATATATATAAATATGTTTAAATATATTAAATTTGAATATATAATTTATTTGTTGAGATATATTTGTATTAGTTAATAATTTATAAATATTATTATATTTATTTATCATAATATTTTTTTACAAATAAATATATTATTGTTTAAAAAATTAATCAATAAAATTAATATGAAAATTAAAATTATATCTAACTGAATATAATAAAAATGATTGAGCTTAATTGCTTAAAAGTACAATTAAATCATTTACAATAATTTTACCATATAATTTTATCTCATATTTTATATGATAAATTACTTAATCACAAATATCAGATCTTCAGAATACATGGAATTAAGATCCCATTACGGAAAAACAATCTATTAAAAAACTTTACTTATAATAAATTTTTGAGTAAATCTTTTATGTGACGGTCTCACGAATTTTTATATGTAAGACGGATCAACCCTACCGATATTCATAATAAAAAATAATACTCTTAGCATAAAATTTTCATGGATGACCCAAATAAAAGATCTGTCTCATAAAATACGACCCGTGAGATCGTCTCACACAAGTTTTTGTCTAAATTTTTATATCAGGAACAAACTTGTGTTTCAATATATTTTATCACTCCAAGGGGGAGTTTATTCGTTAAAGAAATAGACTTTTAAGATAATTTATCATTAAAAATGAAATGAGATGAAACGCCCAAAGAGTAAATGAAAACAACCAACCGATAGAGACATAATCTACGCTGAAGTCAGAGGCAATGTTAAGATATTCGAAGGCATGTCTTCTTTCTGAAGGCAATATCATTCAATGCATGTCATCAGCCAGGGCGGATCCACAGATTCAAAGAGGGAGGCGGGGATGGGATTTGGGACAGGCGGTGCGGCTGCTTCTTGTTTTAGACATCATCAGCAGAAGTGGATCATCCGGGCCAAGATGTCACCACTCTTGCAAGTCTATATGATACTCGTTGGGCCTAAAAACCTATCAGTGGATAAGCTAAGGTTTACATAGCATAGACTTGTGAGCGAGAATCAAGTCTATGCTCTGACTTTATTAGATACGTCTTTTTGCTATCCTCCCTCGTTTTTTGTTTTTATTTTCCCTGAGTTTATGGGGGAGGGAAGATGTTGGACATCCTGTCCTTCTCAAGGTACTTCATCACCAGACCAAATTGGTTCATCAAAAACGAAGCCCGGAAATTGTTTTGACTGACCGGAGGGTAAGTGGTTATAGTGTTCTACCACTTTAGGCAAAGTTGCCAGCCCCACCTGGCTTTTTTGGTTAGGACACGTGAGCAATGATTTTGCTGTAGAAAGCGCTGTAAGGAAATCTTCGTGATCTAAAGGTTTCATAAATACTGAACTGTCTTTTCCCGGTTCATGGCATTCGAACAACCTCAACCTCTTCCGGTGCACTTCTTCCTTGACTCTCTAGAAGGAAATTCAAAATAAAATGTTTCAGCAAGATAACATGATCACGAACTTACGAATATAACACAAGGAAATTGCATGTTAACTACCGTTCACCCCTCGCCCTCACCCAATGATAAAGAATTCAAGTTCGCCACTGTTTTAAGCAGCCATTCTCCAGAATGTGAGACCAGAGGAAAAGACTTTTTATAGAAACAAGACAACGTGGCTATTATAAACTAATTCTGATAAAGAATCATATATTTGACCATAAAAAAGCTAACGTTTGGGCAACTCATAAACATTTGGAATAAGCATGTATACAGCCACATAGTGACCAAGTAGTAGCTGCTTTTGCCAAATGGTGAGGAAAAGTCATGTTTCTGTTCTGGCCCCACCAGCAAAATGTCTACCGCCTGATAGTAGTAGTACAGATTAGGAGAGTAAATGATGTGACTAATAAACGACTTAAGCAAATTATTTTAGCCAAGCCACTTTCTTTTATCTCAATGCATCTCCAACATTTTGCACAACTGTCCAAGAGTTTCTCATTTTAGGATAATCTCAGTCCACCTTTACATCAGGAAAATTTCGTTTGTCCTTTTTGCTTTTGTTTGCCATTTCTCATTTCTGAAGCTTTCCCTGATAAATAATGAAATTTCCCTAACATTACAAGCCAATGAGCCATCAAACCAAGAAATCCTTATACATGAATCACCCTTCAAAAGAATATAATTTATAGTAATAATGGATGACTCCATAAAATTTCAACTACAATGTCAGCTTGGATTGCTATGTTACACATGAATGTATAGTTTATCTAGCACAATCATCATTTTAGATTATTGGATTGCTAAAAAATTGAGGTGATGGATTGAGCAAATAATTTGAAGGATACAAACATGTAAATGCTACCTGAAGGCTGAAACAATAAAGGTCTCTAAGGAGTGTTTCTGAAAGCTAAAGATGTTTTTTCCCCAAAAGTGCTTCAATCAATTCCACTACATGAGATGCATGTAGTAGAAAACACATAATGCGTTTTGCTAGCTCAATTTTCAGAAAAAGTGTTGCCAAGTCTGAATGAAACACTAAAGACGATAACCAAATCTTCGGTCCTATTTGGGCTATATCACGAGATACCTCCGGGCTTTCTTACATATGTATTAGACCACACTGGTCATGGGCCAGAAGCAGTTTTCCTCACTGGTCATGAGCAACAAGCCAAAAACTGAATATGCTAAAATTTTCAATGGGCTATTCTAAGTTTCCTCAAAAGGTGACAAATGTATTTGTTGTCATCTAATACCAGCAAGAGACATCACCCGCTCCACATCATATAACTCTTAGTCCAATTTAACATGTCAATTTGAACAAAAGCCAAAGCACTAGTCCCTTGTTTCAGATGGAATTCCCTTAACAACCACAATGGAGTGGAAAATCATGATTTTACTTTTTAACATAAAGTTGCAGCTTTCTGTAGAGGGTTCTATCCATTGTTGTAATTTGTAAACTTGTACCTACTTAAAACGTTCAAATGGGTAATTATCATCCTGACATGGAAGAATGGAACAACGAAAAAGCATTCAAACTCCTCCATTCCTATATTAGTGTAACTTCTGCATGGTGAAGTGTAAACCAGAACTAAAACTCACGAGTCTTAAATAATCTATGTGATAATAGACGAAGAAATAAATCTTGATGAGAACCCAATAACATGTCACTTGAATTTTGAAGCGAATTCATGATTTGCTACAGCAGAGTTCGTATCCAATTTCTAAATCATTTTTAAAACCTTTCCAAAAGGCACACTCCGGAAAATTCAAAGCCTGATTATTTTTTTGTATCATATCGATCTACTTCATGGAGCCAAGGCTGACCAGATAGAATCCTATACGGTGCCTATTGCATGTCAGACCAATAAGCTCAGAGAATGCCACATTCGTGCAAAGTGAACAAAGTCAAGTGTCAATGGAAGATCATTCAAAACAGAATAATGAACATGAAACAAATTCGACAGCAACACAGTTCTATTACACAGAGCATAAACAAGGGGTATCACAAAGCAATTAAAGGAAGCATCAATCAACTACATAAATCCAACCTGCAATAAACCCGAATCAAACTTGGGAAGCCCCATTTGCCCAACGGTGAGTGATCCAAAAAAGTTCCCCAATAAAGCAGCATCTGGCGCTGCCAGCCCCAGCGCAAGTCCAGCAACAAAGCCCCCCATAAAACTATCCCCAGCGCCAGTGGGATCGACCTGTACAGTCGGAAAGGGAGCAATTTGCTGCTCATCATCCCTGTAATAAAGGGTACATCCATCCTTTCCATTCGTCACTACCAGGCAACAAAATTTCTTCGCCTCGTCAACATCAATATACGGCGCCTCGTCAGCCGATGCCTTCAAGAACCCAATTCTTGGGAGTAAATTATAGAATTTGGAATCCTTCAATTGAAAAAGCTTCACTGTTCCATCGTCTTCATCGAAGGCCCGGATCAATCCTTGAACATCTACGAACACCGTCTCACAAATATCGAGCATTCGCTCCAGCGTTTCCGGCAAGATTTCTCCACCCACGCCAACTGCCAAACCGTACTCGAATCGCGAGTCGGGGAGATCCAAGGGCGTAATTGGCTCGCAGAATCGAACCCTTTTGAGCACGCGGTCTTGTCGTTGGATTTGAGAAGAGAAGTGAGCATGGAAGAGGGTTGTTCTGGAATAAGCAGAGACGAGGGGTGGGTGGTTTACTGCGTAGGAAAAATCGGAACCCACTTTAGAGATGAAAGTGGCGGCAACAGAGAGACCATCGAGCACTTCGGCGATGAAGGAGGCGGCACCGCCGAGGGATTCCGCTAACACCTCGCCGTCCTTGATCAACACGTCATGGCAATAGTTTCCAACCACCAGGCATGAAACAACTCCACCTTGTCTCATCTTTTTGGTCATGTGCAGCGGGGTTGCGCTTTCTGAATGGGCATTGAAAAAGGGGAACGAAACCCACGATGATAATTAATCTGCAGAGAATAGGATTGATTCGTCCCGCGGCGACACAGGATTCGCAGCTACAACACTTAATACAGGGGTAATTGCGTGGTAAGTACGAGCACAATTAACACAGCAAAGTCAAGAAAAAGACGGGAGATTGCGGGATGGAGTTTGACAAGTGACATCTGTGATTTTGGAAGCAGATTCGTCGCGACACGTTGGACTGGAAAGCTCGGAAACGCGAAGATTTCAAATTGCTTTCCAAATGCTGTTTTCATTGAATGGATTTCGGCCCATTTCTTGTATTCTTGTTAACAAAAGTTAAAGGCCCTATGTTCAGTGTGTGATTGATTTTGAAAATTTTAAATCGGAAAATTATTATTATTTTTAACAAAATTGCATTCGTCTCTTTGATCTTAAACATTGGGTTTGGATCGGTGGATTTAAATTGTATCTATATCGTTTATATAAATAAAACTATAAATTTCAAATTGTTTTTTACATATTTATATAATATTTAATTAATAATCGTATAATTTGAAATTCTTTATATTTTGTAATAATAATATGTAAATAAGTAATATATGAATTTAAAATTTCATAATATAAATTCATGTAGTTCAAATACATGTATCTAAATACACTTTTAGGTTAATCGAAATGGGAGTTCGGTGACTTGTCACTTGTGCTTCAAATTGATTTCGGTTCTCAAAAAGTGATTAATTTTTAGGAAAAAAAACCCATGAAAACTAGAATTAGAATCGTGGAATAATATCGAAAAAAAACAGAAGATTAATAAGATAGTGACCAAAGGACATGGATCGCGATCAATCTAGACGTTAATTATGATAATAAATTCGGTCTAACTCGTTATCGTTTCTGATTTATTTGAAGCGATGATGAAGACTATGATGAAGATTTAATGTTCGCGAAGTCGAAATGAGAATTTGTAGGCTAATTAGATAAAACCGAGTATGAGAGCCTGATGAGAACTTGATCCTCGTGAAGATTAGATGGAGAATCCTGATTAGGAAAACGGGGATCGTGACGGCATCTCTAGGTGGTTGAATTTAACATATATCAAGCCTTTTGTTGGCATCTCTTGGTGGAGATGATTCTTGCTAGAGTCATGTCTTAGAATCGGAACCATTATGAGGACAAGTTTTATACATATTTTTTAAAATAAAGAAACAAGTTTTATACATTAATACATGGGTTTTTTTTCTCACAAACAAATTAATAATTGAAAAGATATATATCGTGAGTTTACATATTTTATTCCTCTAGCATTATATTATTGTTGGTCTCACGTGCGATACTTTGAGATAATAAATATGAAAATAAAAAATAAACTGAACACTGAAATTTACGTGGAAAATCCCTAAAAATTATTAGGGTAAAAATCACGGGTAAGATGAAAAGAATTTCACTATAATATTTTATGGTGTACACCCACTTATTGTATTTCCAAAGAGAACACACATTCTATTAATATAGGAGAACAAAACACCTCACAAATATTATAGAACTAAACATTCAAATGCTATAAGATGAGAAAAAACTCGAAGAATGAATGATTTCATAATGAGGTGAGAGAGCTCTATTTATAAAACTCATTGTCTGTGTGAACGTCGTCTGAAAATTCCGTTAAATATCAAATTATATTTGACAATTCAAAGTTGTTTCATCCAACCCACATTTAATGCTACCAAACATGTTGTCGATAATTATTACTAATAACCATTGCACGTGATTTACACATGCTCATATTATTTAATTATTTTAATACAAAATATTTTTAAAAAAACAATAAAGGAGAAAAAAGATACATGAGCTTTGATATAGAAGAGTTGGAGAAAAAATAAGAAGAAGATGAAGAAAATCACATCTTCAAAGTTACACAACAAATTATGCAAAAATAAAACTGAAAATAAACTTTGATGTTACATCGAAACATCAAAATGATTAGTACGAGGCGTTAAATATTATATAATAATAAAAATGTGATATATAGTGCTGATATTATCAAGGCAAATTCATCTTCTAACATACGATGATCATTGTCTCCTCAAGAAAGTAGTATCACACTTTCGTGTATATTGCCTTGTTCAGTCTAAAGAAGCAACTCTCTCCTATAAAATCTTATATATATTTGTAAAATCTTTTATTAGCTCTGGCATATATATATATTGCAGTTCCTTGCAAATATGAGATTTGTGTAGGTTCATTTTGGGGAAAAATATTAACATATGGCTGTAAATGACACGAAATACGTCTAGAAATGTAGCAGCCATCTTCGGTGTAGCTGGGCTGTTAGGAAAGGAGCTCGCGAGAAAGCTTCTTTCAACGCGAAAATGGAAGGTCTACGGCATAGCCCGAAAACGAACAGCTGCAGCAGGATCATGAATATCGAAGGTGAAGGTTACAATTTCATTTCTTGTGATCTCCTAAACCCTAAGGAAACACAAGAAAAGCTGGGTTCTCATGCACTGGAGGATGTTACTCATATCTTTTGGGTAACTTGGGCTAGCCAATTCCCTTTATATACCCATGAATGTTTCGATCAAAACAAGGCCATGCCCATGATGTCTAATGTTTTGAATGCCATCCTCCCGCTTTCCAAGGGGTCGAAACACTTCTGACTCCAGACGGGCATGAAGCATTATGTGTCTTTGCGAGGGCCGACTTTTGAAAGAGACCAAGATCGCTACTATAAAGAGGATTCTCCGAGGGTGGCCAGCGATACGGACGTAACTTTTATGATGGACTTGAAGTTTTGCTGCAAGAAAGATTGTTAGGTAAGGTGACATGGTCTATTCAAAGGCCAGGATTGATACTAGTTCTTCTCAAAGAACTCTATACAATTTCATCGTTAGTTTGTGCGTTATGGAGCTATTTGTAAGCATTTGAGCCTCCCTTTTGTGTTTGGCGGCACAAAAAAATGCTGGGAAGAAATGTACATAGACATATATCCGATGCTCGTCTGGTGGCGGATCAACACATTTGGGCTGCTACGATTGAAGAAATCCGGATGACCAAATCGAATAGCAGTCAAGACCAATGAGAGGCGTTTAACGCAGCTAATGGTGAGTGTTATACTTGGATGGGGATATGGAGGGATATCGGGATCAAATTCGGCTTGAACTTGCCGGAAGAAATCAATATGTTTTCTGAGGATTTTACGTTTTCCTCCGCCATGTCTGGTAAAGGGTGTGTTCGGAATGAAATAGTGGTGAAAGAAGGGCTCGTGGACACAAAAATGGAGGATTTGGCTAACTGGGGTTTCAACGATGTTCTTTTTAGATGTCCTGTGAAAATGTTAGCTGCAAGAGAGAAAGTTAATGAGTTGGGATTCAAGACAAAGTACCAAGCTTTGGATTCAATCTCGTATTGGATTGATGTCATGAGAGCTGACAGATTGGTTCCATATAGATTCAACTGAAATTCTTGTATTTCAATGTTAAATATTGTAGTTTGTTGTGTAATATATCATTTTACTATATCCTTTATGAATAGTTGAATATAAAAAGAATTCGTGGATGATGTTTGTCCACATCCTTTTATCATTTTGAGAAGGGAAAAATATTCGAATATTAGATCTCTTCTCCTCCTAAAGCTTCATTTAACAACATTTTCAAGATATGATTTTCAAAATTATGTTATATTATGTGACGCTGGACATGGACAAAACTCAACTTTGGATACTTATATGACCAAAACACAAAAAAATTTAGGGTTATTTTCACTATTTTCTCTATCTATAATATCCCATAAATTATCCAATTTTTATAAAACTATCGACTTCAACTTTTATTTCACAAACAAAATTAAAGCATTTTTTAACCAGAAATTAAATATAATAAATCTCTCTTTCGAAATCTAAACACACCATAAATTCTAAAAAGTCTTAGCTAAAGAATAGAACCTTGAAACAATTAACTGCAGCAAGACAGCCTTTTGCAAGCAGAATATCTAGTGTTGGTTGAGACTTGATGTTACTAAATTAATTCTCTATCATATCCTGATGTTGATTCTTGGAAATTTTCAAATTTCATCACAACTCGTAAAAATCTAACTTAAAGAGTCAAATGATCAGGACGATTATGATCCATTAATCTAGTTATCTATTATCTACAGATATTATGGGTCCTAAAATCATGCCCAAAAAATGGATTACCTGATATTGTTCAAATCGAACTGCAAATGTGGAATGTGATGTTCAAGATTTGCAGAGAGAAAATTTACATCGAATATACAACATTCTACAAGAGAAGGCTTAAATCTTGAGCTTCCTTGTAATTTCAGCAAGGTACTTACGTTGATAAAAGGCTTGCTGAAGTTCAAGCTCTGTAGGCTGCCGCAAACCATCTGCTGCATACTTTCCTGCACCATATGAAGATCCACCCTTCACCTCATGCATCTCAAACACTCCTCTGCCAAAGGTATATCCAAGAGGAACAAATATCATGCCATGATGTGCTAGTTGTGTTACCGCTGTCAATCTGCGAACATTATCAAACAAAAACCAATTGCTATAAGAAACAATATCGAAATAGACAATGTAAATTGCAATAATTCGACATCAATTAAGTCAATATAATCAGTCTGTTGGCATCAAATTGGAAAGTGTTTGTTTATTGGTTTCGTTTTTCCTTACCGAACTCGAGATGCAAGACATAGGGAAAGCAACAACAAATAACATTAAAGGCTTTTAAGTTTATGATATTAAGAGTTCTTAGAAAGAATCCGAACAGTTCGGCTAATCAAACTCTATATTGTAGTGTCTACTAATGATAAATGTTTCAGGGTAGTTCTTCGGAAAGATGAACACATAACCTTACTGAGTAGCATGTACTGTCTAATAGAGTATGAGATGACACTTGACATTGCATTCTATACGTTCAGTCCCAGAATCCTCCAACAGAGTGTATGCATCTACTTAAGTTTTCATGAAGAAACTTGGAAAGGATTTTCACAAAAGGCTATCATTAGTCCTCTGTGCCACTTTGGTAACAGGTGACTACAAAAGCTAATATATATAACCGGGAAAACCTTAATTAGAACATAACAAGAGTCATTTGTGGATATTTTTTAAGAGAATGAAAAGGACCCAAAGAAGTTATGTTAAACAGGCCAGAAAAATGAGGCCACCATCTTGTTTTTTAAGCCAGCAACTTTAATCAGTTTTAATGATTGATTTGAGGAACCTTCCCCCTCCATTTCATAAAATTAGGAAAACCATCTTGCAATTGAACTTGATGTTTGTTAGGATGACACTGCCTCCAACTTTTAGCATAAATCCATACCATCACTTTCGATGCTGGGTTGATGGCTCAGCACATGCAAGTGACTGATTATTGTAGTCAACCCACAAACATAAAATTTAAGAAAAACAAGTGCCGACTTTCACATATAAAAAATAAAAACTAACATCATTTCATGCTGCCTACTGACTAAAACCTCTTGGTTGTTCACTATCTCCAATTATATCATCATATAAATTTAGATAATATATATCGTACTTAATCGTCATTATCCATGCTTTTGCTAATTTTCCCTGTTCGTCTATTAATATAGGTACTAGTCATGGTCCAGCATATCCAAACTGGAGCCTCTATTGATAGCATTTGTACTTGTCCATACCATCTCAGGCGTGACTTTGTCAATTTTTCTTCGATAGGCGCAACCCCAACTTTTTCCCTAATGTACTTGTTTCTTAGCCTCTTTATTGTATGTCCGCATATCCATCATCTTGGCATCCTCGTATCTGTAACTCTAATATTTTATTCATGTGCCCACTTTATGGCCCAACATTCGAATTCACATAATGAATGACCTAATCGCTATTCTGTAAAACTTCTCTTTTGAGTTTCAGGAAATTATAACTTTATGTTTGTCTATTATAGATTAATCGTGTTTACATAACAGATGATGCACTAACTTTAATACACTCTAGATAGAGTGAGAATAGTCCACATTTACTTCATTTAAAAAAGTATCTGGATTATTGTTACCGGGAAGAGGGTTTGAGAGGAGCAGAGTGGTTTATCATCTAACACTGAACTAATCTCATGACCAGTTATACACTTACCACCAGGTCTCTGTTATTCCAGGAAATAGAGTTCATAATTGTCAATAAATACAGATAATTAGTCTCAAGTTAGTGGACAAGGTGTAGAAACTTGGTCGTGTTAAGGGGGGAGATATGAAGGAGAATTGATATCAAGGCCATGAACTTGGTTCTCTGCGAAGAGTGGTCCGCTGCAGCCATCAAAACCACCATTGTCATGAAACCAACAATGAAATACAAAAAGAACTAAACAAGGTTCGAACTACAGAAGATAGGCAGCCGCTCACATAATGATGGAGGCGAGATGGAGCATTTGAGTGCGGGAAGAGTTCCGACGGTGTTGTAGGAGAGGCGAGGACGAGGACGAGGAGAGAAGAGTGAACGAAGAGGGAAAGTTAAGGTTTCCATCTCGCTTTTCGATACTTCGAATGATGAAAGAACTCCTTTTCAGCAGCCGGCGTGCAGTGATTGCCTTTGTTGTTTGTTACCCTCCATCTTAATCATTGGGCCAAGACCTCCTAGTCTTGTTGTTTGGATGAATTGTTATGACATCGAATTATTAAGATTATGATACAAAATTATTTTTTAAATAAATTGATTTAAGAATATATTATTGAAAAATAATTTTTAAAAAAGTAAAATAACGTTCAAACATATAAGAAATATAAAGACAAATAAAGAGAAAAATATAAAGACAAAACAAATGTTAAAAATTGAGAAGAATATATTTTAAATACATAATGAAATAATGGTCATTTTGTTCAACTAGTATGAAGCACGTGCGATGCACATAAATACAAATTATATGATAAAAATAAAAAATTTGATTTTCTAAAAAAATAATTTGAATCATATTGTTATAAATTTGAGTTTAATCTCTTTGTTATATTGGACGAATAAATTAATTAAGAACTTATGTAATTTATTTTCGAATTTTTTGTAAAATTAAAATTCAAGTTGATAATTTTATGTTACCTAATAAATTATCATTAGCACAATATATAGAATCAAATTAAATGAAACAAATTTTTAAAAAATATATATCCAAACATCAAGTATAAGGCATAATAAACTAAAAACCAATCAACTTATGGACTTTAAAAAATGTGAAGGGTAATAACCATAAAACATGTTTAATTAGTATTAATTATTAATTAATATACTAAATGTGAATTTACTTCATAGGTTACTTGATTGATAATTGAAATAAGTAAAAAATGTGAAGGGTAATGACGTCCATTCACAATTGAAAAATATTTGAAGTATCCACACTTTTATAGGTATATAGATATTACTTAACTGCTTATAAAGAAAAATAAACAAATTCAAAATCCATTCGGTATTTTTGGTGGTTTTTATTTTAATTAAATAGGTTTGGTCTATCATCCATCCATCCATCCATCCCTTTTAGAATAATTATAGAAAAAGAATAGATATTTTAAGTTCTGGGTCATTGGTTGTGCCCAGAATCACAAATCTACGTCTTACAATCGACCCAGTGGAAACTAAAAGGCCGATATAGATTGGAAATTGAGACCCATTAATTAATTGTTAATTGGTTTAGCTACTTGATTAATCAATTAATTAGTTGAATAGTTTTGGGGAAATGGATTTGGGAAAACTAAAATCAAGAAAGGGAGGGAAGGTTGGAGGATCAACATCAGAAATCACACAAAATTATAGAAGAAAAGGTAATGAACAGACACATAATCAATGTAATTGCACTTTTTTAACAATATAACATAATCATCCAAATTTTTATTTTTATTATTTTTTGAAAAAAAGAAGAATAAATACAATCTGGCCATTTGCTGGAGCATAACATGCATCACACAAATAAAAAAATAATGTTCCTGAGAAGCAGACCTCAAGAAGAAGGTTCATCAGCTTTAGCTGCAGCACTCGTAAATCTTTGGCAATTTAAGCCCGTGCGAATTCGTGCTACTACATGGCTAAGTCGAGACTTGATTATTAAAGGCAGAAGTATGTTGATTCTTGAAGATGTATCAAACTCACCTCGAATCAACTAAGAGCAAAAATAGATATCCTCCAGTTCATTAAACTCACACATGTTTGGACATCTGTTTTATAGTCAGCAGGCGAGGAGTTTGAGAAGTAGACCATGGAAGGGCCCAGCCACGCCTGCTCGGATCTTGTATAGGTATGCGGGAATGAGGCGCTCTCGAGAACCAAGGAGAGAAATTATGTATAAATGAAAATCTGGTGGTCAACACCTCCCTTCTCCCTTCAAGATATTTTATGATAAGCAAGGATTTTGAGTAAGGATTGATCAACAAGAAGCTCAGGTGTATCAAGAACTAATCATCAGTGCTGAGATCAGGAGAGTCGAGAGGAAAACAAGTGTCTTCGCCGCCAGTGTTCCATAGGAAATGAGCATAATTCGCAGCATAATATGAATTCCCAGGTTCTGCAGCAATGGCTTCCAAATACATCTCTTCTGCGGCCCAAAGGTCTTTCCTCACCAACCATAGAAAGTTAGCGTATTTGTTCAATGCTTCTGAATCCTTTGGCTCCACTTTTGTGGCTTTCTTGAAGTACTCTTCTGCTCTGTATCAGCCAAAAACAAAATGACAAGTGAACAAACTATGAATGAGTTGACCATAACCCAAAACAATTAATAATTGAATGACTTTGTCATCAAAATCCAATCATTTAGCACTAAATAACCATTGCAAGTACGTGGCCAACTGATTAGGTCAGTGGCGATATTTCGGTTTCTAGATTCCAATTTCCAGACCAACCGAGGGTGTGACGTGTTTAGTAGAAAAAATGTATTTCAGTATCCAAGTATAATCTGAACATAATTAAACATGCTTTATTTTCTAAGTTTATTATAGTGGGGATATATGAAGAATTTATCTCGAATAAGTAACCATGTCACGAGACTAGTATCACAAGAAAGTATGAAGCGACATTCATGTTTGAGAGATAGTCCACCTAATATATAGACAAATAAAGAATACCGACTTTATTGGACTCAATAATTTGAATTTTCAAAGCAAAGTGAAGTTGACAACCAAGTACAGCCTAAGAGAAAATTGCCAGGATTTGATGATATTTTCTCGAGTCTTTAAGATGTGTCCCACGTTATTCTGGTTCACTCATGTCGATTTTTGACATTAAAAGAAAGAAAGAAAGCGAGGTAATTACTTCCACCACACACAATCCTATCGAAATACACACCTGACCCAACTTCATATAAAGCGACAATTAAGCCATATAAATCACATTTTTTGACTCGCATCTAGAGTAAATTTTTTTTTTTTTGACTATTTTGCAGTTCACAACGAAGATATGATAATATCTCCCAGTAACGTCTAACCGCACTTCTCACGATGGAAATTCTTGGTTGTTACTTAAAATAGTCTAAAAATAAAAATGATACCTAAGAAACATAGAGAAAGGATGTACCTGTCGAATTCTTGTGCAACGATGTAAAGAAATTGAGCATAATTTGCTAGCAAAAGGGGATTGCTGGGATCTTGTGCCAAGCCAGTTTGGTATTGCAGCTCTGTTCTGAAAAACTCCGGATGATCTTCACCTTCAATCCTTGCATCCACCGGCGACACGAATCTTTGCATTGTTTCATGATCCAAAGCTTCGTTTCTTGATAAACTCTGCATTTTTGAAGCCTCGTCTACTATTGAATTCCACAAGCTCATCTCTTCCACATCAGACACTTCCCTTGAAACCGGTTCTTCTCCACTAGGCATCGTAGGGTTCTCAATTGAATTCATTCCATCGGGAACAATATTCAAGTGATAATTCGAGTCATCAAATCTTCCATCTCCATCTATTCCACTAGTAACAGGTCTTTGTTTCCCTCCACCGCCATTATTTCCACCTATTGAAGCCGTCTTCCCATTCAAAGAAGACAATTTCAATGTTCTTGTAGCAGACAAATCAAACTTATCCTCCATAACCGAGACCGTTCCTGTCGTGGGTGTATACGCTCTTACTTGTGTTGTGGATGCTAAAGCGGTATTATTTGCCACAGAATAAACACTATAATTCGCAAGAAGTATCATCACATAGACCATCAAAGTTGGTGTATGGGAAAATACTTGCTGAAACAACCACACAAAAGACTCATGTATCTCGTTCTGAACTCGAGCCAAGATCCCTCGTAAATCTTCGTATAATAAATGCTGCCGCATCTGCAGAGAGTAACTATGAAGCTCTCGTATTATGAAAACCATCGATGAAAAGGCCCTTTTCATCGAGCAGTAAGCTGTCTGTCCAGCCTCCACGAACCCTTCTTGCCATTGTTTTCTCCTCTTAATCATTCTGAGAGACAGTGGAATGTCAACACTGTTTGCCTTCCTCTCAATATTGGCCGGAATAATCTCATCTCTTTCAAGAAATTCAGGCACCTCTACAGCATCAAATGGCTTCAGATTTTCCAAGAATCCAACCTCACTATCATTGGTATGTCCGCACGAAGCTTCCGTATAATCAGAAATTTTTTTATCTGCTTCAGACGTACCACCATGAGTACCCATATCGTCGTTCGACGATTGAAATCTAAGCATAAGCTCTTGAAAATTCTTGGAGAATTCTTCATCAGAAAACGAATTCAAGCTGGCGGAAGAAGCTCGTCTGATGGTTCGAACCCGGAATCTAAAATTATCACAAGATCGAGACCTGTGGAGCTTTGAAGATTCGCGGCGGCAATCAAAGAATTGGGACCTCTCGGAATATCGACAGAACAAAGCTCCACTACCACTGACAAAACTACATCGTTTTGTGGATGGGGAGGAAACTGCAGAGGCTAAAGTCTGGGATAATGATGGTGAAGGTGGAACAGAAGGTTGCGACCAACATAAAGGGCTTGTAGCTACTTTCGATCCCATGATCAAAAGCAAGAAAAAGTCATCAACAAAACAAATATAGATTCCGATTCAAAGTGTAGAATCGAATCAAAGGGAAAAGCTTTTTTTAGCTTTCAAAATAAAGATCCAGCGAATCCTCCGATGCGGATCCAAAAAAAGCTAACCCCCCAAGCTCTCTTACTTCCAACTCGAATCCAAAACCCCTGCAATTATTAAAACAAAACAAAACAAAACAAAACAACCACCCACGTCAGTCCCAAGCTCATGAAATCATTACAGAGAAATAATTCTCAATCCCTCTCCAGTTCTTATAATCATAACACCCCCCATCAAATTCGGATCAACAAACACGCAATTGACGAAAAAAATCCATGTGGCCCAACAAACTAATACACCCACAAATAAATCGAATCCCGAAAGAACAAGCACTCACCGTGGATATCCGCAGAGCGAAGAACGAGCGCAGTTATCAAGAGGAAACGAGTGTGTTCGGTTATATATGCGAAAGAATAGCAACCCTCGGAAAAGAAAAACAGAGAAAATAAAAAAAAAATCTAAGGACAGTCCAAGGAAAGTACGTCAAAAGAATCAAACATCCAAGTGAGCCCCCACCAAACTTCGTTCTATTATAGGATTTGATTTTATTATATTGTTAATCAAATATGAGAGCATGATTTTATTGCCAGACGATAAGATTATATTATATATTTTTAAAAAAATTCATTGCATGTCAAAGAAATAAATATTCATTTTTAATTCCAACGTTTAATAAATCAAGAAGATATATCCCACATGTCGTTGAAATATATACTCAAATAGTTTGTTTTCTTCAAAGTCTAAAAATCAATATAATCTCATACATCATATATTTTTTTGTATATTTCATTTGGCATACAAATAAAAGTGATATTTTAAAATCTGACATGATAACTCATAGAACAAGATCAGCTCACTCTCGACAGCTCAGAAAACGAAAGCATCTGTTAAATAGCCCGTTCACAAAATCGCATATGAAATTCATCCAAGTCCTCAGCTCGAGCCCAATAACCAAGTTTCATCGGGTGATCATTCGGGATCTCATCTCAAACCCAAGCGGCCGACCTCCCAAATACTCATTACTAAGGTTACTCTGCAAGTCATGGTCAACGTCCTCGCCGAGGTCCCAGTCGACCTCCTAATATCCGCTACGAGGGAGATTAGGCAAGTTGTGGCTGATCTCCCAGCCAAGGTCCCAGCCGACCTAATTATACATCTTCATCTCCCGAATGGAGGTTCATGTGCCGACCTCCCGAGCCTAGATCTATAGAAGACCAACGTAAGCTCACTACACGTCAATTAAGAATATGAACGAATTTAAGTCACTCGCGAACTACTCAAAACTCGTATCGGTAAAAAGCTCATTCAAGATTGTTTGTTAAGCTTATCGACCAGAACTCGAGCTTAATTTCGAGCTCGAGTAAGGATATTCGGCTCGCAAGCTCTCGAGTTCGATTAGTTTGTTGAACTTTGAGTAAACAAAAATAACTTATATTGTCTCACATCGAAAATTGAATATAAAAAGAAGTGTCCCTTAAATTCTCATATCTTAGTTGACCTTTAACTAAGAATGTTCGACAAAATCAAAATCGAGCTTGTTTAATGAGATAAAAAATGATCTTGCTTACTGAGCTAAAACACAAGCCCGCTTAACGAGCCGAGCTCGAACTCAAGCCAGATTCATTAAACATGATACATGAACGAGCTGATATCGTGCCTCATGATAAAAGCTCGAATCGAGCTCGATAATTTATATATACCTTAAATGAGTCGAACTTGAGCTTGATACTATTCAGCTCGTTTCATTTACATGGATATCAAATGAGCCCAAGTCAGGCATACAAATGTTTTGTCTAAGGAAGAAATATCATAAGGATTTGATTCAATCTTCTATAAGATTATGATAATCTACCGTCCAACAAGGGAAGAATTTAAAGAGATTTAAAATTTTTATCAAGAATATAGTTTTAATCATGGAATAACTTTACTCGTATGACAACTTTTCTTATATAAGTATCAGGTTCGATAACGTTATTTATACATTCAATTATACTCCGATGAGAAATACATTCCCAGTATAAATCATGTATATATGCAATCATATAAACAGATATAAAAGCATGAAACAAATATCAATAACATGTATCATAATCTGAAAGACATGAATAGATATAAAGCTGTAAATAAACTCGTGACTCATCATCTCAGACTCGACTCATCTCTAATCTAGGGATACCGGTTCCTGGACATTGGCACAATATACCGAATCTCAGCAATAGAAGCCGATCTGCTCCTAAGCAAACATCGTAATAAACTAAACATCCAGTGTCTTGGCACCTCCGCCAAAGACTTGGCACCTCCGCCAATGACAAGGCACATCCGCCCATGACTCAATACATGCTTTGCTATAAATCAATAGACTAAGCATATCAATCTCATGAATTGCAAATATCAATGCAATAAAGTAAAGTATGTGGTTTTGGGAAACTTAAATCAGATCTAACTCGAGTCGTATCTTCCCGGTTCAACATTGATTTATACTTTTCTTTTGGTCAATCTGACGAAGTCGAAGTCTCGAATTCGAATTTGTCAATACTCAATCTGGCAATGATAATATTGAGGAGTACAATATCAATATACAACTCAATCAATACTGGATATAATCAGAACTCAATCTAGTTCTGTTTCGACGGTATAACTGTACAATCTCAATATACCCAGCAATATAAATATCCACAGATACCAATCTCAACTCATAATCGATCGACAAACATAATCTGATATCAAATCTGTATAATCTCGATCAATTCAATTCTGAAAATCATAACAATTCCCTACGGTATCCGTTCTTCAATCTGATTCCGATTATACAATGATAACAATCTCAGGAACATATAATAACAGTCATATCATGATTTCTTTAATACCATATTTCCAAATCGTATCAAAACATAATAAAACTTACGTCCAGTTGAAGCTCTTGTCGATAGAAACACGGTACCGAAGTCGGATTGAAAATCGGACGGACGGATTTTGTGTAAATCAAATTTTAAAATCAAAACCTTGAAAGTTTCTCCAAGGACCCTCGTTTCTTTCCTCTGCAAAAATCTGAAAGAATGGAGGCTTGTTTATCACATAAATGCATGGCAAGTCCAAGTGGCTCGTTCATTAGTCTGCACGTCTCGCGCATATGCGCGACTTTCCTCGACGCATATGCGCGAGGCCTACTGGTCTCGGCATTTTTCCTTCCACAGCTCGCGCATATGCGCGTCCTCTTCCAACGCATATGCGCGAGGTTCTCTGCCATACTCGCGCATATGCGCTGGTACTGTCGCGCATATACGCGAGGTTCTCTGCCTACCTCGCGCATATGCCCCCTATCCGGTCGCGCATATGCGCGAGGGGTTCAGTCCTCGCACATAATTCAGTCTTCTTTCGCCTTTTCCGGTCTGATCCTTTCCGTCTATAATCACATCAATTTATCAATAATCATTTCCGATTACAATAACAAAATTCTCGGGCATTACATTCCCTGACTTGAGCGCGGGCCGAGATAAACTCCCAAACATATTCTCGACTCTTCGGCATGTATCACTATTTTGATCAACATCAATTGGCACCATATGTGGGTACATTTGAGAAAAGATGTAGATATATCTTATAAAAACAGAATATTGTGGAGTAGCGCATAGAGATCATCCACGTCTCCTCAATGGAAGCTCGTCCGTATCATTTTAGTTGGAGTTCATCCTCAACTCCTCATGCAGATATCATGCTAACTCTTTTATAAGAGGTCATACTTAGCTCGTCAGCATAATTTTTCATAGAGATAACATCATTCTCAACTAACTCTTTGGTGATAGTTCATCTCCCAGCTCTTCAACAAGGGCCAGTCATCGAAAAGATCTTTAACGAGCCGTCATCTGCGGCAAATCTTATGCTAGAGGTCATCGGCTAGATCTTAGGTCATCAAAGATCATGTTTTACGATGAAGAGAATGATGAAAGGCGAGTAGTTGATCTGGATTTGCTAGAAGAGAAAAGAGAGACTGCATCTATAAGAATGGAAGCTTATGGGAGGCGGATAGCTCGGTCCTACAACAGGACAATCATGCAGATGAGCTTTCAAGTTAGAGATCTGGTTTTGAAGAAGGTACAAGATATGGAGGTCTGGAAGTTAGATCCAATGTAGGAAGGCCCGTTCAAGGTATTAAAGAAGCTCAACTCATGTGCATACTATATGGAGACCCCGACAGCAAGAAGCTGAAGAGACCATGTAATGCATACCAACTTCGCAAATATTATGCTTAGTTTCTTTGCACTCAATACTTTTTATTTTATTTTCAAAGCATTTTACTTTGGTTTTATACAAGTATTTTATTATTTATATAAAATTGCATATTTTGTCTTGAATTATTGCAACCTAAAATATAAGGTTTTCACTTGAGCTCGACTCAGGAGCTCTGATCACGTCACGCTCACCTCGCCTCGGTGACTCCATGTCCTAAAGACTTAGTAAGGGAAGCTCAGGTCGAGCTTAAAGTGAATCCTCAATACTTAAGCCGAAATGAGCATAGTCCATCTCTCTCTGATAGGTGTATCTAACTGACCTCTCTCAAATTAGCCTTCAGGAGATTATTATTTATTAAGCATTGGATCGAGCTCCTCAGCTCGGTCGGCCTCTCAGATTAGCCTTCACAAGGTTATTATTTAATGTATTGGACCAGCTCTCCGAGATCGACTGATCTGTCTCAGATTAACTTCATGAGGTTATTATTTATGTGTTGGGACGAGCTATGGAGCCCGACCAACCTCTCTCAGATTAACCTTCACGAGGTTATTATTTATTTTGTTGGAGTGAGCTCCCAGACCTAGCCGACCTCTTTCATATTTGACTTCACGAGGTTATCATTTATTGTTTTGGACTGATCTTCTTGAGCTCGGTCGACCTCTCTCATACTATCCTTCACGATGTCATTATTTATTGTGTTGGAGATCTCTCTCGTATTAGCCTTCACGACTTTATTATTTATTGTGTTGAAACGAGCTCCCCGAGCCCAGCATACCTCTGATGGTTCAACTATTTGACCAAGCTCCCCAAGCTGGACAGACCTCTCTCAGATCTACCTTAACGAGGTTGATAGTTCAACTATTTGGTCGATCTCTCTCAGATCAACCTTCACGAGGTTGATAGTCCAATTATTTGGCCAATCTCCATGAGCCCGACCAACCTCCACCAGACCGACCTTCACGAGGTTGATACTTCAACTATTTGGCCGAGCTCGGCTGACCTCTCTCTGATCTACTTTCACGATGTTGATGATTCAACTGTTTGTACAAGCTCTCCAAGCTGACCGACCTCTCCCAAATCAAACTTTACGAGGTTGATCATTCAACTAATTGGTCGAGCTCCTCGAGCCCGACCGAACTCTCATATCAACCTTCACGAGGTTGATTGTTCAATTATTTTACCGAGCTCCATGAGCTCATGTCTACCCTTTGAAACTTATCTTTTGAAGATTTGTTTACATTTTTGCCAAGCTCCACGAGTTCTATCCGACCTATTGAAACTTACTCTTTTCAAGATTAGTTACGATCATTGGACCGAGTTCCGTGAGCTTTGGTCGACCTTTTTTCATTTTGGTCGAGCTCTCTAAGTTATTTCCAACCTCACTTTACTTGATAATTACGAAACTATTCTATTATTTGGTGGAACTCCCTAAGCTAGAACTAATTTTATTTTCGTTGTTTTGGGCCCATCGCCCATAGCAAGCCGAGCTTTCAATGCGAATTGAGTTCACCTTTCCGTTGTGACGCTAAAAGAGTTTTTACCCGACCGGCTCATGTCAAGCTCAAATTTCATGCCGAGCTCATGTCATGTGCCTATCTCACATGCAAGCTTCAAGTCTATGATGTCAGCACGACTCCATCGGGGACTTGTGATACTCCACAGAACGAGATCAACTTACTCTCGACAACTCGGATAATGAAAGGTCGTGTGTTAATTGTCCCAATAACTAGATCGCATCTAAGGGTAATTACCAAGAGCTCACCTCGGGCCAATAACAAGGTTTCATTGGGTGATCATCTACGAGATCATCCCAAACCCAAGAGGCCGACCTCCTAAATACTCATTACTAAGATGAATACACAAGTCACGACCAACCTCCCCGCCGAGGCCTCGACCTACCTCCTAATATTTATTATGAGGGCAATTAAGCAAGTTGTGGCCAATCTCCCAGTTGAGGTCCAACCGACCTAATTATACATCCTCATTTCTCGAATGAGGGTTCATGTGCCCCTAGCCTAGATCTAGGAAGGGCCAACGTAAGCTCACTAAACGTCAGTAGAGTTCAGGTATCAAATGAGCTAACAATCAAACATACAAATCTCTTTTCTAAAGAATAATATAACGAAGATTTGATCCAATCTTATTTAAAATTATAATAATTTAGAGTCCAACATGGAAATGATTCAAGAAGATTTAAATTCCTATCAAGATTAGAATTTTAATCATTGAAGAACTTTTACTCACATGGTAACTCCTGTCTTATAAATATCAAGTTCGATGGTTTTATTTATACGTTCACTCGGATCATTTACAAAATTCTCTTTATTTTCATATTATCTTATTTGAGCTGTCAGATTGATTACGCCGAAAAAACCTTCCGGCTCTTCTATCATTCTTGCTTGTGTTTTCAGGCTATCATCCAATAGGCCGGCTCATCTCCCAAAACATATTCGCGACCCTTTGACAAATATCACTAGTTTTATCAGCATCATGATGTATTCTAAGAACTAAAAATAGTTATGATAAAATACCTCGTGTTACTATAGATGGATAAATGCAAGAATCTTAAAAAATAAACAATTACTTTCTTCCACTAGCGAGTAAAATAAACTTCTTTTATACAGTTGTTCAGTGAAAGCAGTCGTCGATGTTAATGCAGCGGCAATGTCCGAGTCGCATGCCAATTCACCGCTGACTAAGTTGACCATTGAAAATTCACGAGGCATTTGCAACCATCTAGGGTTAATGCTATATATCACGGATCTACAATCATACAATAGACACACAAATATATATTATTTTCGTTTAATCATTAAATCTATCTTTTTTGGTATTTTAGGTACGCAGGCTTTTTCACCGGATTGATATAGAGGACTAGTTATTTATTTATTTCTTAAATAAATTGGAATAAGATTATAGTCTATATACATTCAACATTTTACTCTTATTTAGTTTTGAGTAAATTTTTTTGCAACAGTCTCACATATCTATATCCATAAGACATGTCGGTTTGATTTATATTTCCAATAAAAGGTATTATTTTTAATATAAAAAATAATATTTTTCACTCAAATTTATATACATTACACAATATTTTTCATCACATATTTAAAGAAAAGTGATACTTTATAATGAAAAATTACATTTTAAAGACAAAAGGTGATATTTTTATAAGTTTGTGAAGGAATATCAAATCTTTCATAAATATTTTATGAAAGAGTCATGTTTACAAGCACGCGAGAGTGAGATTATATGAATGAAGACTAACAACACTAAAAAAAGACATAAAATTCAATAAATATAATATATATCTCTATAATTTAGATTTGACAAGTTAGGTCACGTTGAGTTTGTGTTTGTTTTGGTATAGTTCATTTTGTGAAACGGCTTTAGTTAATGATATTACCAATACCCAGAATAAAACTAAGAGTATGTCTCTTATGAGACGGTCTCACGAATCTTTATCTGTGAGACGTGTCCACCCTACTGATATTCAGAATAAAAAGTAATACTCTTAGCATAAAAAGTAATATATTTTCATGAATGACCCAAATAAGAGATTCGTGAAAAAATATTATTTTTTATGCTAAGAGTATTACTTTTTATTCTGAATATCGGTAGGGTTGATCCATCTCACAGATAAAGATTCGCGAGACCGTCTCACAAAATACCTACTCTTAAATCTAATATGTTCACTAATTAAAAATATTGCTTTTAAAAGTATTAAAAGAAGGGTGATGGATCCAAAATTTAAATTAGGCAAAAACTTGTGTAAGACGGTTTCACGGGTCGTATTTTGTGAGACGGATCTCTTATTTGAGTCATCCATGAAAAATATTACTTTTTATGCTAAGAGTATTACATTTTATTTTGTATATCGGTTGGGTTGATCCGTCTCATAGATAAAGATTCGTGAGACCGTCTCAAATAAGACCTACTCATTAAATTAATCATTATGCGATAAGTTATTTAGGGAAAATATTGATAAAAAAATATTATGATCATTAATTAAACGTTCTCACATTATCGAACATCATTGAGTGCTCTATAATTTTTATTCTACGTGGTGTGTTGCTCATAGACCTAGATGGTTTGATTTGATATTTTTTTGTTTTTCTTGTATATACCAAAACTATTTGTATATTTCGTTTTTAGTAATATAAATTTGATTTATCGTTTACGATGAAATGTCGGGGGAGAAAAAGAAACCAACGGCTGAAAATGGGTTCTCCAAAACCGGTAAGGTTGCCGCCCAACTTGCTTGCTTCTCCTTCTCTGTCGACACGATGTGGGGCAACTGCATGTTGTTGACCCGGGTGGCCCATGTATCCAAATTACATTTCTACTCCTCTAAACCAACGGTTGCTATCTTCCTTTCGCACGTGATCTCGTCTCTCGATTGACAGTTGGCAACAATTTTCGAATTCATTTACTAATATCAGAATAACGACAACAACAATCATATTATATAATAATAAATATATTTTTGATATAAAAATATTATTATTTTTATTGTGGTCTAAATAAAAAATTTATCAAACAAAATTGAACTGTCTATTTTTTTGATTATTTTTGCTTGTTGTTTTATGTCAAAAACTTATGTGAGACGGTCTCATGAGTCGTATTCCATGAGAGGGATATCTTATTTGGGTCATCCATGAAAAAGTATTATTTTTTACGCTACTTTTTATTGTGAATATCTGTAGGATTGACCCGTCTCACAGATAAAATTCGTGATATCATCTCACAAAAAACCTACTTTTATTTTATATATGAGTTATATGATAATTTTAAAAAAATAAAAATCTATAGAAAAAATTTATTTTAATAGCTTTCAATTCGAAAAATGGATAAAATATGATAGTTATAGGTATATTATAAATTTAGTAAAATATATACTTTATATGAAGTAAAAATAGAGATTTTGTGTAATTTAAGACCTCTGTTCCTACTTGAGTGGGCTAGTTCCCTGTCTTGGGAAGCTAAGAATCGACTCCTTCCCAAGGTGCTCATTGATGCGCATTTTTGTTAGTTAAAAAAACACAGTCACAACTTTTCGACCATAATAATAATAATCATAAAAACTCTGGTATCGTCTCACAGAAAAGACCTACTCAGACCTATTCAATAATAATATAATAGGTCTCATGTGATATATATCACATAATATTTCGTTATATAATAACTAACAAAAACGATATTTTTGCAAAGAAAAATAATTTTTTAGATATAAAAAAATAATATGTTTCATGGTTCGAATACTTTTCATTTAAATTAGCTTATATTGCACAACCTTTTCTTCCGGGCATAATTAACAAAATATGATATTTTTGCAATAAATAATAATACTTTAGACATAAAAAAAATATTTTTCATATGCGATTCGGATATCCATCACATAAAATTAATTCCCGAGATGGTCATGCGAGAGTTTTTGTGATAATAATAGAGCATAGATAACAGATTTGATAAGGATAACTTTATGAACTTTAATTTTTACGAGGGTATCTAGTTAATTCATAAATAGATTACATGTGTGTATATATATATATATATTTGTCCAAAGTCTTCGAATAAGAACAACGTGCATTATTTGACAGCATTTTGGAAAAGAATTGATTGTCTTCAAAATTTTCACATGCTATATATATATATATATATATATATATATATATATATATTGGTCCAAAATCTTCGAATAAGAACAACGTGCATTATTCGACACCGTTTTGGAAAAGAATTGATTGTCTTCAAAATTTTCCCTTGTTATCTTCCTCAATCAACCACTGGCCTATTTTGAGAGATCAGTAAAACACATAAAGAAGAAGACAACCAAAAACTTCATTGTTACCAAAATCAAATCAGAAATCATAAGAACTAAGTAAAATGCTGAAATTAACCAACAAATCTAACGAAAATACTAACACGACTATTTGGAGCTTGGCCACGATTCTCCTATCGATAAATTTTGCTACACAAAAGTTTTTTTTTTTTATACTATATTATGATCGTGAACGATATAACAATAAAATTATGTTATCAGTTATAAATTTTCTATTATTCACACAAACCTATACAACTCCTTTAAAGAGTTGAAAGGTTTATAAATTAAATATTTGAAAGCAACAGCAAAAAAGAAAAAGAAAAAGAAAAATAGCACAATTATGCAGGCATTGTGGTAGTTTTCAAACAAATGCTTAATGGGATATCTGAAACTGTTGCAAGGATATACAAAGTTGGAGACTTTTTTCAATTTTTTTTTTTATAGTTTTAATATATTGGTAGATTTTATATTTTTGAAGAATATAAAGATAGATTTCATGAGCAACATATCGAGAGAAGTATCAAGATTGAGTTAGCTCGACATCTAAGCAACAAGGCTAAGGCTCTTCCCTAGGATAATATCATCTGTTGCGAAATCTGCTGCTTTCCTGAATGTCCCCCTACCAAAATCCAGGTTGTAGGAATCTGTAAGACCTTCCACTAGATTGAATTCCGGCACAATTCCCAGCACGCTCTTCGCCTTTTCAACGGAAGCGAAGAAATGCTGCATTCAATTAGCATTTAAGTATGTACGCTTCGAATCAAGAAATATTTGACAGATTAAAGTTTTTAGAATGATCAGAATACCTGGTCGCGGAATGGAAAAGCTTTCTTTTTACCAAAATCGAACTCCTTGGGGTTGTAGTGAATAATCTCAGGTTCTGGGAATCCGCCAGCCTGTTTATAACGAAAATGCATGGAAATCAGATTTATTGATACTATCATCTATGTCGACAGGAAGAATTTTACCTTGGCACATGCTCTCGCTAATCCATCAAAAGTAACGTATTTCTCTCCGGAAATGTTGAAAACCTCTTTGCTTGCTTTGTCATTGCCAAGAACTCGAAGAAAAGCAACAGCAAGATCCTGAAGTAGTCGTTCATAAATATTCATTTTTAGAACAATTTATCTTCATTCTTCTTTTTTTTGGGGTCAAATTTGATGTGATTTTTAGCTAACCTTCACATGGCCAAGTTGTGTGACCTGCAATCCTGAATTGGGAATCGGTATTGGTCTACCAGCTTTCAATCGGTGGAAGAACCACTCTTCAACTGGATTATAGTTCAATGGTCCGTATATGTAGACCGGCCTGATAGAAGTCCAATTTAGGCCCCGCGATTTTAATAAGCTCTCCGTCTCTAGCTTGCCCTTGTGTCTGCTCTTTGGATCAACTGCATCAGTCTTCAATCATAACATCAAGAACAGATTAATATTCAAAACAGATACAAAGAAAAGAGATAACGAAGCACAAACAAATGGTGCTTGTCGAGGAAATTTTGGACTAAATTTCCCCATTTCACAATATTTTCTAGAATTATATGCCTATCAAACAGCAATAACAAGCTCAATTATTTATCAGATTCCAACCTGGAAAAACATCCTTGTTTCTTGTTACAGTTTTGCATATAGTTTTTGCTCGTGAATGCTTAAACTACTTCGAAGATTATTACAATATATATTGAGGCTGACCTCAAAATGTGGAAGATAATCGGTTTTCAGGTACACTCCGGCTGAAGAGCAGTAAATGTACCTAGGGGTGAATTGAACCAGATAAGGAATAATATACAAGTGATACAAACTGTGATTAAAAACAAAAAAACACAAAAAGTAAAGCTGGTGTCGAGATTTACTGTTCAAGATTTGGTAAAGCGTCTAAAATTGGCTCCACTTCATTTGCTTCGCGACCTGATAAAGTGAAAGATCAACTTTCGGGGGTAAATCATTTTTCTATAGCATCCGATCATGAACATAAAAATACAAATGCACTTCAACCAAGAAACATAACTTGCTGTATTGGATATAAAGGAAATATTCAAAGATCTCATACGCACCATTGATATCATATACAACATCAAATCCTTTCGCCGAAAGGCTGCTCTTTACGAATTCAAAGTCCATTCTGTCTCCCTTCAAGTGCAAGATCTACAAAAGAAAAACTCTGAGACCTCCTATATCCCACACCCAATGGAATATGTATAGACACGAAATTCCCATTGTGTATGATTTGTATAGAACAAAACATACCTTGGATGCAAAATCGCTAAAATCTGCATCTGATTCACCCGGCAACTGCGAGGCAATGGGTGCTTTCCCTCTGGTGAACAGAGTAACCTGCAATAGAAACAAGTAGTTGAAAATCTGTTTGGTGACAATCTTGAGCAAAACAGACTCAAAGAATGGATATAACATGAATGGGAATAAAACAAGACTTGGGAATATGTTTGATTAAACCTGATGGCCCTCTTTGACAAGGAGTCTGGACAAAAAAATACCAATGAATCTGGTGCCTCCCATTATAAGAATTTTCTTGGCACTTGATGCAGTAACACACAATGCTCCATTCGACTGCAATTGTTTCTTCTTATACTGCAGAAAGTGAATATGTCTGATTAATTTATCCTGATAACATTAACAACCATTTCCCACAGAAACTAAAACCAGTAAAATATGATTTTTAGCTCATCCCACACTCAAACCACCCAATACTTGAACTTTTTATTTTGAAAATACCAATTACGTTTTTGAAATTCTTTGAAATTCATAGTTCCTCATAAATTCTAAAACCTTTTAAAGAAACTACTAAAAATTACGATAGCTAGGGTCACTCTTATTTTTCACTTCAGTTTCATTAATAGTTAGTTAATGGTTGTCAAATAAATTAGAAAGTACAGCAGTATTCGCCAGATATCACAATCCAAAGTTTATTGACACAATAAATTAGATTCACCAATTTTAAATTTATTTTTGATATTGGTAACACCATAAAATCAAACCAAGTTTACAAATGAAATACTCCACTACAAAAACAAAGTGAACATCTAAATTTGTTTTGTTTTAGAGTGATTTACTAAACTTGTAAGCACATATATATAATCAATCAATTTCATCTCTTTTTGACAGATTATTAGATTAATAAATGTAATATATCCATATATATATAAATATATTATAATCAAGCAATAATTTTTCTTCAAAATATTTTTGTTTAGAAATTTAATTTAAAGGTTACATTTACCTGATGCCCGACACTCTCAAACCTTGAACTTGAGCATTGCCCCAGCTGAATCAACAAACAAGCAAATTCACACAGAAAAAAACTGAAACCAAATCAAAGAAACATGTGCAATGAACAGAAAATATCTGTAAAAAAAATGGGACGACAATATTATTAAATCACAATACACTCTTACAGATTTTGAAAATGAGTATAAATCTGGCTTGGCTATTTTCGTAGAATTAACATGGAAGCAGGGTTTGAGAAGTGTGAACGTGGCCATGTTCCAAGATCGAAGAGTGGAAAGGTGAAAGACTGCTGAATTGCCATTCTTCCTTTTTGCTGTTTTTTTTGGATTGGATAAGACGAGTATTTGTATCCACACTTCCTCCATGCAAAATTTCAATATAAATTTTATTTTTTTGATTCTTTAATTTATCGGCTAATTTACCACATTATCCTTGGAAGTTAGAATTAATGCAAATTTTGTATCCTTGATATTAATATAGGAGTAGCTTATATATTAGAATGTAATTTAGATATATGTCACGGTTCATGCCTCGACAATCTTTACTTAGACTTCTATACGAAAAACAATAAAGAGTAGGTCTTTGTGAGATTGTCTCACGAATCTTTATCTGTGAGACGTGTCAATACTACTGATATTTAAAATAAAAAATAATATTTTTAGCATAAAAATTAATTTTTTTTTATGGATGACCAAACTAAGAGATCTGTCTCACAAAATACGACCCGTGAGACCGTCTCATATAAGTTTTTGCCAACAATAAATAAATCGAATAACTTATAAAATTATCAATACTCTCATCAGGTTTATATTTGTATTATAATGTTTGTATTTATTTTACTTTATTCAGAGGGTTATATAAGATAAATATAAAATTAATATTTAAATATAATTTAACAAAAAAAAAAACAAAAATTTGTGTGAGACGGTCTCACGGATCGTATTTTGTTAGACGGATATCTTATTTGGGTCATCCATGAAAAAAATATCAATTTTTATGATAAGAGTATTACTTGTTATGCTAAGAGTATTACTTTTTATTGTAAATATCGGTAGGATTGATCTGTCTAACAGATAAAGATTCGTGAGACCGTCTCACAAGAAACATGCTCAAAAATAAATTATCATTTGCTTATCACATTAACTTCGAAGAAATACAAGACAGAGATCGGTGCATATGGTAGAAAGTGAGAGGCCCATGGGCTTTTTGAAGAAGCTTAATCCTCTAAAATATATAATTTATGATGGGTAAAAGCCCAACAATAATAATTGGACCAACAATCCAAAATGACTACACAGCCCAATATCTGAAAATGAGGCGTTTTTAATAATCTAAATAGATATTATTCTCCCGTGGAATGATTCTGGCATCAATAAAGATCTTTTCATGGACACGTGTCTGTCCAAACAACCACTATTTCCCCCAAACATATATCCACAAGCGAACTCTGCTCTCCAGTCTCCTCATCCCGTCTCCGTTAATTTCCGCCAAAAAGGCAGCAGCAATTGGGCGGGGAGATTCTCTGTACTTGTTTTCTACCACTCTCTCGCTATGAACGCGAGATCGGTGCTCATTTCCTTCTACTCTGCTCCTGTTTATCATCAGATTTCACCGCCTAGAAGAAGGTCTGAGCCTGATAATCGTCCACAATTACGGTCATGTTCCTGTGAAAGAGCCAATCTTATTCATTTTTTCTCGGGCAGTGCGAGGATTGGCTTTATTAGAAGAAGTTTAAGTAGCACTGGAAGAGTGCGGGCGGATGTGAAGTCGGAGACACGTGGTGTTGCGGAATCTCCGCCGCCGCTTTCGGAGCCTGTGAAGATTGGTTTGGATTATTATGATGATGATGATGATGATGGAGACTTCAGTACGATTCCGTGGTGGGAACAGTTTCCAAGGCGTTGGGTGATAGTGATTCTATGTTTTACTGCTTTTCTAATATGCAATATGGATAGGGTAAGCAGCTAGAGTCCTCAACCAACGTGAAAGTAATCGCACAATGGCTTCGTGCACACGTATATTTTGCTGATTTGGTTGTGCCTCTATTATCATATAATTGTGTGCTCTCTCGGACTAATTAACTAGTTGTAGGATGGCTAGCCACTGTATACGTGGAACACCTTGTTATTGACATTTGTGTTTCATATCGATTAGATCGAATGACCCAATCACGAAAAAATTCTGGTTGAATTATGTGTCTGTGGCCATTTCGCGTGAAAATTAGCGCAAGTCTCGTTTATCTTTCGTTTATACGATTCTGTATTATAGCACACGCTTTTATTTCTGCTTTATACTACACCCTTTCATTCCTGTTTCGCGTACATTGTACGAGCTTGTCTTTTCTAAGTATCAAGGAATGTAAAATGAAATGCAGTTGGAGTTGGAACAACCGATAATCTTTGAATTCATCAAATTATTCCTGGCTTATTTCTGATTTTGCTCGAGTTTTCAATAAAAAAAATTCTTTTAATTTGACTCCCTCCTAAATGAAATTCCGGGTTTCCTTGAACGAAGTAGTCACAGGAATGCATTTGTCGCAAGTAATGCGTAAAATTTTATTCTGAATGTTGGTCATCTTTAGATCATGTAGGTAGTTTTATTATTAGCCTTGCATATGCACTCTAGTATTGCATCCCCGCTATAGGCTTTTTTGATTACTAAATTGAATTTGAAACAATATCTGATGATAAATAAAGAATTAAATAATTGGTATACATTGATTATAAAACTGAAGGTGAAAATTAGTTTTACAATGGTGTAAGAAATTGTGATTAAATTTTTTCCTCATTAATTTCAGAATATGTATTTTTTCAACCTGGAGGAGCAAGTTTATTGAAAAAATTGTAAAAGAGACTCAATGAGCGTTAATCTCTCTCTCTTAATAAAAGTAAGTAATATGATTGTTATGACCACATCCACCAAGACTATCACTACAACAATGCGCACTGCACAATTTTCAAGAAAATAATTGTGGTGAATGGATGCTTCATTTCTGCTGTGGTCATGGGTTGGTGTAGGGGCATGGCCGAACTTAACCTCTTACTAAGTACTAACTCCACCATTTGGATTGAACATTTAATTTGCCTGCTTCATTCTTTCAGCTGATCGCTTTGTGCTTATTTCTCAGTTTTAATATTCTTGAAAAAGTTTCAAAAACGAATAACTCTGTCTCCTCCTTTCCTTGTGTATTTTAGGTGAACATGAGCATTGCAATACTTCCAATGGCTACAGAGTTCCATTGGAATTCAACAACTGTTGGTTTAATTCAATCTTCGTTTTTTTGGGGCTACCTTCTCACTCAGGTATGAAGATAGCCTATTTGTTTTATGAAAAAATCAAACACTTTTTTGTCTGCATATTTTGCTTCACTTTGATGAGATTGAGAATAATTCTTAAATATTTATATTTTATTTGTTATGTCTAAATTTGTATTGATTTTTGAATTTTTAAGTACTTGAAAAACCACATCTACAAATACTCTTTGGGATCAAGGAGTTAGTTTCTCATTGTTTGTAAATGCAGATTGCAGGAGGTGTATGGGCAGACACTGTTGGTGGGAAGTTCGTTTTAGGATTTGGCGTAGTTTGGTGGTCAATAGCAACAATGCTCACACCTATTGCGGCAAAGTTGGGTTTGCCTTTCTTACTCGTGGTTCGTGCTTTCATGGGTGTTGGTGAGGTAAGTATTCTCGCATGTCAGGTTAACATTTATCGTTCCTCTGAGTTTTTCTTTGGAATGCTGTTGTCATCAGGATGTCCCTAGGTTGTAATGTTTTGTTGTGAACTTAGTCACAACAAATTGTGCTTTGCCAGTTTTCTGTTGAATTCAGCCAGATCACTTTCTAACAGGGTGTTGCGATGCCTGCTATGAATAATATTCTGTCAAAATGGGTACCTGTATCAGAGAGGAGTAGATCGTTGGCATTGGTTTACAGTGGGATGTATCTTGGATCCGTAACTGGTCTATCATTTTCGCCAATGTTGATCCATAAATTTGGCTGGCCATCCGTTTTCTTTTCATTTGGATCTCTGGGTGCGGTTTGGTTCACTTGGTGGCTCAGCCAGGTCAATTCTTGACTAGTATACGATTTGGTTGCAAATTTTCAATTTGCATTTAAATTGATTCGTTTTTTATCGCAAGGATTTATTCTGCCATCAATTGCTTACCCATTTAGTTTTGACAAGGAGTACTGGATGTAGGCATACAGCTCACCACTTGAGGACCCCCTGTTATCGCCTGACGAAAAGAAGCTAATTCTTGGCAACAGTAAAGTGATTGAACCTGTAAAGTCTATACCATGGAAATTGATATTGACAAAAAAACCAGTATGGGCTCTGATAGTGTCTCATTTTTGTCACAACTGGGGAACTTTCATCCTTCTCACATGGATGCCAACCTATTATCACCAGGTATATATTTAATTATTTTCGATCAAAGGTAGTAGTACAATACTAGGTAATAGTACAATACTAATTTAAGTTGGGGAAAAAAGTAAGTCTAAAGTTGTTACTAACAAAGACCGCTGTTTTGGAATTTCTGGGTAGTGGTATTAGTGGGCTGACTTTGGGAGTTGTTCCTTGCTTTTGTTGACAGTCATTATAGGAAGTCTGATTATAGCTACAGCTCAAGAATCCACCCGTCAGCTGTGATCCATCCAAATTCTGTTGATTATCCATGCATGCAGTATTCTTGAATTTAATAGTAAAGTAAAATGTCGATGAATCTGAAAAAAGAAAAGAAAAAGAACTTTGGAAAAACTGAAAGAATTGCACGTTTTAAATTATCGATAATGCTGTGGGCAATGGATGTTTTGATTGGTAAGGGGAGATGATGCTGGTGATGGTGGATGAAGGAAAATGGTACGTGAAACTACTTTGTGAAAATCATGGACTTTGTTGCATTGTGAAAAAGAGGAAAGAGCACGAGGTTGATAAACATTGTTGCCTTTTCTATAGTGGGATGAGATAGTGGGATTGATTTCGACCAGCTATGCTTTATTGCTCAGAGTGTTAGGCCACTACGGGACTACATATGCATAAGATGATGGTAGCAGAGATGTGTAATGTTAATATGGATGTATGGCAAGACGCACGAAGATAGAATTAGGAATGAAAGGGTCATGAATTATTTAAATGTAGCTCTATAGAGGATAGAATTAGAAAGATACGTTTAACATGGTTTGGTCATGTGGGAAAATCGTTTAGTTTGGTAACCAATATCCATGGAGCCGACCCCGCAACTAGCAGAAATGTGTTATTATGATGATGAAATATGATGAGATATGGAATGGAGTTCAAGTTCTCCTTGATGATTCGGTCAGAATTTATTGACCAAAATTTTCTTCGTTGAATTTGTAGGTATTGAAGTTCAATCTTACTGAATCGGGTCTTTTTTGTGTCTTTCCATGGCTTACTATGGCCTGTTCTGCAAATTTTGGTGGTTGGATTGCAGATACTCTTGTGAGTAAAGGTGCATCTGTGACCAATGTTAGAAAGGTATTCACATGATTATCTATTTTTGGACCAACAAATTTATATGTGCATTGCTTCGGAGTGATTGTTATGTTCTATTGATGTAAATTTTGAAACTTTCTAAAACAGCTAAATGAATGCAGTGATTGTAGTCATACATACCAGAAAGACCCTCAGTCAAAATTCTTCCAACAATTTTCTGGCACATTTCAGTTACCCGATTGCCCAGTGTTATTTTTTTTTAGCGGTTGCTTTTCAATGCTTCTCTACTAATTTTAATTATTAGATTTCTCTTGGGTACTGAGTGATATAACCTCTTTTTCTTTACTTTTGTTTATTGAGTTGTATTCTTGCATGCTTTTCTTACAATCAGTAGATCTTCGCTACGGGAGCTGGCAATTTTAAGTTTAACTATATTTCTTTTCTAAGATTTTTTTTCTAGCTACCTATTGCCATTTCATGTTAGGGTTATACGCGGATGCGAGTGGGTGAAATTCATGGTTTTTAATAACATCTGACTATCCATATGCATTATTTGAATTCTCATGCAGATAATGCAATCAATTGGATTTCTTGGTCCAGCTTTCTTCCTATCTCAATTGAGCCATGCGGATTCTCCTGCAATGGCTGTTCTGTGTATGACATGCTGCCAGGTTTGTTGTTATTTTGTGGTAAAAATATCATAATTCTAGTCAATGGCGGAAATATTATTGAAGTACTCTTGTCAAATTTCTAAAATTGGAATAATTGACCCACTTAAGTTTTTAATTGTTTTCCTTCATCGATTTGCATGATAACTTAGGATTTGTTGTCTAAAGAAGTAGGTGATTAGGAAAGTTTACTAAGTGTGAGAAAAAGTGCGATGAGTATTGTCCCTAGATACTTTATGCAAATGTATATTTAATCTATTACCTAGTATTGAGATGACCGAAAAACTTTTTCGTTCTTATAAAGACACCGAGGTAACGTAATTACTAGATATTTTTTATTTGTACATCTACTTCCTTTCCTTGAAAAAAATTACCGGAACAGCTTGAAAATTTTCCAAGTTTATTCTTTTATTGTACAAAAAGAGAACTTGATATTATTTTGTTTCAGCAGTTTTTCATTTTCTTTTGCTTTCTTTAATATATTCCTAGATCCAACTGGAGCAATACTATGCATATTCAGTAAGTCGTCATTCTTGTAATGTTTTGAAAAATTAATTATTGGTCAGGGAACCGATGCCTTTTCACAGTCAGGGTTGTATTCAAACCATCAAGATATTGCTCCTCGATATTCAGTAAGTACTTCCCATTAATCTTCCATGACTGCACCGATTTACTTGCTATAGAGTCAGGAATGAGCTCGATGAAAAATCTACTGTTGATGCCATTTAGACAATGTGATCTGTTGGACGCTTAGTTTCTCTTACATAAGCAAATAATTTTTATGTTTTATCTTTATGAACACTTATACAGGGGGTATTGCTTGGTCTATCGAACACTGCTGGAGTTCTTGCTGGTGTTTTTGGTACTGCTGCGACTGGTTATATCTTGCAACACGGTAAGCTTTCATTGCTCGGATCTTTTAGCTGAAATAATTTGATCTGTCCTCTAGCACTGGCTCTTGAGTTGCAAATGGAAGTCAGGAATCTTCAGCTATCTTCATACTTTACAATCTCCCATAGGTTATTTAATCTTGAAACCTTGGCACTTAATCTTACGATGAAATCTGAGACCGTTGAATTCATCCGTTTTCAAAATAGGTTCTTGGGACGATGTCTTCAATGTTTCTGTTGGACTTTATTTAGTTGGCACCGTGGTATGGAATCTTTTTTCGACTGGTGAAAAGATATTGGATTGAAATGATAGCACAAAAATCTGCATCGAGTAGGAACAAGGACCTCAAAGTACACTTTAAAATGAGATATTGAGCGGACGAAGCTCATGTATGCATTCGAAATCCTCTTTTGATGTGTTCCATCTTTTAACTCGTGGATTTACTATGGAGAGAACTGAAGAACTCTTTTGCAACCAGTATCTCCAAGAGATTGATGCATTCGCGGCACTGCCTCTTTGGAGGAGAATAGGAATGTAGGAAAATTAGGACACATACCCAAATTTTATGTACATAATAACATTATATGCAACTCTTAGCCGATTCTTTTAACATTATGTCCATATATACATTATTTGATATTGTTCACCATATGCAAAAATCATGGCTATTAATTTTTCAAAGTTGGTAATTGTTTGCTAGCTACAACCCTGTCTAACCCTCGATTCTTTCTTGGTCAAGGCATTGATTTTATTTTTGCCCTAAAATCATGAAGTATTATTATTCTTTGAATCCATGATCGTATTTGCTCCCCCATCATGTATGTCCAGGGTACAGACAATTGGTGATTACTTGAATAGTATAACCTACTGTCCCTCGATTCCGAACAAAATAGAAAATTTCTCACGGGTCATATCTCAGTTAAAAAAAATTTACATGCTTGAACTGTACTTACCAGTTAACATGTCAGCAGTTCATTTTGTGAAAATTTCCCTTTTTGGCTAGTATCCATTGCATTATTGTCATTCCTTTTCTTTTTTTATTGGTATAATTAAACATGTATCATCTCCATAAATCAGAGTGATTCCAGCTCTATACCATAGTTTTACCACAAAACATATCCTATTTAGCTTCAAACTCATACCCCTTTGGCCCTTTCATAACTATCGAACTTATCATGATCCAGTGTTAATCAACCATATATCTAGAATGTGTATTTAATGAGCGAATAGTATTGTATCATTAAATTGATTGAACAAATTATACACACATATAAAGTATAAGTGGACGACGCCAATAAAAAAAAGAAGAAGACATTTTGCGACAAAAGAAGTTGAAATACCAATTTACCCCTCTCCCTCTCCCTCTCCCTCTCCCTCTCCCTCTCCCTCTCCCACACATGCAGATGACCCTTTCATTGTGCCAATTGCAAACCCTCACATAGGCATCGGCACCAGTAATGCACGTGGCTTCAAGTAAACTTTGAGCCCATTCTTCATGAATAAAGTCAAAGACATCTTCTGCTCGACCCGGTGGCCTGGAACTAATGACAGCCGGTACCGTAGGAGCACGGCTGATGCCACTGACTTCATCTGAAGATAAGCCAAGTCCTTACCTAAACAAGTCCTAGGTCCGCCATTAAACGCCACAAACTTGTACGCATCCTTAACCGGTTCGAACTGGTCTCCGCTCTCTGATAGCCACCTCTCCGGTTTAAATTCCATGCAATCGTCTCCCCAAATATTCTTCATCCTCCCCATGGAGTATATCGAATATGTCACCGTTGAACCAGCAGGTAGCTCCGTCCCATCAGGCAAAATGTCATCCGAGACAACGTATTTGAAGTCTTCGGGCACAGAAGGGTACAGACGGAGAGTCTCGGCTAGTGCTGCCTTTAGGTAAACTAGTTGGTCTGCTTCATCAAATGTCAGCGGCTCTTCAATCCATTTCTGGGTGTCTCTGCTTCTGGTTTTTTGGAGAACATTCGAGATCTCCTTTAGGATCTTTTCTTCGACTCGGGGTGTGTTCATTACGAGCCAGAAGAACCAACTTAGAGCCACCGACGATGTGTCCCTCCCCGCGAGAACGAAGTTTAAGGCTATCCGTTTGAGTATTGAGTTTGAGAAGAGGTTACCATCGATATCTCTCTTCTTCATGAAACGGGACAAAAGATCATCTGATGGGGTTTGTTTTCGTGCATCAAGTGCTTCTGTCATGTAATTTTCCACAATACTTAGGCTTCTCCTCAACCTCTTTTCAGCTCCCAAATCAAAAATTTTCTTCAATCTCCATAGAAAACCAGGGTAAAGCAGCCTCTGCAGTGTTGCTTCGGTTGCAGAATCAAACGCAATTGCAAATGGATTCTCAGGCATTTCAACCGACAAAGTTTCCGGGTCCTTCCCAAACGTGAGCCCACATATATTATCAAACGTTAAACGAAGCAAAATATCTTGCAAATCTACTGATGTGTGATCGTTAGCTGCCTTCTCCAAGATAACCCACAAACGAGTTCGTATTGTTCGGCTCACCCAACGAGCCATCGCTTGGCGAAGAGTCCTTGTGGTGAACTCAAGAGCGGCAGTTTTTCGCTGCAGCAGCCATGTCTCACCATCACTGTTGAATATCCCTTGTCCCAAAAGATCATGAAAGGCGGTTTGCCAAGTAGGGCCTTTCGGATAGTTACAGAACCGGGTCCGAAGAATGTGTTCTATGTTTTTCGGGTGACACGTGACTGTGTAGAACCCTTGTTTCCTAGCCAAGAACGGGATGGCTATGGTGCATGTTTGATACGTGGCGGCGCTGCCTGTCGAAAGAAGGTTTCCGGCTATCCAGTCGTGGATTCGACTCCGATTGACGAATAGATGCGGAAGGCTACCGACGAGTGGCCACGCCTTCGGGCCGGTGAGTTTTCTTGCTAGCGGCCAAAACCATAGGCAATAAGCTGATACTACCGTGGCTAAGCAGAAGAAAAGTAATAGAATGTCCATGTTCTTGGGTGAGAAAGTTGAGTACGTAAAATCTGGTGAATACGATAGGTGAGGATGAAACTCGGTTAATATATATATCTGTGACATTTGTGTCTTGTGATATCAAAGAGAGAATTAGGAGAGAGTTGTTGGGAAAATTTTTATGGGACAAAAGAAGGGGTTGGTTTGATCGTGAACTATTTTGGAGTTGCGAAGTCATAAGAAAAAGAAAGCTTTTGCAGGCAAATACCACTGTTTCTACATCGTGAATAATACTTTCTATTTATTTCACATTTCTTAAACATAAAATCGACATATATTTTAATATATATCCAAATGTTAAATTTTAAAACTTTGTTTATATACGTATAATTGATACTCCATGGATGAGTTCATTATCCCTGGTCCATCCTTGACCAAAATGGAAGACAGGCTCATCAAAGGCTCAAATATTCTCCTATAAATATCATATTTGAGCGTGTGATAATTCATTCACTATATTATTTTTCAGCGGCACTCTTAGTTGCTCGCCACTTATATCTTCAGTCTCTGACTTGAGCGTCGGAAGGGCTACGCCAGGACATCCTCCCCGCGTGATTTCAGGCTCAGAACAATTCCAAAACATGCGTCTGGACTAGTAACACTTGCTGGAATCGGACCCTAAATTTCCCGTGAGTATCAATAATAATAAAAAAAACTACGTTACGAGCTTGGTTCGAATTTACAATTTTTTTTGGAACAAATAATCTTGATTTGTTCTTTGTAATTCGGTTTCGCTTCTTTGATATATGATCTACGTTATTTCAAGTCAAGCTAGATAAATGCATGTATAGATATACATGGATACCATACATTAGGGCCTTAGGATTCGTTACATATACTAAAGCATTTTTTTTGGCTATGTTTCTACATTACTTGTGCTGTCATTGTATAAATCGGTACCTAATTTTCGGTGCTTCAAATTTCATTTACTTGAGAAATGGGAAATTTCCTATACATTGAGACAAAGGGTAGTTGGAAGCAGTTCATTCCAGTTGAGAAATTATGTTTTTGTCACAAAAATCTTAACTCGGACCAAAGTCGTGAATTTGAAGGCTGAAGAAACTTTATTGCACGACTTTGACTCCACACTAATCTTAACCATCAAACTAAGACAAAGTTTAGAAACCCAACTTTAACTAAAGAAAGAGTCACAAAAACATAAAAAAACAACAATTGTCTTACCACTTCTCAAAAGTAGTAGGCCATGGGCCGACGGCCACCGCGGTTATTTTTTACTTAAATATTTTTTTTCATTTTCATATTTCTTCGATCATTCTTTTATATCAAATTCAAACTCAAAATCGATAACAATTTTTTTTTTTTTAATTTGATATCAATTGATTGAAAAATATATCGAACATTTTTTTTTTTAAAAATCTATATATTAAATTAGACGACTGTCTAGCAGATTTTGAGCCGTCCGGGCAGCGACTATGCAGATTAGGCTACCGAATTTTTAAACAGCCCCCCCGAAGATATCGTCTTTTTAAAAATCGAGACGGTAGAGAACCGTCTACCCGCTTAGGCGATCCTAGATAACACACTTTAGAACACCGCTTACCATTCTAAATGACAATGATTTTTTATAAAATAAATACATGGTTATCATTAGAAATAAGATGATTAGCAAGAGATTTTTTTTAGAGGTTGGACATATTACAAGTACGATCGATTAAAAAAAAAAATTCAATAATACCATCAAATAAACCAATCATATATAAGTCATAACTAATTATAATAGAGTAGACATAAACTCATATGAGTGGGAATCAAATTAAATCTTTACTAGAAGAGAATCTTGGAGCCTCGAGAAATTTGATTGCCCATGTAAAGAAATTGGTGGATCATTCATCCCAGTGATTTTATTACATATACATAATTTTGTATAAAAATGTTGTTGCGTTGAATTCTTCACGAGGAAATTATATAGTACAGATAATTAAATGCAGTCAAGAGATAATCGAACAAGCTGTTTCTTTCAACCCCTGCAATAATTTAATCGTTCACAGCATAATAAAGCCTGTACAAAAAGAAATACATTGGTGCGTCAGTTTTACTTCACATTTGCCTCCAACCTATTGATCAACACCTCTCCCTCTCTTACAATACTATGCAGCACTTGCTAAAGTTGCAAAATGAGTGTAAAACAATTAGCCATCAGGGGTGAGGATTAGATCGATTCGACGAACCAATAATTTTTTTTACAAGGACCATACTAATTGAAGCAAATTTGCAAAAATACCAAACCAAGGTATAACAAAAAACAATGTTCCTCTCAAGTTCAATCGATTGGGGGGAAACTGGGGAGTCTGCTCCAGAAAAATCCTATCCTATTTTATCTTCTAATTCAAGTTTTTTTTGTTGAATCTTGATTTTGACACAAGTATTGTGAAGCCATTGCAGATAAGAAAAAGCTTAGAAAGTTAGCAAACACTTTCATAAATTAATATGGGTGTCGATGCATATGATGTTCAAGGTTATATAGGGAAACTATTAAGATTTTCATCAAGAATTTGTGTTGCATTCTTGATAGAATATCCATTTGTTTCATTTCCCTTGCATTGTTTTTTTCTCATGTACATGTCATTTCCATCGGTTTTCTGGTTTTTGCTATATAGTTTCCCCCTTCTTGTCTTTACGGCCATCATTCTCAAAATCTTTTTCAGCATTGAAAATGGAAATGAGAAAAAAGAAGATGAGTCTGGAAATACAACGTCTGCAGAGAATAAAAGATATTGAAAACATGCCCGATCTGTGAGACAAAGACGGGCTCAACATGTCAATGTAGAAGATAATAATAATGGCCAATGCAACTTGGAAGAGAAAAACGCGGTATTCTCAACGAGTTTCAATCATGATATGGTCAACAAAAATGCGCTGATTAAAGAAAGCCCAAGAAAGATTCGTGAGATTGAAGTGGATTCTTCATTGACAAACGGCATCGCAGGTGAAGGGCCTAAAAGATTTACATGTTTAAAGAGGTGGGAAGATGAAGAGCAAGAAGAGAGTAGAAAATGGAATAGGGTGATCAGAAAAGTGTAATGGATGTTGGCATTGAAAGAACGAAGAGACTAGAGAGTATGATCGCAAGGGATAGGGCGCAAAAACTGCTCTCTCTTAAAGTTAGGAGAACGCTGATGAATATGGATAGAAATGATCCTACAACTGAAAATCTCGCTTCCTTTGTTATTCCCAAACATGATGATACCTCTATATTTTCTAGTAATGATAGTGGTCAGGTTTCGCCCGTACCTGGTTCGGCACCATCCATTATGATACCAATGCACAAACCCTTTGATCTTCCATATGATCCACATGAGGAAAAACCGGACCTCACAGGGGACAGCTTCCAGCAAGAGTTCATGTCTGCTAACCAAAACGATATGATGTTTTGCCGGCACGAGAGCTTCAGCTAAGGGGCTTTCTTTCCTATACAAAACAAACAGAATCGACTAGAAGAAACATCGTCGTTCCAGGATTTCCATTTCAGGTAAAATAGTTAATGTTCAAAAGAGTATCAGATCGCCAACCTGGGAAACCCTTTTTGCAAGCAGAAATCTTGCACATCTATGTCTTGATTTACGTTTCCATAATATGATGCTGATGTCTTATACGGTTAACAGGACATCCTATTCTATACGGGTGAGATAAACTGGTGAACTAATCATCTCCCAATCATAAATACCATTAGATAGTGGAGAACATATGAATGGTCTCATGTAACTTGCATTGTATTTTTCTTGCAATATGGTTAAATATTTTTGTAAAGGAATGATAGATACAAGATAGATGCTGGTAGAGTCTATTGTGTAGAATTTTACTTGGCGGTCTGTATACACACAGAATTACATAATTAGCTTACTTGGTGCATCTCACTTCATGCACGTGCAACAACAATTGCCAAGAATATTCCCCCGTGTATTTTCACTTCATTTTAATGGTTTCTTTCTCGCAGGAATAAATTAAAACAATATTTTCCTGATCCCAGGTAATGAAACTAATGAGACAAAAGAAACAGAGTCAGAATCATCTCAAGCGATTGAACCTGAGTCGATATCTAATAGTGCACATGATCACATCAAAGAGGTCATTCAAGTGTACGAGAATGTTAATCATTCCCAAGAAAATATTGACAGAGCACATGAAGGATCGATACCAGTGACAATTCAAGCACCAAGCCAAGTTCATCATCTTCATCAGAAGAGAATGAGGCATACTTTAAAATAGATAGAGGAGCAATATTAAAATCTCTTTCTTCTATGGCTCGAAGAAATAATGTTATAGAAGCAAAGGAGAACACTGACCAGATAGGAGATCATCGGAATTATGGAGCTTATATTTCTGAAAAGAATATCTTGCACGATCACTTTTATTACGCTGATAAGATTGTGCCACATCGCACTCCTTCTATTTCTATCGCTTCGGCTATGCAGGTCGAGGTGTCAGAAATTAGTTCTCCTCCACTGACAACCAATGAGAACATCTCATCCCTGGGTGAGGATTTATCAACATATGATGTTGACATGAATAAAGAGATGACTGGGTGTGGTCACGACTCATGGGAAGGCTCGTCTCAACTGTCAGGAGTGGAGAGTGAATCATTATTAAGTGAAGTGAATGAGGTTAGCGAACAAGACATCACAGAAGTTGAAATTTCTAGAATTAACCAGTATGAGGATAGTCCAGTGATTGGATCTGTTGACCACGGCGAAATGATGAATATGTCAGCACCTCCTGAGAATAGAGAGAATCTTGAAGAAATTCAACATAACGGAGGTGGGCGAGGCTTTGCTGGAATGAGCGTTTTTCAGGTTATTTCAAATAGTCCTCAAGCATTAAATTTGACCGCAAATCTTGTGGTGCAACAAATTCCTGAAATCCCAAGTTCATCTTTGTCTCCCAACTCTGTATTACAACCAACATTTTCATTGGATCGGAGTACTTTGTCAAGTGCTGATCAAGACAATGAGGAGATTCGACAATCCGTTACACATAATGGAGAATTATTGAGTCCAGTTACCTTCAGAAACTCGACACCTACGACAGAGCACTCAATGGCTTTCCACAGGCTGGTTCAGACATCGAAATTTCACAGGTTTGTAAGAGGAAAATAAGTTCTCCTGCAATAGATATATTAATCATCCTGCATAACTACTTTTTCAGGCAATAACTTTCTAAAACCCATTAGAGACAGTGAAAATTTTTTTTATGACACGAGATACAAGGATACCCACCCTTTCATCTGCATGCAAAGACATGGATGTTCTCATCATGTGTACAAACTCTAAAACCAAAAGAACAAGAATGTTCTTGTGATCAGAAAAGGTAGTGACGCTCCTACGTAGCAGGAACCATCCGAAGCTAGAATGTCTACAGTGGAAGGTGAGGACGCTGCATCTGTCAACAATCAAGAAACTCTCGAATTAAATGACCTGGATTCTAACAGGGTTGCAAGTTTTAGCTCACGGCCATTGGACAGTGATGAAACTGTAGAGTTGTTGCGGCAAGAGGAAACAGAATTCAGATCTCAAAACAAGAAGGCTGAAGTTTTGGCGAAAAGTAGAAGCAGGGCATATAAATTATGTCCACGGCCCGAACCCATCACTATCTACTGAAGAGGTGTTTGTTTAGGGTCATTGTCATTCATTATCATGATCTTTATAGATTCAATTACTTCGTCCCTCTAATAAACATTGATCAGAACATTTATAGTCACATCAGTGTCTCTTACTTCATTCATGCATGTGAAACTGTAACCAGGAATTGACCAAGGATCGAGAAAAGGTTACAGAAGAAGTTGTTACACACAGTGTTAGTCATAATTCAAGAAGTTATGAAGATCAGATAGAAAACTCAGCTTCAGAAAACAATACCAGAGAGGAGCACCATCCCGATAATTTCACGGATCATATATGAAACACAGGCCCCACAATTCAAACTGCTTAATTTGACGAGACAAAAACGGGCATACAAAATTTGACGCAGCTGAAATCCTAATTGTCCGATCAGATTAATCTTGGATGATGAAAACTTGGAATATCATATATTTTTCAACATGACAGGAAAGCCAAGAAACACAAAAATTCGCATGAACTAACATTATGAGGCATCGAAGACAATTTAAACTCACTGTGGCAACATTTGGTGATGTTTGTGCAAGAACCAAGAAGAAATTCACTAATGTTATCCATTCAAGCAGCCGACAAGACTCCGAGCCGAAGCCAAAGAACTTAAGCGGTGAAAGGGAAAAAAAAGATGGAGGATGAAGCTGAAAAGGTTTTCTTGATGAACTACATCACTTAAAATGTATAATACATATGCTATTTTCTTTTCTTTTCTTTTTTTGTTCAAATTTAAATATTCATCTCTTTTAGAATATAACTTGTAACGTGATTATTTTTTTCTCATTTAATCCCTAATAAATTATTTATTAATTAAATTACTTTACTCTAATGAAAATGTGTGATGCATATATTTAGCAAATTTATTCTTATAAGCAAGACAATCAAAAGATGAGACCTAAGCTAGTATAAAATCTTAAAAGTATTTAGTCACCTCAATTAATAACTTTTAATGATTGATATCAAACATAATACCACAAATTCAATTATTACAAGTTGAAAATCCATGCAATAGATCGTTCATATAATTTACCTATACTACAATATTCTATAAAATTTCATGTTATTTTTAGGACAATATCCCAAAGTACATCCAATTATGAACATTAATCCTCAGTACATTGAAAAAATTAAATAAATAAATAAAGAGTAGGTTTCTTGTGAGACGGATCAATCCTACCAATATTCACAATAAAAAATAATACTCTTAGCATAAAAAGTAATATTTTTTCATGGATAACCCAAATAAGATACATGTCTCACAAAATAAGACCCGTCAAATCGTCTCACTCAAATTTTTGTAATAAATAAATGTACATCTTTAAATGCTCCGAGAAATCGGAGTCACAGTATCCCAATCGCTTCATGTTGGATAAACATCGTCTAAGGTCAGGTCGTCCTCATAAAAACAAATTAATATCAGCAACTAAGGGCCCGACAAAAAAAAAAATCAATGCACGCTTCACCATTAATGGGTAAGGTTGACCTTTGTAGAAGATTACACATATGATGTTCTAAATTATTTAGAAAGTAATTAGAATCAGAATATTGCCTATGAATTGATGAAACCAATTGGATAACCGAAAGCAATACGTATGAGGTTGTTATTAAATTTTAGGGGTTGAACGAATTTGGAATAATATTCTTTCGGGTGGAAGTTTTTTCTTTTTATAAGAAATAGCGAGGAACACTTGTTTCGGACGTGGAAATTAATGAAGTCTAAGTTGAAAAGTTCATTGATGAGTATCTTAGTGATGAAAATGATGCAAATGCAAATGCAAATACTTCGTCCGAGTCTGAAAATGTTTTAAATAAATGGAAGATGATTGAGAAGAGAAGCATCCGGAACACAAAAAGATTTTAAAATGGGAAAAACGAAAGCACATAGGACCAAGTGTCAATGGACAATTTTGACAACTTAGAACTAAAAAACAAGTAAACAATTCAAAATTTTATTTGTGTTTTTATACAGATATTAGATTAAGAATATACTTTCATATGCAAAAACAATTGCTTTACTCACTCATAAATAAATTTTCATGCTCTGTTGTTGGTGAATTTAAATTGATAAAATATATTATTTATTTGCGCTATACTAAGTTAGGAAAATTCGATCATATCTGTTTGGTGTTTTTAAGGTCAAATTAACCCAATAAGATGAATTTCATTCCCAATAAATCTTCTGATCTGTTTTCTATAAAATTTGAAGTCTATTTTTATTTAACAACACGTTCGCTCAACACGACCTACATGTGTTGATCTTGGTCAGTTGCATGTTTCTTAATTTGCCTCTTTTTTTCCTAAAACGTGCTTCGAGTTGATACCACTAGGCTTGGTCGTCTGAAACTTTTCATCCATTTTCTTTATAAAAAAAAAAAAAATAGAAGAAAAAAATTAGGATATCACATTATTTGAAATCAAGTGGCTCCAATGAGCATGCATAAATGTTAGTCAGCTAGTAGAAACTAGAAATAATCGGTTTTGGATCTGGTATTGGACTCCAATTTAGAGTCCAATTGATCCAACGGCTCTACAATAGACAATATCATGCTGCACACTGTAGATGATCTTTGTTCGAAACAATAGTTTATACGAAACAATATCCATTTAAGGTAAATCGAGATTTTGAGTGAATCTTGAAAACAAAAAAAAATAATAAATAAAAATAGATATTGAGTGAATCTTGGAGGTGTACTTAGTTCTAGGTTTTTAATATCTTCTGTGAAGTTTAAAAGCCAAGAGATATCCAATTTAAACTTTTATATATTCTCTAAAAGTTTAATGATAGTCAACCTGAACTTTTGTGGGGTTTAAAAAATTCATGTTGTATTCAAATTTGACTTTTAAAACCCTGCAAAAGTCAAATGTATTCAAAATGTCAACAAACTTTAACGACTTCATGTAATTATATTAAGTACAAAAATTAAAATCTCAGGTACAACTATAAAACATAGAAAATTTTTTTTGATTCAAAATAAAAATTTAAATATATATTTAATTGAAAAATATATCAAACTCACACTCATTTTCATTTCTATTAAAAATAATATCAATACAAAGACTTGCTAATTCATTCTTTTATCTTCCATATATATTTTTGTATTTGGATTTTTTAAAAACATATTTTTCTATTGCTAAAAATATTTTAAAATCAAAATTATTATAAAGTTTATTTTATTTTTCGAGTTTCGATCACGAAGTCTGTATAAACTTGTTAACTGCATCAAAGTTTGTTATTTAAAAAAGTCGGTAAATATATGCAACTATACAGCCCCTTGATGTCACTTTATCTTAATTATTAAATAATAAACTTTAGTGTAAATTACTCGGTGAACAGTTTAAGATCCTGCTACTCTATAGAATTCTCCGGCGAAAAAAATCACGAAAGATGAAAAAAGAGCACTGAATTATACGAGAGTGGCTTTATTCATGATGAGAGGATCATCCTGCCTAGACTATATTAATCAAATGTTTGTTCTTTAAAGTATTTTTTATGACCTCTAAAAAATAGTAAAAAAAACTTGTTTAAGATGATCTCACGAGTCGTATTTAGTGAGACGAATCTCTTATTTGAGTTATCCATGAAAAAAGTATTATTTTTTATGCTAATAGTATTACTTTTTATTGTGAATATCGGTAGGATTGACCTGTCTCACGGATAAAGATTCGTGGGATCGTCTCACAAAAGACTTACTCCTGAAAAATATGTCATTATTAATTTTTCATTCCTCAATTCAGGAATCCATATCTTCCGAGCTTGAAGCAGAGCAATGAAACAACAACAAATTTGTTCCAATAGAGGCACAATATGAGTAGGTATGTAACGAGACAATCTCGCAGATTTATATTCACGAAATTACTCGACCAGACTCATATGTATTATAAAAAATAATATTTTTGACATAGAAAGTAAAATTTTTCATGAATTGAGTTAAAGATTTGGATCACGGATTTAACATGTGAGTTGGTCTCCTGAGAGTTTTTGTACAAGACTACGTGGTACGCAAACAACTTTGACAGAATTCCTTTCATGACAGCTAAATCCAAGGATATCTCAATTGACATGTCCCCATTTCAATTTTGGCTTCTGGATTCTGCAATGTAAACTCACTACCGACACTTTGCAGATACCTCAGATGCCAAACACTATATTCACAAAATAAAGATCAAGAGAACCACAAACAAGCTAAAACCTTAGGCTAAATTTGACAAGGCTTCGATCTTCGAACAAAGTCGTCTTTGTTTTTAATCCTTTTTTGACTTCCAAGAACATGCTCCGTCTCATGCATTAGGATAATGAAGCCCGGATTGCATCTGAAAGATTAGATTTTGAGATTCCAAATATGATTCATACGCGGCATTTCTTGATAAGCTTTGGCCCAGAGCTTTAAGTCCATAAGAACCAGTACGATAAGGGCGGGGGCGGATGCCGCTCGGGTTAAAGCCAACGATTGCGTCACCATTCGTCTGATTCCACTGGAAAGCAAGTTCGTGAATAGGAGAGGCAGAATTTGGCTGCTCTGGTGAGGGTGGTTTTATATTATCTGGTGGAAGGGTTTGGTTGTCCCCGAGGTTTACTGTTGTTATGTCATGAATGCTGGCTCTTCTCTTATCTTTTCCGCCGGAAAGTTGCCTGATGAAGTACTTCTGAGCATGGCTGGCAACTTGAGTTGGTGTCCGAGTAATCACGAAATTTCGAGATATGTTTCTCCAGTCCCCTTTTCCATATTTCTTGAGCCCCATCAAGAACAACCTGTTCACAGTAAATCAAGACTTTCTTCAGAGAAACTCCACAATGAATGCTAAAGTCGAGCGGCAAGATATGATCAGTAACATAATAGTGGTAGGATTCAGCGTTGCCAAGACTTTCATCCACTGGACCTCAAAAAATTTCAATTCTCAGAAACGAAACAATTCAAATTTCATCCTGGAAATGTGACCATCGCACAAATGGAAATAGTTATATATCGACTTTCAAAACTGATCGCTCCCACAATATTTATCAGAAACGTAGAAAAATATAAAAGCAATGGACAATCAAGAAAACGTAAAACTCGGAAAGCGTGAAGAAAACTAACTTGTGCTCTTCTTCAGTCCATGGGACACCCTTTTTCCGTTCCTGATCGGAAGACCGAAGCAAAGAACCGGATTTTCTTCCCCCGGAAACGTGACAAGCTTGCTTAAATCCATCATAAACATGGCTACCACCCCATTCTAGAGTAAAAGGCAATGATGTAGTATAACCAGGAACTGGAATCAACCCTGCCTCTATACCACTAACATCATCTTCCAATTCTTTGTATTGCCTCATCACATCTCCAACGGTTTTTCCTGGAACCATTTCAGCCACTCTTAGCCATCGATCGGGCGTATTTTCATCGAAAAACGCAAGTGCATTCTCAAAGGCCTTGTTCTCCGCTTGAGTCCAACCCGCGCCCCTGGTCTCACCGAGAAACAAGCTAGAGTTTGAAAAGCATGAACTTGGTGACAAAATCTCCATACCCCACTTCATGAAACTTCAGTTACAGTCAGATAATCCACAGAATTGTATGTTCTAAAGCATCGCTCGAAAAGGGTCGTCTTAAAGAAGAGAGGTGGAAGCTTCACAAGTCACAGCTGCAACAACACGGAGTTAAATCAAGAAGCATTTGTTTGGAGGAATCAGAATAGCTTTTTTGTCAACAGCCACCTCCCCTTTAAGAATACTAAAAAGACCCACTTATTCAAAATCAACCAAAATCTGAAGATTTAAAAAATATGCAATTAAAACAAACGCAAACCTATTTCTCAACTCACTCAAGATCTGAACCCACGTAACTCACAGACCAACTTATAAAGCAAAAACGTGACTCAAATCAAGAAAACTTTTCCTGATATGGAAACAAATAAAGTCTGAAAAAAAGAAGGGACAATAATTGATGAATAAGCTGGAGTGAACAGTGACAGCCGGAAAAAGCTGAAAGATGGACACTCCCAAGTGAAAAGAAAAACTCCCAATTCCGAGAGGAGCCTGGGGTTTTGTTAAGTGGGAAAAGGCCTTTACTTTGTTACTTTTTCTCTTCTGGGTGTAAAAGGAAGAAAAGATTATGACAATGGAAAGCTCAAAAACAAAGAGCCACTTAGCTAACAGTGTTCACGGAATGAATCTGAAATTTTACTTTGTCAATGTCAAGAAACATTGAGAGAGAGATAGAGAGGAGGCATTGCAGGTGGTGAAGTTTGATTGGATGGAATGGTGTTTATGGATACGACAACTTGTTCCTTATTATAATGTAACGCACTCTCTTGACTCTTCTTGTCTCCTTTTCTGTTTTAATTAGAAAAATACAATAATCAAACTCTTGCTCACTCTACTGTTCTTTCTTTATTTCTTTCTTTTCTCTGTTCTTCTTTTTTTTTTTGACAAAAAAACAATGTTAGATTAGATGTATGTGCTGCTTTCCAGCTAGGTTATGGAGATGGAGTGTCCTTGAGAAAGTATCTTTTTATAAAATAATTTGTTGTTATTTAATTAGTTTAGTTTTATTTGTTTGGAAATGTCAAGTTTTAATTATACTTTATATTATTCCCCCAAAACATTTTATACTATATTATGTTTTAACTACTTATAATTAAAATTCACATTATCTCATAGTCTCTTTTAAATGAATCTTGTACTATGCCCCAAAATTTTAATAAAGCACGTATCGTATTCTAAGTATAATGTCTCTCTGAATAAATAAATAAATAATGTCGAAATTTCAACTTCTACGTCTCTTCAGAAATAATTATTTTAACATTGTATCTAAAAACAAAACTATGTATTTCTTTAATTTTTTTCAAGTAACGCTTAAAGGGTTATGTATGATAAATTATTTTAAAATCAATTATTTCTTTATACTCTTTATCTTTAATTTAAATTATTTGTTAGACCTTGTATGGTACACTTTATTTATACTAGTTACTCTCCACACGCTATGCGTGCGTGTATGTACAATCTTTTTATCATTATCGATGGATTAAAGTGAAATTTGACAAATTATGGAGGGACTAAATTGATATTTGAATTATTGAAATAAAAAAAATAAAAATAAAAGTGTGTTGAAATTGGAAAACAAAAAACAAAAGTGTAATATTAGTATCATATAAAAAGTAAAATTGAAAGATTGTGTGTTGAAATTGAAAAAACAAAAACAAAAAACACAAAAGTGTAATTGTTGTGCCGAAAATATAATCCAAGAAGCCCACTTGGAAGCCCACAAGCAAAAATCCAATTGATGAAAGCCCAAGAGAATTGCAGTTGGCCCAGGAGAAGAACTATGCGACCAGTCAAGGCCACTACCCAATATGGAAGATCGTGGAGTGATCGTGGAATGCGGTTGAAACTTCCATGTGGAGCGTGACAAAAACAGCAGGAAGGATCAGAGATAGACCCCCGAAAAAATCAACACAAAAAATCTACAGCAAAGCTCTGCAGAATCCTCTCAATTCTATGCATGTTTATTTCAATTTTAGCAGTCAAGTATTTGAATTTTTTACATATTCCTTCAATTTTATTGTAGAATGTTGATCAAAATTCATAACATCATATTTAAGTTTGATGTTGTCAATGGATTCTTTCTATAATTTCTGTATTTTTCTCAGTTTACACGTTTAGCTTTAAAGCCATTTCGAATGAATTATAACTAACGATCGAATCGAGACTCGCAACGCTTGATAAACGAAGTCAGATCATTTCACATTTGGCACGAACACGTGCCTGACACGCCCGCAAATTTCGTGATAAACAAGTTGGCACGCCCAGTGGGACCCAATGCCTCCAAAGCGTACTGAGAAGAGTGAAGGAATTCCTCCATCACTGGGGAAAGGTCATCGCTCACAAGAAGAGTTTCAGGAAACTAATGCAGAAGGAAGAACGGTTGAAAGGCTCATACACCAGTTCGAGGAAGAGACTATGAAGGAAGGAATTGCTGTTTCTGGTGGTGATGGGTCTTCGCCGAACTTCATGTTGGCCATGGAGAAAAATATCCGCAGCGATCTCAAGGAAATGACTCAAACTTTCGCTACTGTCATGATGGAATTTGTGGCAGAAATGAAGGAATGGAGAAAGTCTGCAAAAGGCGAAGTGGTTATACCAGAGAGTGATAAACTTCAAGAGAATGACGTCAAGCTGCTGAAAGATCAAGGCCAAGGATCAGGAGTTTCTCAGGCAGGTGAAAGTCGTCGCTTGGGGGAAGCACAAATTCCTGAATCTGCCAGGGAAGGGAGATACACTCCTCCGCACAAAAAGGATGAGGAGTTGGGGTTGAAATTCCAAAACTGCAGCAACAGTAAACAAATGGCTGGTAACGTGTTCTATGTGACGTCTCCTAACTTACATCCAGGGATGTATGTTGATGGGGGAATGCGTGGATATTCAGCGCCGGGTTTGGGGAATAACACTCGGGGGGCAATCTATCCTCCTCACCAGTTAAGACAAACTCCAACGTTGGATTTTGAGATGGTACGTGATGTGATTCAAGAGTTGTATGGCCCAGGAGTGAGGCCAATCAACCGACCAGAATTCCATAAACCGTATCCTGATGTTGTGGATCGTGACAACCCTTATCCAAAAGGATACCGCATTCCATACTTCACGTTATATTCCGGGGAAGATGGTCAATCCAGCGTGGAACATGTGGCCAGGTTTACAATTCAGTGTGGGAAATTGACAAATTTGGAGAACTTTTCTAATTACAAGTTACGTTTGTTCCCCAATTCCCTGACCAGTACTGCTTTCACATGGTATGCAACACTACCTCGAAACTCTATTATGACTTGGCACGATATGGAACGTCAATTCCATACACAATTCTTCCGGACAGTACCTGAGATTAGTATAGCGGAATTGTCAAGGGTGGTCCAAAAACCGGGGGAATCTGCCAATGATTTCATTTGTAAGTTCAAGAATGTGAGAAGCAGATGCCGAGTTTTCCTCCTTGAATCATAATACGTGAAGATGGCACAGCGAGAACTCGATTTTGAACTTAGAAAGAAGTTCCAAGGGATAGAATTCCGTGATTTTTATGAACTTGCTGCCAAAGTGTCAGAGTATGAGGAATTGTTACGAGAAGAGAGTCATAAAAGAAAGTCTACAGTGGGCTCTTATTTCCAGAAAGTGGAGGAAGTTGCACTGGCAGAAGTAGCAAATTCCGGATCACGCACTGTCCCTTTATTGAAGCGCAAGAGTGAAGAACTTTCCAAGAAAAATATTCCTCCAGTGCAAGCTCCTTATACTTTCGATGCATCAAAGACGGAGGAAATCTTCGATCACTTAGTGAAGGAAAAGTTCATAACATTCCCCCCAGATCACAAGCTACCCACGAAGGAGGAGTTGAAAGGAAAAGATTACTGTAAGTATCACAATTCCTTCAACCATAATACTAATGCTTGTTGGGCATTCAAGAATGTCTTGCAGGAAAGAATCAACAAGGGAGTCCTGAAATTTCCCGAGAAAAAGGAAACGATGATAGTGGATGAAGATCCTTTTCCCCCGGTAACCAATGTGAACATGGACAGCACTGACTTGCGTTTCTTGATCAATGAGAGGAGAAGGAACGGGTACAGGGACAGGTCCATCAAACCAAGATTTACCATAAAGAAGTGTTGGGTGCCTCGAAAAATGATATTTGAGGTCAAGGAGAAGAAGACAGAAGCTGTTCATGAAAAAGACCACTATTACAGTGGAGGCGGTCTGCATTATACTGGGAGGAATATGAGGTATGACAGAGAATCCATAGCCAAAAGGCCAGGGAACCAGTACCTCAGAAGGGGCCCACATCCTTGGTCGATGAATGGCGAGAGGAGAGCTGACCGGCAGTTATTTCAGAAGACAAGACAGAGGCCATCCTTTCTGGATACTGATAAAAAAATATGAGAGGAAGTACCGCTTTGTTGTTCCTCCTAGAGCAGTTCCCGATGGCGTATGGAGGCGAGTAGAACATCCAAAGTTTCCAAAACCTCTTTCTAGGACCCAAAAACGACGTTTGTTGAGAGAAAAAGCTGCTGAACGCAGGTCTGGGATGGAGGAGTCATTCAAAGAAAAGAAAAAATTTGGGAGGAAGGCTACTGAAGATAATGAGAAAGAAGATGATGGCTTGTTATCTGAGGAAGACAGTAAACCAGTCAAGAGGGCTACTTTCAAAGTGGGGCAGATTCTGATTTCGTTTGAGTGTACCACCGGCTCTTTAATGTTGCCAGAGGAATTCAAACGCAAAAGGGGGTTTGAATCCGATGTATTCACTGGAAATCAAAGTGGCACAGAATCCATTCAGATTGATACTTTGAATGAAAGCGTTGGTGTTCTTGTGGATTAAGAGAAAAGAGTGTTGATGAAGCGACCTGCCAGTGGGATGACTAAACATATCAAACCACTATATATTGTAGCACATGTTAATGGTAAGCCGTTGTCTAGGGTATTGATAGATAATGGGTCAGCTGTGAATATTCTACCCTACAGAAACCTTCAGAAGCTAGGGAAGAATGTGGAAGATTTGATTTCTACCGAAGTCTCTGTGGCAGCTTTCACTGGGGAATCTACAAACACTTTGGGAGTGTTGCCAGCGAATGTTACTGTAAGATCCCGATCCTCGCTGTCAGCCTTTTTCATGGTCAATTCCAGTGCTAGGGAGGGATTGGATTCACACCAACCATTGTGTACCATCATCCATGCATCAGTTACTGTTGATGTGGAAAGGAGATGAAGTGGAAGTGATACAGGCTGATTCACAGCCGTATCAATCGAATTCCAATGCTGTGGAAGCTAGATATTATGATGGAGCATTTGGTCCAATCAAGTTTTGTAACATGGTGCATGAACAACCAGGAGCAGTGTACATGGATACTCAAAATGTTAAAGAAATAGTTGAGAAGGTTCTCAAACCTATTGCCATGGTCTCTCCTAGACCTATGGTCCGACCTATTATTGAGGAGGTCGATGACTAAGTTCACTAAAAAAGAGATGGAAGTCGCTGCAACTTCCGAATGGAAAGCCACATTGCAGCAGCTGGTGAATGAAGTACAATCTCAGGAGTTGTGGGATATCGATGGAGCTAAAGTAATATTTGAGGAGGAACGTGGAGGTAGTCAGGAAGAAAAGTTACAAATGGAGGATTTCATCTTAGCTCCGGCTCAGATGAAAGATCGACAGCCGGAGACAGGTGGTTTATAAAAATGGAAAAGATGGGAAGTATTTTACAAAGTAGGCTGGATGGCTACTTTGGTTAATTTTGTCATATTGGCTTATAAGAAGTTTCTGTAAATATGAGAGGAATAGGCTTTTAAGCCATTCTTTGCTGAACTTGTTTGTAAATAATGATGGAGGATTTGTAAATAAACAAAAATACTGGCTCGTGGAGTTTGCTGTAGTTAATTTGGGTAAAGTGCTCTTTGTGTTAGTTGGCCAAATCGGTGACAAAGCAAAGTTCATTTAGTGCATGTTTTGAAACTTCGGTGAGCTTTATTCGAAAATGTGGTTTGGCCGTTCATTGGGAATGTGTGTTGATTTGCGTTTGTTTGTGTCGTCATTAAATGTTTACTTTTTAGAAAAATTTTGGCAGAGTTTCCCTTGTAAATGTGATATGCTAAAAATATAAACACCTGCAAACAAATCCCAAGCAACAGATACCCAAACAACAGTGTATTCTAACGGCAAAGTTGAGTTTCTGACCATTCCCCAACATTCACGGAACAGAAAAAGAAACAAGCCAAATCATGGCAGACAAGTGCAACATGTCAAGAAGGTACTACACTATGGTCCAGAAATTCCATAAAAATGCCAAAACATAAACTAGGATCGCCATAAAGATGAGACGGAGTTTTCAAGAGAGATCAAGTTGACGCAACTCTTCCCATTTGGACATACACTTTACCCGAGTCTGCTCAGCTGTTTGCAAGGTGTGCTTTCACTGTTGGTAAGCATGTTTTGTTGCACCAAATCATCACCCAAGTGCTGGATATCGGCCTTGAGCTTATCGGAGGAAACTTTCAAGGCTTCATTGTCGTGCAGAAGGGCCATCATGTCGGTTTTATGCTGAGCGAGTTTGGCCTTTAATTTCTTTACCAGCTCTTCCTTGGAGTCAAAGTTCGCATTCTTCTATTGGAGAGTTGTTAGGATAACCTTTCTCTCAGAGAGCATACTGTCCAACCTCTCTTTCTGTGCTTTGAAATCTCCCACTTGAATCAACGTCTCCGAACAAGTGAGGCTTGAATCCTGAAAATTTGAAAACATTGAAAGCAGATTATTTAAGATATCATGCCGTGGGTGTTGCAAGGTGTTGCTCATCAAAAACTCATTCAAACATAGGCACAAACACCTTGAGTGCAGCATGAAATGTGGCAAACTCTACAATGTTTTTGTGATAGAAGATTGAGAAAAATGGTGCAATATACCTACCTTGAGAAGGTGTGCTTGATGTAAAGGAGATTGATGATGACAATTTTCAGAAACTTGGATTATATTACAAAGGCGATGTAATCGACGGTTTCTTCGGGAAGATCGGTGGTCGTCGCTGGAGATTTGGGGGAATGAAATGAGAAAGAAAGAGACAAGGAAGAGGTTCAGGGAAAGCACACTGAGATCTAAACTGTTGGAGGAAGAACGTGTGTTCTAGCTGTGAATTCTTCTTCAAATCCATAGTACCATTCTTTTCAACTATATGATTGTACGTGAGCTTTGAATATCTAAAAGACCGAACAAAGCAAAAAACATAGCCAACTTGGTCAAATTGGTCAAAGTAGCCAAATAGCCAAAATGGGCCAAATTGGTCAAATTGGCTAGGGGGCAATTGTTGTGCCTAAAATATAATCCAAGAAGCCCACTTGGAAGCCCACAAGCAAAAATCCAATTGATGAAAGCCCAAGAGAATTGCAGTTGGCCCAGGAGAAGAACTATGCGACCAGTCAACGCCACTACCCAATATGGAAGATCGTGGAGTGATCGTGGAATGCGGTTGAAACTTCCATGTGGAGCGTGACAAAAACAGCAGGAAGGATCAGAGATAGACCCCCCGAAAAAATCAACACAAAAAATCTACAGCAAAGCTCTGCAGAATCCTCTCAATTCTATGCATGTTTATTTCAATTTTAGTAGTCAAGTATTTGAATTTTTTACATATTCCTTCAACTTTATTGTAGAATGTTGATCAAAATTCATAACAGCATATTTAAGTTTGATGTTGTCAATGGATTTTCTCTATAATTTCTGTATTTTTCTCAGTTTACACGTTTATCTTTGAAGCCATTTCGAAGGAATTATAACTAACGATCGAATCGAGACTCGCAACGCTTGATAAACGAAGTCAGATCATTTCACATTTGGCACGAACACGTGCCTGGCACGCCCGCAAATTTCGTGATAAACAGTAATATTAGTATCATATAAGGATAAAATTGGAAGAAAAAGATGATGTCCTCTCTAAGTAGTTATTATCATGTCCTCACATTTAATAATATAGTATAGATTTATATTTATTTCTTTAGATTTGAGAAAAAGTTGTCACTAGCAATTACATTTGAATAATAATAGAGGAAGGATAACGTCTTCCTGACCAGTCATAGAAGCAGATGTCCTAACTAAGGCACGAGTTCGATGTCGATGAAAAAACAAAAAGAACAATTTCTTAAATCCGATTTGAGTAGGTATTTTGTGAGACGATCTCACGAATCTTTATCTGTGAGACGGGTCAATTCTACCGATATTCAAAATAAAAAGTAATACTCTTAGCATAAAAAAGTAATATTTTTTCATGGATGACTCAAATAAGAGATCTGTCTCACAAAATACGACTCGTGAGACCGTCTCACACAAGTTTTTGCCTAGAATTTTTACCGTTATTCATTATCTATCATTACTGAATAAAATAGGAAATATGCATTTCTTTCTGAAAATTAACAATATTACAAAATATTTTTATAATATTTATTTTAAAAAATATATATTTTAATTATTAGATGGTTGGTCTAAATTTTTTTACAAGAAATATGGATCGAGGAAGTATGTATATATAAAGTATTATTATATTCAAGATCATAATGTCTTTTGTATTGTCAACAGGTGAATTACCAACCAATCGCATTTGTTGTAATAATTAAGTCAACTAAGTTCTGATTAATTAAGGTTAAGAATGACTAATCGTACATTAATCATTGAAGTCAAGTTGGAACCGACATTGTTGGGTTAAGAATGTTATTCGATTTTGAAAAATTATAGACTAAAAAATCGATCATTTAATGTAATGTGATAGAGCTGTTACATTTAATTTATGTTATAATAACAACAAAAAGTAAAGTATAGCTGTAACGATCATGAGACATTAGGCTGAACCACCATGGGCCTCGGTCCATACCCATGCACCACTACTGGTCATGGGTCGTTAGGACGAGGCTCATGTCCATGCACCCCTACTCATAGAATATCTCACTTCTAGAAAGTGGTTTCTTTCGTCTTCCCCAACATTTGAACTCATGACCTCTAAGCATAAATACCTAAATTTTTAAAATGTCAATACCAGTTGAGATATTTTTGACATTATTTTAAAAAAATAAATAAAAGACGTTTCAATAGCAAATATTATTGAATATATAGTCATGTCTCGTATAAATTAAATCCTAGAGTTTATGTCGATATAGTAATACAAGTGACATTATACTATTATTGATCGAATCGTGCCTAATATGTATATAGTTTGATTATTTCAAAAAACTGGCAAATTGACTTTTGATGTACGAAAGGGTCAAATATTAGGCATTGGAAATTGATGTCTCTCTTGCGTTCTAATATATATGTATATATATATATATATATGGTGGTAATTATTAAAATGCGATGCAATAAAAAATTGTTGAGTTTCCATTAAAGGAAAGATTCGAGTCGTATTTGTTGGCTCGCTAATTTCGAAAAGTCAAAGAATCCCAACCATGTGAGAGCGATTTCCGACCACTCCGGTAACCGTGTGCATCGTTTTTTTTATATATGGAAATATTAATTTTTTTATTTTATTTAAAATATGAGTAATCGAAAATTTAGAAGTGTAGATAATTTAAAAAAAAATTTACGCATAATTCAAATATAAAAGCTTTAAAAAAATTACACGAAGCAAATATTTTTTTTGAAAAAAAAACTTATAAATAATTAAAACAAATTATTTCATTTCTTCGTTGTCATTATTTCCTCAAATTTTGCATATATGCTCTCTTGATATAGTCATCTTCGCTTCTCAATTTCGTAATATTTTGTCATATCATCTTGCATTTCTTTTAGCCAGATCCTTTCATGCTCGCGTTGATCCTTTCATGTCTATCAGTTGACGTGGAGAAAGGAACTGGAGATGATTCGTCATCAATATTCTTCGACTTTTTGTCGCAATTTTCGGAATGCCTTTGAATTTGTCAAATGACCATGTCTTCCATTTTGGGCGATCCTTCGAAACTAATCAAGCTTTCTCGTTGGACCATGGGCTTCCACAATCTTTGCTAAAAAAATTTATTTAGGAATTTGTTGAATTTCAGTTAAAATAAAATGTAGTGTTAAAAAATTAAGATCACATTCATCTCAGAGACGATATGCTTTGGTTCAGGGCTTCTAGTTCGCTTAATTTGTTTTGGAAAGCAAAAACTCTTTTCGCAACATCCATGAAATGTTGGTGCATGTTCTCCACTGTATGAATTTTACATCCCCTTGACAACTCGTGGTTATATTCTTTTTCAACCAATCCCCATAAACTATAGTTTCTTTGGTCATTGTCAAGTGTCAGACTGGTAGAAGCGTGCATCATACGTTTGCAAGATGTTCGTCTTCTTCCTTCCTCTAATGTTTCCTAGTGATTGATTCACCCTCGTCAAGTCACACCAACGACTTTCTTCCCTTTCTTTTTTATTTGGAAGATATGTTTTCAAAAGTAGAAATAGATATGTCATTTGGATTTTGAGAGAATTGGGCTTTATTGAACATATAATCAACATTTACTCGTCGGTGTATCGAGACTAAGAAAGACCAATTGTTGATCTTTTGATTGTGAAAATTTGGTGTAGGAGATCATCATTGTTCCATGATTAATCCGTTGTTGTATTTCGATCCAATGAAATCAAAAATATATATTTTGTTTTAATGAAGGTGGAATAAGTTGAATTTTTTCGAAGGCATGATGAAGTGAATTTATAAGAGATTAAAAAATATGGCCATTACTTCTAAACAATCAGTTGGTACAAACAAATTCATGCGTATTTACTCTATCAAATTTTATTATTGTTGTTATTTTGAGATTTATTGTCGAAACATTTTAAGTATTTGGTACTACGTACAGAAATTGTTGAAATTCAAGTTTAGTAGTTCATACTCTCGCCAATTTCTCTGCCTCCTTTTCTCCTCAATTGATTACGTGTTTCCGACGATGACATCGGCTCTTAGATGCTGGTCTCTCAAAGCTACTCATATAGGTATTGCCTTTATGCCTCTATCGAAGCAGATTATTCTAACACGCTACAGTTTGAGATATGCACAACAGTAGCTTTATTTCCCCTTATCATTTTTGTTCGCTAGATAATCGATTTACGCCAAACAATATGGTGGTTATGTTCATTTGGATTTGGATCCTTTGTTGCGGCTGAAAACACATCACTTGGTGCTAAGTACTTTTTACACGAGATGATCAGCTTATCATCTGATGGACCTCACATAGTGTCAGATAAATTTGAAAATTTTTTAGACGAAAGTATAAAAAAAGCACAATCTGGTGCTGTGTTTTCGGCGAGGATCCAAATCCATTCATTTGACATTTGTGTTTGCTAAAATATAAAATTCAAGTAATCCTATCTTTATTTTGATGCCTGTTGCTGCTGGAATCCGTCTGTTTCTTGTGTATGTACAAATTTTGGCTTGTCTTCACATTTATATTTCTAGTTTTTTTCTTTTCAAATCGGACGCGATTTATCAGGCTTCTTTTTTATATGTATGGTGAAAATGACTATATTATTACAAAAGATGTCTTTAGGGGTTTAAAATATGTATATATTTTCACATTTTCTGTTCTTTGCTTTCTTCTTTATTTTTCTTGCTTCAAATTCCTTACACTTTTGATTATACGTTGAATGTGAAAATTTGTGCTAAAAATGAGTTTATTACACGATGAACTCGAGACAATCCGCAACTTCTAATTCTTTTCCCTGCTACTAGCTGCCTGCTGCCTCCTTCGACACTGCCTTTGGATTGTTGCAAATTCCGACTCAGCCGATACTAAAAAATTTGGTTCCCTCTTGAATAAGCTAAGATAAAATATAGACGAGACATCGTTTCATGCACCTTTGCATCTTGATGCTTAATGATATTTGAAGGAACATACTTTCATGCCTCGGTGATTGTGTATCACTATTCAATCATCTACTGGAGACACGAATATATTTCTTTCCCCTTGATCGATGAGTGACATACTATCACCTGAGGTATAGTTTCGTACACATGATAGGATAAACATGTGATATATAATATAAAGATAAGTTAAGGATAAATAAGATGTAGGATATTATATTTAATATTTGGTATGATTTTAATAAGAGTGATTAAATTTATATATTAGATTGTAATGACAAAATTAACCTTATCATAATAAATTTTATAATTTCAAAGTTGTTGCTTGAGTTTATATTTTTTGCTTGCATGATTTATTTATTTTTACCTAACTTTATATATTATATAATATGATAACTGAGCCTTTGATTTTGTGAGTCAAATCAAATATCAATTTATAAGGTTAATCGAGTGTACTAATAATTTTATTGATATTTATAAAAATTATTTATATAATTATCTCGAATTCATTTATATAATTATCATATTATATAATATATAAAAATAAATAAAAATTTTTATTTGATTTTAATTTCTACCTACTAGCATAGATTTATAAAAATCATTTATAAATTGAGGGCAATTAAGTCATTTGTAGTGTATTTTATCATTAAATTAAAATTATCACACCTAATAGAAGAGACATTTTATCCTTCTAAAGAATTATTTATCAAGGGTTCATGATATTATCATAGACTTTTTAAAAATATACCAAACATGGAATAAGGAGGATTATTTATCAATCACTTCCTTATCTCATGTACCAAACTATGCCTTAAAGTAAGCATTAGATCGCCACACCTCAGTGGCCAATAATTGTATTGCATCGTTAAAAAGTTACAATTCCTTGTACATTATGGCTTTGGTCCAGTGTTCTGGTTTGTTATTATTGGACAGTCATTGTACATTCTTCACGATAATTTTGATCTTGTTGTTTGAATGAAAAGATCGTTAGAGTTTTTTTTAAATAAAATCATGTTTCTATGTGACTATGAACATGATAAATAATATGAGGAAGCGGATCTAGCGTTATCTCAGGCCATGGAATAATTTATAAGTTTTCTGTTTTTCTACGATTGAAGCTTTCTAAGCACTCCAACTCTCTATAGATGATGTATTTTGTTTTTATGAGGTGTGTTCTTAAAGACCAATCACCGGTATTTATAGGTATTTCTCATATCATCTATTAGTTTATCGGGAGCTCGAGAGTCAAAAGAGGAGGCGCATGCATATCTCAATTTTCTAAAGTTGAGACAGATGCATGTATTATTTTTCAAAAGAAAATGCATCGGGAATGATAGGATTGAGTTGTATACAAATACTGGCATTGTTGTGTGGATTGAGAATGATGATCAATGTTGGGAGATTACACCTAAGCGATGCCGATCACGATGATAATATAGTACCCAAAAATGCGGAATAAAAATAACCAACAAGAACACAAAAATTTACGTGGTTCACCCAATATAGGCTACGTCCACGAAACACTGCAACTTTTATAACTGAAAGAAATATTACAACAAGTCTATACACCAATACACTCAATATTTCTCACTCCCAAACCCCGAGTATACCGAGAAAATAATTTATCTAACTCACACAAGATAATTCCCGCACTCAAGAAAAAATACACTCTTTTTTTCTATGCAATCTCTTTTTATCAAAGCTGAAAAACTTTTGATTTTGGGATACAATAACTAAAGGATTGACCTCTATTTATAACTAAAACCCTCAATCATTTTTGTAATGTTTTCGATGTGGGATACGTTTTAATTATTAAATTATTTAATGTGTGGGCCCCACCCCATTAAATAAACTCACCTAACAATTCTCCCACTTGAAGACGTGATTTCAATCATGTCTTCACACCATCAGTGCAACAGCTCATACCTCCTTTGTTAGTCCAGGAGACCAACTGAAGTCAAACACAGCTTCAGTATTTCAATGATAACAGCCTTCGTGAGCATATCAGCTGGATTCTTGCTTCCAGGAATCTTCTCAAGCTTCAAGATTCCATTCATCCGATCTCTAAGGATCCTCATTCCAAGGATTTGTTTTGCAGCACCCAAATCCTTCAAAGCAAATTTCTTTGATAACTCTTTCTCGAGTTCATCAATCTCCTCCAGACAAGCTCCTGCTATCAACATATCATCTACATATATCAGTAGTATGATATAATAATCATCAAGTTTCACATAACAATAGTGATCAGCCTGATACCTCAAAAAACCATCATTATTCATTACACCATCAAACTTCTTGTACCACTGTCTTGGAGCTTGTTTGAGACCATACAAGCTTTTCTGAAGTTTGCACATCATTTTCTCTTTCCCTCGTACTTCAAGTCTCTGTGATTGATTCATTTCTTCATCTAGCTTACCATGAAGAAACGTCGTCTTTACATCTAACTGTTCCATATGTAAATCTTCTTTTACCATCAATCCAAGTACAGTCCTGATAGTAGTTAACTTTACCACCAGAGATAAAATATCATTGTAACCAATGACTTCCTTTTCACCTTTTACAACAAGTATTTATTTGTACCGCTTGTTACTGTCATGTTTTAACCGGTACTCCCACTTGCTATGTAAAACCTTTTTACCTTCAGGAAGTTCTAACAACTCCCACATGTGATTGGATGACAGTGAATCCATCACATCTTCCATGGCTAACTCCCACTGTTTCAAGGTCTCATAAACATCCGATTTATTTTTCACAAAATAAACCCAAAATTTCCTGCTCGAATCGTCAACAGTAGTGCCATAATATCTTGAGTGATCTCCAAGGATGTCACAGGAGATGGTCCACATACATCAGTATGTACCAGCTCCAAATCCGCCGATTTCGGTTCTCTAACCTCTTTTGAAAAGCTCACCTTTTTCTGCTTTCCAAAAAATACAGCTTCACACAGCTTGTGTTGAACGATCTTTAATTTCGGTAGCTTTCCGTTTGAAACAAGCATCTTCATTCCCTTCTCACTCGTATCCCCAAGCCTACTATTCCATAGACTTGAATTAGCTCCAGCATCCACAGCCGCTAATTTATTTCTCAAACTGGAAGTCATATAAAGTGTTCCAGTTTTCTTTCCCCGAGCAACAATCATGGCTCCCTTTTTCACTTTCCAGGAACCATCACCAAAGGTCACCTTATGACCTTCGTCGTCAAGCTGTCCCACTGAAATCAGATTGTGTGTCAACTTTGGTACATGCCTTACTTTGTTGATTTTCCAGACAGATCCATTTGTCATCTTCATCCGGATATCACCCATACCGATTATTTCCAAAGGTTTTCCATCTGCCAGGAAAACTTTTCCATAATCTCCCGCAATGTAATTATCGAATACATCACGATTACAAGTAGTATGAAACGAAGCTCCCGAGTCCATAACCCAAGAATCAACCGGGCTTTCCATGGATAGTAATAGAGCATCATGTACCTCCTCAGTAACAATATTAGCGTCGTTCTTTGTTGATTTGCAATTCGTTTTCAAGTGACCAGTCTCACCACAGCTCCAGCAGTTCACATTCTTTTCAAATGTGTTATTGTCTTTTCCATTTCTTGACTTGGATTTACCATACCATTGGTTAAAACTCTTTTCGCCACTCCTGCCCCTTCCTCTATTATCGAGATTTAGAGCAGATTTCGATGATGTTCCTTCACCCGAATCCATCCTGCGAACTTCTTCAGCAAGAATTTGATCTCTGACATCATTGAATTGTAGCTTTCTTTTTCCAACAGAGTTGCTAACCGCTGCCCGCATTGATTCCCAATTGTCTGGTAAAGACGCCAAAAGAATAAGTGCCCGAATCTCATCATCAAATTTAATTTCAACCGATGTTAGCTGTGAGACAATCGTGTTGAATTCATTGATGTGTTTAGCCACCGAAGCACCTTCACCCATTTTCAAGTTGAATAACTTTTTCATGAGATGTACTTTGTTGTTTGCCGATGGCTTTTCGTACATGTCCGACAAAATGGACATCATCTCCTCCGTTGTTTTTGCCTCCGCCACGTTATGTGCCACGTTCTTCGTTAGGGTCAATCATATTATACCTAACACTTGTCGGTCAAGAAGCTTCCAGTCATCATCCTCCATCTTTTTCGGTTTCTTTCTTAATAGAGGTTGATGCAGCTTCTTACTGTACAGATAATCTCTTATATGTAACCGTCAGAACGAAAAATTTGTTCCGTGGAACTTGTTGATTCCCGGTCCTGATTCATCATCTCTGGCCATCACTTCTCTAGCCTTAGCAAAAAACCTAAAAATCTTTTCTGATGTGAAAGATCAGACAAAGCTGCAACCACAGAGCATACTCAGAATTCTTAAGAATTTTCACAACAAGGCTCTGATACCAGTTGTTGGGAGATTACCCCTAAGCGATGCCGATCACGATGATAATATAGTACCCAAAAATGCGGAATAAAAATAACCAACAAGAACACAAAGATTTACGTGGTTCACCCAATATAAGCTACGTCCACGGAGCACTGCAACTTTTATAACTGGAAGAAATATTACAACAAGTGTATACACCAATACACTCAATATTTCTCACTCTCAAACCCTGAGTATACCGAGAAAATAATTTCTCTAACTCACACAAGAGAATTCCCGCACCCAAGAAAAAAATACACTCTTTTTTTCTATGCACTCTTTTTTTATCAAAGCTGAAAAGCTTTTGATTTTGGGATACAATAACTGAAGGAATTGAGCTCTATATATAAATCATTTTTGTAATGTTTTTGAAGGGATACGTTTTAATTATTAAATTATTTAATGTGTGAGCTCCACCCCATTAAATAAACTCACCAAACAATCAATGCCACGATTCGAGGTGGGATTATGGAGCTACTGGAGTAATTTCCTGTCCCCCAGCAACTTAATTCCCAGCCTAATGAAAGAACTCATGTTCGAGGAAAAGAATTCGAATTCGAATTCCAAACTTCTCCCTCTAATTGTGTGGCTTTTCCACTAGCCAAATCCTATTTGTTCTATAGTGGGTTGGTGACGTATCCAAACCAGCAGTTCCGAGTTGTCTCTTGTTAGTGGAATGCATGATATTTTCTCGTAGGCTTTAATATTTTTTAGGCACATCGACTCAATTCACACACGTATATGTGTGTATCCCAATAAAGACTAGGCATAAAAGACCATTCGTTTTATGTTATAAAGGGAACCCATTGTTTCAAAAACCTTGAGATGTTTTTGGTAAAATTCATACTACCGAAATCGTTACTTAATAACTCATTCGATGACTTTTTTCGGGGACCGAGCGTTGCAATGTTATGTTTACCCCTATAATTCAAGAAAAAGAAATTTTCTTGATACTCTATTATTGTGCGTGTATTGTTGAAACTCGAGATTATATGACAGATGAATTAGTCAAAGTTCGACCTCATGTTCACTATATGCGTATAGAATTAAATGAGTTGCCTGCGTTGAATTTATGTTCATGTGTTGTGTGTGGAGGCCTACGAAAGAGGGTTTTGACAAACATACAATGCTTTCATCACCTTACCCATTGACTTGATCTTCGAGTACATTGTATTCTAGAGATTCAAGGGTAAAATAGAACTCATAATATTAAAATCTAATATATGTGATCTCTGACCATACATTCGTTTATTTTATCAATTCAGACACTCGATCAGAGGCTGGTTATTATTATTTTATATCATATTCGATAAAGGTAATATATCGGTCTCCTCTAAAGTATCGCGTGATGATCCTGCGAGTTAGTATGACTAGTATGTTGTATATACGTTCTAGAAAATTATTTACACTTGCGTAGAAGTGATTCAATATTCTGAGAATTAAGACATAATCTAAGTATTGAGAGTTGAATTTTTATAGTAAACGAGGGATCAACCCGGTTCCCACTTGAAAAATCTTCTATGATGGGATTACTTAGTCAATAATTTATTAAATAGGCGGCAGTCTAACTTGCGATATTATATATATACATATATATATATATATTTTTGAAATTTAGAACATAATTCTAGGAAAATTTCTAAAAATTTAAACAATTTTATATTAAATAAGTGATCAACTCAATTCACTCATGAAAATCACCTATTGATGGTAGTAACTTGGAAGCTCTAAAAAAAGGTTTAGTAAAAAAATTAAAGAAATTATAAGATAAATAAGATAAGAGTAGGTTTTTTGTGAGACGGGTCAACCCCACCGATATTCACAATAAAAAGTAATACTCTTAGCATAAAAAATAATATTTTTTCATGGATGACTTAAATAAGAGATCCGTCTCACAAAATACGACATGTGAGACCGTCTCACGCAAGTTTTTTGCCATAAGATACGAGTAGGTCTCTTGTGAGACGATCTCACTAATATTTATCTGTGAGACGGGTCAACCATACCGATATTCACAATAAAAAGTAATACTCTTAGCATAAAAAGTCATACTTTTTCATGGATGACCCAAATAAGAGATATGTCCCACAAAATACGACTAATGAGACCGTCTCACACAGTTTTTGCCATAAGATATTTGACACTTTATTAACTACTTAAAAAAAATCTACTTTTTTAAAACTTAATTTAATATTATGTTCGTAAATTTTTTTCATATCTCAAATATGTCCTCTTATATTTCGATGCATAAAATATGTTAAAAAAATTTCTCCCTCTTCACATTTTCTAATTCACGATTATTTTTCCAATAAGTTCTGGAAAAATAAATATGAAGAAAGAGCACGATTGATGTGAACACGTGTTGTAAATAAGATGCTACGCTCGTGCATCTTTATAAAATGATTCAATATATATGAATTTTATTTTTTATTTTTTTGAAAACGTATATATGAAGTTTATCAATTATTAATTTATTTGCATTTTATTTATAAATTAATCAAACATCCGATTAACATATTGACACGATATCGTATTTTCTAATTTGCCAACCTCGACATTTTTTGTCGATCAAACATATATTGCTGATAATAGTCATCCATCTTAATTTTAAAAATAATAAAAATAAAAATTATACGACCAATATCAACCGCGGAAATGATCTTGTTGGCAGAGCAATCGAGCATTTGATTAATGATTTTTTGTTTGATGTTTTTACCAACAATTTCTCAGACGAACTAATTTGTTTACATAGTTGGTTCGGTGTGATTTACTTAGCTAACTATTAATTCAAAATTTATCCGATGCACATAAAAAAAGAAGCGGTTATGGTTCCATCTGTTATCTAGAAGACTAGATCAATGCCAATATTTTCAACCCAAAAAGAAAATTCAAAGTGCAATCACCGAGTCAAAGAACACTGCTACAGAACCCTCCCACGCTGTATATATAATGTGGCCATGAAAAAAGCAATAAATGAAGCCTAGCTATTGCCATATTCTCGTCACAAAAATGAATCAAATGTACAATTTTCTTCTTACTATACTCTTCCTATACATTTCCACGGCAGAATCTACAGACCCTTCAGCTTATTTCTGCAACAATAACACCGAAACAAATAACAACACCCAGTTATCAAGAAACATTGATGCCTTGATACCTAGATTAGTACAAGGCGCTATACAAAATGGATTCTTGGCGACTTCTTATGGTAATGGTGCAAATCAAATCTACGGACTGGGGCAATGCAGAGCAGACGTGAGCAGCAACGATTGCTCGGCTTGCATCCGAGACGCCGCAGAACAAAGCCGAAAGCTGTGTCCGAACCAAGCGGACGTAAGGATTTGGTATGACTATTGTTTCTTGAAATACAACACCGTGGAATTCTTCGGACAAGTCGACACTTCCTACGGTGTCTTCTTTTGGAACGTCGCAAATGTGAATGATCCCAATGTTTTCAACCAGAAACTCGGACCTTTGGTGGATCAGATTGAGTCAGAAGCTGTGAAGCTGCCTGGAAGCAAAGGACTCGGGAAAGGGGAGACGGAAATATCTACTTTCGAGACCCTGTATGCCTTGGTGCAATGCACGAGAGATTTGTCAGCTACAAATTGCGCTCAGTGCCTTGCTGTAGCGATCGGGAACTTCCACACTTACTGCAAAGACAAGAAAGGGTGCCGGGTTTTGTATGGGAGTTGCTACGTTCGATACGAGCTCTATCCCTTCTTCTTTCCTCTCGATTCACAGGGATCCTTGGTAGATAACGCTGCCAAGTATGAATCTTTTAAGGTCTATAAGCCTTGATCTTCTTGGTACTTATTTTTAGTAGCCTTTGTGCTGCTTTTTTAATAAAATGTAACGTTATCTTCACAGTTTACAAGGTTTTCGAATTGTCCGCCATGCATCTATCCATCTTTTATTTCCTCGTGCGTGGAATTAAAGTTGACTCAATCTCACGACTCTATGCATTGACATCAGACAATATTTCTTTTCGATACAAACGATTTGGATCAAATGGAACATTAAGTCAAACACGAACTCAAATTTTTTAGATCAAAATTTGAAAAATTTAATTTTTATTGAAAAAACATGTGTTTTTGTGACGTTCAATGAAATGTTGTTTTGATTCATAACATATTATTAATGATTCAATATACATTATAATTGGACAGTCAAATTGACTCAAAGAAGTGGAAATCCAACACTAAAAATAAAGTACTATTAATTAATTAATTAGATTATTAATTGGTGGATCAAATAATTGAATGGGAAAGTGGAGTTAGGCCCATTAGTGGGGCACTGCCAATGGATGTGAAGTGGACTACGAGCTAATGCAAAGTAATATATCATTAGTAGACTAATTAAAGTCCATCTATGCAGATGCTCAATATCATTAGGTTGGCATTCATATAACTAGTTATTCTGCACACATAATACATGTGTACAGTCTTTTTCATCAGTATCGATGGACTAAAGTGAAATTTGACAAATTATGGTGGGGTTAAATTGATATTTGAATTTTTTAAATAAAAAAATAAAAATAAAAATTGTATTGAATATTAAAATACAAAAACAAAAACAAAAGTGTAATATTAGTATCATATAAGGGTAAAGTTGGAAGAAAAGGTTGATGCCATTCATAAGTGGTTACTATCATGCCCTCAACCTTAATAAAATTGAATAGATTATATCGCAATGTCAATTTACAAAGACAGTGTTTGTAAATACTTAAAAAAATGATTTTGTCTTATTATGTTTTTAAAGCTTGGTTTTGATATAAAACATTTTGTTGAATTGTTGTGGCGACATCGAATAAATTAACAATTTACGATATCTTGTAAGCTTTGCTTGATTTATGTCAGTATTTTTTACATTCCTACAAAAAGACCCAGAAAAATAAAAATTAATATTTGAACTAAATTTTGAAAACTTAGTTAAACAAAACCCTAGAAAAAAAAAATTTATTTTCCGGCCCAGGCAATCTTCCTCTCGCCTCTCTAGCTTCCCCTTCTTTTTGCTTGATCCTTTTGACACAAAAACATCTATCACCTCAAACTAAAATTGATTGAATCGGCTGAGTGTTAATAGGTTGAACTTGCTTATTTTTATAAGGTGTGCCCTTTTTTCCTACAAAATGATGAAGCCAGTTTTGCTTTTCTACTAATGCAATCATGCAGACAGGACGAATGCCAAAATGAAGGTCTCCCGGAGCAGCGCTAATTCCGAATTTTCATCTCCAAAATGATAGTTATCAATAGGTAATTATTTCTTTTACGAGCGATCTTTTTTGTAGCCTCTCCCATAGTCTTCAAGACAAAATCAGATGGTAGGCTGTTGATAGCTAGAATGATCTCCAACAGATCGAATATGATATACGAACTGATTTTATTTTCTTGAAGCAGATTTCTGTTTCTCCCATATATAATTTCATTGTGAGTAAGCAGATTTCTGTTTCTCCCATATATAATTTCCATTGTGAGTGTGCTTGGAATCGCTTTACCTTCTGGATTATATTGAACTGAACCTAATATTGTTTTAAATATCTTTAGAAATTGCGGATTGCATGTTTAACTCTCTCTATAAATTTCCATTATTTGTTTATTTATTATTTTTAATTGTTACAACAGAATCAGAATATCATGTATCCTTGATGTTTTCGTAAATCCATGCAGCCGAAATCATTATTTAATAACTTGTTGGGATAATTCATTTTATGACTTTTCATTCGTTTCTTGGACCGAGTGTTGTTAAATTTTCATTCTAATTAATCTAATGTTGTGTGGATATTGTTGAAAGTCGAGATTATATAACAGACAAGGTATTCAAAGTTCGACGTTCTTTAGTGACTTGGTCTTCCAGAACATTGTTGGCAGTATGAATTGAGCTTGGACTCAATGTACCAAATTCGAATCCCACAAAAATCTTCTGTGTCTGAACTTATCAAGAGAAGACATGTTTATATGATGTGTATGGTTTGTAGACTACTGTGTGTATATGGGGTTTGACTGATGCAAATCGGAAGTGTAGGGGCTAGATGCCTCCCTCGTGCACACCCTCAATGTGTGGAAGACTAAGATATTTCAGGTTTTCAAGATCAATTCAACAGTGTTACTGTTATCTAGAACAATGCCAATATTTTCAGCCCAAAAGGAAAATTCAAAGTGCAACCACCAAGTAAAAAAACACTGCCCCCCACTTGTTATTTGGCCATTAAAAAAGCTAGCCATTAAGCCTGTTGCCTTGTTCTCATCATAATTAATCAAACGTACAATTTTCTTCTTACTATTCTTTTCCTCTTCATTTCCACTGCAGAATCTGCAGACCCTTTAGCTTCTTTCTGCATTAATGATAACACCAAAACAAATAACAACACCCAGTTATCAAGAAACATTGATGCCTTGTTACCTAGACTAGTACAAGGTGCGATCCAAAAAGGATTCTTGGCGACTTCTTATGGTCACGGGGCAAATCAAATCTACGGACTGGCGCAATGCAGAGCCGACGTGAGCAGCTCCGAGTGCTCGGCTTGCATCCAGGGCCACCGCCAAGCAAAGCCGAACACTGTGTCCTAACCAGGCGGACTTAAGGATTTGGTATGACTATTGTTTCTTGAAGTACAACACCGTCGAATTCTTCGGACAAGTCGACACTTCCTACGGGACCTTCTACCGGAATGTCGCAAATGTGACTGATCCCAATGTTTTTAACAAGAAACTCGGAGCTTTGGCGGATCAGATTGAGTCAGAAGCCGAAGATGCCTGGAAGCTAAGGTCTCGGGAAAGGGGAGACGAAAATATCTCCTTTTGAGACAATGTATGCCTTGGTGCAATGCACGAGAGATTTTTCGGCTATAAATTGCGCTCCGTGCCTTGCTGTAGCGATCGGGAACTGTTGGGAAATTACACCGAAGCGATACCGACCACGATGATAATAGTACCCAAACTTGCGGAATAAAATAATCAACAAGAACACAAAGATTTACGTGGTTCACCCAAAATAGGCTACGTTCACGGAGCACTGCAACTTTTATAACTGGAAGAAATATTACAACAAGTGTATACACCAATACACTCAATATTTCTCACTCCCAAACCCCGAGTATACCGAGAAAATAATTTTTTCTATGCACTCTCTTTTATCAAAGCTGAAAAGCTTTTGATTTTGGGATACAATAACTAAAGGAATTGACTTCTATTTATAACTAAAACCCTCAATCATTTTTGTAATGTTTTCGATGTGGGATACGTTTTAATTATTAAATTATTTAATGTGTGGGCCCCACCCCATTAAATAAACTCACCTAACAATTCTCCCACTTGAAGACTTGATTTCAATCATTTCTTCACACCATCAGTGCAGCAGCTCATACCTCCTTTGTTAGTCCAGGAGACCATCTGAAGTCAAACACAGCTTCAGTATTTCAATGATAACAGCCTTCGTGAGCATATCAGCTGGATTCTTGCTTCCAGGAATCTTCTCAAGCTTAAAGACTCCATTCATCCGATCTCTAAGGATCCTCATTCCAAGGATTTGTTTTGCAGCACCCAAATCCTTCAAAGCAAATTTCTTTGATAACTCTTTCTCGAGTTTATCAATCTCCTCCAGACAAGCTCCTACTATCAACATATCATCTACATATATCAGTAGTATGATATAATAACCATCAAGCTTCACATAACAATAGTGATCAGCCCGATACCTCAGAAAACCATCATTATTCATTACACCATCAAACTTCTTGTACCACTGTCTTGGAGCTTGTTTGAGACCATACAAGCTTTTCTGAAGTTTGCACATCATTTTCTCTTTCCCTCGTACTTCAAGTCTCTGTGATTGATTCATTTCTTCATCTAGCTTACCATGAAGAAACGTCGTCTTTACATCTAACTGTTCAATATGTAAATCTTCTTTTACCATCAATCCAAGTACAGTCCTGATAGTAGTTAACGTTACCACCAGAGAGAAAATAGCAGTGTAACCAATGACTTCCTTTTCACCTTTTATAACAAGTATTTCTTTGTACCGCTTGCTACCGTCATGTTATAACCGGTACTCCCACTTGCTATATAAAACCTTTTTACCTTCAGGAAGTTCTAACAACTCCCACATGTGATTGGATGACAGTGAATCCATCACATCTTCCATGGCTAACTCCCACTGTTTCAAGGTCTCATAAACATCCGATTTATTTTTCACAAAATAAACCCAAAATTTCCTGCTCGAATCGTCAACAGTAGTGCCATAATATCTTGAGTGATCTCCAAGGGATGTCACAGAAGATGGTCCACATACATCAGTATGTACCAGCTCCAAATCCGCTGATTTCGGTTCTCTAACCTCTTTTGAAAAGCTCACCTTTTTCTGCTTTCCAAAAAATACAGCTTCACACAGCTTGTGTTCAACGATCTTTAATTCCGGTAGCTTTCCGTTTGAAACAAGCATTTTTATTCCCTTCTCACTCGTATCCCCAAGCCTACTATGCCATAGACTTGAATTAGCTCCAGCATCCACAGCCGCTAATTTATTTCTCAAACTGGAAGTCATATAAAGTGTTCCAGTTTTCTTTCCCCGAGCAACAATCATGGCTCCTTTTTTCACTTTCCAGGAACCATCACCAAAGGTCACCTTATGACCTTCGTCGTCAAGCTGTCCCACTAAAATCAGATTGTGTGTCAACTTTGGTACATGTCTTACTTTGTTGATTTTTCAGACAGATCCATTTGTCATCTTCACCCGGATATCACTCATTCCAATAATTTCCAAAGGTTTTCCATCAGCCAGGAAAACATTTCCGTAATCTCCCGCAATGTAATTATCGAATACATCACGATTACCAGTGGTATGAAACGAAGCTCCCGAGTCCATAACCCAAGAATCAACCGTGCTTTTCATGGATAGTAATAGAGCATCATGTACCTCCTCAGTAACAACATTAGCGTCGTTCTTTGTTGATTTACAATTCCTTTTCAAGTGACCAGTCTCACCACAGCTCCAGCACTTCACATTCTTTTCAAATGTGTTATTGTCTTTTCCATTTCTTGACTTGGATTTACCATACCATTGGTTAAAACTCTTTTCGCCACTCCTGCCCCTTCCTCTGTTCTCGAGATTTAGAGCAGAACTTGATGATGTTCCTTCACCCGAATCCATCCTGCGAACTTCTTCAGCAAGAATTTGATCTCTGACATCATTGAATTGTAGCTTTCTTTTTCCAACAGAGTTGCTAACCGCTGCCCGCATTGGTTCCCAATTGTCTGGTAAAGACGCCAAAAGAATAAGTGCCCGAATCTCATCATCAAATTTAATTTCAACCGATGTTAGCTGTGAGACAATCGTGTTGAATTCATTGATGTGTTTAGCCACCGATGCATCTTCTCTCATCTTCAAATTAAATAATTTCTTCATGAGATGTACTTTATTATTTTCCGATGGCTTTTCGTACATGTCCGACAAAATGGACATCATTTCCTCCGTTGTTTTTGCCTCCGCCTCGTTATGTGTCACGTTCTTCGTTAGGGTCAATCGTATTACCCCTAACACTTGTCGGTCAAGAAGCTTCCAGTCATCATCCTCCATCTTTTCCGGTTTCTTTCCTGATAGAGGTTGATGCAACTTCTTACTGTACAGATAATCTCTTATCTGTAACCGCCAGAACGAAAAATCTGTTCCGTCGAACTTGTTGATTCTTGGTCCCGATCCATCATCTCCGGCCATCACTTCTCTAGCCTTAACAAAAAATCTAAAAAATCTTTTCTGATGTGGAAGATTAGACAAAGCTGCAACCACAGAGCATACTCAGAATTCTTAAGAATTTTCACAACAAGGCTCTGATACCAGTTGTTGGGAAATTACACCGAAGCGATGCCGACCACGATGATAATAGTACCCAAACTTGCGGAATAAAAATAACCAACAAGAACACAAAGATTTACGTGGTTCACCCAAAATAGGCTACGTCCACGGAGCACTGCAACTTTTATAACTGGAAGAAATATTACAACAAGTGTATACACCAATACACTCAATATTTCTCACTCCCAAACCCCGAGTATACCGAGAAAATAATTTCTCTAACTCACACAAGAGAATTCCCGCACTCAAGAAAAAAATATACTCTTTTTTTCTATGCACTCTCTTTTATCAAAGCTGAAAAGCTTTTGATTTTGGGATACAATAACTGAAGGAATTGAGCTCTATTTATAACTAATTCCCTCGTTCAGTTTTTTAAATTCTTTCGATGTGTGATACGTTTTTTTATTATTTAATTTAATGTGGGTCTCACCCCATTAAATTCTTACCTAACAGGAACTTCCCCACTTACTGCAAAGAAAAAGGGTGTCGGGTTTTGTATGGGAGTTGCTACATCCGATACGAGCTCTATCCCTTCTTCTTTCCTCTCGATTCTCAAGGATCCTTGGTTGGTAACGCTGCCAAGTATGAATCTTTTAAGGTGTATAAGCCTTGATCTTCTTGGTACTTGCTTTTAGTAGCTGTGTGCTGCTTTTTGAATAAAATGTAACGTTGTCTACATAGCTCGAATTTTGAAAACTTAATGTTTCGTAGTTGAGCTCGGCTCAAGATGGGTCCAAATTCGAATTCTATCAATGGTTTGGGTATGGCTATAGTTGTATGATTTTATCACAAAAACTCTTGTAGTCTTATGAGATAGTCTCGTGAGTTAATTTTTTGAAATGGATCTCAATCTCCACTAATGAAAAAGTGTTGGCTTTTCATTAGTTGAATTGGATACTATCCTAGCACTGTTAGCTCGGATAGTATAAATTAACAAGAAGTGATCCACGTTATGATCATTCACCCGAGCACTACAGAACAGGTGTCACTTCCGGGTCCACAGGTATGAGGTGTCATATCTCGATAATCATTGGCAGTTTATTTCAACGCATGCACGCAGGAGTAATATGACTAAGCCATAGCTGTCAGATTTGGCAGTGTCGGGAAAAAAGCACGGGCGACCATCTCATCATGAGTAACAACTGAACACTAAAAACAAGGTCATCATTGATTTTTCTTATATAAATACCAAGTTTGTTTGACATTAATACATTCAGGTATTCTTACAAAGAAAAACATACACTATCATTATACTTTCATTCGTGTAAGCACTTGTCTGACTTTAGCGTCAGATTGATCATACCAAAAAATCTTCCGACATCCCAGTAACGTTCTTACCTTTCTTTAAGCATGCAGATTTTTTGTCCCGGGCACTACTCAACCCAATTTAATTACCCACTAAACTCAACCCAAATTGCAATATCAACATCACTCACTACTCTTTGTATGTCTTGCTATGATTTTGTACCATCTTGGTTTAATTTCCATGTTACGTAAAGCTAATGGGACATTCGTCTAAAAAACAAAGGGACATTCGTCTTTCTCAGAGTTTAATGTCTGTTATTTTCCACCGTTTTGGCTGTCCCTTGAGAAAACGTGGAGGGAACATACGTCAAATATGATACATTATTCAGATGCACTTATATTTGACCGATTTTGTTACCAACTTGAACTATGGAACTAATTTACAGCAAAAAGCCAAAGATGATAAAAAAGAATTTTAAAGATATTAACAGGGTTTCTAAACACTTTACTAATGATTAAATCTATTCACAACTCGGAAACATCTGTGCAATGTAGCGATAGCCACCCGACCCGACCGCTAGACATCAGTTAACAGCGGGTCTGGTTTTTGTTTGGGATGTTCGATCGATGCAGGCGGCACTTGAATGAACCGGCATGAGTAGTGTCGGAGCATATGCATAGCTTCTTTGATATCGGTTTCTTGTCCACGTTTTCTTCCCCACGGAGCATCGATTCCGCGGCCTTTTTCGAACTGCGTGTGGAACTCAATACAGTTCAACAAAAATTTCAAGTTGAACAATTAATAAACGAAAGGAAAAAATTAAAAAAATCAATAAAAATTCTTTCAAAATTCCGATTAAACAAAATCAAAGACGAACAAGCGATTCCGTACCAAATAACGTGGCTGGATTTGGTGTGTTGATCGTGTATCTCAAAGGGTAGACCCATTTTTCGGCAGAGGAAACAGATAATCGACAAGAAAATACATTCATATATTGTCGTGTATTTAATTAATTATAAAAGATAAACATGGGATGCATGTTCATCGGATACGGATCCCAACAAATCCTGACAATGCAAAACTCCCAGTTTTCGTACATGCAATTTCAGCTTGTTACACGTGACTACTCATCCTGTCACCCTTTCAAATTCTTTATTTATATTTTTTAAAGTCATCAGAAATTCATTAGCTACTTTGTCTTTGAGTCTATTTGAGGGTATATTATCTATAAATTTGATGAAAAACATAATATTTTAAATATAAAAATAATATTTTTTTAAAGTAAAAAAGTGATATATATATATATCATAAAATTGATACATGAAATAATATTATACAATTTTTATTATTTTTTTATTTTATATATTGACCTTATCAAATTTTTTTTTTAGGAAAAATATTTATTACTTGAATCACATTATCATAAATCTGTCGGTTAACCAAAAATCATTTATATTATAGCAAAAACTTGTGTGAGACGATCTCATGAGTCGTATTTTGTGAGACAGATCTTTTATTTAGATCATCAATGAAAAAATATTATTTTTTATGCTAAGAGTATTTTTTTATTGTGAATATTTGTAGGGTTAACCCGTCTCACAGATAAAGATTCGTGAGACCAACTCACAAGAGACCTACTTTTACATTATATATATTAACTTACATGCTTTTTTATTACTCATATATATATTCTACAAATGAAGTTGTTAATATTTTATAATTCATTTATTACTTGCGTTACATTTTCGTAATATTAATTTATACTTTATAGCTCATAATCATATCATATATTTTTAAAAAAAATGTTGATCATCTGATTCGAAAACCATAGTTTTTTCTTCTCTTTTCTCGAATTTTTAGGGCTCGAAAACAAGACCAAACTCCATTATTTGCAACCTAGCCCAACAAAAGCATTAACAAAGCATATGAGGCATATGCTGCCGCCAAACTGCTTTTTTTTTTAAAACAAAAATTATTTTATCTAAAACAGCGATGAACATCCACTTCGTTTATCCACTTTTTTAAATAATAATATTATCCACGCATCTAAAATTTTGAAATAGCGTGCGTAACATGGTATTTTGTGGGAAAAGATAAATTTTGAATTAAAAGGAGGAACGCAAATATATAGTTGTAAAGAAATAAAGAGGTTTTGGGTATGGTGGTGTGCAGACCGATTCTACAATGCACTACTAACTGTAAATGTTAATAAATGGCTTTGTTTCCTGAGATTGATAGCACATCCTGGAAGTGAGAATTAAAACATGGCCTAAAACTTTTATACCGTTATCTACTTATAAAGTGCCAACCATTTGTACTCGCACATTTTTAAGAAACGGGAAATGCGAGACATGATCCACACAACAGTGTTCCAATATCAGAAATACCGGGATTTGGGTCGAATACAATACAATGTTAAGGAGAAAATCTGACAAGAGAGAAGTGGTTTTATAGTGTTATGATATCATCACATCATAAAAAAGAATGAACCACCATCTCACCAACCGTATTTCGCTTGCGTCTGAGCTTTAGTAGCGTATCCTTTAGAGCGTCGTTCAGCCAACTCCGTCTCTTTTTGTTTCATGTCAAAAAGCAAAGACCCAATCTGGTGCTTCCTCTTGTGCAACTTTGAAGGCTTACCCTTGGTTGATGTGGGCTGCAAGAAGGCATAGGGTAGATACATAAGATGCTAACTGAACGATTATAATTTACAGAACTTGGAAGAAAGTCAATCGATAGCTGAATGTTATGATACGGCCCTATAAAATTAACTAGAATTTTCCTCAGCAATCGTTTCATAAAAGTTTTTAATCAGGTTTATATAACATTGCTATTCCAAAACTAATAACATGTAAACTTATTTGGTAACAGAAGTCATGGTAGTTGCCAGCATAGGACAAAGCACCATATCTGTCTAAAAAAAGGTTGATTCAAGCACGACGATGTTTGATTGGAATTAAGTGAACGAGAATGAACAAATTAGGGGAGATATTACAGAGCAAAATGACGTTTCATGTTTACAAGCCAAGAGAGTTTATCAGACAAAAAGCATTAGTTGATTGCAGATGATAGGAAGTAGGAAGTCAGTGTGCTGCCAGTACAAAGTACAAACACTGACTTCTCAGGAGGCATTCTCTGCCTCATGGATTTTATCAGAATGCTGTATAGACATAGTTAACATTGTAATTTGTAGACACATTTCCCAAATGTTTCGACAGTTTGTAAATATTTCTAATATTCAAGTGACGTGTTTAAGAATATCTTGACAGTTCGCAGCATAACTAGAAAAAAGTATCCCCTATAGACTGGGGATGATGAGTATGACCCATAAGTTTTCATCAGTGTGCCTCGCCTGAACCTAATTTTAGGCAAACGAGTTTTCTGTATCCACTAAAACATTTTCATAATAACATACGCGAAGGCATCAAACACCAAACTTTTTTTCTGCCAGGTATTTTACCAGAGTCCAGAGCTATGATTGTAACTGTAGTTTATGACCATTTTTATGCAAAAACAATCCAAATACTAAATAACCTAGCGGTATTATAATGGTCGAATGTATGTTCAATATGTTTATTCGATGTTCTTCTTAAACCTTAAAAAACACATCCAAGCTGGTCAAAAGCAGCAAAGAAGCAATTGTAGATCGGGGAGAGGTTTATATTTAAGTTTTTTTTAAGACCATGAATATTGACTGGTGGAATCAGTCATCGAGATAATTTTCCTACTCGGACAATCATTACAAAGTATAGTTAGATTAGAAACAAATTTCATCCTCGGTTACTTAAATAGCAATTATTGATATTGCAAGGTCCAAGTACACTATACCACCAAATCCACCCAATGAACAACAATCGCATATCAATTCACAATATTATTTGGTATAACTCTTCACAGTAAGCTCTGGAAGATTTGAATGATATATCAGTTGATAACTTTTACGCTGCAGCGAAAGCAAAAATCAAGATACTTATGCTAAACTCTGCATCTTCACAACACTGCATCTTAAGTATAGTCTCTTTCCCCTCCTAAATCTTAAAACTTACTATCTATCGTGTGCTCAATCTCTCAACACAATTTCTATGAGATTAAATCAGAAATGATAAGTTTCAAGTCTCAGGGGAAAAGTACCTGATATGCAGGGCCAAATGCAATCCCAGTCATTTTCGTCTGGTCTTCCCTTGGCCGATTTTTCATCAACTCGTCCTGCTTCACTTCAACTATATCTTGTGGAGCATCTCTCCTACCCCTTTTTCCATAAACATTAAGGGCATTCTCAACCCCCCCAGATGCCTCAGGAAATGCAGTCATAATTGAAGTATCAGCCCAATTATTCTCATTCTGTGGATTGTTACTATTATACCCATAACCCGCAGCATAATTCGGGTAATCCGAATTATCCTCATCCCCGTATGAATAATCAACAGCCTCAGGGTCAACACTAACAAATTGTCCTCCATTATGATGATTATAATAGATTTCACTTCCTGAAATCCTACCAGAATAATCATAATTCAACTCATCAGATTTAACCTCGGAGGATCCCAAATTGGAATTCACACCGCCGCCATCATTCTCCATAACGTTGCTCACAACAGCTGAAGCAACATTTTCACCATGGAAAGATTCAATTGCACTGTAATTTGTTGTACTTTCACTTCCTAAACTCCAACTAGAACTATCATAATTCATCTCATCCGATTGATAATTGACAAATCCGACATTTGAACTTACAACCTTATCACTTCCAGTCACACTCTCAGTAGAATCTCGAGCTTCAGATTCAATTATGCATCTCCTTCCAGAACCCAAAGCAGAAGGCATAGCGCCCAAAGTGGCCGTGTTCTTAGGTGCGGGCATACTAGATAAAAATGACATTGCAGAGGAGGTAGATAATGATGCTTTCGACTTTTTCCTTTGTCTTTCCTCTTCATCCTCATCCTCGTCCTCGTCACTAACGCCAGAAGAAAACGGATTTATCATTGGCGGAGGCCTAAATTGAACAACCTTTTTGGAGGTAGTTGAAGAAGAAGCGGACGTCGATGATTTGGGCGTAGGAAGGGACGAGAACAGCGATGAAGATGATGCCTTCGGCCTAACATGATCATCAATTTGTTCATCTTGTTGCACGTAATTCGTTCGGGGCTCGGGGTTAGGGAACGATTGGGATTTTGGAGGGGGCAATGAATTGAAAAGAGATGATTTTGGGGGCGGGAGAGAACTGAAAATCCCACCGGGTCTCGAAGTGGACTTTGAGGGGAAATCTTGTTCTTCTTCAGCTTCGGACTTCGATACAAGTGGTTTCGAGTGCTGCTTCTGTTCTTCTTCATCAGAGGAGGCGTAATTTGCCAACAATGAATCCATACAGATTACGACAGGAGTAATAAAAAAAGAAAGCCCCCAATTGGAAGAAGGAAAGAGGAATTAGGGTTCTGGAGCGCTGTTCGGAGATGCTGTATTGGCTGATGAGTGATGACCGATATTCGCTAAATTTTGAATTTTAAAGAAAATTTGTTATTTGTTAATTTTTTTAAGTGGAAAAATGGCAAAATGTTAATTTTACCCGTCTGTAATATTTTAGTCCTATATATTTTGTTAGATTAAATATAACGATGTAATTACATTTTTTTATTATTAATTTTAGTTGTTTTTTTTAAAAATCGTGTAATTAAATGAAGAATATTATTATTAAATTTTTTGAAGTACGTGGTTAAAAAAAATTCGAGATATACATATATATTTCTCAACATAATTATAACTTTTAACAATGATACTTTAACGATTATATAATTTTGTTATTCGTATTAACAAATAGAAATCTATTTTTTTTATTTTAAAAAAACAAATAGAAATCTATAAAATATTTTCAATTTCTTTTTTCTTTCGGTCGTCATTACTTTCTATAGAACCCACCTATCTATGTTCACGCCTCACGGACAAAGAAATGAGGATACCTCAGTGGTGATTAGCGGATCCACAAGCAAAAATCCAATAGGCAATAGGTAAAGTCAAGGAAACTGATTTTTACTTGATTGAAATATTGGACAAGAACGAGCAAAAAGATTGACCTCTGCTAAAAAGATCTTCAAACCCCCACCTTAAAATTTTGAAAAAACTGTTTATTTTTTTTATGAAACATTCAAAATAGTTAAAAAAAATTAACAACATAATCTAACTTAACCATCATGAGAATTCTTGGGTACTAAGCCGCTTGCACGACCTAATGTAAGCACTAAAAAAACATAGAGAACACTGCATGCACACATCACTTCACACCTAATCCCAAAACACAAACAGAAACTAAAACAAAATAATAGCGCAGCATTGTGAACATTAGAACAGAGCATATCTATCAGAGGATCGTAATATTAGCTTCTACAAACATACTAGAAATTAAGGAGGATAAAGTCTCGTTTTTTCCCAGATAACTGAATTCAAACAGAATGTAAAAGGGGTCAACACTAAAAGTTAACAGATCATTATCAGACTGTCACCATCTCTGTTGATTAGTGCAGATAAGCAGGCTGATACTGGTAAGCGTTGCCAAAGAAGTTTCCATGGTTATGAGAGAAGTTATAACTGGCCGTACCAAGAAATGTCGGAACATGGTGATCGTTTGGTCCAGGGTAAGCATATGGCCTTTCATAGATGTATGGGGGTGCATACCTGTCGGTCATTCTCCCGTATAAGTTCTTGTCAGCAGCTGCATTAGAGACTCGTGGTGCATATCCACCAGCATTGGCACGAGGTCTTTTGGGTTGTGGTTTCGCAACTTCTGTAGCTCTTTTCTTGTCAGCCTTTGCTTTCTCGATTTCAAGAACTTGTTTCTGGAGTGGATCCACTGGGAATTGTTCCTCAAGCTTGTGATCTTCAATGCACTTGATCACAGCTTTAAGTGCAGCGAGCTCTTTCTCATTTGCATCAGCCTGCAATAAAACAATTTTTAGTTTCACCAGGATACCTGCAGTAGAAAGTTATAGAACTCTTTACCTGGGGTGGAGCTACGACCATGTTTATGGGTGTTCAACTGACCCCATCAACTCCAAAACCTTTCCTCATCTCTATGACTTATCTACTAAAATTCATTCATTGAACAATAAAATGGAATCCATGGGGTCAATAACTTCTTGATTTCACTCTCCAAATAATTACAAATTACCTTGTGTTTCTCAATTTGATTATTTTTTCTTATGGCACTTGGATGATTTCATAATATTTGTTCGTAAGATATATGTGAAAATATGATGATGGTTATTAATTTTTGTATTTATGTCAACAATATTTATATTTTTTGATAATTAATTTTTTAAAAAAAAACATTTTCTCCCTCCTCCAAACTGACTTTTCTTGCTCCGTGTCTGTTCTTAACCAGAGAACATATCAATTAACGAGATCGCCATTGACACAACCAGAGGAAACAGACCTGTGTAGAAGCAGTAGGTGACATATTTCCAGGTTTGGCAGCTGCAGACACTTTTTTCACCTCAGACAAGTAGGATTTCAGCAATGCAATTGGTGAAAACTGATTGGTAAGCTCAAAAGCAAATGCTAAATTGACAGCATCGATCTGCCTTCCATTCTTCACCAGCACATCAATCACGCCTAATAAGTAACAAAATGTAAAGTGCATAAAATCTTTACGCTTTGTAAAAGATACATCATTAAGCAAAATTGAAAAAAAACATGCAATTTAGATCCATGAATGGACCATCTCACTTCTAATGGTTATTGGAATCAGAAAATCTTATAAAAAATCAAACAAGATAATGCTTTAATTGAACCTAAACACTTCAAAGAAAAGGTATGGCAAAGACTAGCACTCTCCTAACCACACAACTGCAGGTTTGACAGCAGAGCCTTCCCAAATGATTTTGTGTGACGAGCAACCGGTGAGCTGCTGGAAATGCAGCTGAAGCCAGATAGAGAGTTACAACTGAAACATAAAGAAGAGAAGCTGAAAAAAACCTAGTTTGATTTCTAGCTTGGCCAATTTGTAAGTCTGGAGTCATTTCGTTCTGTTTTGGATCGGAATAAATGATAATGTCTTTCCTAGAACGAGCTCATTTTACAAATACAACACTGGAACAAAAGTTAGAAAAGCAGCATGAAAATTTAAATTATAAAAGGAGAGTTAAATCTTGTCATACCACGCTTGGTTAGAAAAGTAACTGAAATGCTTGCATATTAACTACATAAAATTCTACCTGTAAATTCAAGAATTTGGCGCTAAATTTCATCATCCTAAGGTCAAAATTCCGGATAAATCTATTGGTTTATTAAGCAACAAAATATGCATTGCACCTGAAAAGAATAGTGGTAAACCATACAAAGGAATTGAATATAAGGCACTGCTCTACCAACCCATCTTACAAATCAAATACTGCACACATACTAGGCATTTTGACACTTTAAACATAAGAAAGTGTTTAAAGCTCACAAATGTTTGCAGTTACCAACCTGGCATTTTATCTGACAACCCAAGGTAACGGCATAATTCAGCTGTCTGCCGACGGCGAGATACCATGGGAATTAGTTTGGTCAAGATTTCCTCGTCAAAATCTGAATTAATACCAAAAGAAGCCAGAAGCTGCAGAAATGCATGCGCCTCTAACGAATTTCCATTGTTGGCATCAACATCGAGATGATCTAACTTTGGTTTCCAATCTTCAGCGATCACTCTTGCTCGTTCCTTCACATTTTCTGAGATAATTCCAGATAGAGAGTGAACATCAACATTTACAGCTAAGCTGCTAAGGCATTCCATCAGCATGATACAGGTCCTGCGAAGTCCTAAGAGATTTGAATCTTTCCGAGCATCTGAATTTGGAGTTTCCATGCCATAGAAACCTTTAAGCGAATCCAGAACCAGGGAAGCAGGGTCCGCTGCAGCCCTCAGTGCCATAGGAATTTCCTCCCTTAACGTAGCAAGATTTTTGCGGTTGTCTGATATAAATTTGTGTAGTCCTTCTGAGTTCATCTGTTGGCAAAAACTCACCAACTCTGGATAAGACTTCACCTCTACATGCATATTTTCAAAAGGTTTTTTCACCCTAGCAAATTCACTCTCTATAACAATGGGATCAGGCATTTGTTTCTCCACGACAGGTACTTTGGCTAGGGTCTGTTTACTTGTGGAACCTGAATGCACAGAAAATGGCTTTCCGTTATTCTCCATTGCAGTCAGAATAGCCAAGACAGCGGCATCTCGCTTTTCTTGAAGCCTCTCAAGAGAATCTTGCTCTTTAGCCACAACTGCTGCTTTACGCTTCTCCAACATATCTCTTGATTCAACTATTTTGGTTTCAAACTCCTTTTCATGATCTTCAAGTTCCGTGAATCTTCTTTTCAAGGACTTCTGAAGCCCGCTAAAATGCTCTTCAAGCTGTTTCCATTTCAAATTGAGAGTGATAGCACGGTGGCTTTCAAGTTCAGCAAATGCTTTCTGAAGTTGTTGTATTTTAGAGGCGGTGGAGCCCACTAGTGTGGCAACTGATATGTTGTCTTCCATGACATAGAAATCCTGGAATAAAATAACGTCAATCATTAGATCAACAACAAAAACAGAAAAAGAAATCAACCTCAAATTTCTCTGAGGATGATTATTTTCTATGGGAATATGTTGGTATAAGGAAAATATAAGATGTGTTGGTATAAGGAACATAGAAGATTCAGAAACGGATATCCTTTCACATTTCAAAGTAATGAATGAGTGGAACCAAAACTAGACCAGTTTCAGAACAGTTCATATTGCAACAGCATCATTTTCTTTTAAAAAAAAAAACCAATCCCTTGTTGGTAGCATAATTTGGACTTCCTTGACATGCTTCTTGACCTACATAGTGTATCGTGACCAGGAAACCACAAATATTTCACTTCGTCTAATATATTGTGGAATTATCCATGTGATATGACAAGAAAACACTTGAATTTAACAAGTTACGTGCATCTTGAACTGAGCCAAACATAACTGCTTTCACGCCATACTTTAACAGGCCCAAGCAACCCTAAGAAACCAGTTGGAACCACAAAGAGGAAAGAGAAAGGAAACAGGAAATTCCCGGCTATACACCTACTTTAAGCAACTGCTATACTCATAAGATATGGAGGCAACTCTTCATTACAGTTTCCGAGTCACAGGCACTGAATATTAAACCTATTGTAGTTTTTTTTCCTTCTTTTTTGTTCCCTCTAGAAAGAAATGACACAGAAAATCTGTAAATGATGATGCAACTGAAGATAAGAATCGGGCTCTCTTTAAACTTAACCTAATGATTCCTGGATACCATCTTATTGCACTACACTTCACTAAATGAGAACAAAAGTTTCAGCACCAGATATACGACAAAATTATGGCTAAGAAAAAAATTTTGACAGGGGATAAATATAAGTCCGAATCAAACTCATTAATTTCCCAATGGTAAGTGAGATCTTTCTTATGTAAGTCCCACAAGTATGCATTTTTCAGTATAATTCTTGAAATTGTTGATTCCCGAGATAATTGGGCATAAATAATGAAATCTAAAATGTAACTCTAAAAAATATAAATAAAGGTGTTTTTAAACAAAAAGAAAATAAAAGAATTCCAGAGCAAAACAATATATATAAATAGTAAAGCACCAAAAATTGAAACTCTGGTGTCTAAAGCATCATATGAGATAACCATCACAAACAAGTCTACAACAGCAGCCACTAATTGCCGAACACATAAGAAACATATAGCTCGTTTAATGCAATAACTAAGGATCTTAACAAAGCAAAAGAGCAAATTAATCTGAACAAAATAGACAAGTTTTCTCGACTAGATAAGAAGGAAAAAAGGAGAGATGACATTCTTGGGTGCTAACATAAACTGAGGCAAAAATATTCACCACAAAAATCATACTTACTTGCACCAGATAATCGAGCCGCTTTGCAAATGGTTAAATATGAAGGTGGCAGTTCCACAAGAAACCGTTTAACCGACTCCATCAATTTACATAAAATAAAATAAATTTAAATCTTCATAACTAAGATCAAATACGCTTTCACAATAACATACAGAAAAAACATCACCAAAAAACGTAAAAGTAAAAATTAGAACTTTCCCATCTGAAATACACCACAAATACGGTGAATCACAGACATCACTCAGATTGACGAGCCAACGAAACAAAAAACAAGAAACTTGAAGCAGCAAGTGAAAACAAGGCTAAATTCGGAGATTACAGAGCACTTGGTTGATAAAATTCGAGTTAGCAGAGTAAAAGATGAATGGCAGCTCGATCTGATAACTAAAGGCAAGAAATAAACGAATACGGAATACACAAGAGAAATGAATGAAAAGTCTTCACCGGATCGGGCGTAACAGGTGGCGGAGGGTGATTTGGCGGCGGCTAATTCGGGAATCAGAGCATTTTGGCAGCTGGGTTTTTGCGTGTAGCGAATCCCTAAAGGGAATGTTTGGGGAAGAGGAAAGTGAAGTAGAAGAGATGGGATGTTTTTTATTGAGAGGAGTGAGTCTGACAGCTACGCACACTAGTACGTTGACATCACATGCACTAACCCCGGCTTTTTCTTTTCTTTTTTTTGGACCAATTGTGAACCCTAATACCAAATATTTCAAATAGGATGTCAATTTTCTCCGCTTCCCAAAAACAATATCCGACTCGAATGGAAGAAGATACAGAAACAAAAGTTTAGATTCAATAAATGAGTAATTAGTATAGAGATTTTTGAATATGAGGAAGGAGGCGGATTTGAAATAATCTTACGCATACTTCACCCGATAACCTGATTAAATTAAATTTTTTCTAATATTTTGTTATTTTTTTTATAATTTTTATTTTGCTAATCTTGTATTTAATTTGTTTCTTTGCAATTCAATAAATATTCATAGTTTATTCGTAATAATTTAAATATGAGAAAATGTAATTATATGTGATAATAACTAATAAGATATTTTGGCAGAGTATAGAAATGAAGATAAATTGAATACACAATGAGGATGGAGATGAATGGAATAAACGAGGATGAGGACGAAAGATATGGAATGATTCTAAAACCCAATCATTGTCGTCCCTAATTTCAAATATATATAGAGTAATATTATTATTATATTATATTATAAATACATGAAATTATAATGTATATCTGTATATGTACACTCGTGTATATAAAAGTATGATTTCGTTCTTTCTATGTATTTTCAAATTTGAATTTTATTTAATACGATCTCGTGGATATAGGGTTAACTTGGTTCATACATGTATTGAAAATAATATTTTTGATATAAAATTAGAGTATGTCTTATGTGAGACGGTATCATAGATTTAAATTCGTGAGATGAATCGACTTGATCTATACTCAGAGTGAAAAATATATTTTTGACATAAAAAATAATATTTTCATGAATCAGGTCAGGTAGAAGATATGTCTCACAAAATTGAACCGTGAGACGGAATTATGAGAGTTTTTGTGTAAAAGTAATATTTTCATGAGTCAAATCGGGTCAAAAATTCGTCTCATAAAATTGAAACGTGAGACGATCTCATGTGAGTTTTTTGTGTTTTAAAATTCTAACTCAACTATGTGTTTTTATGCATGATCTCATGCCCGATGCCTTGCATTTATAATAATAATTCTACACGTACAACCAAATTTATACGACGATTCTTACATCATAAAAAATTCAATACAAAAAATTTATTTATCAAATCTCATTATACATTAAATATAAAATCTCATGTAAAATTTTGTCATATAATTATTGTAAATATTGTATTCGCAATTTTGAGTCTTTCGAGTTGATTTTAAATAGTAACTTGGCTGGGTTGCTTGAAAAATAAAATATACTATAAAATGAATTCTTTGTCGCGGTATAAATCGATCGAGACAATGGAACTTATATGCCCATAAAATTTTAAATTTTCTTTAGTGGAAATACAGTATAGATGAACAAGATCAATGAAAACTCAACAACGAAAAGTACCAATTTAAGTAGTAATAGATGCTCGTCAACATCGGAGGCAGTGATTACATTTAACCTACCAAAGTTAAATTCAAATTACCTCTAAAGAAAGAGCCGGGAGTTCTCGAGACAACAGAGTTCTTGGTTATTTTCATATTTTAAATCTTGAACTTTACTTACTTAGTTTTCCAATTAAGCTGGTAAAATATTTATATTTGAGACTAATAAGATAATTGCATTTTTGGTCCAAGTTGGTTGGTGTTGAAGCAAATCACAAAGTGAATGTACAGCACAGCACCAATCATTTCACTCAGTGTGAGCCTACGGGCTGCAATAAATACAGTTGGATTGAACTGAAGCATAATAAACTAATTATTTATCGAGTGACTAATATTATTTTGAGGATAAGATTTAGCGTGGATAAAAGGGACATGCCGAAGCACCATTTCAGTCATTGCATCTACCTATCGCTGGACCGCCGGTGTTGTATCCCCAGCTCCACCTCCACCTCCACCTCCACCTCCACCTCCACCTCTATGGGCTGTATTCGTAGCCCCTGAACTGCTACTGTCCTAAAAGTGCCACCGCCAGGAAATAAATAGAAAGGATGCGCAACCCAAAGGATGGAAACCATTTCGCACCTCGTGAACTGATGATGTATCATCGAGCCAAACCAGTGGATAGCGTCGCCGAAAAATTTGCCAACTGAACACATATTCGAAGTCTAACATCGGTCAAACATTCTTTTCGATTAACGAAATTCTTTTACATTCTTTTTGCTAAATAATCTTAAATGTATGTTCGTACAACAACGAGGCTTTGTAACATAGGCTCGCGACATACTTAATCATTACACATCAGAAAAGGAGAGATTTTTTTTCTTTGGAATTAAAATGACAAATTAAACCCGTCCACACGAACATTTCGATGTTTCTTTGTCCAGAATCACCTAAACAGTTACACAAAATGTGGTACTGGTGCAAATATATCATTGTATAATTGTTACAGCAATGTTTTTAATAGATAATAAAATCAAATAAGTTATATTTTCTGGCCTGGTTAAGAGTCAATCATCAATGGCAACTATTCGTTTAAAAATAATCACGAACTCGGAATATTTACAGATATCAAATCATTACGCTCTATACACTAGAGAAAAAACTCCACCAAGAAAACCAAAAAAGAACGTTCTAACATGAATATATGTCAGGGTTTCCTCAAGGCCGAAGCTGCTCCCATTACAACTGCCAATATGATCCCCACACCCGCCCCAACAGAGGCACCAACTGCTGCTGCGGTCAAAGAATTGGATTTAGCCAGGGCATCTCGATCTGCAGTGCCAGAAACTCCACGCTCCCTTGCCAATTCCAAGAAAATACGATCTCTAGCTAGCTCCTTCGAGTATAAAAAGAATTATCAATTTCACTTTAAAAAAATTAATCCAAAGGTGGTAAAATACAACACAGACAAAAGCCAGGCCCAATTTTACACAGAACTACTTTTGAGAAAAAAAAACGATGGAGAAATACCTGAAAATCTGCTTCCTCCTTAGTGCGGAGCACTTGGTGAACAATTTGACAGAGAGCGGTAACACCTTCTATAGGGAGAACTGCCGGTTTCTTTTGGAAAGGCCTCCGGACAAGATTTAACGGAGCAAAAATGAGTGTTTCATTACCAGATTTCCTATCAGTGGCATCGCTGTTAACAGCATTCCATGAGAGAGAAACAGCACCAGGCATAACATATGGACATGAATTGATCACCACGGTTGAGCTAGGAGACGCTTGATATGCCCGAACAACAGTATTAATAGCTTCCTTTTGCTGGTGTGCACTAACAGAAAATTTGTTTGTTATAGCAAGGACCCAAGGAACACCAAGAGATTTTGCCTCATCTAGGAGTACAGATAGAGCTGGTGGTTGTGATGCACTTGATCCATATCGAGGCACTCGGTGGGACAAGTTATGTACAAGAACCACCAAATCTATTTTATTACTCAGGTCACGAATTCCCTTCCACAATTCATCCCTGAAACGGGAGGCCTCCATATTCAAATTCTGCAATTTGAAAAGGGGGAAATAAATGATACACGCACCTCCAATTTATCACTCACAAACTAAAAAATGCATACAAAACAACTAAACAAGTAAATGAAGCACATGATAATACTTCACTGGTCAAACATTTGTTTCCACGGTTACAAATGACAGTCCAAAACCCCATTGAAAAATCATCAAAATGTATAACATTTCCAAACAACAGTTCCATGAAATTTTGTGCAGTGACGTGTGTTTAATATGAGGACAGAGACTGAGATAGCCTAGTGGAGAAAAGTACATGGATTTTGAGAATCCACCATCTTGGGTCCATTTTTTGTCTCGTTCGTCACTAATAAAAATGATATCCCATTTTCCCTTTCTAGCAAGGATGAGAAAAGTATTTCAGGATTTCAGACCACCCATTACCAAAAATTTGCAAGAGCGCAAACTTGTAATTTCATTTGAAAGAACTCCTGAATTCAAACACCCCCATAAAATATTTGGAAAAGTCATTTTCTTACATTTGCAGAGAGTAAGTTACCAGGATACGTATGAAAGGTTTAAAAATTTAGAATTTCTAAATTACTTTCATCTTGTTTTTGAAACACAGATTGGACAGAAACTTCGTCAAACGTACAATTCTGGAAACAATCAACATAAATTCGGAATGCCAATTTATGAAATGAAGAAGAACAAAATAGTCATACAAACATAAATGGACGGAAACAAACATTAAGGGTGCTGGTGCTTGATCAACAGAAAAAACCTGTAAATTTAGTCCTGCGGAATCTGAATACCACAAACCACCAGCAACACCGTCTCGAACATCCACGTCTGTATTAAACGTTTCTAGACTTGTATGGTTTGTAGTTCTGTCCTGATCTAAGATTGACTTAAGAAGAGAGGTCTTACCCGCACCCTACATCATGCATAAGCTTCCACGTTAACTATGAATGAATATTAAAGATTCAGAGAGCCTTAAAAGAATAATAGTGCATTATACCTCAAGGCCAATTAGTCGCACCCTGCGGGTTCTAACATGAACCTCTTTGACAGCAGTTGAAAAATCAGTAGTACAAAATACAACAAAATCACTAAGTCCATCTGGATGGATGGATTTTTCCTCCATTTCTTCACAAATGTTCTGATTAAACTTTAGATCAACACGAGTTGGATCAATTGAAGGAAATACAGGCATCAATCCATCCCCCAATAATTGTTGTTTAGGTGGTCGTTTCAATGGAGCTCCAACTCGTATCCGAATCTTTTGCATCTCTGGCTGCAATTCATGATGCAGAGAGTACTCTGGTGGAGAAGGAAAAGATTCCACTGTAGTTGAGCACCTGCCAAAGTTTAATAATGAATGAGCCTCACAGGACATAGAGGAGCGAGAAAAGGATGAACAGAGGAAATAATCATCTAACAAGTTAAGAAAAGGGATACCAGTTTCCATTCACTCGGGCTTGAACCAATGTACAAAGATGTAATCCAAAACCAGAAATATCAACTTTTAGAGGGTCTCCATGCTTCTCAGAAGGAATACCATTCCATCCTAGCGGAACCAAGGACGTAGCAGCACGAATTATTGGGGATTCCACGATATGCCCAAGTTCAACTGTACTAGCAACTGAAATCCCTAACCATTTTTGTAAATGTGGGAATTGTAGCTCCTGCTCCCTCCCCAAAAATGAAAATGTATTTTCATTCATGTAGAGTTCATAGATTCTGTAAGAATTGACAAGTTGTTGATAAAAATAGCCATGATTAGTGCCATAGAAAGTAGAACAACTAAATAAAATTTGGTAGTAAAAGAGGTCGTGCCAAATAAGAATAATTGATCAACAAATATATCAATGTCAAGAATCAAGAATCATCGTCGAGGAGAGAAAATTACTTGACTTAAACTATTGCCACCATTTTTCACTAAATCATTTTGATGTTAAAATTTTCAGAATGAAAGAACTTCATATCTTAATAGTGAAGCAACTATTGTTAGTTCAAATTATCATAGCAACACAAATTATCATAGCAACACAAAATGCTATTTAAGCGTAAATTTTTCAAAATCATATTTTGCATGAATGATAAGAAAATTAGCCTCAAGAAAAATACCATTCCTCAGCATCCCCAAAACTCCAGCCAGATTGTAAAAGGATCAACGCTCGCAATTACATAGTTACATCATATTACTAGAGAAACTAACTGTAAAACAGGAATCCATGATTGGAAAGACGAAAAGAAAACAAAAGCCCCAAAACAGAGCACTACCTTTGAAACCGGGACCTGTATGACCTCATTGAGTGCGATTGGAAGCGCTCCCTGACTTCAGCAATCACAGATCTGACCTGAAAGTAAATTTAAGATAAGTTAAAATAGAAGATAAAGAAATATGGATATCACATTCCTGAAAACAAATTTAACCATCAGTTAGAAATAAAAGACTATAAAAAAATATGAATCACATTCTTGAAGAACCAATACATTCTTCTTAAGAGAGAAAGAAACTGAAAGACAGAACATTAAAAGCACAGAGAAACTAGAAAGAAGTCTCACCGATGTCAGTTTTGAGTATTCCGAACTGGATAGCGACTCAACAGATGAATGTCCCAGAAGATACAGCTGTTAAGAAAACAAAAGCTAGATGATTCAATTATTAGTGTTACTTTGACCCTGCTAGCATGAACTCCCAATAGAATGTAGTGAATACATAGATTTTTATTTTTAATGAAGGATAGAGCAAATATATATATAATGATGAAGGAACGATGTTGAAGTTACAGATATTATTCAAATTTTCAGGCAGAATACCATGCAGTTGAATAAAAGAAGGGTAATCAATTAATGACCATACTTGCCCAAAAGGAATGTATGAAGGTAAGGAAGGCATACTGCGCCATGGCCTCTTGTCACCACCACTACTAGTATTCTTTCCAGGTGATTTCCCATTATTCATTCCATCAGATAACCCTTCATTTTTTTCGGGGAAAGGCCGCAGAGAAATGCCATCTGAACCCTCTTCAATCTCAAGAGACTGTGGAGGAGTAACTATGTTGTCAATTGATGATGTTACATTGGAATCGGTGACAGAAAATTTCTCAACTGCATCAACTTTTCTCCCCATATATTTATTTAGCTGACTTCTAAAACCTTCTATCGGAACAAGTCTTGAAAGCCTCCAAAAAGAAGTTTGTACAGGACCTAAACCTAAAACCAACTCCTCCCCTTCATGTTCCTTCACCCTTTCTGCCTTCGGCTTCTCCAAATTTTCCCTAGACTTTGGCACAGATGGTGAAGTTTCAGCATCAGAGGCTGGCAATGGATTTTGTGCGTTATAGTGATGAAAATATGCTGGAGACAATATTCGAGGCACTAAATCTTCTGGAATACAATAGGTTTTAAAAAAATGCTGCCACCCTTTTCCATTCACATAACTGAAACAACAAGAGATAAAGAGGTTCATGACATGAGCCAAGAGTGCTCAAAACATCACATAATATGGTAGCATACGCACTCTCTTAGGGCAGCATTTCCAACTGGGGGTTGTGAGAATGTGATGCACTTCACCTGGACCCTTTCAGTTTCTTTTGATGAAACAGCAATAATCCTCAAAATTGCGAGGGTGGCTAAAACTGCTACCTGAAAATTTATTAAGCAAAAAGATAGCATTAAGCTTACCTAGACGACTGAAAAAGTTGATTGAAAGCAAGCTAAACAAAAATAGCATACCGCTCCACCAAGTGAATGCCCACATAACACAAGCTTTTGTCTTTTCTTCTGTGCTAGCCTGTATAACTCTAATGCTGGTATTCCTTTAGCACGTGCCATGAATCCCTGAAGACAGTTGAAGGAGAATTTTTTACCCCAAAGATGGGAAAATAAAATAAATGTATGTTTTGGCAATAAATAGAAGTCAGCTTCAAAGATCCTAGATCTAGCAAATCAATTTAAAAACAAATGCCAGAGAGTGGCTACACTCCTGTACCCTGTGAACAGCAGGCTTAGGAGTAAACTTTGTTTGTTTGGGCTTTGTCTCAACAGAAATCGAGGCATTCTCCCCATTATTCATTTGAATGTTAGGTTCTGCAGCTTCAATACCATTTACATCTGCCGTGGCATCTTCATTGAATATAGCACCTTGAAATATATTTGCATCAGCCATGACATCCCTTTATAACAGATAGGGGAAAAAGAAAGTAAAATACAATAACAATAATGATTTTTAAAAACAAAAATAATCATTTAGTCAAAGTACAATTACTTCATACTTGTACTGCTTGGTTCCAATGAAGGAAGCAAATAATGTGTCCCCTGCCTCAGCTAATAGATACCTAAGAAGTCAGAAATCGATGAAATATAAGTTGGATGATGGATAATGAAAAGGTAGAGAATCAAATAAGCAAGCAAGAATTAAAATCTCAATATTTAGTGCCAACGGACTATGATATTCAAAAACAAATGATGAAAATACAAAATAAGACAAGTGAATGATTCCCTTCTAATAACTATTTATTCACATAAAACCCTATGGCTGTTTAGTTATCCCGACCACAACTTCCATATTGATGTATAATACTTGTTCCCCCAAATCAAGGAAAAGGGATATCTTTACTCATTATTCTATAGAACAGGAACAAGACTCTACTTGGGGAAGGAAACAGAAAGAGAACGGTTTTCATAGACTCATATGCTAGCCTCTTTCACTTGTGCTGGTCCTGGATCCGCTTCCCTGATAAATATTCTACCTCAGTCTGCATCAGATGATGTACCCACCACATAAACAATTTTGTTTTCCAATTTTATTTTAGGTGCGATTCCAAAAGAAATTCAAGTGCAAAGGTGAATGTTCAATTAATACAATAACGTGCGCAAGCTTTTATTCTCAGTAATGAAAGTACAGATGTTAGATTCTGATTTCCTGTTTCATGGTTTTATGCTGCCCTAGCTATTGCTCTTACTTGTCATGACTTCCAGTGTACTTACTAATATTGTGTGAATCTTCAACTAGTAAAAAATTTACAGGTATAACTTTGACATGGAAGACACACTAGCTAACTTCAATTCATTATCTAAGGGATCAAGGGACGATTAGAGCCAAAAAATCAAAGAAAGAATAACTCTTTAGATAGTCACTGAAGTAAGCAGTCCTAAAAACCATGTGGCAATTTCATTTATTAATACCGTCACATGTGTTGTATGTAATATAAACACAGGACTCATGTTTTGATGACTATTTTAAATTAGACTTTATTGAAAATATATTAACCAAATGAAAAAATCCTTACAGGGTAAAAATTCATAGTGGTTCATTTTTGCAATAAATATTTGATTGTGACATTGCTTTCATGTAATTTACAGAACAAATGACAACAAGAAAACATCAGAGGCAAGACGCTAAGGATAAAGAGAAAGTTTAAAAGAATAAATTTGAAAAGATATGAGACGTAGGGTTGAGCACTTCATATCTGTTAACCAAAACACCTGTGAAGAACGTGATCAGAAGATGGTTGCACGTGCTCTAAAGAAACTAATTGCCCCCCAAAGTCGGCCTTGAATTTATTCACTGCTCGAACCACTTCAGCTGCAGGTCTCTACCAGAAAGCACATATTACAAGTCACTAGTTTCAGTGCAAAAGTGTGATCCATTAATCAAAAGAAAAAATTACAAAAAAACTAAGCTTCGTCGCTATAATTATAAGATCCTCTTAATAATTAAATAAATATGTGTATAGCCTTCTAAATACCCTTGAATGATTCAAAGACAGCATTAGCACAAACTTGAGTACATTTTACAGACAAGAGGAGCAATCTTCTCAAATATTATTTCATCATTTGCAATCTGTTCCTGCCCCGTTGTAATCTGCGGGTGTCTTCGCCAACTATTATAAATCAAATCCAAGTTACGATTATGGAAGAGTGCGATGGGTTTTCATCAGGATTGAGTTCCCCCTTCCAGTTCATTTAATTTTTACCAAAATCTCTCGGACTTCAAAATCAACAAGTAAGAAAACGACAACTTTCAACGTCTCTGACCACGATTTTTACATCAATTGGATCAGAGATCAAAATGCACCTTGTATACACACTCCGAGAGGACCATGCAGCAGAGAATTTCCTGCAAATCTGAAAGCGAATCCGCTTTAACAGCGCGGCATAAATCCAGCAATTGCTTCTTACCGCGTTCCAACTCTTCCTGAATCTTCTTTTTCTGTTCGGGGCGGCCATTGGTCCATGGCCACTTCACCGCCACCCTCCACGGCGGAGGCCAGTTCACTCTCAAAATCTTGGCCCGCTGATCTCGAATCCATGTCTCCACTCTCAGAATTGCATCCATCACACATGCAATTCAATATACCCTAATTTGGATTCCACGATGAGGAGGTTTTGTGGTTGTGGTGTTCGGATCCATTTGCGATTTGTATATTTGTGGAAACGTGAGAAGGTATATACCCCGATTCGATCATTGCATCGATATGTTGCTTTCTTTTTGCAAATCAGTGGTTTTACTTCTTTCAAATAATAAAAATTTAAAAAATAAGTGGTTTATTTTTTAAAAAAATTAACAATAATTTAAAAATTATATAGACTTGGGATGACAATGAGTCGGATTTGTATAAAATTTCATATGATTTATCTTCATCCTTAATATCATATTCACATACGTCTATATCCTCGTACTATGTTTAATTTTCATCATTTTTGTACCTATCTGAAGATCGGATATCTATATCTTACCCAAATATCTTATCTACACATGCGGTTGCATTTTTTAAAGTTTGATTTATTTTGATAAATCTATACATACTAATTCTTGAGATAATAATAAATAAATAAAAAAGGAAAAGCAAACTAAACATTAGGGGATAATTAACAAAATATTATAAAATATCCATTTCAACACGATTATGCTACATAAATAGTATAAAATTTATAGATAATTTTATTCTTTAAATCCAACTGCTATCATTCAAAAAAAATCGTATTATAATTAATATTTATTTGATATAAACAAACAAATATATATATATATATTATATTATTAAGTTTGTGTGTTTTAGATTAACTAATTTTTTGTTTCATGGTCTGTTTTAATAAATATATATTAATAAATAATTAAAAATTTAATGTAAGCTACATATAACTTAGTGGATTGAGAATTTGTTTCCTAATAGTCGTCAAGTTGTATTTTCAATTCTTATTTTGATTTTCTTTCTTTCTTTTTGCTATTTATTTTTTTAATTCATATACAAAATTACAGCGTAGTATCTCACAATTTTTTATAATTATATTTTGATTTTCATTTAAATATAAATCAAATGAATCATAAAAAAATATTATACAAGCGTACGTCGGAGCACTAGTATATATTATAATTTAATCACGTATTCATGTCGAGTATGAGTAGGGTGCCATTAAAGCCATCTCCATCCTCGAACAAAAAAATTTTCATATCTGATTACTCAATTATTTAATCGGTTCAAAAATCTCTTCATATCATCCTCAATTCTCAAAAATTGTTATATTTATCGGACCATTACAATTTCGCCCCAAAATTCTCCATCTTGAGAATTATACTCATTGCAATCAATGAAAATTGAACTCGTTATAGTGAATCTGATACCAATTGTAGGACCAAACGCTTGTCGCTTTACTTCAACTATGACTGATAGTAATTGTGTAAATCAAATCTTTTAAACAATATATCAGCCCAAACGTCACAATTCGATATCTCTATCAAGTAGAGACGATTATTACACTTCAACATAGCGGAGCTTCACCCCTCCGCCCGACTATTTGGTCTTAAGAATCAAGACTGCTAGTTTTAAGATTGAGTGATTACCCTTCTTCGACCCTTATTGCTTAATCTGAAAATGAAAGCTAATGTGTTCTACTTATTTATCATGGTTCCATGGTCGGTCCGTAACCCATGGATGCCGAAGTCATCCCTAAGGTGATCTCATAGTTCCTACGGGGTGGAGATGATGGGGTCGGTCCACGAATTTTTCTTCATTGCAACATCGCAACTCCAATATTTCCAACAAAGCGTCATATATCAATCATTCTTTAAGTAGGGACTATTATTACACCCCAACAACCATGCTTCTAATAATTGCACTATTTTCAATCTATGAAAATCAAACATATGACATTAACTTTAATACCAACGGTAGGACCAACATTTCTCAATCTTAAAAACTTATAGTTAGTACCAACGGTATAACTCTAATATTTTAAACTGTACAAGAATCCAAATGTCATCGATCATTATCTTAATAGAGACAATTAATGTACCTCAACATAACATACTTTGGTAAATTTATTACACATATATGACTATCATGTGTTATTTTTTAAATCGTTAATATATATTGGTGATTTTTTTATACAAAATGTGTATATATGTTAAGTTTTTTTTATAAAACGGATTTTATGTAAAACAAATCTCCATTTTATAACAGTATCATGTTATTTTAAGCTTCAAGGTATATAAGTTTTTCTTCCCTCGAGAATTTAGTTTATTAAATTTTTTATGCGATACTAACGTTTATGACAAAAACTTGTGTGAGACGATCTCACGGATCGTATATTGTGAGACAGATATTTTATTTGGGTTTTATCCATGAAAAAATATTACTTTTTATGATAAGATTATTACTTTTTATTGTGAATATCGGTAGGATTGACTCGTCTCACAGATAAAAATTTATGAGATCGTCTCACGAAAGATCTATTCAACATTTATATATTCATTCATTATTTAATATTAGATATAAAAAATTATTTAGAAAACAACATATTTTAAACAAAATTGAAAATGTACGAGGACTGGATTTGACCCCAATCCTTGAGCTCCACGCACGCAAGTCAATCAATGTAATAATAATTGTTTTTGGTACTAATGTGTACACAGTAGGATAGTGGTATCGACCAAAGCTGAGATGAAATTTTAGGTTACCGCACAGACAACGCGAGTCTCTGCTCTCCTATCAATGGCGCCTTCTTCCCTAACCCTACCCATGGTCGCTTTGGCTTTGGCAACATGGGGTTCTTTAATCTCACCCGCGTACTCTGCCACGTGCACCTCACAGACCTTCACCAACAACAAGCTCTACGCTTTCTGCAACGATCTTCCCTCGCTCAACTCCTATCTTCATTGGGTCTACGATCCGGTGCAACTCACCCTTTCCATCGCCTTTGTTGCTCTTCCGGACCAGCCTGATGGGTGGGTCTCATGGGCCATCAACCCCACAGCCACCGGAATGTTGGGCTCGCAGGCCCTCATCGCGTTCAGGGATGCAGATGGTAAGATGACGGTTAAGACCTACAACATCTCGTCGTTTGCGTTAAAGGAGTCCAAGGTTTGGTACGAGGTGAAGGAGGCGACTGCGGAGTTTTCCGGTGGGGCTATGAGGCTTTTCGCCACCTTGGTTTTGCCGGTGGGGGCTGCGACGACGGTGAACCAGGTGTGGCAGGTCGGGCCCTCGGTCACAGGCGGGATGCCGGATAAGCATGCGTTCCAACCTGCAAATCTGAACTCCAGAGCTCGTCTTGATTTGCTGAGTGGACAGAGCACTATTACCCCGGTCGTCAACTCTAGAACCAAGAAGAGGAACGTGAGTTTCTTTCTTTCCATCAATAAAAAAGTTATACTTCATTAATTAGGAATATTTTTATGCTAAACAAATTTCCTCCATGATGGATTTTGATATGGGATAATTGTTATTATTATTTTTGTTCAAGGATGAATTAGTTTTTTAAACCATGGCTGATAGCAGTATGAAAGAGATTACTCTAATTTCCGATAAAATATGTTCCTACTTCAGTAGTAAACATTTTTCTATGTTCTTAATTCCTCTGTCACTTTCGTTTTCATTTATTGAAAACTCGGGTATACAGTTTTGGAGCTCACAGAAAATCTTGTTTCTTGGCTGATTTAGATTCTGATTAAACTGTTTGTATGTGGAAAGAGTACTAGTAATAATTGTTTTAATCAGTACAGATTCATGGGACACTGAATGCTGTGAGCTGGGGGATTATGTTTCCTATTGGGATCATCATCGCGAGATATGTGAGGGCCTTTCCATCCGCCGATCCAGCTTGGTTTTATCTTCACATTTCTTGCCAGGTGTCGGCTTATGCCATTGGAGTTTCTGGTTGGGGTACAGGGCTTAAGCTCGGAAGTGAGTCAAAGGGTGTTAGACATGCTAGTCATGGCAATATTGGGATTGCACTCTTTGCCTTAGCAACTGTGCAGGTATCACTGTCCGATCAACTTTCTTGAATTCATATTTTGTTGTTTCAATCGTAATTTGTTCATTCAAATTTCAAATCAAGGAGGGATGGATTAGATAGAGGGCTGCAGAAAACACAATCAGTTTTAAAATTCAAGATACATTATTATAACATATACTATGATTTTAAAAGCAAGATGCTCACCTTGAATGTCTGTTATACACAGATTACCTATCTGTTCCCAAAGTATACGTTAGTCGATTACCTGCTTTAATTTCTTTGGCTTTGCATGTACCTTTTCTTGATTGTACGTCCTCGAAAAGATCACAATTATGTGTTTTGTCGTCTGGCTAATGTATCGTTGTTGAATTTAGATTTTTGCATTGTTATTGAGACCCAAAAAGGACCACAAATATCGGTTTTACTGGAATATCTACCATCAAGGCATCGGATACGCGATTCTCATCCTTGGCATCATCAACGTGTTCAAAGGTTTCAACATATTAAAACCCGAACCGAAGTGGAGAGATGCATACATCATTGTGATTTCCGTACTCGGAGGTTTAGCTGTATTATTGGAAGTAATCACATGGATCATGGTTCTTAAGAAGAAAAAATCGAGCAAGTCAAGCAAACCATAGGATGGGCCGTAGCAATGCAAATGCCAGGCAATAACAGATGGACATACGACCAACATGTGTTTGTACACTTGTTGAAGACAGTTTCTGCTATTTTAGTATTCATCCTGTTTTCTCAACTTCTATGTGTGCTTGTTTTTTGGCTTACTTTCTTCCTTATTTCCCAGTCCATGTGCACCAGTGTTGTGAATAGTTTTGCCACAAGATACATATAATTTATAGATGGATGAAGTGATTTATTCTTCTATTATCTTCCATCTTATATTGGCCAATTAAATTTTACGAAGTCCTACAACCCAAATGCTGCATGTGGGATCTGAAGTTGGAAGAAAAGTCAATTCAAATGAAAATAATTGTAATATTTTTTCGAAGAAAAATGGGTTAATTTATATTTACAATTAGTATTAGCTTTCTTCCAAAAAACATGAAATTGTTTGTATCAAATGACAACAACAATAAGTTTCGACTCTTGTGGTCAAGACAAAAATTTGTGTTAAACGGTCTCACGGGTCGTATTTTGTAAGACGGATCTTTTATTTGGGTCATCCATGAAAAAGTATTATTTTTTATGTTAAGATTATTACTTTTTATTGTGAATATCGATAGAGTTGATTCATCTCACAGATAAAGATTCGTGAGACGATCTCACAAGAGATCTACTGTATTGCTTTAACTAATGATGTTACCTGTCTAATTTGATGCAATAATTTGTGGATCCTTTTTTTTCTTTTGCTTTTGATTATGATAATAGCTTTTTGCTGCTTTATTTTGTGGATTCTCTTACGTACCATATATGTCCTTTTCTATGATTCCAAATTATAATATTATGTTAAATGGAGATTAGTAAGCTCGTCTTATCAGTGGTCTTATTATGCGTCTCGCTTTTGGAATTCAACAATACAAAAACTCATAAAAATATATTTTCGTATATCAATTTTGTGAAATATTATCTTCATTCAGATTTGATTCATCATTTTAAATATTAATCGAATTGACATGTCTCGCGAAAAGATTCGAGAGAGATCGTATAACAACTGACATAGTCGAAAAGGATAGAGAAGGTTTTTAGGATTATTATGCTTCCTAATATTGTTTTACTACATACATTTGGAAAAAGACAATCGCATAAATTAGGTAGTTGGTGGAAATATTAAAATTAATGAGCATGAAATGTATAGAAGTAGGAAATAATGGATTACAAAATTGACGACTTGGGGATTTAATATTACACAACTCGGAGGTCAGCAAGTGGACAACTTGGTCAATAGGATTTGGACTCCAAACTTTTGCTCCCCAAAATTTTGTTAAATAATTGTCACGGATCCGTAATAACGTGATATTTGTCGTCGTTTGCTTGTAATGGGCGATGTGATCGTGACCAAATTTTAAAATTTATAAGATATGGATTTAAATGTTTTTTTATATATATTTTATCATATAAAGTATAAAATTAAATGTAAGTACATCCGTCAATTTTATAAATTTTATTTGTTTTAGTATATTTGAAATTCATCACAATTATGATTGAAATCGTATAAATTTATATAGAATTTATAAGAAATTCATTTGAATTATAATCTCCAAAGCACGTAAAGTGATTTGAAATCTATAATCTCAAATTCATCTTTCCAATAAAACATAATATTATATATGTATATTTCGATTGTTATCCTAGGCATGGCAAAATTAATATATATTTCGATTATTTTTAAAATAACGAATATACTTTATGTTCTCAATTCGAAAAGTTCAAAATTTTTGTTCGAATCTGGTTTGAATTATAGCTCAATTTCAAGTTCGACTTGAAAGATTCAAATATGTTCGTTATCTATCCAAGCCATCACTCATAAATAAATATTGAAATACTCAAATATATGAATTTAATATATAATTTGTATCGATAAAATATTAAAAACGAATTCGCTAATTTCAAATACGAATCAAATATTTTTCGGAAAAAAAAACGATTCATTTACACCGTGGATGACAAAAATGAGTGGCCGAATCGAGATTTTAGTATATAAAAAATTATCAGATTCAAGGGGTTATTTGATGTCTAAACCAGAGATGTAAATGAATCGACTGTCCTAATTCGACTCGAATAAAGTTTATTCGAGTTCGATCTCGATTCGATGTTCAAAATTTTTAATCTTTTTGCCTCGATTCTGAATCGAATCGAAGTTCGCGTTCAACTCAAAATGTTAGAACCTATTCGCTATCTGTTCGATCTAATGCTCGGATATTAAAGTTTGAGAATGAATGTTTCAATGATCGAAATAAATCAAATCCAGAAATGGGCCTCAACCTATCATGGTGAATTGAGCCTCCGTGTGTCCATCATCGAATTTTTTATGGAAGTCCCGATGAATAATTCGAATCATTTCTCGTAGTTTAACGGGGCCTAACTAAACAGTCTGGCCCAATAGTGAAAATTTTATAAATAAAAAATCGATCCAGTATAAATCCTTCAAACCCTAGCTTGCTTTCTTCATACCTCGCAGGAGTCGAGCCGCTGCGTCGCCACCTGGTTCGAATCAAAGCCTTGCTTTCATCATACGAATTCTTCTGCTCGGTGTTATTCTGCATTTTTCAAAATAAAAGTACACATTTGAATTTCTTCATTTATTTTTATTGTAATTAACTATCCTGATTATGTCATTTTGGTTGATTTGTTCGCTCTCCGTTATCGGAAGTGAAATCTTTATTTTTTTGTGATGAGGGATTATACCGAGTTGAATATTACACTTTGGCAGCTGGTTTTGTTTATATATGATGACGATTTTTTTTCATTTGTATTCCCTAGAAATGAATTTTCGGAGTCAGCCAGAAAATAAATCGATGGAACCGAGTTGTCTTTGGATATGGTTGATTTGATTTAAACCCAAGCTGCTCTTTAGCATCTCTCTACTTGGAAATGTTTTTTGTCCATGGACAATTTATTTAGTGCCGTAGCTTATCTTATGTTGTGCCTTTGTGAACTTTCCGATTATTTATGCGGATTATGGAATTGGGTTCTGTATTGACATGCTAAATATTATATTTTAGAAGACATGGCTGTCCCGTTGCTGAGCAAGAAGATTATTAAGAAGCGTGTCAAGAAGTTCAAGAGGCACCAGAGCGACCGATTTGTGTCTGTGAAGGTCATTTTTTGCTGTACTATGCTTATATAGTTTAGTTGTTGTGTTAATATAATGAAATTTTGATGTTAATTTTGATCTTAGGTTTGCATTTGGAATTTGCGAACTTCTTTTGTAGCTTTACTTGTCCCCGTTTACTTTGAAGTGTTGTGGCAACGGTAGTTAGTTAACTGATCAATGATTTAGTGACTCTTTTTTCATGTATTAACAACCTGATTTCTCATTTCTCAACACTTGCTCCCTTTTTTCTCGTCAAATGTCTTTTATCTCAAACTTTGTTTACTCATGCTAAGCATCTGGGGCGCTGTGGCCGAATTTTCCTGCTCCAGATTGTAGAAGAATATTTTTTAAAATCAATAATGAATGTTGACGTTGATGGTTATTTCTATCATTTTTAGGGTCACTTAAATTTTGTCATTATTATTCAATATTTTAGAGTTTTCATATTCGATGGTTTCTAACTCAACGATGTTTGCAGATTATGTATTTATCTTGTTCTAAGTTACGATTTTTGTGTGGTGCAGACAAATTGGCGCAGGCCCAAGGGTATCGATTCTCGTGTGAGGAGAAAGTTTAAAGGATGCACCTTGATGCCAAATATAGGTTATGGCTCAGACAAGAAGACCCGACACTATCTTCCAAATGGATTTAAGAAGTTTGTCGTGCACAATGCCAAAGAACTGGAAGTTCTGATGATGCACAACAGGTTTGTACTATATATTTCATGGTCCTTTTTACTTTTTCGCCAAGCCACCTTCTTGACTTGCTCCAAATTTTGCCCCTATCTACTCTTTAATAATTTTTGTTTTATCAGGACATACTGTGCTGAGATAGCTCACAATATTTCTACCAAGAAAAGAAAGGAGATCGTGGAAAGGGCGGCTCAGTTGGATGTCGTCGTGACCAACAAACTGGCTAGGTTGCGCAGCCAGGAGGATGAGTAAAGCAGTCATGTATTGTTTTTTCCCTTTGTTATGCGTTCATTACCAAGTAGTAATCAAAAGATTAAGTTGGGATATTTCATTGGGCAATTTTTGGTTGGAATTAATAGTTTTGCATTTTCCTCATGCATGACATTCAATCTCATGTAGACTTGCAATGATTATTTTCTCTTAAAGTTCGTAGTGCTTCAATTTCTTCGTTGTTTTCACCTCTTATTCGCTAGTTTCTATTTTTTTTTATGGGTTTCACACAACTGAACATCACCGATCACCAATCACCCTTGCACTTTTAGTTCTCTTACCCGAATATGTGCATTACTAATTGAGCGTAGTTTGTGGATTCTTTACCTTTCCATCTTCTGTACAGTACCTTCTAAAATTAAAATTTCGAACAAATACGTAGATACTAGGCGTTTCCGAGGAGGTTGAGCTTAACTTGTTTGGTTCTTCATGTTGTCCGTCTGTTGGTGAACGTCAACAATCTTAATGGTTTCTACTTGGCGAAACACGGGTTCTTGCCTGATCCCCGCCGTAGCAATCTGTTTTCTTGGGGAAAAAAACAATTGAAATAATAAGAATAAATTTGGTTGTTTAAATATGGTTTTGACAGTACTTATTTTTCTAGTTTACTATTGAAATCCGCAAATCCAATAGTATTTTTAACGAAACATATTTTATATTCCAAAATATTTCGATGCTAATCAAAACGTATTTCAAATTAAAGGGCCAATCCTTCTGCGGATACATGTACCCCACCCGGACTCAGAGATCAAATATTATATAATACTAATATAATTAAATGCAAATACACACTTGAGAAAGCTGCTTAATATTATTGTCGGCGGTATCTCACAAAGCAAAACGAAGCATAAATATTAAATGGACTGAAAATTCGTTTGGTAATTAATTCTTATCTTTAATGGTAAAGTATTTTGTTATTGTTTCTTCCGTTCTTATTAACTAAGATACATAGAAACTATAGAAAAATAACATTTTTCATGTGAGAAGATTAAACTGATTTATATCAGTGAGAGCGTATATCTGATTCATACTTAGAGTGAAACATGATACTTTTAACATAAAAAATCATTTAAATAGATTGGGTAAGATATCTGTCTCACAAGAGTGACTTCTGAAGTAATATAATTGGAGTTTTAGTGATAGAAAAAGTGATTTGTTATTAATTGAGAAGTGCTCCTCTAATGTGAAATTCATGTGCTTGGATTGAGATAATTTTGATACTCTAACCACAAGACTGGTAAACACGTTTTATAGGTGAATTAGTTGAAGAATTAATCAATGAGTTGTTCTAAATTGATGAAAGGTGGTTGTTAGATTCTAACCTAATCCTCCTTAAATGTGATTGTACCCATTACCATTTTCTAATTTTCGTTCATCACAAGATTCACAGCCACCACCTATGCGAGCTTAGACCCACTAAGACCAAAAAACCATATTCAAAATTATCACAATACAATAGATTTCTTTTTATTTGAGGGAATTAGGTAAAAAATGATTTTTTCATGAAGTGTATGATTTGATGTTATTGAGACATCAATAGAATTAATCTGTATTTAATGGAAACTAACTTGGAAAAAGAAATTTGATTCAAAAATATTGACAAATCGACTATAATTTGTTGAGACCGAGGTCTCGATTCGAGACAAACAGTCTACCATCGTGAATCTACGGTGATGGGAAGATTGATTAATGTATTTATTTATTTTATTTTATTGTTAACCTTTTTAATAAATAAAAATTAAAAAACAAGAAAATTGTCATGTTGAATTTGAGAGGGATGGTTATGGACCCACATATCTCTGTTCTGATTTTCGTCATCCGATTTCTGGACATTCTCCAATTTACCCCCCTCCTTAGCAGCAAACACCCTTTGAACGTAGGATTCCACGTCAAGTTTCTCGTGCCCTTCACTGCCCTCTGCCTCCGTTGATTCAGGTATAAACGGCGGTCTGGGCATATGAAGGATCAAGTCCCAATCGACGGCCTTGAAGAAATCGTGGCCCCTGATTTCACCAACGGAGATCCTCTTCCTCGGGTCTTTCTCTAGTAGTTTCCCGATTAAGTCCCTTAACGGAGTCAATCCCCCCGTTAAGTCCGGTTGCTTGGTTATGATTCGGTAAAATGTTTCCTTCCGATTAACTCCTCGAAACGGCGTCGTGCCGTACAGCATCTCGTAGAGGACGACACCTAAGCACCACCAGTCGACGGAGAAATTGTGGCCGTCGCCTCGTATGATCTCCGGTGCCACGTACTCCTCCGTGCCGACGAATGAATTGGATTTCTCCGTTGAATCGGAGCCGGAACTGGTTGAGTTAGCTTCGAATGTGGCGGAATGTTTCGGGGAGATTTTGGGATCGCGGCGGTTAAAGGAAATACAGAAGCTCTTTTTCTTCCTGGAAGGCTTAATATCGGGATCTGTTTTGGTGATGATCATTGGGCTAGTTTGTGCAGACTTTGATTGGAGTTTTGTCGAGAGATCGAAATCCAGAAGCATTAGATGTCCGTTTTCCTGAATCATCACATTTTCTGGTTTCAAATCTCTGTAAACAATGCCTAGTCCATGGAGATACTCCAATCCCAACAGCAACTCTGCTGCGTAAAATCTGAAAATCGAACCCAATACGCAAAAAAAAAAAAAAGCGTTGAAAAAAACAAATCTGACACCGGAAACTGAAACCAATGGTATGATATTCAAATTTGAAGTGATTAGTTACCTGATGATATCGTCGGAGAACATTTTTTCAGTTTGTTTTTTCCTTAAATAATTGAGATCACGGCCGGGACAGTAATCAACTGCATATCCGACGATCTTGTCAGTTACCAAAACGCCATGAAGCTTGGGCAAGAGCGGATGATTGAAAGATCCTAACACATCTCTCTCAAACCAACTTCTTCTGTATTCATCGCCACTACCACTGCTACTTCCTCCGGTGGTCTTGTCGTGCTTCTTTTTTTCAAATGAAGATCTGGAGATTGCTTTGAGAGCACGCAATTTTCCGTCCCCTTGTGTTCGAACGAGGAAAACCACACCTTTGGCGCCGCGGCCGAGCTCTGAGACAATATTCAGATCGTTCAAATTCAGAGAGAATGTCGTACCGTCGTGGTGATCGCCGCCGTGCATGGCGGAGTAAGCTGGCCGCCGAAATAAGGATCCCGTGCAAACAGGAATAATATATTAATGCGGTGAAGCAAGTAGAGGTGTATGATTTTAAAAGTTGTGTCTACGATGTAACTATTAATTAAATTTATACTCAGCGGCCGAGTTCATCATTTTAATTTTATATTTTATTAATATAATATAATAATTTAAATAAGAAAATAAATATAAAACAATGTCCACATTTGAATAAAACAATATTCATTTTTTTTAAGAAAGAAGATTTAAATTTAATTTTTTAATGGAGAATAATATATTTTTATTCAAAAATTAATTTCTGATACAATCTTTTTTTATCATTATCGATGGACTAAAGTGAAATTTGACAAATTATTAAGAGACTAAATTGATATTTGAATGGTTAAAATAAAAATAAAAATAAAAATAAAAGTGTGTGTTGAAATTTAAAAAAAAAACAAAAAATAAAAGTGTAATATAAGTATCATATAAGGATAAAATCGAAAAAAAACCGTTGATTATACAGTAATTATTATATGATCAACACTAAAAAATTTCGTAATACTAAACAAATATCAGGTCATGACAAGAAAAAATGAGGTGTTGAAACTTGAAAGGACTGACTTTGGACATTGTCTGACTTGATGTTCCAACAAACAAATTTGTCAGCGCCTTTAAACAAAACCGAATAAGATTGAATTTGTGGTCCTCCGTTTTTGGTGGAATCACCTTCTAGAAATCATATTAAAAAAATATTTTATTTATTTTTGCTTGGAGTGGAGATCAAGGCCACGCCGTAATTGCAAATCCTGGGCTACGTGTGCATTTCTAAAAATGGAGAAAATTGTTCTTTTAAAATTTATTTATATTCATTCACAATAAAATTAAGTTTTTTTACTTGTTTTCTAATTAAATCTTTGAGTATGTACGAATATATATTTACGTGAGATGGATCGATTTGATTTATATTTAACATGAAAGTTAAGATTTTTGATATATAATATTTTTTATCGATATATTCCGATTTATATCTTCGTTTTATAAAATAATAGTCCACATAAATATATCAGAATTTCCACAGACAAACATTGGTTTATCAACGCCAATTATAACACAAATACAAACTTGATATTTAAAATTTGAAACTATAATTTTTTTTAAAATGTATTGACTATAAAATCTCTTTCCCAATTCCTCGTATATATTTGCAACGAGAGAATTTGAAACTTACATATTTTTAGTTTCTACTCTTATCCAGTGATGCAAACAGTTGATATGGATTTCAAAATATTCGAGTAATTGGAATTCCGAGCTTTAAATTATTTTTAAAATGAATGTGAATTAGTTTAAATCCTGGAATTAGTGATTAAATGAAACACTTTAATGTAATAGGTTTGATTTTCTATTGGAATATATGAAAATGTTTAAAATGAACTTGGGAGGTAAGATATCATTTAATTTAGATAAATTAAATGAAAATAAGTTTCTTGTGAGACGGATCGACGCGATCCATATATATAATGAAAATCAATGTTTTGAAAGTAATATTTTTTTTTATAAGTCGGGTGAAGTCGGAGATTCATTTCATTAAATTGACATGTGAAATCATTTTATATTAGTTTTGTGTTCAAACAATTACTCAAATAATTTCATTTCGAAAATTTTAAGCCCAAATCCTCCGTCGATGGATTTCTAACTGTCTGCCAATAATTTAGCCAATCTTGGAAGCTTCTAACTATGAGACGAACCACCTTGCCCAGATTGGTAACGGATACGCCTCAGTGCTTGACTGCCGCCAGTCTGCCACACCTCCCACATTGCTATCAAGTTTGCATAACTCGTGACCAAGATCAACAGGCGATCTGGCAAGAATCTCGGCTCGAGAAAGAGCCCAAATTCTTGAAGAACGGTGATGCTGGACTCGTAAAGATGATTCCCACCAAGCCCATGTTCGTCGAGACCGTTGCAATTGGTGTTATCAAGAGCGTCGAGAAGAAATATCCCACCGGTGCCAAGGTCACCAAGGCTGCTGCCAAGAACGGAGCCAAGTAAAACGTTTGGAATGATTCTCTTTTATTGTCTTTGGTTGAATGCATTAGTCTCACTTTTGATTTATTCAGACAAATTTTCAGGTTTTGTAGTCGTTTGCATGCACTTAATTCATTTTGTTGCACCATTGGTTCTGGTTTTATACCCTCCGATCTCCTTCTGAATTGATCTCTTAGTTTCCTCGCCAGTCCTTTTCGGCGGCTTGTCGGACTACGTCCGAGGAGGCGTCGGTGAATACGGCTGTCATGTATCTTGATGGTTCAGCCAAGTTCTGATGGCTGACCAAAAGACGCTGCCCCTTTCTCAGACTTCCTAAGTGTTACTCAACTTCATAGAAAACACATACGGTTGGACGCTTTGTTTTAATGGGTTCGAAAACATTTGAGTATCGAGCAAATTAATTTTGCACGTGATGGATGTGGATTCAGGCACGGATGCAACACAGTTATTTATGATTTTGATATTTTATTTGGATAAAAAATATACGAAATTCTAACGTTTGTTCTATACCCTAAAATATAAACACTAAGAATTTCATATGAAAGCATTCCACAAACTACCATAAAGAGTTTTAGACTTCAAAAAAGTTAATTTTATTTAAATTTTATTATTATTATTTAGCCTTCCTTTGAACTCTTTCTACATTATAAACAGAAAAAGCATATTAAATTACAAAGGTACAAGTTCATGATTAAAAAATGAAAGTTTTTGTATATACATATAACATCTAAAAATAGAATAAATTATTAATTACCGTTCATGGTTGTTGATGAAGGTTTTTCTAATACATATACGTATTATAATGAATTCAATATTGCTAGTATAAATAAATATTCATCAACATAAAATCAAATTATAAAAATTTGGGGTATAAATTTATTTATACTAATATAATTAATAATTTGAGATGGAGAAAACGAGAAAGGGGCATTTTAGGAATTTTAATAATACCGATCTATATTATAATATTTTCAACAGGCAAGACTAGTTTTAAAAATAGAGATTTTATATGGGTTACTGAAACTAAATTCTCTTTAAATATATGATATATGAATATTATTAGCAAGAGATCATGCTAGAAACCTAAAACCGAGAAAAAAATGTAATCAAATAAATGTTATATGTTGGTTAGGAGTTCGATTCTTCTTAACATTTGGTTGGATAAGTATGTTGTATATTGTTGACCCAGTGCGATGTCAATAATTTAATTACCTCTATCAATACTTTCTCATACAAACATTATCACATAGAACTTGACCAATATGATTTTTTCGAGTATCTGCCTTATCTCATGTATTTATCAAGTGAATAATTATAATTAAAGTACCCACATGAAAATAGACCCACGAGTCAACACCAGCTTCTTGAAAAATTTTAAACAACAATAAGTCTGATTTGATGAGGATTTTGCATCTTCAATTTTTTATTCATTCTTGTATATGTTGGAAGATTGAATATTTATATCATTTACAAACATATTATTATCATCTATACTTATATTTTCTATAATTTAAATTATATCAACTAAAATATGAAATTTTAGTAAATTGTTAAAATAATAAGAAAAAAATTAAATATAAAATTAGCAAATTAAATATTATAGAAAGACAAAATATTATAAACAATTTATCATAACATCGTTATATTACAAAAATGACATTAATTATATATTAATAATTTTTTTCGTTCAATCCGACTAATATTATTCGATAAAAACATATTAGAATTATAAGTATAATCGAAAAATTACACATATATATTAATATAATCACATATTAACTAATATTATTCAATAAAAATATAATAAAATTATCGGTATAATATATATTACATAAACATATATTAATTTAACCGAAATTTGGATAAGATATATGTATTATTATTACCAAATTATTAAATATGGTAAAATATCCTTCCACACTCTCAGCCGTTCAGGTCCGATATCGGATTACCCGTCGATCCGCAGGAAATTGCCCTCACGAAGAAAAATCCATGGCGGACGAGCATTCCTAGCTTATCAACACCTTCGTACTGTAAATGGAGTGTCATGTACGGCGTCGTTTGCTACTGCTTTCTTCACACCTCAACCCTTCAGCACGAACTCCGTCGCCCGCTTGCCTTTCTACTTCCTCTTGCAAAAGCGACGAGGAAACCAATGGAGAGAGCGATTGTATTTTTTGCAAGATTATTCGGGGCGAAGCACCTGCTTTTAAGGTACGTATTTCTCAATTTCTTTTTATCTCGATTTCGAGTTAAATTTGTGTTCTTTTATGTGTTTCGCTGCGATTTTTTACTTTGAAAGTGTTGCAACCACTTGTGAATAGCTGAAGCATGAAATTGAAATCCAGAATTTGACAGGAAAGTGTTTGTAGGGTTCCCATAGGTTCTTTCATCCAGACTTTGGCGGGACATATATAAAAGAAGTTGCTAGTGTTTTTTATTAATTCATAAGGTGTCCAGGACGAAGCTGAAGCGGAACAGGGTACTCAGAATGTTTGACCTGATTGCGTTCGACTCCGTGATTTTTTTCGTTAATAGATTGAGTTGGATTTTTTATGTTCTTAGGGAAAGTTGTTGCTTGTGTTACCAGTCTCATGGAACTTTATAAAGGGAACATGCTCGCTTTAACCAATAATTATACTTCAAGTAGAATGATTTTTCGCGAACACCAGAACGGGTTCAACTGAGAACTAGCATCTTCAATTTATTGTTTGATCTTAGAATGTTTCTCTAAAGTTGTTACTTCATATGATTAGTTTTTTATTTATGTTTATTGCTCTTTGTTATCCTGTAGGTTTATGAAGATGATGCGTGCCTGTGCATTTTGGATACACATCCTTTGAGTCTTGGGTAAGGTATTATATGTTAAATCAGCTTAAATTTTTCCTCGGCCTTACATAATCCAGTTACAGTCTTATTCTTATATGGAATTGTGGTTATTTGTTCCATTAAAAGTTTGGATTTACATGAAACAATGTCATCATACTTTACAGTCTTATTCTTATGTACATTGTAATACAAATTGTTAACTTCATATTTACAAATTCTTCAGGCACTTGCTTATCATCCCTAAATGCCATTTTCCTTCATTGGATGTGACTCCTCCATTGGTAAGTTTTTCATGTATTCTTATATTTTTCGACATTGAGAGGAGACGTTACATGGCATTATTTTTTGTTTTCTTAAATTCTTTAAACGTGCAGTTGCTAAATAATAATGATAATAATGCATGAGATTGAAGATTTGTCAGGCTTCTCTGCATGAATAATTATTGTGAACTGCAGTTGAATATTTAACAGTGTGAACTTTAGTTCGATATAACTACGGTTTTTTAATTTTTCTCTTATTAATGTTTGTTCTGCCAAAATTTCTAAAAAAAGCGTGGTTGCCACATGTGATCCCATATAGTTCTTTTACTGCCATGTTGCATTTTGGTTTCTGTTTGAATTTATGGTTTCTGTATCTTACTTTTACTCTACATACTCAACCCTTTATAGAACAGTTGTTCAATTTACCTTTCACGCATTATTTGAAAATTTTCTGTGCTGTCAAATATTTTAAAATGCTTCAATCAATGCAAAAATATGTTCTTTTTGCTGGAATAATTTATCTCCATATTTAGCTGAGGTAGCTTGGTGATACTAGTTAACCACTTTTACATTTTGTTGTCTTATGCTTGTTCACTTGTTCTCCCAGTTGTCACCTTGACTTGTTCTAAAAATATTAATCCGGCCGTAAACATGATGACGATCCTAGTATATTTTGACATTGAGGTAATATCGTGTCATAGAGGTGCTGAATTGTGGGTGTCACTAACTTAAAATATCCTGATGCAGATTATAGGGGCCATGTGTTCAAAAGTGCCTATGATTAGCAATGCTGTCATGAAAGCTACTGGTTTTGGTATGTATTCTTGTCAACTTAGGCATCCTTTTGTTTATTTCTTTTCTGATACCGACACATCATTAACATCAGTGTCGTGGTGGTGATGGTTTTCTTGTTATTGGTGTCATCACTAATGTTTGTCTTACTGTTCAATGCCATTTATTTATGGGTTTGAGGTTCATTTTATGTAGTGATTTTTGCATATAGATTTTGGAGTATTTTTGCTGGAGGAGGGCCTTCACCTACTTACTGTATGTATATTGCACGAAGCGTACTTTGCTGAGATTTTGTTAGGATACTTTGTTCTGAACTTGAGGATTAATTGCAGAGCAGGTTGCTCCTGTGCTCAACCCTATTAAGTACTTGTTTCCTTCAGCCCTTTTGTCTTGTCCTTACAAACCCTACAGTAGCATCCTTTTTTTTCCTTTCCCTAGAGTAGCATCCTATGAGAATGAAAAGTGAGAGTTCAGGAAACCTAAAGAAAACATGAAGAGAATGGAAGAAAGCTGTGTCACGCTTGAGCGCTTGAAGATTTACTTGATGGTTATGATAAGTTGATTTCTTGATTTAGGAAGTTTTTAGTGGCGGAGCTTCACTTTCCAGTCACTCTACATTTTTATCAACAAAAGCATTATCTGGAATGTGCTGCTATCTGCAATCCAGAGGTTCTAAATTGTTCTAGTCTACACTACTTTGCACAAGACCTTCAATGATTGAGCAACTAGCATAATCAATATCCTAGCACCTAGAGTGGCTCCATACCAGATATCATGTTTTGTACGCATGATACACGTTTGTGCTCTTCACATTCTGCCAATAACAAAATGAAGTCAAATTTTGAATAATCGATCCTCCAGCTTCCAAGGTTATCTAACTCCGCTGTTAAATATGTGCGAAGATGAGTATATGATTTGAGCTTTTGAGTGTGTTTTCTAGTCTCTACAACACAAAATAACTTCGAGGCACTGGAATTTGCAAGCAAGTTCCAAAGATTTTTTTAGCTTTACTTCGATTTTTGTGCACACACCCCTTCTGGTGCTAGTGAACTCTACATTTATGATTCTTTAGTTTTCAATCAGGCCATTTAGCTCATTTATGATTTTTTAATTTTCAATCACGTTAGCTTTACTGATAACAACCAAGATTTTCCATGACATCCCTTAGAGTTGGTCTTTAAAATGATAAGAGGTTTGACCTCTTGTAAATCTTGTACAAGCACATGCCTGATTTCTGTTTCCTCGACGAATATAGGATATCATGAAATCTAGCTTTGAAGTGACGAGTCTTACCGTACGAAATTTTGGCAAGAACTACGAGTACTTTTCATAATCTATAATCAAAATAGCTTACTTTTTCCCGTACAAGAGTCTTGCAGGCAGGCAAGTATTTCTGTGTAGCATAGAACACGAGACAAGGTTAATTTAGCATATTGGTTTCTCCCATCATCTTAGTATCTCACCTCATTGTCACTTGTTTTTGCTTGACTATCGACACGGAGAGAACTGTCTAAAGATGTTTTAACCACGCAGATTCTTTCAACTTGCTTGTGAACAATGGTAAAGCCGCTGGCCAAGTGATATATCATGTAAGTTCTGATACCTAAAATTTTAATCAACTGTCATAGCAAAAGTGCAAAACAAAACGCGTTCATCTTTTACGTACCATGTTGAATTGTGATGAAAATACCGTGGAAAACTTTATTGGGAAATACTGTTAGAAACAATTTTTCCTAAAATTTTTTATGAGCTCATGGAAAATGGCGACCTATTGATAATATGCATATTTTAACAAATTTTGATACTCACTGTAATTTTATGTGGCATGACAAGTTCAGACACACATTCATATAATTCCTCGTAAATCACACGACTGCTTATGGACTTCTGAGGTAAGTGTTTTTCTTCCCTTCATGTTGCTACAAAATTCTTAGGCGAGCCAATTCTTAACAAGGATAAGCATTTACAGAGTCTACGAAGGCGTCCGTTGAAGATTGATCAAGAAGCTTCTCAACTTGCGGGTTGCATTCGCGAAAATCTATCTTCTTCGAATGAGTGTGAAGATAACAAAGGTCAGTCAACCAGCCTCGTAGGTAACTGAAGAGATCAATAGTTTTTGTGTTGATTGTATGATGTTTATATTGTATTATATATACACAAAAATATAGGATCCAATTATTTTTGCCTCCTTCATTGCCTACATGGTACAATTGAGTTTGCAATAAATATATTTTTTCTTGTATTTGATATTATTGTGAACTGTGTAAATGCGATCCGGAGTTAAATCGTTGAAGTCAACCAGCTTTATGAGACAAGTCAGCCATTCTTGTCGAGTAAAAAAAACAATTAATTAAAATGGTTGATAATATTATAAAATCAGATGACGTGTATTTTAATTATAAAAAATATAGTAAATATTGACTTCTAAGTTTTTTTATAGCACTAGCGGAAATATAGTTATTTTTTTAATGACATGGAAAGTGAAGCGTTGCTTCGTTAAACGAGTAGTTCTCAATTTGATATCACAATTCTTACATTGAATGTAAAATTTAGTTATTTGGAGTCAAGATTAAATATTTATTTATATTTTCAGGGATAAAATGATTTTGATTTTGTCGGAGAATTTCATATCAGTGTTCTAGCATAGATATTTACCAAAAAATTTCAAATATTTCCATTCAATTTTGAATCAAATAGATAGGATTTGAGATGATGATTTATAATAACTCCACTTGAATATTTCAATTTAAATATAACCTTAACGATATTAACACCAAGTTTCATGTTGTGTCATGTAAACAATAAGAACCAAACCTTTTTTTTTTAAGATTAGTGTCTCTTGTGATGTCATCATTCGAATAACTTTAGTTCCCTGACTTGTTCTAATACCGGTTAATACTATCATAATTGCAATTAATTAAGAACGGAAGCGTGTGTTGGCCCAAGCAGCAACAATTAATAAACATTGTATTATAATTTAAAAAAAAGACTAAGAAGAGACTAATAATTATAAATAAATTACCAACGGACTAGACTTTGAGCATGCCCCACGATTGTATAACCAAGTGACATTTCCAAGTTTATGCACAGCTTGATCTGGTTAGATATTTCAGTGTGACAAAAACTTATTGAGACGGTCTCACGAGTCGTATTTTGTGAGACAGATATCTTATTTGGGTCATACATGAAAAAATATTGATTTTTATGCTAAGATTATTACTTTTTATTGTGAATATCGATAGGGTTGACACGTCTCACAGATAAAGATTCATGAAACCATCTCACAGGAGACGTAGTCTTTCAGTGTTAGCTCGTCCTAATACTCTAATTTATCTTTTATGATTTTATTTTATATAATATTTAGAAGAGGTTTTGGTCTAACTACTCCTCCATAGGTTTTTCTATTTCTATTTGTACATGTATGTGTGTGTGTGTGTATATATATATATATATATATAAACACACACAGAGATCAATATCGTATTCCACTTGTTTGATAACAATTAAATAGTGAATAATAAAGAATGGAAAAAGCCATGACGAAATTGAATGAGAATTCTAATTGGCTAATAGCACTATCAAACATGGATATAGGTGGTCTGGCCATAGCAGAAACGGATTGTCATTAGCTTAGAACTTCCGATCCAAGTACAGCTTTGACGTGTTGTACCCGTCTTCCACCATCGCCACTCTACCTTCCAAATTTCAAACACAAGTTGGCCTGGTGGTAGTAAAATCAAGAAAGTTCTGGATAAATCCATTCCTCCTCCTCCTTTACAGCGGAATTTTGTTCTTCTTTGATTATTCACTTGATTTGTAATTGAGACAGAGAGGAACTACTTTTGTACGTCTGCGTGTTGCTTTTGCGCGTGGGTTTATATAGCGTTGAAGTTCTGTTTATATATCTACAAACTTGGTCAAGGGGGGAAGTTAAAAATGTCGTCGTTGGCGGCGAAACAGGCGGAGATACTCAGACAAGACGGGAACACGTGCTTCAAAAAAGATCGATTCGCCGCTGCCATTGAAGCGTATACTGAGGTTCTTTAATTTTTATTTTTACGTGTTCATCTGATGTTGTGGATCGACAGATATTCAATATTTATAAAAAATATTGATTTTTTCCCTGATCTTTTAGTTGATATTTTGTTTCTTGTGGTTGCAGGCTATAACGTTGTGTCCTAATGTCCCGGTATATTGGACGAACCGGGCTCTGTGCCATCTTAAGCGGAAGTATGCGAGATCAGTGCATTTACTGAAAATCTTTATGACTGTTAATTTGTTGGTTTTTTTTTTTTTTCCCAAAATCGTTTCTGTTAAAATATGTTGCTCTTATGTGGGGTTTTATGCGCATTATGGGTATAGTGACTGGAAAAGAGTGGAGGAGGATTGTAGGCGAGCGGTTGAGCTTGATCATCATTCTGTCAAGGTCTGGTTTACTAAATAATTTGTCAAAGCATGTCCGAATTCTGTTCGTGTTAATCGATTGCTAATGTTATCTACTATATTGGGATGTCTTGTATTCATTAATAGTTTTCCTGCATATACCAAGATTGCTAGTCCAGATATCCCCGAGGTTCCCTACCTTATTATCAAGGCATTGCTAAGGCTGCAAATTAATTGCCAAAAGGCCTAACTATAAACTGCTTGTTTTGATTGCATAACTTAATGCTACCTAGATGGGACCATATCGAGAAGTATTCTACTCATGAAATCGTTCCACATCTGTGATGGTGTTGTGAATTTTTCGTGCATTATTGTTTTCTGAGCATTTAAACACGAAGTCCGGTGATAACGGTCTCATGTCCCACTGACACGTGGATTTTTTAACAACAGGGTCACTATATGCTCGGTCTTGCACTGTTACAAAGGAAAGTATTCGCAGAAGGTGTCAAGAAATTGGAGAAGGTACTTGATGTTTACTTTTTTAGAGAAGTAACCCCGTGTGAAAAGTTTCACTTGGTAAATGAATGGATGCATGTGTGTCAAGAGTATCGCTTTCATCTTGGTGGTATCGTCATCTTTTGCCATTGAAGTCCAGCAGAAATTTAATATTCGAATAAAATATTTACTTGGATTTAGACTTTTGCTGTTAGATTTTTGTTGGGAACGATAGGTTGGTGGTGAGGATGGTTTCAAGTTTCAACCACTATCATAGCCAATGAGATATATGCATATGCTGGCAGCTTGGTTTTCACTGTCTTCCAAGTTCGTCGCATAAATGTAGTTTTAATGCTTGATACCAGTCCTACGTGATCGTGAAACTAATTGCTCAAACCTTACTCTTCTGAAAAAATTATCATATTGAAAGACGTTAAATGAAGGCAGTTGATACCTTTTTCCCTTACCACAAAGAGGAGTTTTTCATTGACCATCATGATATATGCAATTTTCCACCTGACTTTACAACTTTTACCTCCATACCATTAATTGGGATTCGTATCTGGGGGGTGTATCCAAATTATTTAGTTTGCTAGATGGAATAGGAAAAAGTTAATTTTTCCAGACTCCCTAAGATTGTATTATCTCTTCCGTGCTTCCAATCTTTGCTTCTTGCATGTTATGAGAAATGAAAGTGTATATGGGATCAGATTAATTTCATTTATGTTATGATTTTTCATTTATATGATTTAGTTGTGATTAGTTATATGAAGGATTTCCCATCATATTTACGACAAGATACTTTCACTTGTATAAAGGGATGATACTTGAACCATAAATTCGAAATGAATATAGTTTTAGCGCAATGATGGGCATTTTCTCGTAGACACAGGACTTTATAATTGAACCACGAGTGATTTTACTGTCCATTCTTTGTTTTTCTATTATTTAGTTGACGCAATTATGATAACTTTTTGTTGTCGTTCAATTGAAGATGAAACATCCTGTTTGTGCTTCTCTGCTCTCGATCTCTCTGATTTTAAATACAACATCCCAGAATAAAAGATTTTCTGCTTCAAGCCGAACACTTCAGTTCTGATTCTCATGTGTAACTTGAGAGGGACTGTCAAATGAAATCATATATTTTGGGACCAGATTTGATATAATTTAGATCAAGATATATCTTTGATATGATTTGATCCTGATTGTGTTCTAAATTAAGATAGATTAATTGAGTTATAGTCAGCATAGTCATAAATATAAATCTTTATGATCGAACTACACAATCCTCTTTTGAATATATTTTTACCTCTTAAAATTCAAGAAATGCGACATTTGCTTCTAAACTTCCAAGCAGATAGAGGCATGGGGCCTAGGGTCCATATCTTTTCTTAAATCATGATACAGACTAGGAACAAAAACTAATTTCTTGACTTCAATGACAAGTTATCCCGAATTACTTGTGTAAACCGGGACGAAATCCTCTGCTACATTTGGTATTCCAAATCGTGCTACAATTTGCTCAAACAAAATCTGCTTGAACGAATTAAAAATTAAAAGCATCAAACATTATATGTCAACATAATATAATAAATTACTGGCAAAACATTTGATTCATCTGTTTTTCTAAGAAAAATATCTAAAATAAGATTCACAATTAAAACAGTTTATTATTTATTTTTTTTAAAAAAGAGATGAATCAATTGCTTTGTCTTTGATCTATTGTATTTTGTTTATATATAATATTTGGTAATTTAATTTTTATTAATTCGTGTAAACGAGGACTGTTTGAGCAAATTGTTGCAAGGTTTGAAGCACCAAGTGTAGCAAACTATTTCGTCCTGTGTTAACCTACTTTCATATGCATCTATTGATGTGTTGACGTATAGTTATTATTTTTATTATTATTATTTTCCCGTACTTTGCATAATAAATGTCTTAATTCGGATAAGATTCATTCTCACATTAGTATCCAAGTACCTTGTCATCATATATAATCTCCCATTGCCAAAACTATTTATTTGATTGCGTTTATGGAGAAAGTTCTCGAGACTAGCACATAATTTCTGTATAATTTTTTCCATTGAGAAGGCTGTCTGTAAGCATTTGAAGTTTGTTTCTTGCGATGTTTTTTGTTATAAATGTGTTGAAATTAATATAGGCATATCTTGTGCTTTCGATACCTTTTCTGTTTCCTACATCTGGCATTGATTCAAACTTGTTCGATCATCCTGTAAAGTATTTATGTTCAGAAATGTACTTGGACCCCGTGTTCAATGTCTATGACTGGTGGTTGAAACCAAAGTCTTCATACACATGTCATCAGATCTGATTCACATTCGTTCAGCATATAGTAGTCCTAGCAATATCAAAGCACACTATAATGTAATAGCTCCTCTGCCAACATACTGGACCACCAATAAATGGATTTGGCAACAAATTAATTGCATGATTGTTGCACTTGTAATTTTAGTCGATACTCGATACGCCCACAGGATTCCCTATATTAATAATAGTCGATACTATTTGCTTTGTTATTATTCGATTATTTAGTATGTCGTGAAAAAGGAACTTGTTGAATAAACCAAATCTATCCAGTTTTTGTTGGTTATCAATGTCCTAGCTTATCTACCATCGATTTCAACTGCCAGCATGCAGCTCACTACCGGAAAACTCCTGTAGTAATACAAGACAAAACCAAGTAATATTTTGCTCCATGGTTGTGATATTTATAAATTTGCACTTTCTTTTTGTGGTCTTTGTTGGATACCAATATTAAAATCTTATCTCAACTTATTCTAATCCCTACCTGTTTGTATTCTCCTCCTTGTCAGCCTCTTAAACTTCGATTATGACGTACCTGAAAACAATTTTCCTTGGCGGTCTTGACACATCACCATTTTTTTGAAAATCAAATATCTCCGATGATCAGGATAATGTCTAAGTGTTTGTATAATTTGAGAGTATGGAGGTGTGAAATGTGGAAAGGGCGCATCTAGCTTGCATTTGGTGGAGATCACATGTCTTAGTGAAGCAGGATTTAAAAGATTTTCTACATAACAGATATGGAATAATTGTTTAGTTTGTGCCATGGTGCAATTTTTTGGTTTTGGGCTGTGGCATGGATATATTTATCCCATCCAGGGTCCATTAATTGTGATGTGTATGTGAGGTGATAATTGATTATTACTTTATCAGACCAGGACATAAGAGCGGTGCTGGTGAAAGTTGGTGAATGTCATGACGATGGTGGTTACTTGTGTCGGTGCTAGATATTTGAGTGGTGCTTTTGGTAGTATTTGAAGAGATATTAATCAGGAACTACGAGAAGAAAGTGCACTAAGAGTGAGGTTGAGTAAAGCATTTACAATTTCTTTGAAATTGTCCAAATGTACAAGAGCTAAGGACTTTTGTCTTTTTAAGTGCCCAGGACAAACATGCCTTGTGATGGTTTCCTGTATGGTGATCATCTTATGATAGGTTCCTCGGTTTTTTTTCCAGGCAAACTAAACTCCCCGTGTGCTTGCTGCTTGTTTTACCTTTTACACGGTAATTGTAAACCGATTTGGTGTGTTAGATATTTTTTTTACCTTACATACCTTTTTATGTGGTTCATAGTAATTGGATGCCAAAGTCTGTTGTAAATTGTTCCTTTTTGTGTATTATATTTGTATGGATGTTAATCAGCAGTTGTCTCGTGATCCCATCGTATTTATGCATGTGGGCCTGAAAAATGTTTGGGATATCATTAGCTGGATGCAATTGTGGCATCTTTGTATTGTAATCCTTTTTTGTTGAAAAAAACACCTGAAGTTTGTGGTAGAGGAGGATATATTTTAGAATTTTATGTTATGTTCGATGTAACATAGGCATTGGACCTTGGTAGGGGTGCAAACCCGAATGGATATATGGTAGAGGAGATATGGCAGGAGCTTGCAACAGCAAGGTACCTGACATGGGAACATGAAGCTACCGAGCGTTCTTGGAACCTTCAAAACTTAAGGTAATATTGTTCTCTTTTCTGTACGCTTTCTTTTTAAAACTTGTTTCACGTTCGCATTGTTCCCTTTTGTCTTTGGTGTTTTGAATTGCTTACCTTATACTACATTGTTGAATTGCTTATGACTCAGAGAAGCATGTGTGGCAGCTCTGAAGCAGAAACAGTTCCTTGATACTTCTGATACGGAAGGTTTTGTGGATGAAAATGCCAAGTCTAATCTAGATCAACTCGAAGCTCTGGGCAGCGTTTTTGACGAAGCTGCTGAAAATGACACTCCAACTGAGGTAACCATCATGGTCCCCCCATGTGTAGCTTGTTTCCCTCGCTTGGCTCTTCTGAAACCATTGTATTATTTCAGCTGCCAGATTATCTTTGTTGTAAAATTACTTTGGACATATTCCGTGACCCCGTGATTACTCCATGTGGGATTACATATGAGAGAGCAGTGATCCTTGAACATCTGCTGAAGGTAGTGCATTTCTCATATATTTTCTTAGTTAACAGTCATGACTGCCATATAAATTCATCGAATTACCTTCCGACTTCGTCCCCTCTTAGGTGGGCAAATTTGATCCCATCACCCGGGAACCGCTTTATGCTTATCAGCTTGTACCAAATTTGGCCATAAAAGAAGCTGTAAGAGCATATCTGGAAAAGCACGGGTGGGCTTATAAGACGGATTGACATTTTTATTATTTGTTCGAGTTTTGAAATAGATGTTTGACTGTTGTACGTTGCCGAGGCAAAGTATATGAGAACACCCATAACTTTGTTGGTAATTGCAGTCAGCACATAAATTCCTTGCTCCCAAAGCATGCAGTCCACTATTTTTGAAGCACATTAGCGCCATATGATCCATCTTTCGAAATATGTACATTGTCTACAATCGAAACTAGTACATTTTTGTAAAAGACTTTTCCCCTTGTAACATCATCGTTTGATGATTTCTGCTGCCAATTTGGAAATACAAAAGGTTTATTTCGCGTGTTTCGCTTTGCGACGTTTGTTATTTGAAAGTATGTGTTTACCTAAGCTGGTTGATAGTCTATTACAGTAGTTGAAACTTGATCATACATATTAAATTTATTTTTCACCTTCAATGTTTCACTGTAAACCCATAAATTTCTTCTCAGAAAGCAAGTATGTTGGGTGCAATAATTGTCTCTACTTGGTAGAGCGATCGAACCGTGGTGTTTGAGCTGCTGTGCGGTTTAAAAGATTTGAGTTGCACCATTACCACCAGCTATAGTTTTTGGTAAAGCGGCAAGCGCTCGGTCCTATAAAGTAGTTAACATCAAGACAACTACAATAATTGAATCAAACTAAAAATTCAGGACAGAGACATTAGCACATTGCCATAACTATTGATCTCTCTTCTGAATAATGGACTCTAATGTCTAAATCCTAACATAACCCCAACCGTAAGACATGAACAAATAAAGCATGTCTTCTTAGGTACATGAAAAGATAAGGAAGGCTTCCCATATGGTAGGTAGTTCACCTAAAATCTATATCACAATTTACGACATAATTAGTATTTATATTTAAAATATTTTTTAATATATTATTAACTTGAATAACATATGATCACGATTTTTCCAATCATTCCCATTTGAAAATTAAATTTTCCATTTTTATTTCTCGTAGAAAAATGTTATGGCACGAATAGACTCATGATATATTATTTTGGTAAAAAAAATTATACAAATAACCTATTTTAACAACAAAATAGTACTTTTATCATATAGAACAATATCATATAGCTGTTGAAGTATTATTCGAGATGTAGAAAAATATATTATTTATATGTATTGTAGGAAAAATTATTTTTTTTAATAACAAAGTGTTTTTAATAGAAATTAATTACTAAGAATGATTTAAATTAAAACTTACAAATATTTTTGAAATCCAAGAATATATGATGGAAAAGAGAAAATATGGGAAAGAAATTTCACATTTCAAAATTGTGTAAAAAATTAGCTAGCTGATTAATAAATTCTAACATCATTTAATATTTTAAATATTCAAAACATTTTAAATTTTAAGCTAATTAATTATAAATAAGTCTTAAGTATATTATTATGTAGTATACAAACAAATATTAAAATGATACTGAAATAAATGAAGGAAAAATATAATTGTGTTGTTGGATTACATGAATAAAATGGAAAAACATTTATTAGGTTATGATAGGGTGTATTTATAACTTAAATTAATAAAAAAAATTAATAATAACTTGAAAAATAGAACAAAGAACCAAGTGCCGCACTCACACGTGGTAGACCCCTACTGTTTAGCAAATCATAAATTGACATTTAATTCCCCCAAATCATTCAATCAAGAAACAATTGTTGTCAAATCATTTTTCTTGTCAATTATGTTGGGAGTCTTGGAGACTTGACAAACTATGTGTACAAAAGGTTGAGTTTTTTCTCAGATTGCGACTGATTTATTTTCAAAGTACAAATAATATTTTTACTTAAAAGTTGAATTCTCTCCCACAATATTTACTCAAAATTTATGGTAGCAAAAGGGGGATGGACCACAAAACAAGAGAATAATGGCCAAATTCTATCTTCTTCTAAATGTTTCCAAAATCCAATCTGGAATCACTCAGTCCTTCAATTATGAATCACAACATCATTATGCTTCGTGTTTGTTTTGGATTCATCCCCCAAATACAAATCACATCAATCAAGATCAAAACAATTCCAACCATCAATAATGCAAAACAAAATATCCCCTTTCCATTTTCCAAAGAAAAAAAATAAAGAAGAGAAATCGAGAAGTCCATTAAAATAAAGAAGCAAGTTGCATCTTTTTCTCTATAATAATCGAGCATTCTGATTCGAGTCACATCACGGCGTAAGTTTTTCATGGACTATACACTATCAAGAAAGATTCCAAAAAAGTGGGATCGAATCCAAACCAACTATTAATGCTTCTTACATTGTATTGATTTATTAGAAAAAGTTGTGGAAAAGCCCTTCACTGAATTACCAACAATCAAATAAACAATCTGTGCCTGAACCAACATAAGATCGCTTTGCTTAGACTAGAAACTTTAACAGTTCACCCAAAACCATGTGCATCAACAAAATTTATAGATAAAGCATCCCATCGTAGTATTCACAATACTCGCCGTAAAATTAAGATCAAACCCTTGTTTAGATCAAGAATATGCATACACAAGGAAGATTGAAACTTGCAAAAACGACCATAAGATACCTTAACTTTTATGATGGCGAAGAATTTACAGGATACGTGTGCTCGAAAGACTTGATCAATCATGATGTATGGGTGAGATTGATGGCCCTGTTTAGTTTCTCGAGTATGCCACCGGCTTTTCTTTTGGCCCTCGAAGTTCCATTTTGAGCAAGATGTGATATTGTACCGAACACATTCTCTTCGTCTTTTATTTCTTTCCACTTGGATCGATAACTCAAACATATGGTGTACAGGATGGCGATGCAATTCTCCTTATTTCTAGCGCAAGACGTCTCCCTGATTATGCTGAGCAAGCATGGGACGGCCCCGAGTTCTGCCATCTCCTCTATCGCTTTTTGATTGGTCGCTAGCATAGCGAGGATGGAGAGTAACTCATCAACGTGCATTCTACTCTTGATCTTTTTCAAGATTGCTCGTACCGCACCATCTCTCACGGCTCTCAACTTATTCTCATGAATGATGCACAGATTGAAAATGGCTGAAGCAGTATCCCTCAAAGTTAAGGAATGCTCTTCATTTAATAGATCGATTAGAGGTTTTAAGGCACCCGATTTTCCGATCAACTCCTTATTCGAGTCGAGGGCGGACAATGTGAAAAGGGCTGCAGCTGCATTGCTCCTTGTTTCTATTGTTCCGGACCTCAATGCATCCATGAGGAGAGGAATCACCACAGGCGTTTCGGCAACAAGTTTCTTGTTGTTGTCATGAATTGAGAGATTCAAAAGGGTGGTGATCAAATCTTCTTGGAGTTCCAAATGAAACTCGGTCTGGGACTTGCTTTTGGAGAGTGGAGATAGCAACTGAGGTATGAAATCAACAGATTCACAGAAAAGTGCCCTGAATGAAGGCATTCGTTTGGTCAACAATCGCAATTCTTTGGCGGCTTCTTTTTGGTCAGATGCCGAAGAAGACATTTTCTCGAGCAAATAGATGAAATGAACTCGATCAGCTTCGGTCAACACCTCCTCATCGGTATACTGAACAGAGTCTGGCATTTTGATCCCATGATCCTTGCACCATTGTGCTATCATATCTCGGATCAAATGATTGGGCGTCAGTATAGTGTGTGAGAGTACTTGATGAGTAATAGGGCATGTCCGATTCCCAGATTTCAGCCATTTCTGAATAAAGGGCCGATCATAGGTCTGCCAGATTCGTTGGGAATATGTCAATAACAAAGATAAAACATAACTGGGAAGAAAGTGTATCAATAAACTCCAAGAACAACGCCTATGGATCCCCAAAAATGAGAAGATTAACAAAAGGATCTTCAAAAAAACTGGAAAAAAGGACTGATCGGATGAATATCAGTGCACAAAAAGAAAAACCAGCGGTGCATAAAGGAATATTTTAAAAAAAGAAAAAGAAAGGAAACTCGAGCATCGATAATCTTCAGCAAAAAATTAAAGCACGAGCTCAGGCAAAATCATTCGTCAAAACGGATATATTCAACAAAATTCTGCATTTTCCCATTTGCATTCATAAAAAAATGTCGCGTAACGTATAATTTACTCATGAAGTAAATAGTAAATACCTGTCCAGTGGCAACAATCACAGGATCCCTCACGAGTTCCTTCGAAAGTGGGCACTTAAACTCCTCCGGCACAGCCCCATTATCGAATCGTTGATAGTGAAGCTTCAAAGAAACGGATTTCTTCAATTTCAGTTCCTTCAAATCACAAAGCATTTGTTGGGCTCTGTCGATTGCATCTAAATTAACATCATCCTCATCCACCATCGCCCTCACCAATTTCTGCAATTCTTTCTTTAATTCCATTGCCTTCTCCACCATCGTCGGATCCTTCTCAAACACACCACTCTTCGCCATCACCCTCTTTTTCTTTCAACAACACCACCAAATTTATATCGCTCGGAATGGGATTTCCACCGTTTATTTGTAATCCAAGTATCCCATATGATTTGATTCAAATTTCAGACAAGGTATGTGCCATGTCCGAGTGAAGTGAGAAACAAGAATTAAGGGAAAAAGGTTGGAGTTAAGAATTACGTGTAGTGTGTGTGGTGCGTGTAAATGTAACATTGAGGTGGATCGGGTCCACGGAGCTACGCAAGCAGAGATCCATGGCGAGACAGCTGGCAAGCAACGCGGAAGAGAAACTCCAAAGGGTTCCTCTACTTTTTTTTACTCATTATTTATTTTTCTTAATAATCCCACCGCTCTTGCAATCAATTAGCCAGCTTTCCCTTTTATTTCAAAAAATATATATTATGAGTTAATTTAAGTTAACAAAATATCATATTTGTCTCAAGAAAAATTATATATATATATATACACACACACACATTTTAATACATCTTTTGTAAGACAGTTTTACAGAAGATTAGGTATCTTATAAGACGGTCTCACGAATCTTTATCTGTTAGACGAGTCAATCCTACCGATATTCACAATAAAAAATAATATTCTTAGCATAAAAAATAATATTTTTTCATGGATGACTCAAATAAGATATCTGTCTTACAAAATACGATCCGTGTTAACGTCTCACACAAATTTTTGCCTTCACACAATTATATGCACGAGCCGTAATATTTTTTTATATATTATGCGGGGTTGTAAATTTTATTATAATTTTTGAAGTGATATTTTGTTTATTATGAGATTAAGCTTTATTTTGTTTCAATTAAAAAAAATATAAATTATTGGCATTGGCATCAAGGCAGCTTTGCATGTGGGATGTGGATTGAATTATACATATGATTGTGGTTTCATTATGAAAACTGAAATCATATATTAGATTTGAAATTATTATTATTACTATTATTATATAACGATGACAACGTGCGAGTTTAATGCCATACAAATTTACTCGTGGTATTCAAGTCATGAATATGCCTGACAGGTGATATATATTGTGATATTCTTGTCTCACATTTTAAAAATTAAATATTTAAATTGAGTTTATAATGAGCTTACAATTGACTTTTATATCAATTTGAGTAAATAATATCGTAAAAGCGATAACAAATACGAAGTAGTTGCTATAAGGGCCCATTGTGAAGTCTCGCAGGCGTGGGGCCAGGCTCAGGGCGTGACAGAATGGTATTTGAGCCGGTCACTAGCAAGAAACACAGAGAAATAAGTGTTATGCGGGGCAAAGTGCTACGTGCATGAGAGCCACCTCTTGAACAAGCGGGGCAAAGTGCTATATGACAGGAGCCACGCCACCTCTTGAATCTGTAGGAGCCACTTCTAGATTCTCGGCGCTGGTGGATCGAGTTGTCAGGCCGCATCGAGGACGTCGCATTCTGAAAGATAGGTGATTGTGATACCCTTGTCCCACATCTTAAAAATAAAATATTTAAAATGAGTTTATAATGAGTTTATAATTGACTTATATAGCAACTTGGGTCAATCATTTTCGTAAAAACGAGGACGAATACGAAGTAGTTGCCATAGGGGCCAATTGTGCAGTCACGCAGGCGCAAACCCAGGCTCAAGACATGACATATACAATGTTATTATATAAACCGATCGAGTTCTTGAATTAAGTTAAAACTTGAACAAACGGACCATTCTACTAGATATGGATAGATCTGATATAATTCAGATGCTTCTTAAAACATCTAATATTTTGTGTTATTATAGAATTTGTGTTGTGATATTATAGAATTGGCATCTTACATGAGCATTTCGAATCAGGTTTTTAAAAATTTTCATTATGAGACAATTTCATATATCTTTATTCATGAGATGAGTTAATTCAGTTTATATTTACAATAAAAATAATACTTTTGACATAAAAAATAATAAAAATAACTCAAATAGATATATATCACAAAATTAATTTATAAAATCGTTTTAAATGAGTTTTTATGTTAATGTTATCATCATGTATAATTTTGTACGGTAGGCCTCCACTGAAAAACGTGATGATTAGACTGCCATTTTAAAACATGATTAGACTTAAAACATGATTAGACTACAATTCATGTTTTAAAATATATTAATTGTATTGACATATTGTTACCATTAATTAAATGACTGGACCAAATGTAATAGGCCATTAGTCAATTATCGATTAATTAACAATAAAAAAAATATTTTATTACTTTAGTAATTGATTGACGAGGAAGTGGGTTGTTGGAACATGAATATAGTACCATGTAGTTCTAGTTTAATTTCTAAAATCTCCATTCTCACATATTTTACATTTTGATTCATGTATGCATGTAGTCATTTGTGTTGGAGCATTCATGTCTCCACTTCCTTTTACATTTTCTCCATTCAAAAAATCAGAGAGATAAACGTAATAATAGTTGGATTGGGAATTTAGAAACCATTAGGTCGTCAATATATATATATATATATATATATATATATCGTGAAATCGTCTCATAAAAGTCCTACTCATTGAGAAAATACACACATGTGTATAATAGATTAATTAATAATCTCCTTGTATTTGTAACATGATATTAGATACGAATAAAATATTCAATTTCTTGGAACCTAAGACACGATATTGGATTCTTAAACCCACGAAGGCCTGGTCAAACATCCACTAGACAAACTAACACGTTTTCGAATTATAAAAAATAAATAAAAGAGAATATCCTTTAGTACTAAGATAAGAAAGTGAAATCACCATAAGCTATTTAAATCTTTTTAATTAAACTATTGAGAAGATATGGGATTAAATATATATTGGACAAAATCAAATCCAAATAATCACTAACCTCCACCTCCACTTTGTGTCTCTATTCTTCACCTCCTCCGATCACCAAGAGCCGCAAACAAAGATGGAATAAGAAGGAAAAAGCAAACAAAAATCATAAATTAGAATTATGTGATGGATTCTAATTTGTTCTTAATTTATTTTTCTTTTTCTTTTTCGGAATTCTGATTGTTACATTGTAATAAATATATAAAGAATTTGTCGCAAGATAAAGAAGAAGAAATAGGTAGGAAGTAATATGCCATTTGTATGATGCTTTTGGTTTCAAATAATATTTAATAATACTGAGGAAATAAATTACAATTTTGAAATAATAAATTATTTTTAAAAAAAAAACACACACACACATTTTGTCACAGATGTTGAGAACCTGCAATCTTCTAAAACAGTTGCTTCATCCACTAAATTGTATAATTAAAATTTTGACATTTTAAGAATAAAAAAAATATTAAAAAAAATTCACAAAAAATAATCACCAATCTCTATTTTTTGATAGATAAAAATAAATATGGAAAAACACCAAACGTTTGCCAGCCGCCAGGTGCCTGCCACGTGCTATAAGGGCGATAATTGGTCCACGTGGCCCTATCGGAGCCGTTACGAATAGAATAATCCAACGGATATGCCTTATGCTGCAAGAGGTATGTACTTTCCCACCAGTTCAATCTTTATCCGTGCAATCTCCATTCTTTTTAATTTTATTATAAATATAGAATATTCTTTCGTAAATTCCTCGGCATTATCTGCTCGTAAATTATTTTTATAAAAGAAACTCATAGTCGGAAGCTTAAGATCGGTGTTTCTTCAAGAAAAAGCAAGAAGCTTAGGTTCATTTGAAAGCATGTACGCGAGAATGAAGAGAGTGACTGACCCGTTGGATGAGAGGGTGAAGGCCAGGATCGTCGGCCGGGATGAATTTGATCTGGGTTACGTGAGCAGCGGGAGTGAACACAGCGCTCACGACGGGGATGACGTCATCTCGCTGACTCTCTCCGGTCTTTTCTTTGGTTTCAACGGTGACGCCGGGGATTTGGCTCTGGATGGTACTGAAGTCTCTGAGCATAATGCCGAACGTGTTTCTGATTCGAATGGCGTGAATGTGGATTTGATTGAGCCGATCCTGCGGGATCAGAGGGATTTGTTTCAGGAGGCGCTTTTGAGACATGTTATGAGTGCTCTGCAGGTGTTCGCATGCGTGAAATCTAGTAAACAGACTACGCAGAGAAATGTGATGGCGTTTTTGAGAAATTTCGGTTATAATGTGGCGATTTGCAAGACCAATTGGGACAGCTCCGGCGGTCTCTCTGCCGGAAACCATGAGTTCATCGACGTCATCCGGACGGAACAGAACATGAGATACTTCATCGAGTTGGATTTCGCTTCGGAATTTGAGATCGCGAGACCTACGGAGTCTTACGACCGTATACTGAAATGCTTACCGGCGATATTCGTGGGAACCAGCGATATTTTAAAGCGAATTCTCAAGGTCATGAGCGACGGTGCTAAAAGATCTCTGAAGTGCAGAGGCCTCCTCCTGCCGCCGTGGAGGAAACACCGCTTCATGCAGAAGAAATGGCTGGGAAACTACCGCCGGACAACCAATATCTTCCCGGCATCGTTTTCCTCTCCTTCTCCGGTGAACCAACGTAACTCAGTGAAGTGCCGTGCCGTCGGTTTCGACGCCGGTGTCAACGGCGGATGTGTGCTGTTACCCGCGACAGCCCGTACCCGTTGATTCGAATTAATTTATGAGTAAAATTTCGTCGTTTTGTGTGCATATGTTTATCCATTGTGTGTGTACGCGGCAACTGCACTTAGTGTACATGTCGGCGCAGGTTAGCCTCGCGTCACGTGTAAATTGAGAAACCATACAAGAATGGTTGTTTTATGCTGCATCAATGTGGTTAATTGGTTAAATGTAGACATTTGGATTATTAATTAATATATATTAATTTTTATAAAAATACTTCACTTAATCTCATGATATTAGAATAAGAATAAAAATACTTTTAATAACTCATGTAAAAACCACAATTTTGTCAAAGTAATACGACGGTTCGAGCCTTATAATGAATAATATTAAACTAGTTTATTTCATAAAAAGTTGGTTAAATAGAGTAGGTTTCTAATATGTGTATATCTCATAAATATTTTTTCTTGCTATGAATCAATACTTTCATACTTACAATAAAAATAATATTTTAATTTGTAATACAAAATTGATCAGATATATCGTTTCAAATGAATTTTTGTAAACGAAATAATTGTATTAAAACATTGAAAAGGGGCTATTAATCATAAGCGTACATGAAATTAATATATTGTGTGTATCAGAAGTTAGTATTATGTTCTGGTGTTGTCAACACGAGCACATAACATGCATCGAAAATTGATTATGTAAAACGCACGTAAACTTTTAATAAATAAACACCATATTTAAATTATGCACAAGTATTCGCGATTACTTTTGTGAATGCCTCGTGATAAAAATTCACTAGAAAAATACGTAAATCGTTTACACTAAAACAATACTAGTGAGTATAACGAAACCAAATTTTTTGTCATTTCAAGGAATCAAAGTGCATCAAAATAACCCAAACTAAAAACTAGATTCATAAACCGAAGTTTGCTTAAAAAAAGTAAAAGAACATTATTCGATCAATACTCTGCGCCAGTGTTGTTCTCCAAGTATCTTCAACATTAATCATCAACACGACATCAACGTGAATTAATCACTCGAAAAATCTTGACGCGAAAATCTTCAAATATGAATGTATTCAATAAAGACACCAGCGGCTCTCCATTCCAAGTCACACCAACTCTTCTCTCAATATTCCATATATACGCTATAATATCTTGCCTACATTATATTTCCATGAAATCAATCATACAAACATAGAAACAATAGTTTAACATGCATAAAAATTCTTTCAAATAAGGATAAAATATTTTAGAAATAAATACATTATTAAAAACAAATCTTATAATATCTAGAGATAAGTCAACTACGATCTTATCATCTAGAAATAAATCAAATTAGATCTTTTAATTTAGAAAAACGAAATCCTAAATAATATCAATTTAACAAAAATAATAAAATATTTCTTTCAAACATAAAAAAATATTGTTACAGACGAAGAATATATCAAAATTATATATCGAAATAATAATATGAAAAGGACGTTAAAATCATAGGATAAAAAGCGTGGGTGTGGAATAAATATTTGGTAGGTTGAATAGCCATCTGTTTGCATCGATGGGGTTGCAGACTATTCATTACCAGATTTGAATTGATGTGAGGGAAAACAACAATTCCTGGCCAAAGGATTGGACAACTGGCTGCTACTCTGTTTCATCGTTCATTTATCAATGTCTAGGTGTGTACCACCTTTTTTTTTTTTTAACTATTTTCTGTAACTCTTTCACTCGAGACTTGATACGAGTCATACGTGATATTGTTATTGAGCTTGTGCCTATAAATATTTTTTTATGCAATTTAACAGTCATATTATACAACGTAAGTAGTTTATTTTACTTGATCCATTATTCGATAACGTAAAATAAAGTCGGGGCAATAACATAGTTGGAGAAAAGGTGAAATTTTCTTGTGAACATAATGAGACGACACTAATGTATTGGATGTGATGAATCATATTAAAATTATATATTCAATATATCAGCATCGTTTCATTAATGGATTGACACGATTGGTGGACAACAGAACCAAACTATAAAAAAAGATTATGAGTTGCATGGCCAATGGGCCATTGATATATGAAACTATATCATGTCCACTATGGTTTACAACACAAGTGATTGTCGATGAAAAGACAATGTAAGAGGGATACGACGCCATTGGGCCAAAACATGATCTTATTTTTTAAAGCCCATGTTGTTTCATCCAATCCATATGATGTATTGGGTAACCAATTTCGATAATATTAGTGAAGACTTAGATTAGTTAATTTATATTAATTAATGACAAAAGCTCATTTGAGAGATTACACATGTCAATTTTGCTAGGAGAATCTACGAGCACATTCAACTCATAAAAAATATTATATTTTATGCTAAACGTATTACATTTTATGTTATGTATAAATTAGATCGACTCATCTCACGTGTATAAGCCCATGAAACCAATTTTTTTTTTTAAAAACGTCCTCTTGTTATTTTGATATGGACAAAAGGTCGAAATGGGATGGGGATAATTAATTGACTTGTAGGCTGTTTCACCAAACCAGAGGCCATTAATGGACAAAAGACGCCGACTACTCTATTAATATATATCTTAATTTATCACGTGTACTCGCTAATTAATATATATATATATATATATATATATATATATATATATGGCACCCAACGTTACTGTAAATAACAAAATATATAAATATAAATAAATAATTTATATTTGAATTTTTAAAAATACATTTAGTTAATAATAGTCTAAATATAAATAAAATATTTATTTTATCAAAGTATAATTTAAACAGTTGCTTTGGTTTTGAAGTACGTTAAACCATAATCAAAGCATAATAATTTTGGTTTTAACTTACAAAACCAAAATAATAAATTTGGATTATGGTTCGGTTTTTGTTTTTTCTTGTTCATATTTTCGGTTTTTTTATTTAAATCATATTATGCTGACCCCTAGTTATTTTTCAATAACATATCATGTTATTATAGAAGATGGAAGAACTAACTATACGTGGAGTATTTTCCCAATTTTAATGTTTGGAAATTTATTTTTGGAATTTGTACTAAATAAAAACGAGACAATAATTTTTTGGAATTTGTAATAAATAAAAACGAGACAAAAACTACATATATATAACGAGTTATTTAATAATATATAATAGAAAAAGGAGATATTTTCCTTTTAAAAAAATTGATTCATAAACGAGATATTTTTTTTTTCCCGAAGAAGAAATAAAGAGCCAAAATTTTCTTGTCTCATGGCTAAGCCAGTTTGCTTCATTGTCACTTTCAATTTCAGAGTTGTCTTAACCATAAAACGAAGGGAAACAAACCAAAAACTACGATATTATTTTAAGGAACATTGTCGAATTACATACATGCACGCATTGAAAATTATATAATTGTGTGTGTGTATATATACATATATATATATATATATCATGATTTATTAATATATTCACAATTCATAATCATTCAATTCATTCAAAGTATAGATTCAATTTATTTCAAAAAAATCAATTTACATACTTTTATGCCAATCTATGATTAATTAAAAAACCACACGTTTAATTTTTAATAATGCTTTTGACCTGTTTTTATTTTTATAAAAAGACAACAAAAAATAAATTCGATTTGTGTAAAACACTTATCATAGATTATATACACACACACACAAAAAAAATATTTAATTTTTTTAAACGAATTAATCATGAAAAAATATTGAATTTTTTAAAAAATTCAAACATAAATATTCTTCTTGTCTTTTCATTTCTTTGTCCCAATCAATTAAATATTTTCCCAAAAGATTTAATTTGTTGATTTTAAAAAATTAATATGAAAAAAGGGTTTGGCCCATGAATATGGAGACGTATGCATCCCCACGTCTCCCTAATGCAGGGGATGGCGCCTGATTTGAGTCAAATTTTATATATTCACCACATTAAAAAATTTTCATATTCATCTATTATTTAGAGTATCTCTCACCCAATTACTATTTCGGCATAGCATGGGACTGGGTATCAAGTTTTATATATATTAGCTAGTATCTCGATTCACGTGTTGTGTGCTTGTACAGTCTGTTATTTTTTAAAATTATCCGTACGTCGAGCTTATGGATAATTATATATATATATATATAAATTAGCTAAATTTAAATTAAAAATATAGATAATATCGTAATTGTAACGATTACTGAGGAGGAGTTTCTAGAACAATTTGTGAACTTTGAATGTTAAATTATGGGGATTTATGATATATATCGGTGAATTAAGTTCGGAAGGGTATGGCAGATGGATTCGGAGAAATCATGATTGGTGGGATCAATCAAGTTCATTCATTTCACGAACACTGCCAATTTTTTTCATGCAACATTAATTGCGCCATGCCTGATCAGGCATGCAACGTAAATATATATTCCCCTACTTCAAATTTTTCTAAACTTCCCCCCCTATACATATCCTATTTAGTAACTTAAGTTTTATTTTTTAAAATGCAACTAATTCGATATAAATCTCTAAAATCGTGTGTCGTTGGCCATTTAATTTCCGATAATTCGATCGATCGTCCCCATTCTACATCTTATACACGTACTCGATATAATATATATACACATACATATATATACATATATATACATGTGTGTGTGTGTGTATTGAAGGAGCTAGTAAAGTGACTAGGTGTGATGAATATATATAACGTGCGTGTGAATAAAATAATTGTAGGATATGTTAAAAGGGGATCGGAGTGAAGTGAAGTTAAGCATTGTCCATTGGGAATATGCAACCTGGGATATTAATAGCTCAGCTGCTCCATATCTCTCGGATTCATGCATGAATTCCTGCCCACGACAAATGGGTTTTTATTTTATTTTATTTTGACGAGAACAACGACGATACATTGCTCTCGAGAATCATTTAATACAATTTCTTGTATTTAAGGAAGAAAAAGCAATACAATTCGATATTTCAAGATTTGAAATCAAAGAAGTGAATTTAGTCTGTTTATCAAAGAACCCATGGTCCGAAACAAGATCCTTAATTTGAGCAATCAAAGCAACCTCCGGACCGAAACCTTATCGGAGAAAGCCAACAAATGGGTTTTCTTTTTTTTAATATCTTCTGTGAAACAAATTAGTGCCATTTTTTTATTTACAAAATTCGCATACTGACGACTGATTCCACATGATGGATTCACCAATCACAATATTATATATATATATATATATATATATAATATATATATAAATATGTATACACACAGAGAAATTATACTTTTTTTATCCTACATATAATTTTTATTTTTTTCAATTTTAATCATTTTTTTTTACTAGAACGCTTATGTTATACTGGATATGTTAGCACTCGATAAAAAAAAACTACTAGATTATATACTAAAACCGAGAATTAACCAACAAAAATTTCATCCTATAAAATTTGTTGTTTGAGTTCATTGTATATTTTTGATCTGTTCGTAAACTAACAGTGCTTGCACGTATTATTTTTCGAAGTCGTGGCATTAATTTAAACCTAATTTCATATATAATATAATATGATAATTAAACCCTTAATTTTATGAGCCGAGTCAACCATCAATCTCTAAGGTTAATCGATCGTGCGCCACAGATAAATTATTACGTCCCTTGTTTACTCGATTATTTAAAAAATCTTCGTACAACGGCGCGATGTTTTTTCCTATGGACAAGTACGGTTTGGCTTCAACCCCACCCAATTATACTTGATAAATAAACTACAAAAGTTCAGACGAAATAATTAAATATGTGCATAGAAAAATAAAAACCATTTATATCATTATCATCTAATAAAAACCATTTATATCATAGGAGGCCAAATAACAATATCACTCGATAGAACATTATACGAACTCCGCGTCGTCGAGAAAATTTATTAGAAATCGAAGCGATTACGGATATGATTAGTCCCTTATTTTTAATTCATTCTTGGAAGTTAGAAATTTTTGCCCAATTTTAGATGCAACGTTATATGCATTCGTGTTGTGACAAAGTGGTTAAAATTAGGACAGGAAGTGAGGAGCGATGTCTGGAATATTATGGAAATATAGATTTGTAAAAAGGGAACAAACAGAGATGAGTAAAATTCGTCGTTTTATTCACTATGGAAATCCGACCAAACCCAATTTCATCGGTGAGGTTAGGAATTTAATGCAATCATTGACCTATCCAATACGCTAACCATCTCTCCCCTTCTTCCGCATGTATATATATTTATATATAGTTTTGTTTTATTGCGTACCGTTCATGCTCACCTGTATGTTAAATATTGATGTAACGTTTATTTATTGGATCTTATGAATCATATCAAAATTATATATTCAAAACTCGAAACTATTGAGATTGGTAATTTTACTTGTTTCGAAACATATGTATCTTGTAAAACAAAAAAGACCCTTTCTATTTATCATGTAAGTTTAAGATATGAGTAGGTTTTTTGTGAGACGGTCTCACGAATCTTTATTTGTGAGATAGGTCAACCCTATTGATATTCACAACAAAAAGTAATAACCTTAGCATAAAAAATAATATTTTTTAATAGATGATCCAAATAAGAGACATGTCTTACAAAATACGACCCGTAAAAGCGTCTCACACAAGTTTTTGCCTAAATATATTTGGAAAAATTGTTTCACTTGATATGTTGTTTTATATATATTTTTTTTAAAAAAAGAAGATAATTTACAAAGATGATAAAACCTTATATAAAATTGTGTGATTTGGATCCAAATTGGCAGCATCAATTGACCCAATCATTGAGAAATATAAAACTTGAGAATGTGAAGTTCGAGGCCAAATTTCAGAAAAGCCAATGGCTTCGCATTTTTTTTTTGGATAATAATAAAAATAAAAAATTGACCAAAACAAAGTTTTACCCTCGATGCAATAAACCTAGAGAGCTACTTATTATTTATATTAGGACAAGTTTTTACGTATATGCTCTACATCGGATTTTATTATTATTTGCAAACTCTTCGATGAATTAATTACTTAAGCACGAATCATTCATGAGATATATATCTTGAGACTTACCCTTGACAAATTACATGCAAACCACTCCTAATTATATTATCTCTTAATATAATTTCTCTAATGTTATGTTTAAGAGTAGGTCTCATGTGAGACGGCCTCACGAATCTTTATCTGTGAAACGAGTCAACTATACCGATATTCACAATAAAAAGAAATATTCTTAGCATAAAAAGTAATATTTTTTCATGGATGACCCAAATAAGATATCTGTCTCACAAAATACGACATGTGAGACCGTCTCACACAAGTTTTTGCCTATGTTTAAATGGATGGATTTGAAATCCATGTATTTCGATTATAGTTTTATTGTTAACAATGAAACAATAAATTAACTTTTATATACATATCTTACTATTTACACATCAGTAGGTAAACTTGAAATTCATACTCGTTAATATGAAACATTATGTATACATGTGATATATGAATTTGAAGTGTATAGTTTTGTTTATCTAAAAATATAAAAATCTATCCATTCAAATGCAACCTAAAAAAATAATGTTAAGATACGAAGGATCATGCAACCATACTCGTGCATGATTTATAAAGTTTAGCGTTAATAAAATGACAAAAAATAAAAAATCCCGAACTTTATGTTTCTAACCGATCAATTAGATTTCATGTAAACAGATATCAAAGTCCTTAACTCCTTTATGGTATGTAAAAGAAAGTTCTGATTTAGTTTTTGAATTTATTTCTGATAGATCGGTTCGGATACGTTTGAAGGTGCTTCAAACACCATATTCTCCGTGAACTTCAATAACTCGTGTTTTGAGAATATAAACATCGATAAATTAGATCGAATTTAATGTTAAATCAAGTGAAAAATACTCGAAATAATCATTCGTTACGAAAGCTAATCAGTTTAAAGTTTTTAACTTGTGTAAACTGATTAACTGATATAAGAGGGAACAGTTATCGCATATATCAGTTCAGTTGTGGTGAAAACTAAATTGATAACAGCTCGAACTGATCAAATCAGTTTTAAAACGAAAGTTAAGCAGTTAAATACACAAGATATGTTTATGGATGTTCGGAGACCTCAACTGCTCCTACGTCATTCTTTCTACCACCTCGGGAAGGTTCCACTAGAAGACTTTGATTTATACACCACCTTATACAAACCCACTCAGTTTAGGACTTACACTACTGCCTAACTAAACTCCTAGTTTATACTGAAAGCAGCACCTTCCAGCCAAAACTTTTTTAACGTCTATTTGTTAAAAACTACAAACACAAGTTTAACGTCTTTGTGCAAGACTCACTTAGCTAGTCAATAAGCTTAACTCTCTGTATATGTGAGTGATTATGTGTGACGTGTGTGAGAACTGAACTATGAATACAACACTAAGGTGTTTTCACACACTAAGGATTTTGCTTCTATACTAAGCAGTTGACATGCCCTTTTTCTTTTTTGATCTTTACACACTTCTTGTTTTCTTCATCGGTATTCACTAATCTTCATCATCTATTTATATGCGCAAAGCTTTATCGTACAATGAGACTCAATTATTGTATCAATTGCATTTTGAATCTGTTTCTCGATATTTGTCTTGTACTTTCCGACAGCCATTCTGGAACGTTTTGACTTTGAGCACTGCTGCAACGTCTATTATTGTCCTTTGACTGGACAAAATCTTTTTCTCAGTGCGCACAGCTGGATTCTATTGAATAAGCTTGTCGTGTTCTATAAATTGATTGAATCCTAACTGAAATGCTCTAAACTGTTCTTGAGCTGTTTTGTTGAAATCAGTTGGCTCGTAAACTGAACTGATTTCACTGCTTCAGTTAAACTGGTAAGCTGGACTCTTCATCAATTGATTTCTTAATCAGCTGGCCGAACTTCTGAAGATCTTCTGTTGAACCGCCTATCAGCTGGACAATCAGTTGAACTGGTATTTTGATATCTCAGTTGAACCGATTCCGTTTGGGCAATCAGTTATCGCTTTCAGTTTTGCGTCTCGATAGAATCAGTTTTGGCTCGATAACTGATCAGTTCGAATTCTGATTAGTTTCAGCTTCTGCACACTTAGGTAAATTCATTAGAAACAAAATAACAAAATTTGCTAAAATCAAAATCAAGATTGCGAACATGAAATGTTACAACAATCTCAAATTACTTTCGTTTCCTTTTTGGTTGCTTTATCCGTGTGGATAGATTGTGTATGAACGTTATTCTTGGTTGATGATATGCTAGTTTATTATAATCGTGTACCCAATGGTATGCATCTCAACACTAGAATAACGTTAATATTGATAATTCTAGATTAAAAGGATGATAATGAATCAGATTTAAACATGGCTCCACGTTAAACCCATTCCGTTTGGGCCGGATCTAGACCCTGCTGAAATAGGAAATGGGGCGGGTCTAGAAACGGGTCCGAGCCGGATAATAATGGGTTTTTGGGGAAAAATATACGCCGGTGGAAAATATGGTGACATGAGCAATATTTGTTAAAGCGACCCTTCTACGTTATGTGCCAAAAGTTCAATCGTACATATCTAATTAAATAAGACCAACAAAAATAAATAAATAACAACCATCATTAAATGACGAATCCTTAGCTACATATTAAATTTAAGGAAATATTACTTAAAACTAAAATCATTACTAATTACATCTTAATTTGTCTTTAAGTTTTTTAACAAGCAATAACGACATTATTAATATCCTCAATTTGTTTCCTCAAATCATAATCACATTGGATTTTTCTCTTGTATTTTATAAGTTTTTTGTTTTAAAAAAATATAGTTTCGATTCTAAAAAATATATTTTAAACATATATCAATCTTGTGATACTGATCTCTGCTCTGAACATATTCATAAAAAAATATTATTTTTTATGTTAAAAATATTATTTTTGACTGTACATGTAAATATATATTCATCAGATCGTCTCGTGATCGATTTATTTTAAAATAGTTTGACAATTTCAAGAGAGGGTGGACATTTTGGTGGTTTGACGTTTAAGGCCCGGCATTTAACCTTTTCCACCTCCTGTTTTCACGGCTACATTAATCGCTGCGAAATTTTAAAGTTTGTAATTAAACTTAATTTCTTAATTAGTGTCTAGATTAACTAAACTTTATGGCAAAAATAAATAATTAGATTATGTATAAAAATTAATTTATGGAAAAATGAAACTCTTTTTCGTTTTCCTTTCCGCCACTATAAAACTTGATCACCACCCGAACTTTCTTCCTCCCTTGTTTCTCCACTTTCTGTCAGCTCTGCTATTCCTTTCATTTTCCATTGATGATGGACACCGAGTACTTCATAAATGTGGGGATCACATCTCCGCAGCCGCTGGATTTTGAAACCATTACGCCAATGGCTTGGAATGCGCTCAATTCCGAGGTGGAGCAATCTTTGTTGACTCACGGTTCCTCGGTCGACCAATATTCGCATTTTGAGTCAGCTTTCAGCTCAATGTTGTCTTCCCCATCGCCGTCCACCTCTGGATTGTCAACTGACGCTTTCGTCCTCCAAGAATTGATCGGGAAACTGGGCGGCGGAGCTCGGAACTCCGGCCTCTTACCACCGTCTGCGACCACCGTCATGGCGGGGGGTGGTTATTGTCATGATGTTAATGCTAACACTAGTGATTCTTGTTACAGTACTTCTTTAAGTTCTCCTCCGAAGTTGAATTTTCCAATTCTTGATCAAGTACACGCCCCCAAGTTGGGATATTCGGTGCCGCTGAGTCCTCTTCCTTCGTTTTCCACTGATCCTGGTTTTTCGGAAAGAGCTGCCAAGTTTTCTTGCTTCGGCAGATGGAGTTTCAATGGGAGGACACCTCCATTTGCGGGGATAAACAATGCTGGATTGTTACCGAGAGCCAGTACTCCAGTGATGGAGAATGGAAAGCTATCCCGAATTTCTAGCAGCCCTTCTCTCAAGCAAGATGAGTCGCAGCTCAAAAGCCAGGAATTGTGCCAACCCAGGAACGAAACTAGAGCGCCAATTAACGAATTTGTCTCGGATTTTAACGAAAAATCCACCGTTTCTGATCAAATCCCAGTTGCAGAAACAGGTTCAAAACTCTCGAACGAGCTGAATTCAAGAAAAAGGAAACCAGTACCCAGGGGAAAATCAAAAGAAGATGGATCCACTTTAGCTAAGGTATCGAGATTCAGTACAATGTATGTCACTTTCCCTGGACATTCAAAGAAATTTGGACATATTTAGTTAAAAAAAACACTTGTGTTATCATCAGGGGTTCGAGGGCGACGATGATGCGAATATCAAGCGTTCAAAATCAGCAGAAAGCGGCAAAATCGAAAATGGCACTGCTAAACCAGAGGAGGAAGCCGTTGATGAAAATGAGAAACAAAAGACTAATCAAAAGCCACCTGAACCCCCAAAGGACTACATTCATGTCAGAGCAAGAAGGGGTCAAGCCACTGATAGCCACAGCTTAGCAGAAAGAGTAGGCCAAAATTTTCCCCCATATTTTTTCTTACAAAACTTCATCTTGTGATCATCATGTTTAATCATGCCGAAACTGTTTGATTAGGTCCGACGAGAGAAAATCAGCGAGAGAATGAAACTTCTCCAGGATCTTGTACCAGGTTGTAATAAGGTATGTATGCAAATTTTAGGTTCACATAAACTTTTTTGAATTTCTTTCAGAAAAAAAAACCCATCAAGAAACTTGATATTGTGCATTTCTTCTGACTCAGGTGACTGGAAAGGCACTGATGCTGGACGAAATCATAAATTATGTACAATCATTGCAACGTCAGGTCGAGGTAAATTAATCATAAATCAGTCCGAATGTGGTATTGACTTTCTTGTCTATTATTAAAGATTTTACTGTGTTTTTTTGTTGTTTTTACAGTTCCTGTCGATGAAACTAGCCTCAGTAAATCCAGTTCTGGATTGTAACATGGAAAATGTGCCAAAACAAATGTACGCTTTGGACTCCTCTGCGCCAGCTTTCTTGAATGTACATCAATTGCATAATCCTACACCAAACAGGCAACCGAGCCAAAATTTAAGCCCTGGTGGATTTGGTGTAAGTTAAATTTGAAATATTTCCTGTGTGTTTCCATATATTGGCCTAAAATTTTGTCCGAAGAACATCGCTTATGAGAAGTCTTTTCGCAATCGTTCAGTTCCCGGGATTCGGAGAAGGTGATCTGCTTAGCATTTTCCAGATGGATCAAACGTGTGATTTGAAAGTTGAGCGGTGAAAAGTACTCTTCAATGGCAGATTTAAAGCTCCCAAGAAACAAGAAAAAAGGCTATGTAGTGTAAAGACTTGACAACTATGGTTCATCTGGCCAGAAGAAATTGCTAATTGATTTCGTAGACCGAACCTGATATACACATATATTTCTTCTATTATTTATGTATTTTAATCGATTTCGTATTTCCTACTCTTTCTTTCGGGATGTTTTTTGAGTACCCATTGTAATATTAGAATATTCAATTGAATATGTACTTGTAATGGAAAGATAGTATTTTAATTAGTTAAAATATGAAATAAACAAGATTTCATCATGATATTTCTTGTAAATATATGGATTTCTCGATCTTTTTTCTCCAATTTGACCCGAACACAATCTGACTTTTCTTGTTCTTGGTTTACCAATTCTACAAGATTCATTGGTATCTTTTTCAAGAGGTCGATTATCCAGTGGTTATGATGGATACTTTTGCTGTAACCAGCTGTATGAGTGGGCCATTATTATCATTTCAAGCCTTAATACAAATGATAATGATTCCAATTAAATTTCACCGCAATCATATCGTAATTTGTGGCACATATCAAGGTAGACAATGTAATTTTCACCCATTTTTTTCTAATCAGAAGCTTCTGTCGTCTTTCCATTTCTTTCCGGCCATTGAAAACGTGGATAAGTTCCAAACTTGAATTTCACTTATTTGATTGGACGACAAATCAAATTCTATATAAAAATGAGAGTGATTCACGTAATCTAATGATATTGTAACACAAGAATGCAACTTGTACTAACCTAAACCAATAATAAAAAATGGTAATAAGAAGAATCCCAGGTTGTCAATGATAAGATTCTGACTGCAAAATATAATATGTATATATTTTTTAAAAGATTAATAATAAGAAGAAAAAGGTTAAGTAGTGGAGTTTGATGGGGGTATGAAAGATGCCCTTAGCTATATATTTTAATCATTTGACGACAAATGGCTGATAAAAATACAAACTTTCCGGGGATTAACAAAAGATTTCTGCAATTTCAGCCTTTAATTATTTTAATTAGGTACGAAATTATTAGTCTCAATATTAAATTCCCATTACAATCATAAAGATTCTCTGAAAATGATTTTGTGTGTGTAAAATTTAAAACAATTTGCAAGAAAAATTTTAACAAAATGTACGTAGCAGTTGGATTTGTGGCTGATGTAATCCGGGTTAATCGAGTGAGTTGTGTCGGGATAATCCATCGAATATGATTAGAGTTTTGTTAAGAGAAAATGAGCAAGAATATATATCTTGAGGGGAATGTATATAATTGTGATATGACTTCAACTGTGTCCTGCAAACAAGAAGATGAGCTCGTGAATGGGCGCCGAAGGATTATCCGACGTGACCACTCTGATGTTTAAGTTAACATATAAAGATGAGGGAAAAATCGGTATATGTGTGAATTTACGTGAGTATGAGAAAAGATCCCCATTAAATATTTTAATGTAAAACATAACTGTTATTTATAGGAAAGAAATCACATGATTATCTTGTTTTCAGTGTCCACTTACTACTTATGATAAAATGGTTGTCCATACCCTACTTCTGACGACTTATTCTGACATGTCAACCCTTGTGGTTCTGACAGTAATTATTGCCGAGCATCAGACATCCCATACTGGTGCACTCGAGTGGGTAGAAAGCCTCCTGTGAACTTGTATGAAATCCCGGGCTTCTGGTAACCAAGGAAGAAGGTGTCCAGGGCATTCACCTGCCCAGCTTCTGACGACTTTTCTTGTAGATTTACCATGACTTGGGCTATCTTTATAATATCTCGGATCATCCATTATCGGGCTCTTATAGAAGCATAAGTGGCCTTTTCAAGTCTTTGTGTGCTGCCAAATTTCTTACCTTACAGTCTAAGCAACTTGATTTAAATATGCATTTATAGAAAATTCAAAGATTAAAGAGATTATCTTTTTTATGTGATTTTGCAATGAATTAATACTTGATCAGCAAAGAGATATTTTAAATATGTTAGCATCTATGTGCACGCATTGCATGCACATGGTGGTCTTAAGAAAAATAGAGCCCCGAGCAAAGCAAAAAATATAAGCTTCGAGCACTAACATAAAAAGTCAAATATACATACATACATATATATCATAGTCAAAGTAAACCATAACATATAATTTAAAAACTACATATTAGAAATAATTTTTCAAAATAATTTATTAAATATCCAGTATTAGTTAAAATGTACTCTTTTATTATTATTTTAAAAAAGAATGCCATTAATTATAGAGTAGGTCTCTTGTGAGACGATCTCACGAATCTTTATCTTTGAGATATGTCAACCCTATCGATATTCACAATAAAAAGTAATATTCTTAGCATAAAAAGCAATGTTTCTTCGTAGATGACCCAAATAAGATATATGTCTCACAAAATACGACCCGTAAGACCGTCTCACGGAAATTTTTACCTTAATTATATCGTCATTAAAGTTTATTTTTAGGCCACAAATCTATTCTCAAAATTCTCGATTTAATATAATAAATGATGAATTCATGACATATAACATATATTAGAAAAAAATAAAATAAAATTGTAAATTATGAGTATTTTAAATAGTTTTAAAAATATTTCTATATCATTATCTATTTTTTGACAAAAACTTGTGTGAGACGATCTCGCGAGTCGTATTTTATGAGACGAATCTCTTATTTGGATCATCCATGAAAAGTATTACTTTTTATGCTAAAAGTATTACTTTTGTTGTGAATATCGGTTGGATTGATCCATCTCACATATAAAGATTCGTGAGACTATCTCAAAAGATACTTGTTCCTATTTTTTTTGGAAAAAAATCAGTATGTATCATATGCTAAGAAACAGTGATTTAAGTAATGAATAATCAATAAGAACACTTTTGTCTTACCACTTGCTCGTCCATTATAAGCAATGTAAATTTACCGCTTAACCTCTTATCAATCTTTCCTTTCCTTTTTCTTTTTTTTTTCTTTTTTTTTTTTGTATGTGCACTTTCTTTTTCCCCTTAATAGTAGAGGCAAGATAAAGGGAAATTTTTCTTCTCTTGCACCACATATTTTCTTTAACTGGACAGGAAATTTTTTTTATTGAATATCTTCAAGACTCCATTTTTATTAATTGTTGTCGAAAAACTTGGCCATATTTTAACATTAAAGATGGAGTCGAAATGGGACCAAAATTGAATAAACATGGAAATCCATGTGTTTAGCTCAAATCTTTGAAGTTCAATAATAATAGAAACCCGTAGAATGTGGAGAGATCCAGTAGACAAGCCTAAGAAGAGTCAGTTGAATAAAACAATGAGAGGAAATGACCTATGATCCACGATGATGGATCATGGAAGATGACCAAACTGTTCGATAGAATGGAACAAAAACTGAGATGAAGAGTAAAAAAAACACACGACAAACATTCAACAAAAAGTAGAAAAGCTTCTTCAATTTCTCTCAAAAATTTATCTACATATTTTCGATTTCCAGCATTTTAGTTTCTTTAGATTTTGATATATTCTTCCAATTTTCTTGTAAAAATATCATTTATTTTCATAACAACGTAATTAAATTTGATGTTGTTCATAAATTGTATACATCATTTCATCATATTCCTCAATTTATATTTTTCGATTTGAAGCTATACCGAGAGAATTAGAACTCAATTTATATAATAACGCTCGATAAAAAAGTCGGATCATTATATATTTGTCACGATCACGTGGAACGTCCCATAAGTTTCGTGAGAAACACCATGACTAAAATTAAGTTGTTATGGATGAGTTTTTGCAATTTTTAAAAATAAGTGATTATAAAAAAAAAATTCGCGATGAACAATTAAATAAAATAAAGATTTCTTTCGTTCTTGGGAGGAATGGATTTTCTAGACAGATCGTCAGAAGCTTAACGAGATGGAAATGGCCAAGCCCAGAACCAGGCCCAGGAAGAGGCCCACGTGTAAGCCCAAATTAGAAGCTTACAGAAGCTAGTGAGTAGCGGCCACCGAATTACCGACACCTCACCCACCACCGATGAGGTTCCTTTTACGGCCAACCCTCCTCATCCGTCTTGCTCTCCGTCCCCTCTCCAGCACCACCTCATCCTCCGCCGGTGTAAGCCACCACCTCTACATGAATCCTCGTACCCGAACGCCACTGGTAAAACAATTCGAGACCGGGATCCAGAACCTCAAACCCGGGTTCACTCAATCCGACGTGGATCTAGTCCTACGATCCCAACCTGACCCGGATATCGCACTCGACATTTTCCGGTGGACGGCTCAGCAGAGATACTACAAGCACGACGACCTCACGTACCTCACGATGATTGGAATCGCAGTTTCCGGTAAGCGCTATGGGGTGGCGGAGACTTTGATTGAAGAGGTTATCGCCGGTGCTTGCCCCCCAAATCTCCCCTTGTTTAATGCCATGATTAAATTTTGCTGCGGACGTAAACACCTGTTTAATCGCGCTTTTGATATATATAAGAAAATGACAAAATCCGATGATGCCAAGCCTAGTTTAGAGACGTATGCTTTGCTGTTGAAGTCTCTTTTGAAGAAATTCGATCGCTTGAATGTATGTTATGTGTATCTGCATGCTGTTAGGTCGTTAGCTAAGCAAATGAAGGCCTATGGGGTTATACCAGACTCATTTGTGCTGAATATGATAATCAAGGCTTTCTCAAAGTGTCTTGAAATGGACGAGGCGATTCGTGTTTTTCGAGAAATGGGTTTGTATGGTTGCGAGCCAAATGCTTATACATATAGTTATATAGCCAAAGGGTTATGTGAGAAAGGGAGGGTGAATCAGGGATTGGGATTTTACAAGGAAATGAGAGAAAAAGGGTTGGTTCCGAAGGGGAGTACTTATTTGATCTTGATTTGTAGTCTGGCCATGGAAAGGAGGTTTGAGGATTCGATTGAGGCTTTGTTTGATATGTTGGATAATTCTATGTCACCTGATTTGCTAACCTACAAGACCTTGTTGGACGAAATGTGTAGGGACGGCAGGGGAAATGATGCTTTCGAACTCGTTGAAAAATTTCGTAAGAGAGACTGTTTTATGAATGAGAAGTCCTACTGTACTTTGTTGAATGGATTGCACTTCCTAAGCCGTTAAATGTAGATGCTTTGCTTTCTTCGATTGGTCTTTTAAACATCAGCAGTCTTGAACTTGAAATCTGACCCAAGATCTTTGAGACACTATTTCTGGTCTGTTCTGTTTAAAATGATTCGCATGTTTGGAAGTTGCCAAATATGAAATGAAAATCATGCTGTTGCAGAGCTGAAATCGGGTCAAGCAGAATGCTATGTTAATCGTCGCTCCTTCCCGTGACAATGCAAGAATTTTGATTGTCTCCTGATTAAACAATCAACATTCAACACTAGCATGATTCATGACTTTGAGATTTCCCTTTGACCGTAGGCTTTCCCTAAAACCGTTTATATCTTGTTTACTAGAGCAATGTAAAGCAAGATCCTCTGGTTCGGGCAATGCAACACAATGCTCTTGCGCAAGATGGCAGTCGCCTGCAAGTCATTTATACTGACGTGCACGTGGTTGGTGGTTCACATGTATAAACATCATATATAAGATATTCCTTTGTATCCCATTTAACTAACATTCACCGAGATTCTAGTTTTAGGACTAGTTCTTTCAATCTAGATTCATGATATTGAATCAAGCGAATGCACTTCTAACACATGTTCCACTTTTGCACCTTACCCTTTGGGTGGCTTAAAGTTCCTCCACATCCCCATGGGTCCGAGCAAAGCTTATGCCAAACGTGAATACCCATGAAGCCAGGGGATTAACACCAGCTAAGCCACAGCCGCTTGACAAAAGTCTTACTGTCTATTCCATTTTCACGGCTGTCGCGTGTTGGTCCCAATTAAATATAATTATTCAAAATTATAATTTATAGATTTCGATAGGAATAGATGCACATGGTGAATTGGTGATCCAACAACCGTCTCGGTCCGCTTTCATGGTTTTTTTCGACCATGGTGGAAATTGTACTTATTTTAAACTAGTAATTACGTAGAAAAATAAAAGGCATGCAAAGTCAGTCGTTAAGACCCAGATGAGATAAACCAGGAACAAGTTTTTAAGAAGGAATTAAAGTCTCAGAGATGAAACAAAACTATGATATTTCGGCAATAATGGAAGATATTATTGAACCCCTCTACATTCAAAAGACAACATAACGCATCAGATTATGCAGATACAGCTAAGTTTACAAACTCATATATATATATATATATATATATATATATATATATATCAAAACCCATAATCGAACAGAAGGTATCCTTCAACGGTAACCAACTAGGTTTCTAAAACAAAATGAAAAATCCGCGTCCTACTGAATCATGCCTTGCTGTCGATGCTCATTGCCTCTGCCTCCTTAGGAGCTGCGTTCGGCTTCACTATTAAGAAAAAAATCACAGTTGCACAAATGATCAATTAGACATACGAAAACTAAGGATATCAAACTAGAATGATGCAACTCACGATATTAGCTTCAACGGGTTGCATCTTACGTACATAGTTTGGCAAACATATTGCCATAAAACATGGCATCCTTCTTGTTATATTCCTTTGCCTTCACTTTAAGAGTTTTGTACCCAAGCTTCACCTCACTATTTCCATTAGCACAAAAATAAATAAATAAATAAATAAACAACTAAACCTTCGGATGAAGCAGAATCATTTTGGGACTGTAAAGGCCAGAACGATTAAAAGTACTTGTTGTCGGGATCAATTTCAAGAGCTTTCTTGATATCACGTTCAGCCAAATCAAGATCTGCTGCATGCATGTAAGCTTGAGCTCTCCTATACAGAGCCTTCACGTTCGTACTCTCGAGTTCCAACACCTTCACACGGTGCTCATCATTAGCCTTTCAAGATCATAATGTCCTTGAAAAAGGAAACACACAAGGAAGAGATGAAAAATCTAAATCAAACCTTGGTACAAAGCTTCTCTGTCTGCTTATAATCTCTCAGTTTTAACATGCAAGCGGCGTTGTTCAAGTTGCAAGTCACCTTCAATGCTTTGGACTGCTTCTTTTCCTCCTCACTAAAAGATGTGTCGTATTCAATATACTTGGCAGCCTGGTCATGAATTTTTAAGTGAGCCACAAGATGACAAGATATAGACACTAGCTTTCGAAAATCAAAACACCAACTCGTTAACCTTCTCATATCTCTTGGAGGCTCTCTCATATTTGCCAGCCTTAAAAAGTGCATTCCCTTCTTCCTTCTTCTTGCCAGCTGCCTCGATTTTTTCTTCTGTCTTCATGTCCCAAGATTCCTTCTCCTGAAAAACCAGGTAAAATACGAAGTCTCCAATTTGTCACTCTGACCAATGCACTCAAACGCTAAAAAAAACAAACATTAATATTTAACCTTGATAAAAGAGACGAGCTCGACATCATAGTACACAGTTGAGTTGGGAGGAACTGTAGAAAGCTCTTGCTGCGACTCCAATGTACCAAATGCATACTCTGGGGCAATTTCCAAATTTGCCACCTCACCCTTCTTCATTGTGATCACAGCCCTATCCAACCCATCAATCACTTGCCCTGTTTAAAAGGAGTGGTCAGAATCAACTCAATTATCACAAATATGCAACAAACAGAAATGGCATACAGATATATACCTTCATCTGTTTTAAATTCAAAAAGATCGTCCTCACTTTCCCCGTGACCTTTCTTAATAAAAACAGTACCATCCACTAGCTTTCCAATCAATTTCACTGTACCAATAAATAAATGTGACTGTTAGATTCACAAGTTCAATAATTGACAGGAACAAAAACCACCGAGATCATTTCATGTGCTTACATTTAACAACTGACCCTTCATTTGGACGCTCATATCCTTCCCCTTCTTTCAGTATTTTCTTAACAACCTTCTTGTCATCCGTGACATTGGAAACTGTCTTCCATGACACAAGTTCCAAAAAAATATTCAATATGGCATTGGGGGGAACAGCTCCTTCATCACCAGAAGCCGGTTTGCCCTTTTCACCAAACCCATCTGCATTAAGTAGATACGGGGATATTTATGCTGTTGAATTCAACCAATTTGCAGTGTCTTGATAACTTGCAACCATATAACTTACATTGAGGTTTGACTGTTAGGAGGACCTTTTCTCCTTTCTTCATTGTCTTCACAGCCTTGGAAAGAGCAGGACAGAAATGGCCTAACGACAGAGTTACCAATCCTATTAGGTAAGGTCTAAATAACAAAAGAACAAATAGCTCTCTCATGGAAGATTAAAAACTGCATAATTCTTCAAAAGAGCACCTGCTTCAACAGTGAACTCAACTCCATCTGACTTTCCAATAACGGTTCCATTGTCCAGCTTGGCTTCGTACTTAACTGGATTAGAGAAAGCAGCATACTATGTTAGGGCTTAATTGGTCTTTTAGCACCTAAGATAAAAATTGGAGAATTGTTCCCATACCAAGAACTTCATCTAGATCCTTAGGATTCTCCCATTTCTCTCCTTGGCTGAGGATTTTTTTAAAAAGCCCGCCATCTTTGCAGATATCCTTCACACTAACCCAAGCCAGCAATTCCACATCAAATTGCAAAGTCGCGTTTGGTGGAATAGTCGGAGGTGAGCCAGATTCACCATAAGCCAACTCAGCTGGTATTGTGAAAACGGCATTTTCACCCTTCTTCATTGTTTTAATACCTAGGTCCCATCCCTTTATGACTTGCCCTGTCACAAGATGGAGGAAGTCACTTTCTTTTCCAAACCAGCAGTAACAGGAAAATTGACACAAAAATATCAAGAGTGCGGCATGAAAAAATGAAGACGAAAATCATTTCTACAAATCCTGAGAGCAGTGCAGGTGGAACGAAGAAGATTTCTCTACTTTAATGATCCCTCCAAAACTTTAACTGCCAGTTCAATATACTCTTCACTCTTATAAATATCGATAGAGTTATCGAACAGCAAAGTATCTCTCTAAAACTTTAACTGCCAGTACAATATACTCTTACTCTTATAATAGCGATATCTAACATCAATTATTGTTTTTTCCATCAGTGTCAAAAATGTATTAAATACCAAATTTAATATGCGCCAACGAACTGTCATACTCCAATTTTTCTACGGCAGCTCATATATTACAAAAAAATTGCGATTATCACCAATGCATTGCCTTTCATGAAACCAGTACCAAGTTTCATGACATCATACGCACAAGTACATATGAAGTTAGCTCCTATCCTGCTACCTATACAGCATGCGTTAGTCACTGTCAATGACAAAGATGACGACATATATGCGCATCTCTAAAAGTACGAATGATTGATGAAATCGGTTACTAACAATCAATAACAATAATCCAATCCTTTTCGGACGCAAGGATTGGACAGAGAATCAGAAGATTCGATGATGATTTACTAACCTTGACCAAGAGTGAACTTAAAAGGATCCCTCCTATCGCGACTCGAATCAAATTTGGTCCCATCCAACAACGTTCCAGTATAATGAACTACAGAAATCGCAAAAAAACTGTCAACAATCAATCAATAAGGAGAAATAACCCCGGACATAATCAGGAGCGACCAATTTACCTTCAACTTCATCGCCATTATCCGGAGTATCCCAACCTTCACCCTCTTTAACAAGTTTCTTCTTCAAACCTTGATTCCCGATCTCCTTCTCTTCACCGATTTTCATGTGGGAGCTCTCCTCCGGCAGATCCATGTCCTCGTCCATCCCCTCCGGCGGCGGCGTCATATCGAAATCGTCCTCCATTCTAGTCGTCAAGGCAGTAAAAAGCTTCCTAAAGCGGTTGAATAATTGCGCACTGGTAGAGTGGAATTGCCGAGTTGTTAGATGGAACAAGGTATTTAAGAGGGCCGGGGTTTCTAGAGAGTTCTGTGTTAGGGTTTCGTGGCCCGAGTTGGATGAGTGGTCAGGATCATTCTAGAGACTCGTCCAATTTATTTAAATTTTTTAATCATACTCAAATGGTAATTCTATGTAACATAATTATGATGCAACTAAATATTTCATTCAATTTCAAAGATGAATAGGTATAAACTTCGATTTACATGTTCTCATTTATAATTCATATTTTTTATATAAAAATATTAATTTTCAACTATTCGACTCATTTCACGAATATAGATATATTAAATCTTTTCACATGAGATCTACTTAATTAAAAATATCTTATGTTCGACGATTCTATATCATGATTTTCATTCACCTACATAAAATATTTTGTACACAACAAAACTTACATTTGCTAATCTATCTTTTTCGGGGTACGACGATTGAACTCGCAGTCATTATTTGTCTGTTTTGACTGAGTAAATTTTCAAATTAATACAATAGCCGCCAAAACCATGCCAAACATGTTCAATTGACTTTATTACAATAATGTAACTTGTTCTCATGTATTAAAATTTTTGCCATATTTTTATTTTAGAAATCTTATTTTTTACATATGAGAATGATTTTCAATATTATTCAAATAAGCTAGAACATGCGCACTAAAAGTTTTCAAGTTATAGAGTATTTGAGTTATTAATCAATTGTCAGAAGTTCGATTCTCCTCACCAATATTTTATTGGATGAATTTGTCACATAAAGTTTTTCCAGTGTAGTTTATCTAACTAACGTGATTTGCAGACAATTACATCACTCTGGAAGTTTACCGGTGCGCACAAAAAATTAGTGGCGGCAGGTTCCAGATCCTACAAATTAAATTAGAACATGGTTTCACCTTTAGTGTTTTTAGGAATAATAAACCACTCATGGATATACCATTTTAACAATACATATTAGGTATATCTTTTCCAAATTTATCCCAGAAACAAATGACATGAAAGTGCTGTTAAAACTTAAAAGTCGGGAAATCTGAAAAGTAGAGGGACTTAAAATGCATACATTCTGAAAAGATGGAAATTAAGGCAGTACCAAAAGGTTACTTATTATCAAGGCTATATCATTTTCTTGTGGAAACTCTCACATGTGATATATATATATATATATATATATATATTATTTACATGTTGCAAACACTCTCCTGACATGTTCGTTTCAGATTAATTTGTGAAAAAATTAAGGTACAATAAAAACAAGATATAATGACAGGAATCCGCAAGACATGACCAATGGAAGCAGGATGCCGTTCGAGGTCCAATCAGCGAGCAAATTGACAAATCTCCAACGGGTATTTGGAATTGGTAGCTATGATCTGCAAATATTTCAGGTCGTTGGGTCCCCAATAACTGCACTTTTGCTAGCTAAGGATAAGGATCAAACCCAGCGAATTCAACCAAACTAATTACTCTCAAGTAGGGGTGAGTATTCGGTTAATTCGGTTACCGACCGAACAGAATTAGCAATAACCGAACCGAACCAAAATATTTAGCCATAACCGAATCGACCGAATTACTTTTCATAACCGATGAAAACCGAACCGAATTAAAATCGGTTAATTCGGTCGGTGACCGAATTAACCGATTAGTTTTAAAAAAAATTTGTGATTTAATTTTAATTATATATGTAATTTTTTTTGAACACTACCGTCGACACAAATGCATAAAAATATGAAATCACACATATCACAAATGTATATGTTTTGTTTGAACACAATTAATACATGTTTTTTATAAAATAACATAACATGGCCACAAAAAATATATATATAAATCTAGTTCCATGAAGGAGATTCAGCACAAAATTGTCCAGGAAACAGTGCACTGAATGCATCAAAATATCAAGTTTCTTTCCGCTTGCTCAAATCTTGAACATCTGAAATTAAACAAAAATCTGATTAGTCACGAGTCATGAAGGGTATAACGAACATACCCTGTCTCCACATTGGATCAAGAACAGGGTCAGAAGGATATAAGGTTTTTATCCCAAGCAGTGGCCATAGAGTTTCTCAGGTTGCGTATATTTACTTCCTTTCCTTCTGATTCTGATCCCGGGATAAAGAATAGCTCGTCTTTAGCGAAAGTCTTCTTTTTCTTCTGCTTTTCGCGTGAACGTGGGTAAGGCTTTCGGGTGTCCGGTTTAATGTACGGATTTTACTGAAAAGGTCTGACCTTATTTCTTTCTCAGAGGAAGGAGCATGAGTTAAAAAACAATACATGTATTTTTTAATGGTAAGAGTCATTCATACTTCACTTATCCCCTTGAGCCTTGTGTTGTTGAAGAAGAGTCCAACACAATTTTAGAAAAATCTGAAAAATAAATGGTGACAAATAAGAAATATAAACTAGTTTTTCTAATGGTAAATAAAATCTAACAAAGCAGTTTTTTTTTCCGAAAAAAGTTACCTTGTTCAAGTTTTTCAACATCTTCTAAAGTTTCTTCAACATTGATTGGTATTGGGGATGAACGAAGCCAATCTTGCGTACAAACAAGGCTTTCAACAACCATAGGAGTTAATGAACTCCTGAAGCAATCAAGTACTCGACCACCTGTACTAAAAGCAGATTCAGAAGCGACTGTTGAAAAAGGAATGGCCAAAACATCTCGAGCAATTTGAGCTAATATGGGAAATCCATGACAATTTTGCTTCCAGCATCCCAAAATGTCAAAAGAATCATAATACTCCTCAACCATTTCATTGAGATACTTGTCGAGCTCTGATATACTTCCATCACTAAAAGTTTGTGCCTTTTGTCTCTTGTATTTTGCAAAGATTGATTGTCTTTTCAAATCGGTTTGGGTCAAGCTTCTGTACTCAATATCACTTGATTCTTGAGCAGACAACATTTTTTAGGTGTTAGGATCCATCTTATCCTTGTAATTCTTGTACAAAGCAAATAAAGTCTCCTTGACTATCTTTCCTACTCTTGCCCCATTTTCAGCTCCGTGCAACTCTACCAACATAAATTCAACAAAATCCAACTTATGTCTTGGATCAAGCACCACAGCGATATAATACAACTTATTCGTCTTATCAGGATCTCCCCAATATTTGTCAAATTTTTTTTCATTCTTAACCCCATGGAATGCACATCAATATCATCACTTTCTTGCCACTCATTCAATATAGTATGAATAGAACTAATCTCATGAGCAAAAGTATTGGAAGTGACATACAATGAACCTGAAACCTTCAATGTTATTTCATAAAAAACTTGCAATAAAGAAGCAAAAAGTCTAACATTACTCCAATCAGTACATGTTAGTCTCCCATCATAAGTCTTCATTTCTTTTTGTGGTTTACCATCTGCTCCAAATATCACATTTCCATCATTCAAAACAATTTTCCATTTTTTGAATTGAAGATCTATATAAAAATGGATCTTGTTCATCAAATCTTTCAAAAGCTCTCTCAAATTTTTGAGCTACATTCAACATCAAGAAAGTCGAGTTCCATCTTGTTGATACATCTAAACATAAAGAACTCTTGCTTTCAATTTTTTCAAGCTTTGCACATTCCTTGAACTTGCTTAATCTAGCAGGAGATTGCTTAACATATTTCACCGCATCTCTAACCCTTGTCACAGATTCATTTATATCTTTTAAACCATCAACAACAATTAAATTAATTATATGAGCTACACATCTCATGTGAATATGAGCTCCCTTCAAAATAGTAGAATCCCAATTAGCCATCTTCTAAAGTTATTGACAGCAACATCATTTGAACTTGCATTGTCAACTGTAATAGTGAAAACTCGATCAATTCCCCAATCCCTTAAGCAATTTTCAATTGCTAAGCTAATCGCCTCACCTTTATGACTTGAAATTGGACAAAAATTGATAATTCTTTTATGTAATTGCCAATTATTATAAATAAAGTGGGCTGTTAGACACATGTAGTTGATTTTTTGAATCGATGTCCATGTATCCGTTGTCAAACAAACTCTTTGTGATGCTTTATTCAACAAAATTTTCAAACTTTCTTTTTCAGCTGTATATAAACCAACACAATCACGTGCAACCGTCCATCTTGAAGGAATTATAAACCTTGGACACACCATTGCCATAAATACTTTAAACACTTCTCCTTGTACAAATTTGAAAGGGAGCTCATCAACAACAATCATTCTAGCTAAAACTTTTCTACAAGCTTCTTGATCAAATTTCCAAGATGTTAAAGACACCTCACCCTTTTTTTCCTCCGACTGTAAACTTAATTGTGCTTGAGGTGTTTCACGCATGAGGGTGACTTTTACATGAGTTCATATGAGCCCTCAAACTCGCAGTTCCATTCTTATATGGATCACAAAAAAGTTTCTTATCACAGTAATTGCATTTGGCCTTTTTTTCTTTCTTGTCATTTTCAAATTTTTTGAGATGATCCCATACCTCACTTCTTGCTTTCATTGGCTTTCGCTTTGTCATTTTTGATTTAGAATCTGCACATGTTTCCATCCCAGTTGAAGGTGGTAGCATTGGCATGGAACAACTACCATCAACATCCATATTTGATATATTTTCTTGCGACATCTACAAGTAAGAAAATATAATTTTCATCAATATTAAATCTTAAAACAATGTTCCTGCAATTAGGGCAAATAAAATAGATTATGCTTAAATTCTTTCGGAGAAGATGCTTAAATAACTCATACTTCACCGCCTATATTGAACATTATTTTTTTCCCTCAATCACCCATGAACGATACATGGAAGTTTGTGTCTGTGAAGCTATGGAAGAAGATGGAATGAGTGTGTGTTAGCTGGGAGACGATTGTGGGGGTCCACGCCCAAGTGATGGTGGGTACTTTGAAAAGAAAAGACGAGTAAATGGTTGCAGATGTTGTAGCCCACTCATGGGGTCTTCTTTATATTATTATATATACACATTAGCAAAAATGAATGGATACAGTACAGTTCAGCAGCCTTCCTTCCTCAATTATATTATCGCCCACACACACACAAAACACATTTCCAGTATTTAAAAACTTACCAGTGAAGACTGAAGAATAGAGAATGACCGGCGCCGAGAGATGGGTGGGCCGTGGGCGGCGGATGAAGTATGATTTGAATTAGGGGAATCTGATTGTGATTCGTGAAAGGGAATAAGAATAACAAATTAAATTTTAAAATTAAAAATTTAAATATATATATATATATATATATATATTGATAAATAATAAAAATTTATTAAATAATATTATTTAATAAATCGGTTAGTTCGGTTAACCGATTTCAAAATTTTGAAAACTGTAGCCGAACCGAATTAACCGATATAACCGATATTTTTTAAACTTAAAACCGAATTTCCGAAATAACCGAACCGAATTTCCGAATTGGCTCGGTTCGGTCGGTTAATTCGGTTTAACCGAAATATTGTTCACCCCTACTCTCAAGCTGTAGTGCCATTATTCATTTATGGTTTGGTTTTGAATTTGTGGGAATTCATGTACCTTACACTTAGGGATATAAATGAACCAAACCGTTTGTGAGTTATTCGAAGCTCGATTCGATAAAAGCTCGTTTGAGCTCGTTTAATGAGGCTCGTTAAGATAAACAAATCAAACTTAAGTTTTACAATATTCGGCTCGTTAGCTCGTGAACATGTTCGTTGGTAAGTTCATTAGTAATCTTTTAGATGAAAAAATAATAGTTTTGATATTTGATTTATTGATTTTGCATATTATTTATTAAATATATAGAAAAATCTATTAAATTTATTTATTATAATAAATTTACAAATTTTAATAAGAATAATATATTTTTTTAAAATATATAATTTACTTTTTAATTAATTTAATGAAAATTTAAATGTATAATTCATATTTATTAAGCTTGTTTAGGCTCGATAAAGGCTTGAATAAGTTCGTGAGCCATGCATATATTCGTTAAATAAAGCTCGAGCTCGGCTCGATTATAAACGAACCAAGCTCAAACATTCAAGAGTTCGGCTCGTCTCGACTCGATTACATCCCTACCTACAGTCAGAAAGTGTTGACATTTAGACGCAGCTAGTTAACTCGTGGTTGCAAATACATTATTTAAATACGTCTATTCTTTAATTTTTAAAATATCTTAAATTCTTCGAGGTTAGCAAAATCTTCTTACCCGAGCTTAATTACTCGATCATTTGTACAATATCTTCAAATCACAAGTTGTCACACGATATAACCTATTACTTATACATTAAAACAACAAAAAAATAAAATTGTGAGATAGTCTCATTGTCAATTTTGTGATATAAATCTTCTATTTGAGTTATTAATAAAAAAAATTTACTTTTTATATCAAAATTGTTACTTATTATTACAAATACGGGCATGCTTGACCCGTATTACGGATAAAGATCTGTGAGATCGTCTCACAAGAGATCTATATTAAATCAATTAATTATTGCTTATCATTTTTTCAAACATAATCGTATTTTTAGAAAATAAAGACCATAAACTTCATATATACATATTGCTTGTTTATATTGTGTTTTATGTTAATTATGATGAATTTGACATTTGAAATGCATTCTAATTCGTGAATTAATGTGTAAATAAGTAATGTATATGTTCAAGAGTGTATTATTTTATTATTAACAATAAAACTATAATCAAAATCGATGGATTTGAAATGAATGGCTGATAAATGTGTTTTTATTTGTAGCTATGAAGTAATAATATCATATATGGGCTAATTCTCTTGCGCTGTGTTTGGTTTGATTGATTAGGTAGGTTTATTTTTTTTAATCTACCTAATCACCTGTTTGGTACGTTTTTTATTTAACAAAGTCAATCCCTCCTATGAATGATTAGGTTATATTAGGTGTGATAAAATAATCGTTCCTCACCCCCTAGGATTATTTATCTCACTCTTAATCATCTTATTTTTCTAATTTTACCCTATTCCTAAATCCAAACTCACAACCACTTCCCTCCACCGACCATCGGACGACCACCCCCGCCGCCGACCGACCACCGCCACTCGCCGCCGCCCGTCGCCGCTGTCGCCGACCGCCGACCGACCGACCGCCGTCTCCTCCTGTCGGCCGACCGCCGGTCGATAGCCGGACCGCCCCCATCGTCGTCGTCGACGTCGCTTCCGGCCGACCGTCGCCACAAAATTGGAAGGGCAATTTTGTCAATTTATCAAAAGATTATTATTTATTACATTATTAACAATCATACCAAACATAATATTATTTTATCATTATCTACTTCAATCATTCTTTTCATTATTTCTTTTTTAATCATTTCATTATTTTATCCTTTAAACCAAAATGTAGCCTTAAATTTAGCAGGGGTGATAAGGCTAGGATTAAGACTTAGTCCATGGTTTGACTGGTTTTTAAGATTTCGAAGGATAACTTTCGGCTCGAGATTAAAGTACTATGTGAGCTTGAAAATGTGGGGAGAAAAAAAAAAATCCTCGGTGAGGCAAGGTATTATGAATCTTGACATTTACAATACAGATATTACGAGTTCCATTGACCCCTCCCCTTGACAAAAGCTTTTATACGTAGTTTCCACTTTTTTCCACCGAGCAGCATCAACTTGAAATCTAGGTTTCTTCAGCAGGGAACAACTCGTCACTGTTTGGGGATTTGAAGCACTTCTGCAGAGCTATATTTAAGTCTTTCATTTTCCTTGGTAAACAAGTCCCGAATCCAAGCATCACCGATTGCCAGCCGTCTCTGCCATAGCTGCTCCATCACTCTCAAAAGAGTAACAAAATCGAAGAAAACCCACAAACTTCCACATGCCCTGCAGATGAAATCAAGACACGAGGTGAAGAAAAACGTGAAAAAATCAAGCTAAAAGTGCAACGGAGTGTGCGTATCTTCTTGGAGGCAGAAAAAGCGGTGAACGAGGAAGAAGCGATGAGGCTAGAGGGTGAATGGATAAGAGTAGGGGTGAGCATTCGATCAGTTCAGTCGGTAATCGAACCGAATTAGCGATAATCGAATCGAACCGAAATATTTAGCCATAACCGAATCGACCGAATTAATTTTCATAACCGATGAAAGCCGAACCGAATTAAAATCGGTTAATTCGGTTTAATTTTTTTTAAAAAAATTGTTATTTGACTTTAATTATATATGTTGTTTTTCTTGAACACTACAATATACACAAATGCATAAAAATATAAAATCAAACACACCACAAATGTATAAGTTTTGTTTAAACACAATTAATACATATTATATCGATTTTAAAATTAAAAACTAAAAAATATATAAAAATTGATAAATAATAAAAATTTATTAAATAATAATATTTATTATGTCGGTTAATTAGGTTAACAGATTTCAAAATTTTGAAAACCGTAACCGAACCGAATTAACCGATATAACTGAATTTTTTAAATTTGAAAACCGAATTTCCGAAATAATCGAACCGAATTTCCGAATTAGTTCGATTTGATCGGTTAATTCAGTTTAACCGAAATCTTGATCACCCCTAAATAAGAGTGGTGAGAACTGTAGGTTGAAAAAAATCACATTATAAGAGATGTGTTTTTGTCGTATAAAAAAATTATACACAATTTTATCCTTAAAATGAAAAAAAGCATACCAAACAAAACCAATTTAATCTCGAATACTAACTATCTCTGCATGCAAATTAAACAATCACACAAAATTGATATCCACTAATTATCTCATCCTACCAACCAAACATACCCTGAAGCAGAAAATCTCTCAATCCAATCAATACGTGCATAATATAGTATATATAGATGTCTTCCAGATCTCAGTGTTCCGTACACGTTTTCCTGTATAATTCTCAGATCCGTACAAAGTTATGTTCATCGATTACTCCAAACTATTAATTTCTTTATATATTCATCATTCCTATTCGATTTATGTCACGTCTGAATATTGACACAACGAATCTAAGCCGCCATGGATTCATTTGCTATTTCACTTCTCTTCTGCCTCCTCTGTTTTTCAGCTTCTTTCTGCAGTAAGTTTCTTGAAACTCTACCCAGTTCGGGTCGTTTATGTCCGTATGATGACTGTTTTTCAATTTTTTTGGGATTGATTTCAGGTGGTGTAATGCAGCCGAAAATGGGTGTGTGCTATGGGGAGCTGGGCAATAATCTCCCCACCCCTTCGGAGTCCATTAAACTTATCCAGAAACTCCACGCCAAATGCATCAAAATCTACGGAACAAACCCAAAAATCCTGAAATCCATCCAAAGCACCGACGTTCAAATCTCTATCATGGTACCGAACAACCTCATTCCCGACATTTCCACTAACCAAACGCTCGCGGATGAATGGGTGCAATCAAATGTTGTTCCTTTCTATCGCAAATCTAAGATCCGCTACCTTCTCGTGGGGAACGAAATTTTAAGCAACCAACCGAACTCAACCTGGTTCAGGCTTGTCCCAGCCATGTGCAAAATCAGATACTCTGTGAAAATGTTCGGGCTGAAAAAAATCAAGGTTGGAACTCCATTAACTATGGATGCCCTGGAATCTTCATACCCGCCCTCCAACGGCACTTTCAGGTCCGATGTCAGGGAAAAAGTGATTAAACCATTGCTCCGTTTCTTGTATAGGACCAAATCTTTCTTCTTCGTTGATGTGTACACGTATTTCGCGTGGGTAGGCCAACCACTCCAGATTAATCTTGAATACGCCTTGCTCGAGTCCACGAATCTAACCTACACGGATCCAATTTCGGGTTTGGTCTACACCAATTTGCTGGACCAAATGTTGGATGCAATTATATTCGCTATGAAGCGGCTCGGGTACCCGAATCTTCGGCTATTCCTCGCAGAAACGGGTTGGCCTAGTGGAGGAGACCCGGATCAGCTCGGAGCCAATGTCTACAACGCCGCCACTTACAACCGCAATGTGGTCAAGAAATTCACGGCCAAGCCACCGATCGGGACACCCGCTCGCCCCGGTGCGGTGATCCCAACCATGATCTTCGCACTGTACAACGAGAACGAGAAGCCGGGTCCGGGTACGGAGCGGAATTTCGGGCTGTTGTATCCGAACGGGTCACACGTGTATCCCATTGATTTATCAGGCAAAACCCCGGCATCGGACTACCCCGTTCTGCCGAAGCCCGAGAGCAGCGGGAGACTATGGTGTGTGGTGGCAAATGGGGCCAACAAGACGGCCGTGGCCGAGGCGTTGGCGTACGCTTGCAGTCAGGGCAATGGGACCTGCGAGCCGATCCAACCCGGTGGGAAATGCTACCTCCCGAATTCATTGGTCAACCATGCCAATTACGCATTTACATCTTACTGGACTCAACTAAGGTCGGCTGGAGCTACTTGTTTTTTCAACGGATTAGCGGCACTTACCTCCAAAGATCCAAGTAAGTTTTTTTCACCTCATGTTCTAACCAAACTTTTAAAAATACATTAATTAATAAAAAAAATTAAATTTATTACATCTAAAAGAGTTTAGTTTAAGTTTATACGTGAGACGGTCAACCTTATCGATATTCACAATAAAAAGTAATACTCTTAGCAAAAAAGTAATACGTTTTTAGGTATGACTCAAATAAGAGATTCATCTCACAAAATACGATCTGTGAGATCGTCTCACACAAGTTTTTGATAAGAGATTTAAAACATCCTCTTTTAAAAATTTCATCCAAAGAAGAAATGTGAATTAGTAGAGAGATTTTTCAATGTTGCAGCTCAATGCTGCAATATTGAAAAATTTGGATGTATTCATTAACGTTGCCAATAAATTGACCAAAATGGCATCTTTTATGCAAGTATGACGTGTGGAGGCTCCATATGTCCTTTTGTATGGCTCTCTTTCTTTTTTCTTTTTTCTTTTTTCTTTTCCAATTTCCTTATAGAGTATTAGAATCTAATATTGTAAGTCAATGTCTTGTGATGAGTCATTTATATATTATTATATTAATTGAATTTATATAATTTTGTCGTTTAATTTATTGTAGGTCACAAAGCATGCAAATTTCCGAGTGTTACCCTTTGACACGGAACGGAAGGCGTGTTCAGCCCTTATTGGGCTCTCATTCGATCACTTCTAGGCCAGATTGGTGAGCTTATTGGACTACCGACTAGCCCGCTAACTTGGGCCACTGAATCACTTTCCACGTCATTTATTCTATTTTATTTGGTCGAAATAAGTTCTAATTTTATTTATTTAACCACAAAAAAAACATTTGAATTTGATTGTTAGGACATCCACAATTGTGTATATAATACATGTCACGTCATCCAAATATTCTCTCCATCTAAATATTTATCACTGCACAACATTGATTTGTGTGTCAGAGCAATACCCGGTTACAAATTTGTAACCGGGTATTGCAATTTTTTTTTATTTCTTCAAGCCAGCGTGAGTTTCACGCTGACTTGAGACACGTGCGTGCATTGCACTCGCGCGTTAAAACCTGTAGTGGACAATTAAATGGAATCCGAGATCGACCAAGCTTGGTCGACCAAAAACATTGGTCGACCGACCCAATTGGTTTCAACAATTGGTCGACCATTTAAAACATCGATCGATTATTTGATCAATTAAGAACGTTAGGTTTTGAACGTTAGGTCAATTAAGAACGTTTGGTCGATTATTTGGTCAATTGTTTTTTCTGCACAACTTTTTTTTCTCTGGTCAATTAAGAACGTTAGGTTTTGAACGTTGGGTAACGTTCAAATTTTAATCTATAAATACATAAGTTTTTGAGAAATTAAAATTCATATTTTCAACATCCTACATACATATTTCTCTCACAAAAAAATTTTGAAAAGGATAATAGTTCCAATAATTTTTTCAGTGATATTTTGAACTCTCCAAATATAGACGAAAATTCAAGTGGAGAAAATTCTCGAGTTCGTCCAAGTGTCCAACATCCTCCATTTCCATTTCTTACACAGCAACCACAGAATTTGCAACATTTTCCATATCCACCACCATATTTTTTTAACGCCCCTCTACCTCCGTGGAATACATGCCCCCCAGAATATTGGCAGAGTAGCCAATATTTTGTGCAAGCTCCATCCCATGGAATTAATCATGTTCAATCACTGGGGTTTCAATCAACTGAATCAAGAAGGGCTAGTGTTGATGCAAGTGATAGTGATAAAGGGGTAGAAGTACCTTACGAATTCCGAAATTCACAATTTCCTTCTTTCTCGTCTCAAATAGGACTTGAAAATATTACTCTCAATCAGGCAAGCGAGACGGGCCAAGATTCAGATGGAGATCATGGCAAGCGGACAGCGTGGACAGTAGCAGATGATAAGATCCTTGCAGCAGCATACACAATGATGAGCGAAGACCCAACCGTTGGTAATGCCCAGAATAGTGAGTCTTTTTGGAAACGGGTTGTAGAATACTACAATACCAATCGAGAGAAGAAAGCTAAAAAAAGAACTGCAGAGAAAGCCAAAGCATCGACCATGTGGTACACGGATCGACCAAGTGGATGGAGTGACGAGGATTTGATGATGCGAGCTCATGAAGAATACAAGAGTACCTTGAAATCTACTTTTCAATATGAACACGTGTGGAGGGTTGTTAAAGATAGTCCTATGTATGCTCCTCAATCTTCAGGACACCGGTCTACAAAGAAGGCAAGGACATCTGAACAGGTGCACATACTGTCTCGTCTAATGCTACACCAAGTGTTGATACAGAGTACAATGAAGCTTGATCTCGTCCTATGGGACATAAGGCCGCAAAAAAGAAAGGCAAAGAAAGAGTGACCCATGTTGATCAAATTACCGAGGCTATGCAACAATCAGTAACACAGATGGAAGAATATAATAACAACAAGAAAGTGGATCAACTCATTCAAGCTCATAAACTACTTGTAATGGACACACGATGTATGACGGATGGACAACTTCATAACCATCTAGCGATATGTGAGCAGCTCCAAAAAAGATTGAACATGTAATTTGGTTTGTAATTTGTATTTGATGTCATGTTTTTATTATGTGTGTGGTTTGCAATTTAGGTTTTAAAATCATGTATTTTAGTGTGATTTTATTTTGTGTGTGGTTTACAATTTATGTTTTTAAAAAGATTGAACATGTAATGTGGTTTGAAATTTATATTTTTAAATTATGTATTAATTTGTGACAATGATCTATAATATATATTATACATATACGTACAGACATATTTATATATATAATATGTGTGTGGATAAAATTATGAACTAGCCGTTACAAAATAGCCGTTACGAAAATGTATATAAGTAGGAAATGAATCATTAATTATTCTTCACAATACATCCAGTCTGCATTCTCTATTATACTCAACTATTCATTTGTTCCAAAATGTCTCAAGATCCTACTGAAAATAACAGAGAAAACATTCCAGAAGATACAACATCTGATCCTGGTGAAGAATTATTCATGATGATGATGCATAATCAACATAGAGCGGCTGAATTAATTCAAACTTCTTATGGAAATGCACAAAGAAGACGATCAATGAACAGAGAACGTGTAGCTGGGCACATTCAACTTGTTAATGATTATTTCTCTACTGAACCGGTTTATACCGATGACATGTTCCGACGGAGATTCCGAATGAGAAGGAGTTGTTTTTGCGCATAGTCACTAATTTGCAAAATCATCCTGATGGATATTTTAAATGGAGAGAAGATGCTGCGAGAAGAAAATGCTTATCACCACTTCAGAAATGCACGGCAGCTATCCGCCAACTAGCTTATGGAGGCCCAGCCGACCAATTGGACGAGTATCTAAGGATGGGTGAAACAACTGCACTTGAATGCTTGTCCAAATTTTGTCAATGTGTTATGCAAATATATGGGCGTGTGTACTCAAGAAAACCCAATGCAACCGACATCACTCGTTTGCTTGAAATGCATGAGTAAAGACATGGTTTTCCTGGCATGTTAGGAAACCTTGATTGCATGCATTGGGCTTGGAAAAATTGCCCGGTCGCGTGGAGAGCCCAGTACACTCGAGGCGATCATGGCTACCCAACAATTGTGCTTGAGGCAGTTGCATCAGCCGACTTGTGGATATGCACGCCTTTTTTGGAGTGGCTGGATCTCGTAATGACATCAATGTTTTTAACGAGTCACATCTTTTTAATGACGTCTTGAAAGGAAATGCACCGGATGTTAATTTTCTTGTGAATGGTACACATTATACTAAATGATACTACTTAACAGATGGTATATACCCGGAATGGGCCACTTTCGTGAAGAGTTTCTCATGCCCACAGGATCCCAAAAGAATGAAATTCAAAGAAAGACAGGAGGCTGCAAGAAAAGATGTTGAACGGGCATTTGGGGTTCTTCAAGCTCGTTGGGCAATTATAAGAAGCATGGAGACATTGGTTTATGGATAAATGCACAGAAATCATCTATACATGCATTATCTTACACGACATGATTGTTGAGGACGAGGGTCATGCAATATCAATGTGGGATTTTGAAGAACGAGATAATTTCATAACCAATCAGGGTTCAACCACAGAATTTGGCGAATACATTCGAAGAAATACAGAGTTACGTTATAGTCATATGCATCATCAGCTTCGTCACGATTTGGTTGAACACATTTGGAAGACATGTCGTCGTGATAAGTGAACGACTGGTGTAATTGACTATATTTGTGGTTTGTAATTTCTGTTTTCATGTCTTTTGTTTAGTATATTCGTGAATTACTAATTTTCAATTATTATTATTATAAATGTTGTTTTATGGTTTGTAATTTTTTATTATTGATTATATAAATATTGTTTTGTGATAAATTAGTTTTGTATAGTACGTTATAAATTTTTTAATTTTATTAATATTTATTTTATTCAATAAAAATATAATACTAAATAATAGATGAAAATAATTAAAGTGGTTAAATGATTTTATTTAAATGAAAATAAAATATTAATTAAAGTGATAGTGGGATCCATAAATATTTGGTTGGTGGGATATTTGATTGTGAAATATGAGATATTTGAGTAGATAAATATTTGAGAAAAAGTGGAAAATTTTTAATTTGAGAAAAAAAAACTTCGAATTTTATTCTATCTTGAACAAGAAGTAAATAATACTTTAATTTTAACATTAACACTCATTATTTTTTCTTATTTTATGAGTGTCATTTATTTAAAATTAAAATTTTATTGTAAACTTGAAATAAAAGAGTACATTATATAAAAATAAATCACTCACATAAAATAATAAAAACAATATATAAAATAAACGTAACAGAAATCGTAAAATACTAATTCAAAGATTGTCGTTGTAGTGTAACTATGTTCACAAAATTTTTTAAAATAATCACAAATAAAAAAATATTAAAAAATTCAAAAAGATGGTAGAAGTCTAACGCCTCTGGCAAATCTTAAAAAAAAAAATAAAAATTGAACGTGTTCATTAACGCGATTGCTGAGTTGGCCAGTGCTAGCAAGTGTGAGTTTGGAGGCTTGAACGCGCCGTTGGAGCCCAGGACGCCGGCTGGGAGGTTCTTGAGCGGAGTATTGCTTGATGATCAGGGTAGCTTTCAGTTCGCGGCTATGGAGCAGTTGGAGATGCTAGCAGCTGTAAGGGATGAAGCCGATGTGCGTATGCGGCCCAGCCTCGGCTCTGACGAAGCTTGTCTTCACAGGTTGGTTGGTGCCTATGCATTTATTGCAGGTTTTCATCTTTTCAATAATCCAAGTTATTTTTTTGTTGATTCCTGTTGCATGCTTTTAGGGATATTATAAATCCTGTATTGATTTTCTGATGGTAATTGTGGTGTCGTGACTTGTCATTTGCTTGTTAAAAAATAATCCTTTTTTTGTTGGATAGTAAAAAATAATCCTTTTTTTGTTGATTCCAAGTAATTACTTTAGGTATTATACATATGTCTTGATTTTCATGAATGCCCAGGATCCTACAATAATGTTCGAAAAAATAGAATGGCCGCTAGATGCAAATCTTAAAGTTTACACGCGAGACTCGAATTAACTTTATGAAGTGAAACCAAAATTCTTGATTGTATTGGTACGCAAGTGAAGGATTTAGGTGTTGATTTATGTATGCTGGCTGACATTATCTTTCTTACCACGTCAAGATCAAGGCAATTTGCTTTTATTCTTTTTATGAACTGCATCCCTGTTTTTGCATAAACACAGAACTCTTTGAGAATGGCGTGGGCCGGAGAGGGTGTATCAGTGCATCGAATTCCTGTAACGACTGGAGGAGGGTGTACTTGTACTGCCGCCGGACATTGTGTGGCCTCATCAAGTAATTTAATCTCGTGATATATATATTGATTGCCTATGTAATTTGGTATCAATTCGTGATTGTGGGAATACAGATGTTGAAATATTGGTAATGTTGGTTGACTTACGTAAAATCGTTCACTTTGTGCACTTTTGGACGAACTTGAATGTAATTTTGGCAGGAGGATTGCGGAACTGAAAAGGGATGAATGCCGAGCTGGGGTTGAAGATTTTATGTATATTCTTATTTACTACGAGTTTTCTGAGATTGGAGTTTATCTAGTCCCCCGGATTTCACAATGTGTCTTTAATGGTCGGCTCGAGATTTGGCCTTCGAGGGACTGGGAACTAGAGTCTATCCATAGCACTGAGGCTGTGGAGATGGTGAGGGAACATTTGAATGATGTTGTTGGATGGAGGACAAATTCAAATGTCACAGAGAGTTGGGCCATTCTGAGATTGAAAGGCTCCGTCTCTGCAAATTGTATGCTGCTTCGGTTCTCTATGGATAATTTTTGAACTCCGCTTCTCCAAGACACAGTTGGGAATGGGGTCTTTACCATAGCAACTTTAGCACTGGTGATTGTACCCACGTACCTGTGCCAGAGACATTTTCTTTAGAATCAAAGCTCGTTGCCTTCGGCCACAGCAGCAATGCGAGGTCTGCTTCTGTGGGTCAAGTATCACATGGATCAGTTAAAAAACCAAAAAATTTAAGGCGTTATTTGATGGGATTTGACGAAGAAACTATCCAGATGCGCAAAATCGAAGTCTACCGAGGCTGTGATTCTGATAGCTCGAATCTGATGAGATAATTTCAATGAAGAGATTTGTGCTCGAAGCTATCGCTTTTGGTTCTTTCCTCCTAGAAGCAGAAAACCGTGTTAATGCTGTGTATATGCTCGAGGAAAACTGAGTATGGTCCTACTCTAGCACGATCTGTGCTCGTATATTTGTGCATACTAGTTTTCTTTTTTTCAAGCTTATGCATGAACATGCTTTGGTTTCTTAACGACAAACTAATGTATATATTCCAGATCTACAGAATTAGTAATGAATTCTTGAATTGGTTAAACGAAGTCGGATTTCTGTATGATGCAGAAGAGATGCTCCTCCCTAAGAAAGACAGATTAGATATATTGCCACTTAATTAATATAACTGACCTTCTCTACCTCAAGTCTTTCTTTACTCCTCAAATTCAAATTTCTTGTATCATACTCAATCTTCCTTTTAAAATGACTTTGAATTGTTATAATTTGTGGGAAACAACTAGCTTATATTAAACTCCAAAAAAAGAAAGCAGATTAAATAACTGAAATTCAACGATGAAACTGTCTATACAACTTCCTTCTTCGTTACTCTAGCTGAAAATAAAATATTGCCAAAAAAATCACAACCCTTGTCTTCCTTTCCAACATTCTTGATTTCCATCCTCCAGAAATGATAGTTCTCCTCTTGAAAACCTTATTTTTCGTTTTCAGCACGTTGTCGAACTTAATAACACGTTTGATCTTCACTGCAACGGCCCATATACTCGTGAAATGGATACAGATGCTCAAAATCCAGGGAGAAGGCAGCCAAATGGTGCTAGAACAAGTCAGAGACATGATCAAGGCATTACTGCAGTACCTGTTCGGTTTTATAATCCAAGAGATTATAACTATCGTATCATTTTTGTTCGATCTCGTTAAAGAAGTGACATTAAGTACTCCATCTGGTATAGCTTCAGCAGTAGCCGGATTGATCGAAAAGTGGAGTACTATGTTTGATGGGGTTGTGGAGGAATTTCTAGAACTGTTGAATGCTTGTTTACAGATGGTGAGCGAAATTGTGGCAGGTTTGTTGAAAAATTGCAAGGATGCTGTTGGATATGTGGCTGAGAATGTTGTGAATTGAATCAATATGTGGAACCTTTTTTTTTACAATATATACATACTAGAAATATGTTTGCTATTTGTGCATATGTGAGATTTAAACCTCGGATACACAATTCTCGTGATATCGTTTCACGAGTCAATTTTCCGAGATCCGACCTGATTCATCGAAAAATATTAAATTTAATGTTAAAAAATATTGATTTTCATTTTAAATATAGATCGGGTTAACCCGTTTTACAAAAATAGATTCTTGAAATCGTCTCGTTACCGACCTACTCGGATGACCATTGGAAGTTTCAAAATTTATATGAAGAATGTAAAATAATAGCCATTGAAGTTGTGAAATTACTCTTGAATTATTTGTTTGCTTTCAAGAATGCGTAAGACGTACGTCTATAGGGTTGACTTTTTTGAAATTTACCATCTTCCATTTGAGATAAAAATAAAATAAAATAAAATAAAATGCAACCACATATATTTTTATTTCTGAAAATATTATGGATTGATACCTCAATTAGACTGGGTTGATAATTATATTGTGTAATTCTTTTATAATTTTATTATATGTATGTTTTTTTCATTTTAATAATAATAATAAATTTATAAAGTAATATATTTGACTTCAAATATGAATCGAGTCGATTCGACTCACAATTACAAGAGATTCACTCGTAACTATATCAACGCCTGAAACGAATTAAAAATATAAAATTGGTCTTTTTTTGATATGATTGGCCAAATGATAAATCTAATAGAAGAATATTATATTAATGAAGAATTTTGAAATTTCATTTCTTATTGAGAGGAAAACAAAAAACCAGTGTTCTAAAAAGTTCGCTTAGGAGTTTAAGTGCGGTTAAGCTTGAAGCTAACAAAAACGCCCCACTTCAGAAAAAAGCGGAAAAAAACGGTTAAACTGTAGTTTGACCGAATTAAACGTAATTAAGATATTTAATTAAGTGTGCTTAAGCACAATTAATAACATCAATTTATTTTTAATTTTTTATTTTGAAGGTATGTGTTTTTATTTTAAAATAATAAATTAGGTTTATAATTTAGATGTTTATTTTTTAATTTTAATTATGATTAAGAATGTCTGATAATGATTTGACAAATATTTAGAATTTTTAATGTGGTCTAGTTGCAAAAACAAATAAAGATTGTAATTTTGAATTTTTTATTCTTTTATAAATATAAGAATTAATGCATCAGACTCAAATTTATCATATTTATGTATTATTTTATCTATTTATTGGTTTGAGATAATTACAATTACACTAAAGATAAAAAACGCTTTTTCACGCTTAAACATGTGCTAATCTCGCTTAAGCTTGAAAAGCTTGGAGCTCGACATCCGCGCTTCAGAGCGCTTCACGCTTCTTAGAACTTTGCATAAAAGTGGATGCATCCCATCTTCCCAATTGAAATGAAAGGTTAAAATAAACGTTGTTGTATCTCGCCTTTCCATTTCCTATTTGGAACGATAGATTGTATTAGAATTAATTATTGAAATAACTCCGTAATCTTAATTTCAAACTTTTCAATCCAAATAAATATTATACAATGATCAGATATCGAAAATTTTAAGTAGCTTGATTTCATTTTTTGTCGAATGTTTGAAGAATAATGTTACAGGTACAACGAAACTCGTAAAATCATTCTTACACAAAAAAAAATAAGAATAATACAAAAAATTTATTAATATCAAAGCAAACATGTTATTTATAAGAGAGAATTCAGTGATGACTTTGTTTTCAATGCACAAGTAAGCATGGTTGAATCGCCCATGATTTTGTTCACTGATATTATCAAGTCCGACAACTCATACCTACTTCAGCCTAATTATATCACCCCACGTACGTTAAAAGACCTCCCAATGATGATCAACACAGGGCGTCTAACAGACGATTTCAGTTGGGAATAAATCTAACAAGCGGACTAGGTCAAGTTGTAGTAAAAGGATGATGAGTCAAAATATCGATCTCACATAGATTAATATTTAATTAGTAGAATTTATATCACTTAACTTAAACTAGACAAATAAATAAAAGATGATATAAGGATTATTAATCTAAACTATTAAATAAAATAATTGCAATTAAAAACGACGTATTCAACGATCAAGGAGAGATTCAAATTCAAATAAATAAATAAGACACACAACAGTACCAAACTCTACTATGTTGACACGTGTTAAAATTCAATTAATTATTTAATTATTGACAATCACGGTGAAATCCTCAAATTTATTTATTAAATGATTCCTTGAGTTAATAAACATATTTAAATCTAAAAGTCCAATTACTTCTAATTGAATTTAATTAGATCTAAATGCATTAAATTTTCGTGGAATTTCAGTTTTCACCTAAAACCGCACACTGAAACCGAATATTATTTCTAGTCAGTTTAACCATGTGCTGATGACGTTTTTGTTGCTATATTTAATCAATCATCTTTCGATTCATAATTAATCAACAAACATGTAAATAGTTGATCAGATTATTAACAATAGATATTAAACCAACGTCAATCAATAAGTAAAATCAAGAAAATAATATATTGAAAATAAATCAAATATCAAACAAAGTATTGTTTGGCACTATCGTGGTCTTAGTCTGAATAAAATTATTTCATAAAATCAAAACAAAGGTGAAAACACATATTTAAGTTCATAGAAGAAAACAAAATTAAGAACGAGTGAAAGGAACTCTCAGTGATTTATGGGGCATGTTGAGGAATTCGTCTTGCTTATGTCTATGTCTTCCTCCCTATTGATGTCTTCATTGTAGCCTTCTCTTCACTTCTTACACGCAGTACTATGCTCTCTTCCTTCTCTGTTGTTCACTTCTTCTACGTCTCTGCCCTCCTCTTTTTGCTATTTTCTGTTCACTTTCTTTCTCTTTCTTTTCTTCTATCTCCTCCTTTGTTACTTTCTTCTCTCTCCTCTACCTCTCTCTTCTTTTCTCTCAGTGTTCACATATCCGCTCTTCTCTTCTTTGTCTCTCTACGTCTCTCTCCTTTCTCCTCCTCTCACTTCTTCTGCGCTGCTTTTGTTTTTCTATTTGTGCTTCCCTTTTTTCACCTCTGACGCCTCTTTTTTATCCTCCTAAATGGATCTTATCATTCAAATCTTTTTAAGTTCATGTTAAGTAAAAAAGTGTAGATAAGATCTTTACCAAGATTTACATAGATTTTTTCAAAATTTCAATATCATCAATGAATAAAATATAAGAATATTTTATTTTCTTTATTTTGATATTTTGTTTCCTTTGAAATCTAATAAATTTATCTTATCTTTCCAATTTAAACACTTTTGAATTTTATTCAAATCTACAATTATTAATTCAAAATAACCACATAATTAAGGATAAAAATTCTAGATAAGAGCAAATATTATAAAATCAAATCACTAAAATCTTTGTAAGATTTGGCCTTATTAGCGTCCCATACCTGTGAGCTCAGAGATGACACATGTACCAATGTGTTTGGGTGGATAATCGTGACATGAAGTACTGCCTACCAATTATACTACCTGAACTCTCACTGCCCGGGCTCAGCTGAGAGCCCGGCTCCTCCTGAACAATTGTCAATTTGCACAATTTTCTTGGCTTTTCGACTATCTAAAATCCTAACTAAAGATGATTCGGGTACTTGGATATATCTTGATATCAGTAATTGTTGTAAATATTTAAATGTTGATAGTCAAACGTGATTAGACTCACAAGTATAATTTTGAATATATACGTATAGATATCATATGGATTTCTTTTGAAAAAATATTTGCTGTATCTTTCTTTTAATAGATAGATAGATAGTAGATAGATTAATTGATTAAAATAAAATAAAATAATTTTATTTTTACATTTATTAATATTTATATGTTATTATTCTGCGGATTTTGCTGTCAATATATTCATATCCTACCTTACCTTTCATTCATCCAATTCTCCCTCTCTCTCCAGTCTTCTCTCCGTGCCTTGTTTTCAACGATTCCTGCCTTGTTACATTCTTGATCTCAGCATCAAATCCCCTCCTTAGATCCTTCTTCTTTCACACCTGTTGTGTTAAGGTGAGTTCAATTCGCTAATTTTTCCGTTTTGATTATTTTTTTCCGCTTTTGCGCAACAACTTTGTGCGTGGGTGGGTCTCAGTTTGTCTTCTTTAAATTGTGATTATTTGATCGTTGTATGTGTTTTGAATTTTCTGTTTTGTGCGTGTGTATTCTTAGATTGTTTGAGTTATTCGAATAAAGGTCGTTCATTTTTTAAATTCACTCGCATGTAGGATTCTCGAGATTGAATTTTCCCCGTTCTGTTTAGTTTGTTGAATTTTATTTTTACTTCACCGATTATCTTAGCCTTTAATTAGTTGTATTTTGTGATTCGTTTTTTCTTAGGTGTTAAATTATTGTGAGTTTATTTAAATTCAGACTGGGCTTGGTGGAACTTTTATTGTGATTTTATAAATTTTTTTTAAGGGTACTTAAACGATGCGAGTGTATTCCCTTTGTCTCTCGCGATCTGCTGGACCTCAATCTGGGTAGAAATCGATTGATATAGTTAATCTTCGATGTTTGCTTGGTACTATGAGTTTAGCTGATTTCGGGTTTTCCTTGCGTTTCCAGATGACAGCTGCTTCTTTTTCCACTTGTCAGCCATTTTTCACTGGCATTGATGAGTCAATCATAATTTGATTTTTTGCTTCAACTTTTTTTTGCAGATGGTTGAGATTTTTTGAGATACACAAAAAGCTAAAGCGAATGATTGTTAATTATTTTGGAACATCAGTTGCTGCAACATTTTTAGCAGGCATTTTAGGGCGCAGTGGCTTCTGTTAAATGATAATCTTTGCTCGCAGCTTGTAGAGGGCTGCATATAAGCATGTTGATAGCATTTTGGTTAATTTTCAACCATTCTTATGATGAAAAGCCTGTCTTTTACCACATACTGTATTATTCGATTGACACAAACGCGGATGCAAACATACAGTTCGTTGAGGAATACTGTTTAGATTGTGTAGAAACCTCTCTCAAGAGATTAGAAGTCCATTGACCTAAACTTGACTGTTCAGTATTTTGCGTGTCGAAGGATGGAAAGGCGAGCTTCTTTGTTTTTCTTACTATCTTTCTTTAAGTACAGCGATTTCTTTGACTTAAGTCTGTGAGACTTGTGAGACTTAGTGTTTTCATTTATAATTTCGTAGCAGGTATAAAATTTTGGAGGAGCTTGGAGATGGAACTTGCGGAAGTGTATATAAAGCCATTAGCATTGAAAGATATGAGATTGTAAGGGCTTTTTCTGTAATTGTTTCTAGTCTATTTCTCTCTGATACTCCTCAGAGTAGGAAATGTGGAACCTTTTTTACATTCTGTATCCATTTCAGGTTGCAGTAAAAAAAATGAAGAGAAAGTTCTATTACTGGGATGAATGTGTAAACCTACGTGAAGTTAAGGTGATTCATGCTCATAGTTGCTTTATGCTTGAAGTTTATAAAAGCGTGATGGAGTCTGAACAACTAAATATAGCTGGTCTTTGTACTTGTATTTAGGAAGAAACTATTAACACTTTTGTTTGTTCCTTCTGTGCAGTCTCTCCGTAAGTTGAATCATCCTAACATCATCAAGTTGTTGGAGATTGTCCATGAAAATAATGAGCTTTTCTTCATATTTGAGTATATGGTATGATTGATATCTTTTTTATCTCTTAAACTGACCTTCATTTAGAGGTATAGTAAAGCTTCTCTCAGTCACTGATTTTTTGTTGAAAATATCCTCACTAAAAATTCTGAGCTTCTATTCTTTTTCCCTTATGCCTGATAGAAATATATCTTTTTTCATTGAACTCAACTCCTGGTTTTTGTATGTTGAGTTTACATTTAGCAGGTAGCAATGCAGCATAGTAGCAGAATATTCTAATGGCAACATAATTAGTCATGCAACATTGTTTTTTTTAAAGAGGAACTAGAACTGAGGAACAAAAATTCATAGACTGTCAAACGAAATCAAGGATCAATGACGTGAAATAGATAACAAAATTGTTGAGCATCGAGGCAATGTGAAACAGGAAATGACAAAATGATATCTGTATATGAATGCTGAAAAAGTATAGGAAAGATAAAAAAACATTGCCTTGGCTTTTGTGATTTTTTAATCTACTTCGTAGAGAAGGGCTACACAAATTGCTGTTGCTGGAAAAATGGATTTGGAAATTGGACTTGTTAATCGAAACCTGATGACCTTGGAGGGATGACACTTGATAAATGAATATTGTAGATGAACTAAACTGCCATACAATCTTGATCATGGGCTTTTATTTTCAGGAACATAATCTATACCAAATAATGAAAGAGCGGCAAACATCATTTTCAGAAGAAGATATCCGAGACTTAATGTCTCAGGTGCTTCAAGGGCTTGCTCACGTACATAAACATGATTTTTTTCATCGGGATTTAAAACCTGGTATGTTATCTTTTTTTCTACATCAGATGGATTGGTACTTTTATTATGAGAAGAATCATAGTTGTGGACCTAATCCATTTATACTCTTTCTGCTTCCAGAAAATTTGCTGGTGACAAACAATACAATAAAGATTGCTGACTTTGGGCTGGCTAGAGAACTCTCATCGACACCCCCTTTTACTGATTATGTTTCCACTCGTTGGTGAGACATCTTTGTTTGCCTGCCATTTCTTGCTCATGCTTGTGATTTATAATTGTCTGATCGATGATTGTACATATTATTTTTACTAGGTATCGAGCTCCGGAAGTGTTGTTGCAATCTTCGTCCTATACCCCTGCCATTGGTACACAAAACCATATTGTCTCTGACAGTTTCATTCACTTTAATTTAAAGTTTGATCAAACTCTTGTATTCTTACTTTTACTGGGTGTGCTAGTGCAGCCAATTTCTACGCTATCCATTTTCTTGTAACACATTACAATTATGAAACCTGTGCCAGAGTGGATGGATTTTGGTGCTCCAAACTTTAGTGGATTTTGATTTGACTGTTTCTGAAAAAGAGAGATTTTGAATCATTTTTCTATCTTCTTATTGTTTACATTTGAATATATGGCTAATTATACGCACAAAACCTCACAGATATGTGGGCAGTTGGTGCTATACTGGCTGAGCTTTTCAGTTTGTGCCCAATTTTTCCTGGGGAAAGGTGACCGTTTTTGATCTGGTTTTCAGATTTATTTGTCTTTAGTCATATCACTGTTTGCATACTTCACATGTGTCTTAGTTCTGTCATCGTTAAATTTCAACAGGTGAATTACAAATTTTTGTGTGTATGGGCATGTGTTTTATTTTTAAAATTCTGAAGTACCTTTAATTATGACTTGTTTACTGTTTATGCGAGATGCCAGCATCAAGAAGCTAGTAAACTATTAGTGATGTTTCTAGAGCTGTGTCCTAATTTTTATGATTCCTTTTTCATTCATGACCAGTGAAATTGATCAATTATACAAGATCTGCTGTGTACTTGGAGCACCCGATTGGAATACATTTCCTGAGGCTACTAACATTTTGCGATTGGTTGATATCACGTTTTCAGACGTAATTTCAATTTAATTTGCGCATTCATCTACTACTACCGTGTTTTAGGTTTAGTTCCTTCTCTTATATTTTCAACTTATTTGAGTATGTATTTTGTTTATATAGATTATGCCGGTTGATCTTTCGGATGTTATTCCAAATGCAAGTTTTGAAGCAATTGACTTAATCAAGGTAGCTTTAGTCTGATACTTTTCTGGGTTTTATTTGGCAACTTTGTGCTAAATCCTCTTCTTTAACAGCAACTATGTTCTTGGGATCCATTAAAGAGGCCAACCGCTGATCAATGTTTGCAGCATCCTTTCTTTCATGTAATATGCATCATTGTATATCTAAAATCCTATTGTTGTTGCTTCATTTTGAACCTTACTTCTGCCATTTGACAGGTTGCCAAGCGAATTCCTCGTCTACCTGGAGATGCACTGCAGCTTAGTCTAGGTAATCGCAGTTGGTAACTTGCATTCTTCTCAATGATGCAGATCTATGATCTCTACTTACTAGCAATACTGTAGGATCTGAGCCAAATCTTGAACTGAACCTATGGAACTTTGGGCCAGCATCAGATGATTGTTTTCTTGGCTTGACACTCGCATTGAACCCTACAGCCCCGAACTTGGGTAATGAAGTTCTGTTTGTAATGAAGTTCTGTTTGTGATTTTTCGTGATTTTTCGTGATTTTTTATGTTGATCTTGATATGGACATATGTTTGCATTTTCTTTGGACCAAAACAACAGTAGATATCCTGTTGTGAGACTAACTGATATGAGGGAAAATGTAACTTGTGCATTGGTTAATGCTTAACCTGGTAACAATTGTACAACTAGAAAGTAGACGATGACAACTGTGGTGCCATGGATGTGCCTAGGCTTCATGCGATACAAAATTTCCATTGAATCTAGTTTTGAACTAATTACATGCGTTTGTAACTAACTACATACCTTTTATTGAAAGTTTACTTTTACTTGATGAGTATTTTTACTTTTTGTAGAGAAGGTCCACAAAAGCCAAGGCACCAAAGAGGTATGTTTTCTTTTGTTTCTCTTTCTTCTGATAAGATATGGGGGTTCAAGGTTTTCCTTGACATAGTTGTCACCTTCTAGGATGTAAAGATCTGCACTGGTTTTCATGAACATTCTCAACAACCAGGTAATTTGTGCCATTTGGTAGGTCATTGTTATTGTATTCAACTTTCTAGCTCATCCGATGCCTTGTTCCTGATCGAATTGCCTACACAATGATTTTTTCCTTCAAGAAGAATGATAGTTGCTATGTCTTTGCAGATTTCTGGTCATTATTTCCTTCTGATCCCAGTGGAATTACTACATCTGTGGAGTCTTCCCTATCCCTATCTTTCAGGTAAGTTGCACACCTGTAAATTTGAGTTTGTGGTGAAAATGCTGCGTACTGGTTCGGTGAAGCAATATAATATGTTGGGGAGAAAGTAAAATTCAGCTGGATGAGTATAAAAAAATTGTGCAATTAAAAATTCCGGTCCTCTCTTATTGATGGTTGACTTTTCACTGATTTACAAAGGTTATCAAATCTATGAATTATGATATGGACAAGCTTTCATTTTCAGATTTATGATGTCTACGTTTCTTTAGATGGCCATGTACAGCATATTTTTGGCTACTGGAGGTTACATGGTTGAGTTTCTTATGACTGTATCAATCTTTGTACTTTTTTCACCAATTGCAGTTCAGTTCCACATCCATCAATTGGAGCTCCACAATCCGCAGGATTTTCCATGGGTTCCTTTCAATCCAACATCCTGGACCGCCCCTTAATGGCAGCATCCTCCCCGTTCCAGCATGTTCATCACCTTTGACATGGCACAACTGTGCTTCATCTGGGGGTATGGTCTTTATGGAGGAGGTTCGTATCAAAGTTGACTACAAATCTAACCTTACTAGTGATATACTGTAAAGTACTATCCAAATAATTATATATTCTGGGAAATTCTTCCCCCAGAAATACTGTTCTCATCGTTTTCATAGGGTGGAGATAGGGTAGATAGTCATGCAAGTAATTGTTACCAAGTTACTAGGCATGACTATAGATTCTCACAGTTAATTGGAATGATGGTTTTGGTTTACCCTTTGGAGTAAGATATGATTTTGCTAACTTTGTTATTTAACCATGTACTTTAATTTATTCCTTCATATCTCGCGATCTCACCAGATTGATGCGGATTTTAAACAAAATTAATTAATTAGTTTCACAAAAACTTCCCAAGTTCTATCCGTCAATGTACCCTTTCCTTTTCAAAAGAATTACCGGAGAAAATTTTTTTTTGACCTCATTCTGGAGAAATAAATTCTGGAGCCCTTTGCAAAATTTGAAATCGTTGAAGGGCAGGTATCTCTTGATATCGCCAGTAATCTGCTTGTGCCAGCATTAATTTTTATAGTATTCAAATTATATAGAATAAGGTCTAATGTAGTATGGCACGGTTTAGTAAGTTATTCTCGCAGTTCAGCTAAGATTTGGACCACCATTTCTCTGAAAACATGGTTCTTGTTTCACTCCCCCCTTTGAGCTCGTCCATTCTTTGGAACAGGGTAGAACAAGAGGATCCTCTTTCAAATGTGTCAGGATGTTCATAATCGATGGTAGTACTCACAGGTGGACAGAAAGATAAGAAACTAGTTCCAAACATGTGTTAAAGAAACAACATTATTACAACGAGTTGGAGCCAACTCTAAGACAGTTTCGGTTTGGACTTTCGAGAGTAGTTTTAACTTCTCTCCCATCGAAAGCACAACCGATTTGTTGACTCTTTCTATTTATTCTTAATATCCTTCTATTTTTTTAGCATGCCTACATGAAACTTTGTTATTAAATTAATTTGGGTGAATTAAAGACCCCAAATAGAATATTACAAGCTCCTTAATCAAAGGTTGGAGTTTTAGCCAAATACAATAAACCTCAATCTAATATATATATATATATATATATACACTATTATAAATATATGAGTTTGAATTGTGAGCTTACTATTTTATCCTTTCATTTATTTTTACAATTTGTTATGTTTATGAGGCTCTTTATGTCATTTTCTATGTTAGTTTAATATTGTCATTAATAGTGTATTTAATTCAATTCAATCAAGATAATTATTAATTTGATTTTACTTTTAAATTTAATTATTAATTACATGTTACATATTTAAAAAAATTGCTAATATTAATAACATCTATTTTATTTTACTTTTATAAATATATTATTTTCATTTGTAAACTTACTATTTAAGCATTTAGTCAATTTTGATATATGATGCTAAAAAAATATCCCTAATTAATATATATTATCTATTAATATCTATTAAATATATGGATGAGCGAGGTTGAATAAAATTAAATTATTAATAAATATTAAGATAATATAAAACATCTTTTTTCATTTAAAATAGATATATTTTTAGACTACTTATGTATTAACATAGATGCATGATTGAGAGAAAATGTTTGTATGTAAGTTATTTCAATACAAATATTTAAGCATTTAGTCAATTTCGATATATAATACTAAAAAAATATCCATAAATAATATATTATCTATTAATAATAATATTTATTAAATATATGACTTTCAATTGTGAACTTACTATTTTATCATATTTTTGTTTTACAATTCATCGTAATCATGATGTTATTTAAATCATTTTTATGTTATTTTAAAATGATCATTAATAATAACTTTCAATTGTGAGCTTACTATTTACCATTTTTTGGTTTTTCAATTCGTCATATTCATGTTGTTATTTAAGTCATTTTTTTATGTTAGTTTAAAATGATCATTAATAGTGTACTTAACTCAATCGAAATAATTATTCATTTAATTTAATTTTAATTTCTTAAATTTATACATTGCATACAAATTCATAAAAATCTCTAACATATTAATGATAGATAATAATGGGAAGACGAAGGGAGATGAGACGAATTGAATAAAAATAAATTATTAATAAATATTAAGTTCAATAAAACTTTGGTCAATTTTTTATATATGCTGCTAAACAAATATTACTAAATAATATGCTTCATTTGATCATTTAGTGTTCTTGCAGTTAGATGAGTTTTTTACCCTAGCGTTAACATGTTTTATTGTTATATGTCACTTGTGTTGATTATGTTGTATGGATGTCATATAAAATGTCAATATTTATCAAAGAATAAAATCGTTTTTAGTAAATTGAGACATTGAGCCAGTTGCACTTTATTTCATCCAATATCAACGCGATATATTCCGAGGTGGCTAAGAGGTTGTTTTTGTCTCTTTTTAGGCAAAGTGGCTAATCAGCTAATTCATAAGATATAATATGGTAGCATCGAAAACTTCTCGCCAAATACATTCACTTAGCCAACTAGTGAAATACAAATATAATTCTACATTATTTCATCAAATTAATTTTGGTTATCATAAAATGCTTATGAAATCTAAACAATTGTATTATTAGATGAGATATTGAATAAAAAAATAATTTTATATATATTTGAATGATATCTATTATCTCATTTGCATATCTTAATTACGTTATTCACGTCTCTTCTCAAAATTTTTAAAATACAATAATTAATTTTGTATGTGGTTTCACAAGATATAAAATATTATAAAAAAAATGTAAACTCGGTAGAAGAAAATTTGTTTTGTTTCAATGAATAATATAATATTATGTTCTAGACACAACAAACGAGATTGAAACTATATTATCCTCATGATATGATGAACGCAATCATTATTCCAAAGCTTCTAAAAAAATAACTAACGAGATGACTTTCCTGAATTGCGTCAAATTAAACGAGGAAACAATTCTAATATATAGTAATTTGAATAGATTTCAAGTATTATTACTTACAGTGATTGAGAAGTAATTGTTAAAAATTTATTAATCTTATAGCTATATGTTAATAATATTGATATTAAATATATAAAATTGATATTACAAATATCACGATATTTGAAGAAATTACAACATCATTCATTGGTTATGTTGTTGAAGGATATATAGGTTATACATACTTTTACTCACAAGTGAAAATCTATCACGACTAAAAGAATTTTTTCTTAGAAGTTACAGTTGATGATTGTCATAAACTGAAAAAGCATTAAACAAAAAAAAAAACAAATAGTCGAAATATAAGATTATCGGATAAAAATAATGTAGAAAACTGAAAAAATGTCGTGATAGAGAAGCAAACTACAAACATGTTAGATCCCCGATGAGTATTCTAAATAACATAATAAGTGTTAAAGATGATCATATACTTGTTGAGTATACCAAAATCGTTATACGCATATTATAAAAACTACGACAAAGAGTTGCTGAGTTATAAAAATCAACCTAGAAGCATATTGAAAAATGTGTCGTGTGGATAAGATAACTTTTCCGATTCATATACCATCTATGATCATGGTTTTTATTTTTTGTGGTTTGATTTGTTTCAATTTATAAATGCTACTATCCATATTTTAATTCATTTAAATATTATCAAAATTTCATTCATATATTTTCAACAATTTAGTTGCTCACGTGCAACGCACATGCACTTTTCTAGTAAAATTAAATAGATATTCACTTCGTCTCACGTATTCAGATTTGCATATCTTTTCATAAAAATTAAAATACAAAAAGTAAATTTAATTTCTTATTTTACTATTATTTAATAAATATTTTGATACGATAAAAAAAACTATTAAAAATAATTAATGTATTTAATTATATAAGTAATATTAAATATAAAGAAATGGATTATATATTTGAGATCGAATAAAAAAAATAAATATATAAAGAAATAATTTTTTATTAGATATAAAAAAATGGAAGATGTTGACTGATAACTAAAACCGAAGAATTTTCCAGCCGCTTCTTATTAATTGCATCAATTACAACTTGGGCCCACAAAAGAAAGTTACTGGATAATATGAAAATTTCTCGATAATTACATGTTATTATGTAACAAATATAAAATCAATTTTTTTATTTAATAATATTTTTCTTATTTTTTTATTAGTATATCTCTATCAACTAAATATAAAAAAATGTACAATTTTTTTTAATAATTATAAGGATAAAAAATAAACTTGTTTATAAATTTTGTTTCCATTAATTTTCTTAATGTGTAAAAAAATATACAAATATATATATATATATATATATATTCAAGACGAATGTAATATATACGTTAAGTACTTGCAGACTTTTTTCTTTAAAAATATATCAAAACAAAAATTTGTAATTATCGTAAACTATTTTGTTTTCCTCCCACAAATTTCGAGATAAAGATTTCTTAACGTTTTCAAATTTTGGAATAGCAGCAAAACGAATGTTGAGCTCAATTTCGTTCTTAGAAGGAAAATTTCAAAGAATGAATGACATAATACAAGCACGGCATATCGAGGGCAGAAGATCAAAGCAGTGGAGAATTCAGTATCTGCAGTATAGAGTTTCGACGAGGTAAATCATAAAACAGCAAGAATCCTTTGTATAATCTCAATTTATTTAAATGTTTACTGGTTCCAAATCCTCCATGCATTGTGGCCATCACAGACAGAAAAAGAACCATCCAGGGAATACATATTTCAAGTAAAAATCAACACGAAGTGAAGTTGGGAATAATCTGCAAAAAGTTTTCCCTTGCTGTGGGATCAGTGGAAAATCGACCCAAGACAGCGATTGTAACTGTATTGCTTCCAAACTTCTCGATCCCTCGAGAAATCATACAAGTGTGACTAGCTTCAACCACCACCATTACATCTTCACTTAGAAACGAGGAAACCATCTCAGCTATCTGCCTGGTCAGCCTTTCTTGAACTTGGAGCTTGAAACCATAAAAATGTACTATTGATTGTAGAATGGATTTTCCAATAGGCTTGGCTCCGTTGGAACCATAATAGCCTATGTGCACCATACCATGAAAGGGAAGTAAGTGGTGCTCACATAATGACCACAATGACAGGTTCAGCTCAGAACAGAGACTTTGTTTTTCGTTACAACTTAGATCCACATCAGAAGTTAAAGTATCTCTCTTACTTTGAACAAATCCATTAAGCTTCAGGTCCAAATCTGAGTTTTTAAAGTTCATCAACCACTTTAAATAGCAGGATGGAGTTTTTATAAGCTCTTCCCTCAATGGATTCTCGCCCAAGGAACAAAGAATTGAAGCTGCAGCATCAAGCATTGTCGAATCTGATCCAAGCTTCTTGGAAAAAGTCTGATATGGACACCAATATTTGTCATTCGAGGATGCAGTTCGGGTGTCATCATCATTAATGCCCCGGAATCTCAAAAGACCAATAAAATCGGTCCAGATACCTGCCTTCTCACAGTCAAAAACTCCTGATCCTGACTTTACTGATATCTTTTCCCAACCCTGATGATTTGGATCGGAGAGTGCAGACTCAAAATTTGGGAAATGAATGTGGGAACACTGAAGGACAACAGCAACTCCAGTGGGTTGGATACCATGCTGCAAAGCTCCGCAAATGTCACTGGCCAGTCGTTGAGGGTCTTGAAGCCGCTTAGCAAAAACTTCAGCAACTCGAGAGAGCTTGCTTAGGCCTAAAACTCGCTGACCAGATGCGACATAGCCGATATGACACTTAATCTGGAAAGGAAGCAAGCAAGACTCGCAATATGAGAATAGATCAAGATCCCGAACAATTACTAGTCCACCTGCTCCACCACCATGACCAATTTTGCTTTCTACCCCAGCTTCCGGGAATAAACTGCCATCAATAATATCTTTCACCTTCTGCTTATAACCTGGAAACATGAGCAGATATCACAACTCCATCTTTTAGCAGAAAAATGCTTTCAACCCCTACAAAATATGAAAGCGAAGCCTCAGAAAGTAAATATGCATGAAACAAGAAGTGAACATCATAAAATTGACTTAGCTGCTCAATTAGTTGCTTGGTTCATATTTATTCCAAGGTAAAAAAAATCATGATTCAGGCACCCATACCAAAGGATCGATATTTATATATTAGTTCTTATTACCAAAATCTCCATCTCCAGATCTGCCAAAACCCAACTCAGCGATCTGACGCTTCCGCCTTTTGACAGACTTGCTTATTGTCACGTCACTCTCCTTATGATACTATACCCATCTTCGAAGGTGTCAACCAAAGTTAATATGTGCAACTTTTCAGTGGAACTATCAGCAGTAGTCATTCAAAACTTACAGCTCCCATATATCACGAGTGATGGACCTCGTCACATAAATCTTACATTTCTTATTTGTTATTACATATATTCTATATATGTAATAAAAAAGAGAGAAGATCCAATCGCAATAATAATATTTTTACAGTATATACAAGGCAATAAAAGATCACCTTTGGTCCCTTCTCTAAAGGCCTTCGCCACTCTAATAGGAGTTTTTAAAAGACCTTCACGGTTGATATCTTCACCCAATCCCTGCAACAGGACCTTTACAGCATCTTCAGTGGCCACAGTTTCAATCTCCTCCACAAAATCCAGCTCAACACAGCCTCCAAGATTCACTCCATTCTCCAGTTTCACATTATAATGATCCTCATCTAAAGCGCCCATTGACAGAAAAAAAATTCAAATCCAAACCACCGACCACCCAACTCGAATCACAGTTTCAAGATTCGTAAAAGCCAGAGGATGACACTTAATCATACGTCTAATGCTACAAGGTACAAGGCAAAAAAAATCCGTTTAATGGAAATAACTGCGAAAGATCGAAACTTTGCTAGTACCCAAATAAATAAAAATGACCAAAAACACAAACCAGCCTCACGAATAAAAAAATAAATAAAAGAAAAAAACAGTAAACAATATACCAAACGCTTCAGACATAGAAACTCCCTGTTGTGGCCAATGGAGAGGAATGAAGAGTTGAAATTAGAGGAGGAAGATGAGGAAGAGATGGCGTGGTGTGGGTGTGGGATGAGATATATAAAAATGTAGGGTTGGTGTTGATTTTTGAATATGTGGAAGGTTTTTTCCCTTCATTCGCTTTTTCTCCTCAACAGAAATTTACTTAGAAATTATTCATCTGAACGAATATGCTTTTGTACGTGGCCGCAAGATATTGTTCGGCGAGCTATCTTCTCGTTTACTGATGCTTCCGTAGACCGCATATTCCCCCGATGGCGGCGGTAACAATACGCGTAGTCGCGGCGGCTGCTGAATTTGATGTGAAACCCTTTTTTCAATTCACCCCTTCAACGTTTGAAAATATGTCGTTTAGGCCCATATTTATATGCCCTTTGTTCGTGTGAGGCTTGTTTACAATTCACTTTTTATTAATATTTTTCGATTGATTATATATTTACTTCTGAACTTTTTTTTTTAAATCCTAATCTAGGGGTGGGTAAGGTTCGAACTTGAGTCAATACATGAAAAATTCAGGTGAAACCATTGAGTCAAGCACTCGGTCTTACTTTATTTGAAATAAAAAAGGAGATATTTTGGATTGTTATTCAAATCAAACACGTATATTTCACTTGTGTTTCAATTAAAGAAAAAGTTAAAAATTAGTTTTGAAAAAACTAGAATTTATAATTTATATACTTGCACATGTATTCATCCAAAGTGAATTTAGGACAGTCCCCCACTCCACCCAATATTATAATAAAAGAAATTTAAAAAGATAAAGCACAATAAACCAAAACAAATATAATATATGTAACATTTCAATACATTGTTCAGTGGAGATACTATGCTTCACTGTCACAGCGGTTAAAAGGGTCAGCGGGATGGATCGACTCACAATCCGTCGAACTCATTATTTGATGAGATGAGGCAGATGAATCCATCCATTTTTAGTTTTATTTGACGGGTTCGGGTGGCCTGGCCGACAATTTGTCACAGTCCATCATTTAGGTAGGTTGAAAAATTGTTAAACCGACTCACATATTTGACCGAGCAAACCCAACTCATTTTAACAACTATAATCTTCGTTATTCATTGAGTAAGAGACTCTACACTAAACCCACGGAATATATAAGCCTCACGTCCAATGAATGATAGATGTTATATACCTATGACAGTGTAACTTTATATATTTACGGGCGAGTTTGCAACAGCTTCTGTTTTAAAATAAATGATTAAATTTAAAAATTACGAATAAGTAAAGAAAAATAAGAAGTTAGTAGTTTTGAAAACACAAGTGAAAAAATGAAAATTACAAATTGACGGTATTTATAAATATGTTATTCTAATACTGATTTTTTTATCGGAGTTATTTTCGTAGAAACAGAATCAATATCCCACTAATTTCTCATTTTCAATTAAATTAAGTAGAAGTTAACATGAAATAAGAATTCAAGAAACACACAAAATTGTTTTTTTAAGTCAAAAACCAATAATCACACGGTTTTTATGATTACAAAACTCCCTTGAAATAGTAGTTGGTATCTGAAATAGATTTTGGTAGAATAGTTTCTCTGTTTTCTCTTGAATTTGAATTAATGTAAGAGGTAGTTAGAAGGGTAGGTAAGAAAAATGAGGAATAACTATTTATTATCAAATATAAGAGATCAACTACGCCACTTCATAACATCGTTCGAAGTACAACCTCTAACAGCAGATAATTACCAACATTTTCACTCTTTTCTCCGATTAAATACATACAACATTTAGTCCCCACGAGCTCTTTGATGCAGAAAATCAGATTATAAAGTAACTCAACTTCCCATTCACATGTCAGATAAGTAAAGATACTACGGAAATCTCTCATCACTTTTACTTTGAGCAGCTTACTGTTCAAGAACCTCAACTGCAGCTGAAGACTGAAACTTCAAAAACATTGGTAATTTTACGATAGCGTGTCATTATTTGGTGGCTAGCTTGTTCACGGCAGCATTGACTCTATCGTCCATAATCAGTTTGTGGCTGTCGTCTCCATTGCAATGTTTTTCACCTATTAGAAACCGAGTATGAATTGAGTTACTCATCATAACTGAAGTTGGAAAAACATAATTGTGTCGTGGATGCAACTTTGACTGATGTATGAAATTTGAGTTATTCATCAACATTCAACTCTAACAAGCATTGTCATGATTCGCCTCGAATGAGGTTTGATAAAGATTTGTTTGCCTGTCCATATTTTCAATTTCCCCTGGCCCAAAGAATACGTGATATGGGTATACTTTTTCCCCGGAAATCCCAAAAAGAACGTGATATAGACAGGGTTGCAATAGCATTAAGATGACTTTTTTTAGGGTACTCACCACATTCATATCAACTTGAAGCTCTTCAAACCAGGCAGTGTTTTCTTTATCCTTTTGGACGCTCGCGATGTATATGCAGGCTAATGCAATTGCGTGGGGGAGGATGTATGAGAATCGAATCCGTCTTGTAAGTGTCATTAACAAACAAGGCCCCTACAAAATGCTATACAATCAAACCGAAGTCTTTATCCATCATTCGATAATCATCATATTACGAGGAAAATTAGACGCGTCGAGAAGAAATAATAGATCCAATGCACTGATAATGACAACTTTGCGCAATAAAACATGGAAGGATTTAAAAGATGTGCATATAGATGAGCGAAACCTGCCCTTGATGGATTTATAAAAGGCAACAGAGGCTGAGAGTTGATATTCGTGTCTTGAGCAATAAACAATGAACAACAAATCCATGTGATAATTTACCAAGTTAATTGTGTGGCATCATTCATGCCAGCATCCTGGAGCAACCTGCAAATTATTGAAGTTGAATTAGCAACATTTATCATTGGGATTTTGAAAAGATTCTAATTATCTGAAGAGGAACAAGAAGTTATTCTATAAACAACCACAAGCAAATCAACTGCAAAGTCTTGGTATAACATGAGATGTCACATGACCTTACAGGAACAGTCAACCACAACAATTAAATAATTAGAGATATGACCTTTAATCGAGATACACTTACTGAGACAGTGCCCGGTGAGGATGGAAAACAATTAAGTAATAATTGAGAGCTTCCAAAATTTTCATTTCCATTTCCAGAATCTCTTTAATTTCATAGCGATACTTCTCAGCAGAATCTGCAAAAGCGAAAGGGTGATGGTTCTTGCCACTAATCATGCAAGACGGATACAAAACAGAGGAAGACAAAAGAACCTAAGGATAACGACGTACTCACATAATTTCTTGATGTAAAATACAAGTAGTCTGGCATGCACTGGTGCTTTCTTCAGCTTTTGATGCCAAGTACAAGCATGTTGGAGCAACCAAACCAGGATCGTATTCAGCCATACTTCTCCTGATAACAAATTAATTGATAATGCTAATAAGTATTTAATGATTATCACATTCCTGAACATTGGCACTGAAGTAGAAAACTGTCGCATTTTAATTTTTTTGGAGCAACTTCATTGCAGTAATAGGAGCAAACGGTAAAGACCACACAAGCTCAAGACGAACTGTGTGGTGCTATACAGCGTTGAGCGAGGATCTAGAATCGAAGCCAAAATCTTTCATTTGAGCTTGAGCAATTTCAAATAGCAATGCTACTGTTTAAATTCAGTTACCCAAGCACATTACATTCATTTAGTTATGAACCTAAAAACCTTCATTTCCTAGCTAATACACAATGAGATGTTCGCATCGACATCTGGTTAAGATATTGAAAGGGAATTTCATGGCAAAAGGGAAGAAATAATGCATACCTGACATACACACGTCTCATATATGTGATGGCAGTAGCAACAACCCTGAAGAGTTAATTAACATGTGAGGGATCTTCGCAACTGATGAAAAGGCTGAAATAAATGTGCATTCTTCGAACTTCAATCAAACCCTAAGTTTCATCAGTTTAGAGATATAATCAAGTATAAACTAGCTAACCATTGATGACTTGTCTTTCATATGGTTAAATACGAATACCAAGCTCATTTAACTGAAATCTTTCACTGACTTGAAACTCGCATGTATACAACTGTTTCACAATGTAATGTATACATTGCATAACTAGATTTTGTGAGAGATTTTCCATGAAACACATAATATCAAGAACGACCAATCTAATCCAAAATATAGATATCCAGGCCCTGGGGCTGTTGATTTACTCTCGAAAACGGGCATCCAGTACATTCTTGTTTCATTCACTGCTTTTCTGGAACATTGCTGAATCAAAAAACTTCCTGTAACCCAAGTGTGCTTGCTGTATGCATTGAATGGGTGAGGTAGTAGGAGTTAGAGAGGCAATCTCAAATAACATGAAGTCCTCCAGGATTTTGTATCCATAATGTTTTTCACCAGTACATCATGACAGAATAAATACTCAATTGCTTATGGGCAAGTGCTTCACAATATTTTCCTGGAGGAAACTGAATTATGCTTGTCTAATATTCAGCAAGAATAAGTAAATATATTTGCATTCCTTACAAATATCAAAAAAGGAGAATATCAGGCATCAAACTAAGTGCACAGATCCACTTGGAGACATTAAATCTGCTAATGACGACTTTTCATGTGTAGGGAACAAATCAAGAGGTAAAACAATGAGGCCCTAATCAGAACCAACTATAACAATCTCTTTAATTCATTTTATTTCCTTGAAATGAAATCCGCTAAGAGCATCATATTTCAACCTACTCTCTAACAGAATGGATATGCCAACAACCGACTTGTTAAGTAACATACACTACTGTTTGTACTACTCACAGTGCTTATTCTGGATAGATACATTAACTCGATATAAAGCCAAACTTTTCATTAACAAATGGACTTGTCCGGATTATGTTGACAACTTTAGGCATTTCATTCTAGAAAATTGCATTATTTCCACGTCTTAGAATAAGAGCAGTGCCAATAAGCAACTAAGAGATGCACAAGTCATATAGAAAAACATTTCATAAACTTGTTCGATCCAATGGAAGTTACCACTATGTACTGACCATACAACAGATTATGGCAATCAAGTTTTACAATACTAAAGATTAAAATTATAGCAAAAGAGAAGCAGGAATACAGAAACCAAAAAGACCTTTGTCGTACTTCCACGTTTTGAGCCAATCTTGTAATGTCTGACCGGACAAAGAAAACGATAATAAACGTTAAAAAAATGCTGTTGAATTAAGAGGAGCAAATAGAAAGAAACATTTCCACTTAACCACGACACTGGAACGAGGTAGTGTCGTATTCCTATCACACGCTAAATCAAATGCAGGAAAAAATAACGTATTCAACCCATCCAATGACCAAAAAAATAAAAGAAAAAGAACTCAAGCATATGATAGAGGGATGGGGAAAGGAAACGAGGTAAACAAAAATACGTTTTATTTTCAAAACAAACGACGTAAACAATTGTCATAATAAATATCGACCCCAAAACATATTTCAACAATTTAAATTTTTTAATTAGTTTTTGTACAAATTTTTTACGGATTTTAAAAAATTACAATTACACTAAGCCCGTTATTTCACAAATTTTTGGGGAGATAATCTCGATTAATCTTAAAATATCCAACAATGATATCATTACTTTTATTTTTTTATTTTTATTTTTATTTTTACCACTCATTGATTAGCTATTATTTTATAAGATATCATTAACATTATATCCAAGCCCGTTATTTCACAAATTTTTGAATTACATTTCATCTTGAGTGAAGATTACAAATTTGGATTCATTGGATGTCATTTTGAATTCGAAGACGATTATTATTAAAATTTGATATAAAAAGGATGTAAAATTAACTTAGATTTTGTTCGTTCAAACAAGATAATGATTTTGAAATCAAATCAAATTGTGTTTGTGAAACTGTTTCCTGCAAAAATTTGTACTTCTTTTACATGTAAGTCAATTTTAGGGAATTATTAAATTTATTTGAGTAGGTCTCTTGTGAGATGGTCTCACGAATCTTTATCTGTGAGACAGGTCAACCCTACCGATACTCACAACAAAAAGTAATACTCTTAGCATAAAAGTAATATTTTTTCGTGGATGGCCCAAATAAGATATCTTTCACAAAATATCACCCGTAAGACCGTCTCACACAAGTTTTTGCTCTAGCCCAACTGGTACCAAATCTCTTTGAACTATGTACTTATGCCAGGAGATCATGGGTTCGAGATATGAGTAATGACGCATGAGAAAGCGCGTGAGAGAAAAGACCTCGATGGGGACCCAAAATGAGACAAGATCCTCCAAGGAGTCAAGATCGAAATAGTACATTATCGTTACAAAATTTATTTTTTGCAAAATATTTATACACTGACTTTACTATACGTTGGAAACATGTTGATACAAGAATAATACTTCCTATATTATGAAATTTAAATCTTTCTTTCCATAAATATGTAATCCAATTGTCATAATTAGTTGCTGCCATTGATTGGACGATCCATTGGCATAAATTATTATTGAATTATAAATTATTCGTAATCTTGATTTTGGTGTCCAAACCAAACGTCGTCCCCGTTTTATTGCCAACCGTAACCCGACCACTCAACCGTTGCATGCCCCTCTACTTCGTGTCAGCTCTAAATTCCCTCTTTCCCAGGCTTCATATACACGTAGCTCCATTTAATTCTCTGCAGGAAATTCTTGTGTGGGAGATGGGGAAGAAGAGCAGTTCTTCGGCGCCGATGAATAAGCTTTTTGCATGGGTGCGGCGGCAATCGACGAAAGTGAAGATATTTCTGGGCGTGACCTGCGTGCTATGCGCGCTGGTGGCGGTGAAATTCCTGGTCAAGAAGCATAACCATTTCTTCATCGCCTCCGAATCCGTCCATTTTACTGGGATTTTGGTCTTGATTTATAAGCTCACCACTCAGAAGACTTGCACCGGTAACAAATGTTGATCTTCTTTAGCTGTACCCATTGATTTCGTTTCAATCTTGTGGTTCATAGATGGGATTTTTTTTGGGTTTAAAGCTACTTTCGTCGGGGATTTGTTTCCATTTTGTCTTTGGTATTTTTCCATATATTTTGCATTTTGGTCTCATTTAAGGGCCCAACGGGTTGCGGTGGTCCGAGCTTCAGGTTTTGTTTTACACCTGTCCGGTTAAAAAGTTGGAATTATTTATCGTTGACCAGATTTATTCATATATAATGATACTGTTAGGATCGACAGATATTACAAAATTAACTTGGTTATTATTTCTCAACGTTAAATCAAGTTATGATTTTATATAAGGATTTGGATTTTTGATAAGAAACTAGTTGGAATAAGGAAAAATATGTCTTGTTGACAGTATCTGTGAACTGTGATGTCTAAGAAGTAAGGGATTGACTGAAATGCTCCAAAGTCCAAACCTGTACCTAAATTTGTGTTCCAATAAATTTTCAATATAATCACTCAGTGTAGTTAGTTTTACAGCAAAGTACTAATGTGTATTTCCTGCGAAAGATTGTGTTATAAAGCCACACATTACCGAATCATGAGAGATATTTCGATTAATGTTTTCATCGATCCGATCAGTTGTTGAGAAGGCAACTTTTTTGTTATTTTTGATACCAGGAATGACAAAAAAATTGATTCTAGTCGTGGCCTAGATTCACATGTTGCCTTTGGGCTGTGCCTTAAAGTGCATTTATTGTTTGGATATGCTAAAACTCTTGGAATTTCACTTCCCTTTAAGTTTCCCCCTTTCCTCTGTTTCTTTTCTCGCTGCCCACTCGATCTTCCCTCCTCTTCTTCAATTCTTTGGAGTAAACGCTCACTTGAAGAATGATTGACATACGATTTTGTAATTTCCTTGTTCATCAATTCGTATGAGATTTATGTTATACCCAAATAGCATATTCCCTTACAATCAAGTTTTTAGAGGTTCCATGTTATCACTTCAAAGGTTTAGCCCAAGAATTATGCCATATTTCTTAAACTGTGTGGATCGCTGTTTAGTTTCTACTTTTATTTTTTTATCATACTCTTTTTAATAATTTCGAGTTTACTCAAAAGCTTGTGATTGGATTCGATTGCACGCTTCCATTGAACCTAAGAGTTTGGAAAGTCGAGACTGGCACTGGTTCACTTCAGACTTATCAACTCCGACGACGATCATTAAAGATTAATTGGATTTTTTTGGTCATGAATTATTGATTGATAGATACCTATACAATCTATAAACGTACTACAGAAAATTGCACCCACTGTCACATGTATTGATTGGTTCTTCTTTTTTTGAAATCTTTATTGTAATATATTGCTTCTTTCGCGTGTATTAGGCATTTCTTTGAAGTCTCAAGAGCTCACAGCAATATTCTTGGCGGCCAGATTATGCTGTAGCTATATTATGGAGGGTGACATTCACACTCTTCTCGATTTTTCAACGCTCTTATCAACTTTGTGGGTTATCTATATGATAAGATTCAAGTTAAAATCAACATATGTTTCCAAGCTGGACAGCATGCCCTTGTATTATGTGGTAAATGAAGTTTTTAAAGCTCTATTCTTTAGCCATTTTTTTCATGCATGCTCATAGTTGTCTTAATTAAAAAAAAATGGTGCCTGGAAAGAGTTTAAATCCGTTCATGGTGCTGCATTAGACAAGTTAAAGTGCTTAACTGTAAATCGGATTTCATTAAAATACTTGTACTTTCTGCCTCTCTTTTATAGGTGGCGCCGGCTGCAATTCTTGCCATACTCATCCATCCTTACACCCATCACATACGTATTGCTCGAATGCTTTGGGCATTTGCTGTATATTTGGAATCCGTATCAGTTTTGCCGCAACTTCGGATGATGCAGAACACCGAGGTTTAATTTATCAGACCTCTAGTTTATTATATATTAACAGAACATACTTAGTGATAGGTACTAATGTTGTTTTGCTTTGCACAACTTCAATTCAGATGATCGAACCATTTACGGCCCATTACGTTTTTGCGCTTGGGGTTTCGAGATTTTTCGGATGTGCTCATTGGATCATTCAGGTAGTTTATGTTTGGTGTTTGAGTTCCGTTTTTGCATAATAATCTGTCAAACCTATAAACTCATTGATAAATTTCAATTTGTTGGCGCCGTTGTTTCCTTGATCAATGCCTGATATCAGGTGTATGATTCTGCTGGAAAGTATTTGTTCCTGGTTGGCGCTGGGTATGCTTGGGTTCCTATGGTCCTGTTAGCAGAAATTGTTCAGACTTTTATCCTGGCAGACTTCTGTTACTATTACGTGAAGAGGTAAACCTCCCTCCATCTCGCAAGTCGCATATAAATGTTTGGGTCATTGGATCACCACTCTTTGCTCGATTTCTATTGGGTACGAGGATTTGGTCTCGACTTGGGTTAAATGTTTGTTCCATTCAGTTGTCGACTGAATCATACTTCTAAGAACCAAGCCAACTGAACCGAATTTAAGAAGATCCCCAAAATAGGGGAGCTAGTGAAATCGAAATATGTATAAGAAGGATTTTCGGTTAATTCGGTTAAACCGAAATAATCTGTTAAGTGTTTTGTGCATTTATATAGTGTTATAATAATAACATGATATAACAAAGCTTAATTCCTTTCCATTTTGCAGCGTGGTGAATGGTCGTCTTTTGGTCAGCTTCCCTTCCCCTGTATAAAGAGTGGCTGGCTGGGTTTAATCTCAAGTCTGTCCCATTTTGTTTACTGACTTCCAATATTTCAAGAGTATGGGGATTTGAATTTCATTATCTTATGTAACTTCAGTCTCTTATATCAATGTTTGTTTATTGATTTAAGAAGACCGTTGTTGGTTCTTTTCCAAGGTCTAATTTTGAACTTTATTTTATTTTTCCTTAAAAGCTTCACAAAAATTATATAAAATCCCACCTGTCATAGATACTAGGATCTCACCTGTGTTGTGAAAGTGTGTTGTGAAAGTATGTATGAAACATGTGAACACATGGTCCAAACCATTGATGCATTCACATGCAATTTCAGAAGATGTGTGACAAAGTTGAAGGCAAATTCAGCTGAGAATTTGCTCCTCGTGTTCACAAGTCGGGATGAGTTCTATAAATAGATCTCTCCACCATAAGATGAAACATGCCGTTTTAAAGTTGAGAAACTTAATTATCAAATTTATCTCTTTTTTAATTATTTCTATAATATTTGTGAGGGGTTTTAAGATAGTGAGTTTTTTTGGAAACACAGTGAATGATTATAAATCATATAATGTTACAGTGAAATTCTTTTCATCTTATCTGTGGTTTTTATCCTAATAATTTTTAGAGGTTTTCACGTAAATTTCGGTGCCATTTTTATTTTTTATTTTTATAATTATATCTCAAGATACCGCATTTGGGACCAACAAGGCGTATCAGAGACTTGATTTGAATTTTTTTAAAATACTGAATATGCTATGTGGTTGTAGCGTATACTGATCTTTCATATCAGAAAAGATTTTTTTTTAGATGTATTAAGGTGAGATTGTTTTGTTTAGTCTACTAAATTATTGTAGACATAATTGCGGGCATGTACGAGATGTCAACATTCAATGAAAGCAATTTATGCTGTAAAAATAAAAATACAAGCAATTTTGAAAAAGAAACTGTTTGGCTGATGTTGGAGGTAGACCGAAGAAAATAACGGACGGTGGAAAATGGGATAAAATTAATGATAATATTGTTGCTAATTTACATTAAGTCAAGTATCTCTGAGATAAAGACGTCAAAAGTTATGTGAGGTACTCTGACAAAGATATACGAAGTCAAGTCAATATATAATGAGATTTTCCTAAAGAGAAGGCTTTATACTCTTCAGATTGTGGAATGTTCATCAATGATCGATCATATCAGCACTCTAGACATTCTAAGATGTGTCATAGCAGTGAACCATATATGATGGAGATGTATCGAGTACCATATACATCAGCAGTGAGAAGTTTGATATTCGTCATGATTTGTAGAAGACCGGATATTGCTCAAGAAATGGTAGCAATTAGTCGATACATGTCGAATATTGGATGAGGGCATTGAACTATTGTTAACATGATCCTTGGATACATTGAGAGTACATCAAATGCTGCGTTATATTATGAATGATCAGATTTTATACTCATGGGCAATATGGAGATGATAATAGGAAATCTACTACTAGTTATGTATTTACACTTATAGAGGGAGCAGTAAACTGAATTTCAAAGTTGCAAACATTTGTGGTATTATCTACAATGGAGACATAACATATGGCAACTACTTAAGTAAGCAAGGAGGCTATATGGATTTAAAAGTTATTGGAGGAAATTGAGTACAAACAAGATAAAGTTCATTTGTTTTGTGACAGTGGTGCCTTGCACATTGCAAGGAATCCGACCTTTCATTACAGGACCAAACATACTGAAATTCAATTTCACTTTGTGCAAGGAGTAGATGAAAGAAATGTAGATATGCAGAAGATTCATAGAAAGAACAATGTATCTGATTTTCTGACCAAACTAGTGAAAACAGATAAGTTCGAGTGGTGTAGATCCTTATATGACTTAACAGAAACGTAAGCAGCAGGAAACGACAAGTTCGAAAAGATGCGTGGAGAGATGTTTGATTCTCAATCAAATATCCAAGTTGGAGAAATGTTTGCAAAGTATGTGTGAAACATGTGAACATATGGTTCAAACCATTAATGCATTCACGTGCAATTTCAAAAAATATGTGACAAAATCGAAGACATTCAATTGAGAATTTGCTTCTCGTGTTCACAAGCTATTATGAACTCTAAAAATAGATCCATTCACCATCAAATGAAATCATCCACTTCTCAAGTTGAGAATCTCAATTCTCAACTTTCTCTATTCTTCTAATTATTTCTATAATATTTGTGATATGTTTGTTATCTTGTATTAAGATTGTGTTTTCTTTGGAAATATAGTGGTTGATTGTACACCATAAAATATTATAGTGAAATCGTATTGCCTATATTTTCTTACCCTCTTAAATTTTAGGAATTTTTCACGTAAATCTCGGTTTTCAATTTTTTTTAATTTGCATAATTATATCTCAAAATATTGCACTTGAGACCAAACAACTCTTGCACGGGTGATGCATCGATGTAATTAATTATTAAAATTAATATTATTAATATCATGTAATGAATATATTCACATTTTAAATATTATTATTATAAAAAATGTTTATACCATACAATATGATAATAACAATATTAATTTTTTGTCGTCAAATTAATTTATTTTATTATTGTATTCGATATATTAGACGAATTGAAATGTTATTAATAGAAAACAGAAAAAATATTTAAAAACAACATATTGTTTTTTTTATCGAAATTTTAAATAATAAATAATTTTTTTTAAAAAAAATATTTTCATTTATTTCGAATAACAATTTTTTCATCATATATTTATTATTAAACATTCAATTCATACAAATACTTAAACAAAACTTCCCAGACACCAAAAAATTTAATTGCATAAAAAGTTTCTCAAATAAAAAAAAATCTAAACTAAACTTTTTTAAATCGAACAGATCTTCTGAATTAAAAACAATGTCATATTAATTATTTAATATTATTTAATTAAATTAAATAATAATAATACATACATACAACATTTTTATATCTTTTATTAGTATTTAATAAATGAATGGGAATATATTTAAGAAATATAACCTTATTGATTTAACTTCTGAAGCAACAAATAATCATTAGCGATTTATAAAATATCTGAAAGCACATTTATTTGTTCCATCAATCCCATAAAGATTTCAGGTTCTTTGCGCCAATATATAAACCAAAGACCCCTCCCTTTACGTTCTCCAAAACCCTAGATTCCACTACCTGAGCTGCGGAAGTCCTCGCAGAAACGTGAGTAGAGAGACCAGAGTTGATTATCTCTCACGGCAATAGCTCTTTCGAGTCAGATTCGCTTACAGGTATGACCTGATCCGATGATCTATTAGTCATTTACATGGTTCGTATTGTGTTTCAGAGCATAAAGACGTAATCAGAGTGCGAGGATGAATCCGTGAAGTTACAGTTATATGTGTACGCGGTTTTTTTACTTGATTTGGTTTGTACGTTTTGCTACAGAGCTAATTGACTTGGTGATGGCGGCGGAGGCAGCTGCAGTTACGCAGACCCCAGTTTCTGCTCAAGTTGTATGTTCTATTACTTGTTTGGTTTTGATATTTTTCTGTGATTTAATTTCTTCGTGGTAACTCGATTCTATTTCTGTTGGGAGTTTAGGTTGGGAACGCATTTGTGCAGCAGTATTATCACATCTTGCATCATTCTCCGGAGCTTGTTCACCGGTTTTACCAGGACACCAGCAAACTTGGGCGACCTGAGGCCGAAGGATCCATGAGTATTACCACCACTATGCAAGTAATCTTTCTTTCTACATCGAAATTGTTGACGTGTCTTCTACTTTTATCTTTAGTTGATTACTTGATTTTAGAAACTAACATGGTTATGAGTGACGGTCAAGCTAAGTTTATCAGATATGTAATGCTTACTTTTTGTCTGTTTGGTTGCTGAAATGACCATGATGAGAAAATTTGAAGGGAGAAAGCAGCTTGTTAATTGTTTGATTATTTATTATTTTTATTTTTGAATGATCTGGTTCATATGCCCAGGTGTTTAATGGATCGATGCCATTTATTTACTCGATTTTTTAATGCAGTCCATGTTTTGAGTGTGATGTGATTGTGCAGGCCATTAATGAGAAAATTGTTTCCCTCAACTACGGAGATTTCAAAGCTGAGATCAAATCTGTGGATGCACAAGAGTCCTTTGGTGGTGGTTTTCAGGTTCTCGTTACTGGTTATCTGACAGGGAAGGACAAAGCTGTTCGCAATTTTGCTCAAACTTTCTTCCTCGCGCCACAAGAGAGAGGCTACTTTGTTTTGAATGACATGTTTCGATTTGTGGACAATGCTAATGTGAATCCAGCAGTGGTCAATGATGTTGTGGTGCCCATTAGAGCTGAGCCAGGTGACTATGCCATTCAATTGGTTATTTTCCCCTTTGTCATTTTCTTCAACTTTTTGAAGTTGAAATAAGCTTTTTTCTCTTTTTGTTGGCAGTTCCATCTTCAGTTCAGGAGAATCATACTTCCGAGCTCAGTACGCCTTCTGCTGATGTATCCATTTTAGAAGAAGTTTACTATCCAACTGAGAATGGAGATGTGAATGAACATGTGCCCGTTGTTGAAGAAGAGGTTCCCATCAGTGAGGTTGATGACCAAGCAAAGGATGATTCTCAGATCGTAGTTGAGTCGAATGCTAAAAGTGAGGAAGTGATAAAGAAGTCTTATGCTTCTATTGTAAGTGGTCTTGGGTGGTTAAAGAAATGATCCCAACTCTTATTGAGTTGATTTATATATCTGATTTGAGTTTAGTTCTTATACTTTAGTTTATTTTGTTATTTCTGGATATTTGTGAGGTAGGTAGGTTCAGTTGTAGTTTTTGTTGTTGCTTTTCCGCTTGTCTAATATTCACCCCTTCAATAATTCAGGTGATGGATCTCAAGGAAAGTGCAGCAACTTTCTCACCTCCACCATCTGCTTCTCGGAAAGCTCCGCCGGTGAACGTGGAGCAGCAGATCCCAACATTTACCCCAGTAAATGATGAACCTGTTTCCAATGCGGAATCTGCCACTGATAATGGAAATAACCAAGAGGGTGAAGGTACAATATGCTAATAGATCTATTTATAGAGTGATATTGTCATTTCGATACTTGTTTCACTATTTATTTTCAAAATTTTCGTTCTCCACTTCGTGCAGCTGATGGTTACTCGGTATATATAAAAGGCCTTCCAATGAATGCTACCGAAGCCCTACTTGAGGAAGTATTCAAGAAATTTGGGACAATCAAGATTGATGGAATTCAAGTTAGAAGCAACAGAGTATGTTCAGATCTACCAGTCTTTTATTATGGGCGGATGACATGATTGATGCTTCTTTTCCCTGTCGATGGCTTAATAACTTAAAGCTATTTTAATATATTGTCACAGCAACAAGGATTTTGTTTTGGATTTGTTGAATTTGAAGAGGCAAGGTCTGTGCAAAAAGCTCTTGAGGTATGTTTATTCTGTATGTTGATGAGATTGGATCATTGTTCTATTTCCTGCTATGGGGTGCACAATTATGATTAATTGTGGGTAGAACAAATATTTTTTTAAAAAGGTTTAATTTGTCCAATCACTTTAATTTAACCATACAACTCAATAATCATCCCATATCATATCTTCTCGTACAAAACTACACAATTTATAACTTTAAAAGTTAATACGTTTATCCTATTGAGCCAACGAAACTTACCCTGAACTGTCTAAATCTTTAATGAGTATTTGGGCATTGAGTTCTTTGAGAACAAAAAGTGTTGAATAATTTGTTATTTTTGGATGGATACCCATTAAAATACTATGGAAGAAGTCGAGAATTCATGGGAAGTTAGATAGAAAAGACCGACTCACTGTAGACAAGAAAAAAGGCACCACTTTCAATCCTCATTTCACAGTAAGACGTATAATTTCTGGAACTGATTGTAAAACCTTTGCTTAAATTGAGACCTAGAAATTTCTGTAACTTCAGCAGCTGTTTGAGGTTACAAGCATTTATATGGAGAGGCTGTGAAAAAGTAAAAAAGATCAACTCTATAATTCTTGTAATATTTCAGTGTAATATCCATTGTCTGATAATTGTGTTCCTACCAGCATTTGCAAAGGTGATGCAATATTACGTAAGTGCTATATTCAGCTTCCATGTGACAAGAATTACTTTCCGGATATTTTGTGGTCCCTCTGCCCTTAATGGAAAATTATCTTTAAACCTTTTCAGTTTAGACGTTTCACTCCATTCTTCCTCTAAATCAGTAAAAAATTTGAACACATATTTTGAGGAGAGCGGCTGTCTGTAGCTTTCCTATTATGTCTTCTATCAACATTAAAATTCTGCTGCATTCTAGGCAACTTCTGTGATTGCCTCTTTCATGTTGGGGGGATTCCCTACTTTTCTGAAAAAAACAGCATGTCCGCAATTGAGTCATTTACAGGTTGAGAAGATCCATGTTTTTTGAAGCTAAATAGTTATACTCTACTTATATTCCCTGAAAGTTTTCTTAGTTTAATTTTAATTTGGAATGCTTGTGTATGTTTTTACTTGAGAAGTTTCCTGCTTAGTGGACACGATCCTAGACGTTCTATTTTCAAGAGGTTCGTGTTTTGTAGAAGACATGAAAGTCTTAATTGTATGAGACTCCATGTAGAGAGATCTTACTGTGCAATTTGCTATTTGCTAATAAGTTTAATGGATGAAAATAGCCTAATTTCTGAGCTGGACATCCAATTTTGGAGACAGACTAAGAAATGAAGACTGGAATTTCAGGAAGCAACTCTGAACAGCAATAAACTAAGATTTTCATTTGCATGCATCACAAAGTAGTGTTCCTTGATTCTATCATTCTGTCATCTAGTAGAAGCAAATTTTTGTTGATCTTTGGTTTATTGTACCATTGTATTGGAGTTATCATCTAGCTCGCATTTGACCTGTCTTTGACCACAATTTGTGTTGATCGGATGAAAATTTTTTTTTTGGGTTTTTGGGGGCTAGGATGGTTGTGATTCTACTTCAGACCATGTTGTTCTCTCTTTTATGTTTCAGTGAATCCGATTTACTGGTTTTTTTGCTGCTATCACACTATTCTTTTGTTTCAGGCCTCTCCAGTGACAATCAGTGGTCGCCAAGCATTTGTTGAGGAAAAGAGGTCGACAAATTCTCGAGGTAAGTTGATACTGTAGTTAACCTGTTGAGCATGCTCATAGTGTCTAGGAATATTTTAAACTATGGATCAATCTACTTTGCTTATTCTATTGTGGTTCTTGTGGCTTTGTATTGTTTGTTAATTTGTTTCTTTTTGTGGCTGGTTCTCTTTAGCAACCGTAAAATCTAAAGTTTGTTATACATGGACAATATTCGTCACTTTCTACTTTCACGTGTAATTTTTATTCTTTCCACAGGGAATTTTCGAGGGAGATTTCAAACTGGAAGGGGTTCTGGATTCAGAAATGAGGGAGTCAGAGGGCGTGGAAACTATGGAGGAGGTGGCAGGGGTTACAGCAGGGGCGATTTTAATGGCAGGAGTGATTTTGTTAACAGGGGTGGCAATCGTGGAGGATCTTCAAATCACGATGGATATCAGAGGTCTGATAATGCTTATGGCAATAGAGGCCGCATGAACCGTCCTGGTGGGATGGGCAATGGTAGTGCTAAAAACATGACGCAGCGGGTTTCTGCAACTGCTTGAGGAATTGTAGTTTAGAGGGCAGTGGTGAGTGAATGGTTTCATTTTGCATTTAATTTGATTTCTTGTAATTTTTACATGGTTAGAAAATCTTTTGGGTCGACAATTTTGTTGCAAGTGGAATGTCTAAAACTTCCATCGGCTAACTAATTTGTTCATGTCACCCCATTTGTGGGTATAGTTGATTGTTAGATGAGATCAAGTAGGTTTTCTTTAGTAGCACATATTGGTAACGCCTAAGGCCTCAGGTAAGGAATTCTTCATACATTTTGTATTTGGTGAATTAATCTTCTGGCCTTGTAATTCTCATTTTCATCTGTTTTTTTTTTTTTTGTTCAGCCCACGCCGTTACGTAATATCTACACCCATTTCTGACTTTGTATCGTCTACTCTGTGTTCTATGTACTTGAGTCGTTATGTTGATGGCGAAAATTTGGATGTCACTTTTTTTATACCATCAGTGTATTGACGCTTAAAGTTTGAATATAAGTCAAGCTACTACCATGTAGCATATGCGACTGAGCAGAACAAATGAGCAAAACTTTCTTGCCAAATTTTCCTTGGCAGGGTATACTTCTGTTGCTCCAATATCGGGATGGTTTAAAATCCATTATGATGATTGAAATGAAGAGAGTAAATGGTCGCCCAAAGGTTTTATTACAGAAGTCACAAATTTGCGGTACTTTGGTCTTGAAAGCCATGATTGGTGTTGGCACCCGAATATCGTCGAGCAGTTTCCACGAGCGGAGTTGGCATCCGATCAGTGTTTCTTAATAAAAGAAGGATTTACAGGTTATGTGCGGTCATGAACTCAAAAAATGAGTTAATTTTTGCAGTATGACACATCAAAAGTTAAAAATCAATTACTTTTTAAAACTTTTCTACCCAATCATAAACTCAAAACAGGTTAATTATATATACTATATGTGTTAAATCTCAAGATTGTTGAAAATCTCTCGACTATTAATTTTTTGATTTTTCAAATTTTGATAACACATACCCCTAAAAACTCATATGGACAAAAGTGTTTCTACTCAGTATTTGAAAACATGAAGATATATGTACTCAAAAATACGAAATATTAATTAATATTTTTTTTCATGCTAAATTTTTAGCAACGTCGCATAATATATGCAAGCAACCCAATCACACATCATTACTTTAATTTTAATTTATTAACTTTATTTGTAATTTTCACTTAGATATTTAATTAAATATAGATTTATAATAATCATCTTAATTTATACATTTAATTTATTAATCATATATATTGATTTTATAACAATTAAAAAAATATAGAATTTGAGAACTTCAAAACAATTAAAAATATTTCAAATAATTCATAAAATAAAATATAAAAATAATTAATTGCTGGTGTGGCGTGCTCATTTAGGATAAAAGGAAATGAAATAACATTGTTGGATCGTGAATTGCAAAAATTGTTACGAAATAATACTGTTGGTGTAGAAATGGAGTGAGGATAGTATATTCATACTTGTCAAAAAAAAAAAAAAAAAAAAAAATTGAGAGGTCAACGCATTTGGCTTGCAGTAATAGAAGACCTTATGTCCAAAGGAATGCACAATGCTCACCAAGTAATAAACATTGTTTTATCCGGCCGGTTGCCACCTTTTTGTGTTCCATTTTTCCGGCGGGGTGGTTTAGCTTCCATACTGCACGGTGATGAGTTTCGGAATTTATTTCCGAGAAATACTAATGTGAAGTGTTTGAGCGATGGTGGATTATTTATGGATGCGTAATTAATTTTTTTCTTATTTTCTTATATTGAACTATACTATTATGCAATATGATTTCTTTTTTTTTTTTTTTACAGCGTTGATGTATCCGGTGGGCCGCCACTCAGAAATTTCTTTGCTGGCGTGGTTATATTACAGGTATTTATTCAATTAAACTAATTTTTCTTAAATTTTAGTAAAATTAACTTTCAGCGCATTTGTGCTCAAAAATTGAGAATACGAATAGTTAATTAATCATTTTTTCATGAGAAATTTTTAGCAATCTCGAGATTTTATGAGCATAATATATATGCAATTAACCTAACTTAAAAACAACTTTTGTGAGGTTCCGTTATCCAATCACACACCGCACACATCTTTATTTTAATTTTAATTTACTAACTTTATCTATAGTTTTCACTTAGATATTCAATTAAATATATATTTATAATAATCTTCTTAATCTATATTTTTAATTTATTAATCATACATATTGATTTTTTAAAAATTAAAAAAAAAATTCAAAATAAAAGAGCACGATTAAAAACATTATAAATAATCAATAAAATAAAATATAAAGATAATTAATTATTGGTGTAGCGTGCTCATTTTTAGGATAAAAAGAACACTGTTCACCAAAAAATGTTACAAATAATACTGTTGGTGTAGAAATGGAGTGAGGATTATTGCTGATTCATATATTCTTTATATGAATCCTATTTAATGAAACGGCTAATTGAAGTAAATTTTAATAAAAAAAAAGATACTATTTTTTAATATAAAAATCTGTACCTAAATTTAGGCATAAAAAGAGGAAAAAAAGAAGAAGACTTGGCCTCTTTACACTATCGCTAAGAAAGGATTTTGAACCATGATCATTTTTTGGGTCTTGGTAGTGATTTCATTTTTGGGATCATAATCAAAATAGTTATGTAAGTTTTCTCATTTTATATTTTGGTATGTAATATTTAATTTATGATTTTAATTATGTTAGTTAGGTTATATTTTGATTTTAGTCTTTTTTCCATTATAAGTGTTGATATGAGTGTCACATCAGCATTTTTCGAAATCGTATGAATGAAAAAATGACTAAAAATCAAAAAATAAAATAATTAGATCAAAATCTAAAATTACATACTTATAATAACGTTAAAGAGTAGGTCTTTCATAAGACGGTCTCACGGATCTTTAATCGTGAGACGGATCAATTATGTCCATATTTATAATAAAAATTAATATATTTGACATAAAAGTAATATTTTTTTGTGGGTGACTCATATACAATATCTATTTCACAAAATTGATCCGTGAGAGTGTCTCACGTGAGTTTTTGTGACCGAAATTTTTGAACCTCTCATTGGAGGTGTTCTTAAATTAGTTTGTTTGGCATCTTTCTCAACCCATATTTTTTCGAAAAATAGGGAATTGGGTGAGCACAAGTTGATCACTAAATATAAATTATCTACAAATACATGTCTTTTCATAATAAATGATGAATAACTATTTTTAAAAATAAATATACACGATTCATGAAATGATGTAATGGAAGGTGAAGGGACTGAGCCAATTTTATTTATTTAAAAAAATATAATGTATTAATTATTAATTATAAAATATTTGAGAAAAGGTATTTCAGCTGTGCGCTATGGAAGTATATATATATTTTTATTGAAGCATGCATGATGATACTATCTGGTATCCTATTCCATCTCACTCTCACACACAAATCACAAAATCGGTGTAAAAAACCAAGAAAATGGCAGAAAGTGGCGAGGATTCAAGCCCGACATCAACTATTGTCACAGGAGATTTTGAAGAAATCGGAACCACAGATTGCGTGATCAGCGAGGGGATGTTTAATGAAGAATATATGAATCAAGAACATGGAATTTGTGAGGAGTGTCAGAAAGAACGTGAAATCATGAACATGGTAGAAAGTTGGGGAAGTTCAGGTTCCAGTTCAGACGAAGAAGATATAATAACAAAAGATTTCTTGAAACTCATTGACGTCGTGTCAAATGAAGTCAAAGAAGATCAAGAAATCTTGAAAATGGGAGAAAGCGGGGAGAATTCAAATGCAGTATCGTATGAAGAAGATGTGCGAACAAAAGATTATCTGAAGCAAATAGACAGAAGAAGAAATGAAGGAGAAGATCAAGAAAGCACGAAAATGGCCAAAAGTGGAGAGAATTTAGGTACCGAATCAGAGGAAAAAGATACAAGAACTATTGATTATCTGAAGCAAATTGATAGATGGCATTCATGAATGGAGCAAATCGGAACAATGCTGCTCAAGCTCTCCATCCTAGATGATCTTACGGGCATCTTTTGTTCCTATTTCCGTTGGATATCAGTTTCTTTGAAATCCTAGCCTTATAGTGACAATTATCGTCTCAATGTATAGTGTTTGCGAGCATGGAAGTTTCGAAGTTCAGGGGATGCAAAAACTAAAACCTGGAGAAGATATTACGTACCTTTTTACCCAATTTGAAACTTGATCAGATGGCGCACTTCTTCTTTTAGTATATCTAAAGCTTTATGGAAGAGCCTATTAGTTGGTAGCATGCATGAAATGTTTGATAAGCAACTGCCAGTATTTTGTAAATTTTGGGATGACGATAAAGATTTCAAGTACTGGTTCCTACGATATATTCTCTGCATAAAAAAAATTGTAGGAGGAATCCGGAGGAACTGTAGCTAACCAAGTAGTTCATCGTTTGAGAAGCTAGTTTTCAGGATTTAACAAAGGGTCTGAGTCATCGACGCAGGTGCTAGAGTAAACCATTGTGCAATAAAGGCTGCTCTGATAAATTTTCTGGACTTATTTGCCAAGAATAATCTTCACATAATTATGGAAAACTTACATTTCTTCTCTACTTTACACAAGAATCTGGTAAGTAAATAATAGTTACATAACTTACATTTCACCTCATAATGTTAATTTTGCATCAGTATTCGCTTGTTACCTTCAAGATTAGAAGGTGTAATTTTGGAGAAAATGGAGAGTTGTTGCATATGGAGTGTGCAACATTCAGTTTGAATTAGGCCTTGAGTTTGAAGTCCTGGATTTGGCCAGGATATATAAATTGTTGACTGTGCTGAGGAATGGGAAAAGGTAGGAAGAACAAAAAATTTCTGTTGATTAAGACACTTAGCTCATAAGGTCACATTCACTTCTGGTGTTACATTTAAACAACTACGAAGTTACATACTTAATGACATCCTAAAATTGAAGCTAATCGAAGCCTTCTTAAGTAAATATTCGGAATAAACATTCCCAGAAGCAATTCTTGAGGTACTTTTATAAATCAAAAGCCTGTTTAATTTTGATGCAATAGAAAGTCATCCATATAAGTTATTATATTTACCTGTTAGACCGATTTCATGAGAAATAGAAACCGAGGCGTGGTATCCCAGTGTCTAATTACACAAATCTGCTGTCCGGAGAAAGAAAACATCTCCGTAAGCATAACCAAACATCCCATGAGATTTTTTTTCTCAAATATAACAAAAAGGTAGTGTGCTAGTATCTGTCTCCACTATTATGCACCTTCTTGTTCTTCTTGCCGACTCGATGCAACCATCCGAACCCTTTGACAGCCTTGGAAAACTTAACAAGATTAGGCTTTCCCACGCCTAAATTCATCTTTCCTGCCGACAATTTGATGGCTTGTAAGCAACAAAGATTGCCCTCCATCTCGTCTTCATAGTCATACTCTTCATCGGATTCAAATTCACTCTTCTTTTTATCGTTCTTCTTCTTCGACGACTCAGGATTAGTTGAATCCGTTTCGTATGTCTCCCACAACGAGTCCATCCCTTCACCACCATCCACATTGTGTCGCTCCTCGAATAACATGCACGCCAACGTCCTTCTCCACTCCTTTTCCTTCCTCATGGATCCATAAGTCCCAACATTTGAACCCGTTGTTGGAGAGTTCTCCACGCCATTTTCATTAGTATAATCATCATTAAAGTTTAGCCTTTGAGAATGTGCTTCGACTTTGGGAGTGTGCTCTTTTCTCCATTTGGTGTTCGTCACATTTATTTTATCAGCTGCTGCCTGGTATGCATTTCCCTGAGGTGACGACAATGCAATCTGTTTTTCACCTATTTTTTCGGTTTCCTTTTTCACTCGTGCCTCGACTTTCTTGTCATCCACTCTTGGATTCATCCTTTCGAATTCATCCAACAATTTCAAGAAACTCTCCTTTCTCTTCTCCTCTATCTTAGCACCGACAGCCGAACTTTCTTTTACCTTATCAGCAGTGAAAAGTTCACATTTGTTAAGGTTGAGGTCTCCATCGAATGAATCTTCTTCTTTAACACTTGATTGTAATCCTTGCAGAGGATGTTCTCCTGATTTTTCCTCCATAACCTCAACTTGGTTTCCTTCAACTCCCATCACTGAAGGGCCAAACACAATTTTATACATTTCAAGATCCTCCAAACAGCCAAACCCTCCATTTTCAACTTCTTTCTTCGACTGCAACCTTTCTAAAACAGACCCACAAGCAATCTGCAGATAGCCAACCCAGCTTTGACCAAATTCAGTGGAGAAACTATCATGAACAAGACCATTAAGAACAGCAAAGAGGACAAGGAAAGTGGTAATGAAAAGAGGGTAGATAAAAGATACGAGTTTGAGAATGTAAGGTAAGAAGAAAACGAAGTAAGAAAAGTAGAGCGGATGAGAAAGAATGGCTGAAAAATATAAAACCAAATCAGAGAATAAAAGCGTGAAAATTCTAATCTTGGAATCGCACAACTCAGACATTTATGTCTCTCTGTTTGCTTAGTCTATGGACCTTGAAAAATGGGAGATGGTGAACAAGAAGAAGAAAAGGATTCTTGATTTATCAATGGAGGGCAAGTGTTCATAGAACAAACTGCGGCGTGAATAAAGGAGGGAGAATCATTAATAAGAGAGCAAGAATTGGAGGAAAAAAAAACCATTTCCTTTGGAAAAACTTTTTCTTTTTTGCCTAACTAATCAAATTAATTTACCTTTTTCTGATGCACGTGCTATTAATTACACATTATCCATCTTAATTACAGGACAAATAATAAATCCCTTCTGGCTGATAACTTTTATGTGTCGTATCCATAAATCGATGTATAACAAGACAAAAACTTGTTTGAAACGATCTCATAGGTCGTATTCTGTGAGACGAATATCTTATTTGGATCATCCATGAAAAAATATTACTTTTTATACTAAGAATATTACTTTTTATTGTGAATATCGGTGGGTTGACCCGTCTCACAGATAATAATTCGTGATACCGTCTCACAAAAGACCTACTCGTATAACAATGTGCAATCCCAACCATGATTTCAACCGGTAGATGCAGCTAACTATTACAAAACATGGAATAAAATCTGCTTTGCTATCCAATTATAAATGAAAATGGTTATTTTCATGTGCATAGTTGAAATTATTTAATGGAAATTAAAGTAAAATTGTTTAAATCCATGAAAGTTTGATAAATCAACATAGGATGATTCGAAAATGTGACATTGTAAAAATATATGTACATACATTCCCTTTCTCCTATATATGCGTATAGATAAAAACTTGTGTGAGACGATCTCACGGATCGTATTTTGTGAGACAGATCTTTTATTTGAATCATTCATGAAAAAATATTACTTTTTATGTTAAGAATATTAATTTTTATTGTTAATATTATTAGGGTTGACACATCTCACAGATAAAAATTCATGAGATCGTCTCACAAGAGACCTACTTATACGTATATCGATGTACCCAAAGTATTATAACTAAATATGGATATTTCGTCTCACATGTAAAATTCACTAACACACACACACCTTAAAGTTATCATATCATTTTCAAAACCGACATTTGGCGTCTTATGTTCCATCTAACATCTTTATTTACTATTAAATATCAATTTTAAATGTTCGTTATGTAATTATGTGACCTTAAAAAATTAATATACGCACAACCTATTTAGCTAGTAAAGATAAATATCAATCATTATGGTTTCTTTTTGCTCTTCATTTAGTCCTCCATAAAATAAAGTGATCTTCCATTAGAACAAATCCAATTGTTCAATTTATATATTTCCACTTTCAATTATATGAAACCAACACACACACACTATGTATATTTTATTATGCACAAAATGACAAAATATTTCAAGTCACAGATTTTTATATCCAAACTTAAAACAATAACAAAATATTCACACCTCTAATTTTAAAATTAATCCCACCAAGTCAAACTGACACAAAAATACTTCTTGGATCTCAATTCATATCAATATATTTTATGGTAAATAAAACAATCCATCATACCCAACCGAATTCAACTAACCAATGAAGAATTTCTACTTTCCTCTGTTTGTCCGAAGAAAACTAATGCATCTTAACCAAGTCACATGATCAAACTGATAGATTTTATTATTTTTTGCATCAGCCAACAACTTACAATTATCTAAAACTACATTACTATTTGATGTGAAAGATGACATATATATATATACATATATATAAAAATCATTTTGTTATATGTGTATATTGATTTATAATTAATATATTATCATCCTGCACGAACCAACCAAACAGTTTTTGTAATAGATAAATAAACTATTCATCTTCGATAAGCAATCAATTAAAGAGACTGGAGAACAGGAGGTAGATTGACAGTGAGTTAAAGGATCTTTACACCCACATGGGGAACCACTCAATTACATGCCTTCCCTAACTTTTCAAATCCGTCAAAAGCATGTTGAAAAAGGTGAAAGGGCCAGGAAAATCCAACCACCAAGTTGGTTCACACAAGCAACTGATAACCCATTTTCACGCTTTCACCTTTAATACTTCCAACATTAAATGCTAAGCCTCTACCACATGACGTGGTGATCATCTACCTCCGACGGAAATTTCTTCCACTTTCACAGTTAGTTTATCGACAACTACATGTTGGTTTCCATAACTCAATCTCTTAACAAGAGACGCCACTTAATTCTCATGTGGATAATGGTTTTGATTTAAATAACCGTGATTAAAAAATAATTAAGAACGATAGAGTAGGGGCATAGATTTAGAAATTAGACAACTAACTTGAGTGGATTTATCTGAAAGATTAGAAACCATCTCATTCAAAATCATCCCATCCAAATACAATATTAAAGTTTTGACTCCATATTCACAAATATTGGATCAAATTCATTTTACATCAAGTTCCACCGGGTGAAATCCTTTCAGCTTATCAATACACAGTGAAATCCTCAAATTTTTCATTTGGGATTCATGCACTATAAAGATTTCAACTACAAGTGATAAACTTAAACAGGTGTACCACAGTTTTAACCTAAACCGAGTCAGATTACAGAACAACTTGGTTGGGAGAGGACCATTACTACACGATCTGGTTCAAAGGCCGAAAATGGGTTTGGTCCATTTAAGCCATCAAGCATTCCAAATAAATGTCAAAACTTAGACTGGGTAGAAACCAATAAATTTGTTTTTTGAAAAAAAAGAACCCAAAAAGATTCTACGGTTCTCAGTATCAAAACTGGTCGATGGATCGATCAGCTGTGCAAAATGTTTTGAACATGGAACTGGAGAAAGACCATCCTAAGTTGATCCGGGATCAGTTAATCTGAACTCAGAACAGGATTTGATCTCGTTTGGAGCCAGGAACTCATCAATGCAGATACAGAGAGGAGTTCCAATAGCCTCCATAAATAATCTTCAACATCAATCGAACAGGAATATATCACTAAAAGTTGTATAGGATATCCGAGTGCGGAAACAACTTCTAGTTATTCTTGTTCTCATCATAAAGTATGAAGTCAATATTTAGAAGTAATCAAAAGCTGAGGAAAATGATACTGCAAACTGTGAAAATACATGGTGCACTAGAGCAAGAATCCGATGAACGGTTCCCACTGGAAACCTTATCTTGAGTGAATCCAATAATTGTTCGTCGCCTGGGTACACATGATATGTTACTCAGGGTAACATCTTGTTCCACATAATTGATCAATGCATCCCTTTACACAACCTCAACATTATAAATGGTAGCGTGAGTATTCTTTACCCTGACACTGAAATATACCCAGCATGTTGTCCAATAAAGCGAGTTTGATTGATACATAAACGAAAACAAACAGAAAATAGCATTCATTATTTAAACACGGTTCCTTAAAAAACCAAGAAACGTACTTCAAATATCTAAATTCAGAAACAGGAGACAAAGGCATCATAACCACATTAAAAGACGAACACTTGCATATAAGAGATAGTAAACTTGTTTATCAAAACAGCATTGGTTCATACATGATACCAGTTCAAGTTTCAAACTCGTGCACGAAAATCTTCCATTACACACTGACTTGCATTCTGGAAATTAAATCCAAGCTAGATCTTACATAGCATGCATCTATTACTCATTCATAACAGGTTTGTTTTCATTTGCTTTTGGCTTCTGTTCCCTTGGCTTCTGCTCTTCAGTTTTCCTGGATTCACATTCATAAGTATTCAATAAGATACAGGAAAAACAAGAAACGTACCAATCTTTTACAATTAAAAATTTCAGAACAAGAAGTTCCTGCGGATGATATATTCATACAAAAAGTTGAATCTTGTCAAAAGAAACACCTCAATGATATGTAAATACCATCATGCATCGATAAGGGACTAAAAGTGTATCCTGTTAAATAAATAAAATACAATGCAATCACAAAATCTCCATGCTAACTAACGAAGGGTAAAAAAACTCACAATCTTGTGGTCACACAGACACCGTTTTTGGTTTTATTTATTGAAATAGTTTTCCATCTCGGGAAACAAAACTAAGCATTATCATTTCCATCTCATGTTTACTTCTCTAGACATCTTCATCCCTTTTAATTCAACTTTCATCACTTCTAAAATGTAGTATTATTATACTACATCCTAAAAGACTAAGCGTAGATGGAAAATTAGTACACAAATCTATAGTAAGAAACATATTCATAAAGATTAGAGGTTCCCTCGAAACTTTACAAATCACCAGAACAAGATGAAACAATCATTTCAAGGAATCATATACAAACTCTTGACGAAATTGAAAATACCTCTTGTCGGAAGAGCCACCCTTCTGACTGAGGAAAGAACGGAAAAGGGGAGAATTGACGTCGTAAATCATTTTACCCAGTCGCTTGCACGGCGGAACGAACCCTAGGTAGTAACACCAGGTTAAATTGCTAATTCGTCTGGTCCACCTGCCTTGTAAACTACATACAGGCTTGGGTGATCAAATAAAACCAACCCCCAAAGCCCAATAATACTCTCTAAAAAAGCCCAATAATAAATAGGCCTCTTTTTCTTTATTTTTTTCAAATTTTTAAAAATCAAAATATTTGTACATATTTTGTTATAATATACATCATTTTTTGTTTTAAAAAATTCATACGCAATATCTCACTAATCAATTTTATGTGACAAATTTTTTATATTATCTATGAAAAAATATTATTTTTATGTTAAAAATATAACATTTTTCCTAAGTCTCACGATTATAAATCCAGATATTGTCCAACTCTTATTTAATTATGGATTCTTGACTTTTATAATATTATTTTCTTGTGTTCATACTGACTTTGTGTTCATACTGACAAGAAAATAATATTATTTAATTATGGGTTTGACCTTGTCATACAGACTTTTCAAAATCTTCAAATTTTAAAATTCAAAGTCAAGCCCATCTAAAGAAAACAAACCCAAATGTAAAATTTAGGGTACATGTATATGATCTAGGTAAAAATTGTGTGAAACGGTCTCACGAGTCGTATTTTATGAGACGGATAATTTATTTGGCTCATCCATGAAAAATTATTATTTTTTATGCTAAGAATATTGCTTTTTATTATAAATATTGGTAGGGTTGATCCGTCTCACATATAAAAAAAGACCTACTCGATGACCTAAGCGTTTATTTTGATTAAATCATGGGAAGTACAAGATTCACAATGCATCTTCATATAACTTTTTTAAAAAAAGGAAAAAAATTTAATCTATATTATATTAATCATAATAGGTTTTAAATTATTCGCAAACATGAATTTCAAACGAAGATTTTTGAAAATAAAAAATAATGGAGGGGCGATATAGGTTATGGAAATAATTGGTTAGCGTGGCGATTAAATGACGATCGGCCTATCCAACCCTTGTTGTATCGTTGCGTGGGCAGCTAACCTACCCCATAATAATGACATTATTATTGCCACTGCTTTGCTTCAAATTTCATGAACCAGAATTCATATAAAATAAGATGTTAATTGTGAAGTTTTTAAACTGTCAAACCAGTTTACAAGAGTGTCTGCAATTACACAAAAATTCGATTATTCGCGTAGTGTGATGTTACATTAAGCGGGTAAGTCATTATTCGATTACCAGAGTGTCTGCAATCACAAAAAAACTCGATTATTCAACTATCACATTATGACTAGATATAATTTTTAATAAACCGGTGAAAGATTGGTCTTGTATTGTGATTTTTCGTTAAGCACGTAGGCAATTAGTCCACGGACTCGATAGATTAAAACACTACAAGGTGTCCAGAAATCAAGAGATTATTAGTAAATAAATAATGAATTTAAGAAACTGTGTTTACTGAAAAAAATAGAAAGATGATTTTCGATCTAGTGTGTATTCTTAATTCATATAATAAATGAGTTAAAAGAGAAAATTTGTTTTGACATCCTCTCAGTTAGTATAGTCTGATATAAATATTTATGACATGATTGTTTGTAGGGATGTAAATGAATCAAACCGTTGATGAGCTATTCCGAGCTCGGCTCGATAAAAAGCTCATTTGAGTTCGTTTGTTAACTATATAACTTGAACTCGACAATTTAATCAAACCAAACTCAAATCTAAGGATATTTGGCTCGTGAGTTTGGAAACATGTTCGTTAATAGAATCGCAAGCTAGCTCGAGCTCGGCTCATTTATTGAGTTGACAAATAAAAATATTAGTACTGATAAAATTTACACTTTTATGTATGACTTAGAATTAGTTCATAGATATATTTAATCTTTATCAAGTTCGAATCAAAGTCAAACTCGAGCTCAATTGTATGTTTTAAGAGCTCGAAAATGAGTAAAGCTCAAGTCAAGCTTGTTAAACATGATAAACAAGTTATTAAATGAATCAAGCTCGAGCCCGGCTTGATTAACATGATAAGCGAGCTTTTAACAAGCCGAGATCGAGCTTGTCACGAGTTTAATAATTTCAAGACAATTTGAACTCGAGTTTGATGACAAAAGTTCGAATCGAGCTCGAGCTCTCTATCAATTTTAAATGAACCAAGCTCAAACCTGATATTATTTGACTTGATTTGGATTCTTTATATCCCTAATTGCTTGTAAAACAGGCAATAATGTTCGGAAACTAGGCACACATTATATTCGAACATATTTCTATTTCATTTAGTTATATTATTTTTTTAAGTACATTAAAATCTACAATTGAAAATAATCAGAGAGAAAGATATTAAATTTTCTTATCTTATTTCGAAAAAGTGTTTATTAGGACAAATGTAATTCGTTAACTATCAAGTCATTTGTGTAAAAATATAGTGGAAAAATCCTTGATTTTGTCCATCATGTAAATTAGCCCAATTCCATATAATTACCTCAGTTTTCCTTCTTTTTTTTTTATATATGAAAAAATTGGATTTACAAATTATTAAAGATGATTTTGAAATCAGGTAGTGAAATCCTTATTGCTATATTACTGCTTCCGCATGCTAATTTTGTATAGTCATGATTTTTTTTTTTTTAAAAAAAAGATAGACTAACTCAATGCGGAGTAGGTATCTTGTGAGACGGTCTTACGTCTTTGTCTGTGAGACGTGTCAACCCTACCGATATTCACAATAAAAAGTAATACTCTTAGCATAAAAAAAATAATTTTTCATGGATGACCCAAATAAGATATCAGTCTCATAAAATACTACTCGTGAGACCATCTCACATAATTTTTTGTCATCAACGCGATATTGGTGTGACAATACAGTACGAGATAATAAATTGAAATATATAGATAATATAATTTGTTAACTCGACCTTGAACCAGGTTAATCTCGTATACAAAATCATATGTATGGCAACCAATGGTGCCTAAAAGAACTATAGTAAGTGACATGATCGTTAAAATTCAACTGATTAAATTAAATTCGAACTTATCTCATTAATAAAAATGAAAAATATTCCGGTTCCATTGGTTTATTCATTCTTTTCATTTTTTCTTATTTTTAAAAATACATAATACATTACACAATTTTTTTTTAAAAAATTAATATATAATGTATGAAAATTTACTAAATAATTGGATTAAACAGCTAATTGATTTTCACATGTTATTTTTACTATTTTACATAAATAATAAACATGAAATAATTTTTTTAGACAAAAACACGTGTGAGACGGTTTCATGGGTCGTATTTTGTGAGACAAATCTCTTATTTGAGTCATACGTGAAAAAATATTAATTTTTATGCTAAGAGTATTACTTTTTATTGTGAATATTGATAGGGTTGACTCGTCTCACAGATAAAGAGTCGTGAGACCGTCTCACAAGATATTTTTTTTTTTTTATAAAACAAGTCAATTATATCATATTTATAATAATAAATAAATTTTTTTTTATCAATAAGAGAAAATAAAGGTGGTAGATGCATGAGTAAGACATCAACTACTCTCTCTCTCTTGCTATTCTAACCAGTCACCACCTTTCCTTTGTAATCCAACCAAGAAAACCTCGTCGCCTTGGTTTCTACGCTGATTCATCAGGGTGCTTTCAGGTACTGTTACTACGGAAAACCCCGTCCCTTTTTTTATGGGTTATTGTGGTATTGAGTCTTTTTTTTGGCGAATGAAATGTTGATAAACTGCTGCTTCTGCATCGGTTGACTTTTAGTTTCTGTGCTAATTGGTCATTTGCTTTATTGGCTCTGCCATTTGTTTACAAAAGTTGACAAATTTGTGTGTTTCGAGAGGGTTGGCATGGGCTTTTCGTCATTTTTCTTATCTTGCTGGAGAAGTATTATTGTACGGGTATTGTCGGTACCGGTGGTTATTTGTGTTGGGACCGGGATTCCGCGGTTCCACGGCTGCGGGAACTGGATACCTGTATTCATGATCGGAGTCTATGACTGAAGGTTGCATGAGGCCCACGTGAGGATTGTAGACCCCACCGGACTATTGAGAATCAAATTCCAGTCTTCATATCGGATGAATTAAGAACAGCAAGAAATGGGGAGGATATTACGAAGTTTAATTACAAGATAATGGAAATTTTTGGGGATCAAGCTCTTAAAACAGAAGAAAACTGCTGTCTTGACTGTAATTGATACTTCGATTGAGCAAACCTCCAGCTTGACTTTAAAATACGATGCTAAATTTCTGAGGTTATGTGATTTATTAGCTGGTGAAGAAAGGAAAGAGGAGAATTATGTTATATTTTCTAAATGACGGGGAAACTGAGGGAAATTTTTACATTTTCTCACCTTCCTGGAAGGTGGTGGATGGTAGGATTGACTTGCGATTCTTAGTAAATAATAGATTTGGCATCAGTGTAGGTCTTACTTTTTTCCGATTCTTTTGTATTGGTTATTCTTCCACCAGTTTTAGGTTTGCCTTGAACTTCAAGAATTCTGTACAATTCACGAATGTATAGGAGTTGAAGCGTCGGTTTTAGATTATCTAAAAATACCATAATTGCGAGACGATGTCATGCATTTTTTGTCAGAAGGCAAATGTGGTTTGAATAGCAAGGAAAAAAATTTGTGTGACTCCAAGTTAAGGAAGCATATAACTTTGTTTCTCGTTATCATTTGTTTAAGGGAAGTTTGATCATCATATATTCGAATTCCTCGTGTTTTGTCATCGTTTTGTCTTTGCATAACTCACTGTTGATGATATGAACACATCTTAATTTAATTGCATTTTTTTGTTATTTGTAATCATGTTCTCCATTTTCGCTGTCACCGACAAAATAAGGTCCCATTAGCTAAGTTATTACCGTGTCTTTTAGGAGGACACCACACAGCCATGGTCAGCATCCGAAGACGGAGACTATTAGGATTGTCTTCTGGTATTTCATGCTATATAATTCTTTAAAAATTTTAAAGTACCTATGGCCGGCCTATTCAAAACCTCTTTCCACTAGTGCTTACTCGATGCATGATTCTCTAGGGAGGAATCCTGTCTTTGCTCCACTTCCCAGAGTTTTTGAGCATGGACATACTCCCGAAACTGGCGTGGAGAGTGCAAGACCAAGCAGCGTTCATCCTTTCCTTCCAACCAATAATGACATGCCAAATGAAGTAAGAACATAGTTCAACATGCATCTTGCACTTCTATGCATGTGATTCCCAATATGTCAAAATTAATTAGCTAGAACGGAATATAGGAACGTCATTTCTGCTGGGCTAACACATGAGTGATCCAATTTTTGTCATATTTTTGGTTTTCAAATGAATATTGAGTTATCTGGACATTCAAAGATTGGAGTTTTTGCTTTTGTAATTTCTGATTTTGTCTTGCTGCATTTTGCTAATTGTTTAACAATTAGTCTCAGCTGTAACATTGTTTGTATTTTTCGAGTTCGAAAAGGCAGAGAGGGGTTCAATTAATCCGTTTACGGATTTATATGCTGTACGTGTCATGTGCAAGATGCTGGTGGGATTTATACTTATAACTTCCACTTTGTATTTGAAATCGAAATTCACTCACCGAGTTACAATTTCTCATTTGTCGCAACAACTAGGAATCTACCTTCGATAATGGGACTGGTTCATCAAAGGGATCTTCTTCCATTCTACGAGAAGACAACTTCTTTCAGCAATTCCCTGGTTCGTTTTCTTTAAGTTGTGGTTCCCGTGTGTGTCATGCATCGATTTTGACCAATTTTGCTTGATTTTTTTATAAATAAAATCAAGATTTGATGACGACTATACTGGAGGTTTTTATCAGTTCTAATATTTTGATTCAATCTACATATCATCAGTCATTCTTTTATGCTCACATTGTCTGACGAGACTCTATTTACCTAATTTGGTGTGATTGTCATGCAATGATTTCCACCAATTCTTTCAACTATTTACTGCCCATTTTGTTAAAGTTGTTCTCTGTTACTACAATGGCAGAGATCAAACGCAGAAAGAGGCACAGGAGAAAGCATGTCGAGAATCAAGAACCATGTATCATGAGAGGTGTTTATTTAAAGAATGCTAAATGGCAAGCCGCTATTAAAGTTGACAAGAAACAAATACATTTGGGGACTGTTGGATCTCAAGAAGAGGCTGCTCGATTGTATGACAGGTATGTAATATCGCAATCTATAATCCTCTAAAAGATTCAACAGCAACTAGAAGCCGGTCCCAAACCGTAATATAATTTGAACAGTGCACTTAATTCTACTCTGAGTAGCAACTATTAGGACCCTATAAATATAAGAATGCATCTTCATGAACTTGAAGGGCTGCATTTATGTGTGGGAGGGAGCCAAACTTCGAACTCTCGGAGGAAGAAAAGCGGGAACTCAAGAAATTTAAGTGGGAAGAATTTTTAGCCATGACTCGTTCTGCAATTTCTTACAAAAGTAAGCCAAGCCAGCCCTGTAGAATTTCTCAAATGATTGATTCATCAGTGATACAAGCTTGACGAAATGAATTGTTTTCAAACTTTCAGAGGTTCAGAGACGAACTAGCCCTGGTTCACTGAGAAAACACCAAAACAATGATTCAGAAGGCGAGCAAGAACGCGGTTTTTTTTCCGCATCTGAAGACGACACATAGCAAAATGCTATGTCTGGTTTAGCAGCATAATTACATCATTGAGTTGTTCTCCATTGTTATATATAGGCGCTATCATTTTTCAATTTCTGTATGTACAATAGTTTGAAGCAATTATCACATCATATAAATAAACAAATAAAAGGGGCAAGAGTGGGTTCCAATCCGATGTTACGATCAGCCGCAGTGTCTTATATTTCATATACTAACACAAAAAAATCCTTATTTTACTCAAATGAATAAACAAAAACCTGTAGTAAGTTTTATATGAATTTACATAACATTAATTGAAATAATTCAAATCTATTATAAAAAAACATGCGTGCTATATTATTTTTAAAGTAGAAAATATATTTTAAAACTTTAGTACACTTTGACCTCGATATGTTGAAAAAATATATAAATTTCAAGTTATGGAAATAACTTTTGTCGTCTTACATTTGGTGTAAAAATATCCAATGTTGTAAAAAATTAGGATAATTCTTGTTAATATATTAGATATAAATAATATAATTTTGATTATAATATATGAACAATCAAAAAGTCTAATCGTATGTTTTATATCCATAAGTCACCAAATTTTTTTTATTTTATATATTCAGAATTCATCCTTTCGATTTTTAACATACAAGTTCCAAGATATACTAAAAATTGATTTATCATTATATAAGAAAGATTACATTTTTAATCACGTAATTTGTATTTTTTCGCTTTTGATTATATTACGACGAATTTTATTTTTAGTATTATAACTTATATGCTTTTAATGATAAGTTTTTGATAATGTCCCTATTTTATTTGATAAGTTTCGCCACAAATACAGAGTGCAATTGATAAGTTGCTACAATTCTCTCTACCGTCCATTTAATCAAAGTTTCAAGAATCCGAAGTTAGATATTCTTCGATAAAATTTATATCGATGCTATAATATATAACATGGAAAAAAAATATCTCCACTGTCTACCCAAAACAATTCTTCCATATATGCATCATCCGCGATGGTTTCCAGAAAGAACTTGCGCATTTCAGTTCGAACCATTAAATCCGCGGATCAATCCTGTAGCATGTGATAAAAGACAATACATCAATCCAGAGCAACCGTGTACTAAAAATCTCAAAATTTTGACTCAATTCACCAAAGACTTGATATGTTCAGGGTTCTTGCAACAATAAGGACCGTCGCGAATGTAACAACTTAACCCAGTTTCAATGCCCCAATACAGAAGTCATAACAAATTGATCTGACACAGACATTGACCCCTAAAACAATCGTTTGAAGTATCTGTTTACTTAACCCAGTTTCAATGCCTCAATATAGAAGTCATAACAAATTGATCTAACATAGACATTGGCCCCTAAAACAATTGTTTGAAGTATCTGTTTAACTTCTACAACATCAAATATATGGCTTCTTATTTCTGTAAAATTATATCCAACTCCTTTGAGGTTTGTTGTGAACTTAAAAATCTCTACTTTGAGAATAACGATTCTCTCCACCAGGAAATTTTCAGTCCCATCGTGACACCAAGTGGCATTTGACATTGTAAAATCCCTCCACTTATCTATTGGCATTGAACAAACATTGCAAAGTAAACAATGAGTTGTTCATGGTGTTAGTTTAGCAATCAGCAGGCTTTGTCTGCCTTAATGAAAATAATATGACAAAAATAAACTTCAGGATTCAACGTAACATAGAAGAGGCCAACTAAATCTAATGATGCCTTTTATTTGTCACCCCTTAGCAGTGTGTGAATCTATCAGCTGGAGCAAACCTGAGGGAATACTGTGCCAAATGGCCCACCCCCACCCCGCACCCCAAAGCCACTGAATAACAAGCAAGCATACAGAGAGAGAGAGAGACCTTAAGTACTGTTTGTGGCGGGAAGATAAATTCTAATCATGTCTTTCATAGTTATTTTCCTCCTACAGGTAGGGCATTTGCCCTGAGCAGCTATGGCAGCTTTGATGCATGCTTTGCAAAAAATGTGACCACACTTGGTGGACGTCTCCTCAACCAATGTGCCCATGCAGACTGGACAACTAAATGTAGGCTCCTTTGGTGGTGGCAGCGTCAACGTCGCTCTCTGTCCTCTGTTTCTCTGAAGTTCACAAACATAGCTAGTCAACATAAGATATTGATTTCAACAGCCAAACCTCCTAGGAAGAGAAGCTTAAGACAAGAATACAAAAGAACTTAACGGAGTTCAACTCAGCAAACTAGAAGTTTAAAACTATATTCATCTTAGCAAGACAAAAATAACACCATGCACAAAACCAACCTACAGTGCTTAATAACAAAGACAAATACAAAACAACCATGATATCTTCCAGAGCAACGGAACTGTCAGGTTATAAATAAAAATACGAACCCACGCAGGAACCGGACGCATGCCATGCGGACAAATCAATGGCTGGCCAAAAGCTAATTAGTCCAACATTCATTAGAGTTGATGCAAATGCACGATGAATCAAAGAAAATATGCACAACAAATATATCATCACATGAATAACTATAACTGAGATATGAACAAACAATAAAAAATTAAACAATTAAAATTGGTAGATGCAGGTGCCCTGCATAGAAAAAATATATTACCACGGAATTGGAATTGCTACTGCCTTCTAGATTTATGTAGAAATCGCAAATTGTTTGGCTTGTAGGAAACCTTGCACGCTTGTTGCGAGTTGGCCTTTCTTCTGAAACAACTGTTATGTAATCAGCACACAGTTTCCTCACATTTGAAAATTGGAGACAGAAGAAGAAACCACAGGATCACTAAAGCCAACAGTATAACATCAGAAGGGCGAAGCATAAAGAGGTCTAATTAACTTCAGATTCCAAACAATTGACCAAGAATAGACATTGTTGAAGCAGGGGAAAATCAAAATTCAAAAAGCAGTTACTTTATTTTCTGTTTAAGTTTAACATGTCTCCACTTGCAACTTCTTTTAAACCATTGACATTATAATGTCACTTCAACTAGTCAGAGCAAAAACAAAATCAAAAAGAAGATTCTGCACTAATCTAAAAGCTACCACACATTGTCTCAGAAAATCTAGAATGGAGAATAACTTGAAAAACTTATTTTTTCATCTCCAAGCAATTTAATATTGAAGAAGCTAACAAAGTGAAAGAAATGAATCCTTACACGGTATTCACAGGCGTCACTTTTCTAAATTATAAAGTTGCATAAGAGCACACGTGAACACTAATGCTTGGTTTAGTTTTAAGGAACATTATATCTACCAAGTACATAGTAAAAATATTCAAGTTCCCCTACAGAGTTTTCTACAATCATTCTTTTCATCTATGTTCTCCCTTTCCATCATTTTCTTATTTTTTCTCCGTTTGTTATGGAAACAAATGTTTATGCACTGTGTACATTGGAAGCTCAAGCACCATCCACATATATTTTAGTCAATAATTAACATGATCATCATTAAGGAATAGGGATGTTCAGAAACAACATGCCTCATGTCAAAGGAAAATGTTCATCCACATATTTGCAACATAAGCTAGCCCTTGCAAGATATCCAAAATTGGAACAAGATAGGCATTACGATAAAGTTGAAATAAAGGCAAATCAAATTTACCAGGTTCAAGATCAACCACAACAGCACGTCCATGATTTCTTCTAGAATTGTTTTTAGCCTGAATTATCACACAGTTACAGCTTGATTATGCTAATGCATGCCTAGAAAAGAATTCAACTAAATACTACAAGACAAATGAAGATAAAAATGACAAATGAGAAGAATAAGAAGTGGTAGTAAAAGATGTGATACTTCTGCAAAAGCCCTCGGGGAAGAAATGATAACATCATCATCATATGCATCCAGGTCGATTGCTGCAGTCAGTAGCATGGTTCCTTCCTGCCTGTCCTGGGAGCTTGCATGATTTGAAGTCCCCTCCTGATCCCATGGCATTTGGGGCACAACATTAAGATCAACATCTAACATTGGCTTTCTCCGTCTACTCCTCGTATACCTCCTCACTCGATCCTGGCTGCTCATGTTATATGTAATCCAAGCACTCAAATCTCCTAAAATTCATCCATGGCACCAACTTAAATCAAATTATTGAAGTATCCACAAAATGTTTTGATATGAAGGAAGAAAAATTTAACAGAAAATAACGGATAATGAACGAATCGGCAGATGGTATACATCACAAAGTCAATTTGATGTCAGATTGGTTAAAACATTCATGCCCAAAATACTTCTAACAAAACTTTCAATTTGAAATAAAAACATGAAGAAGCCTAGCATAAAAAGGAACTTCCAATTTCTGTATTTTAACATATGTCTCTCGTTCGTATGCTTTGATCACTCATTACTTCTAATTCCCAAAACCCAATCTCAAATAAATGATTGCTATAACATCACGAGCTATCATCATGCATAAAAAATCTGCCCCGAAATGTATTGCATAACAAATATTAGCTACTCAAGTCATGAAGTAAGAAAAAGAGAACCAGAGACTTGATTTCAAAGACTATAAAGCCAAGAGCATCTAGCATCAAAATCCCATTGAAAAAATAGAGAACTGCACATTCTTAGGGCTCATAAGTCCATGCATTTCATTTTAGATTACAGCAGTTAAGGAGACCAAAAGCCCTTTAAGCTTGCATCAAAACTGACCTCATCTGTCTCTGTAATATCTGTTAAGGATTCAATAATTGTTTTCGCACATGACCAAGGTAGACCATGCAACACAAAGACAAACAGCAACTTAACAGTTAACACCTCCAAACTCACACCCAACTAAATTCATCAGCCTCACATCCTTCAGATTTAATATTTATACCCAATTTGTCATGTTTTCAACTTGACACAACTCCAGGTTCAAACAATTTCATCATAGTTTCAACTCATACAAATTAAAAAGATGCAACTTTAACCAAATCTAAAATTATCTATTATAACACACGCACAAATTACAAGTTACACAGAAAATGAAACCCTGCCACAAAATTTGTCGTCTAATCTCTCCCCATAAACATAAAAAAAACGGTTCAATCGTCTTCAAAAAATTCAAATCGCGTAAAAATAATGGTCCCAGCCAAAGCGAGCCTTTCCTAAAAAATAGGAGCTCTATTTTATCAAACCACAAAAATTACAAAGGGATTCATAGAAATTTGCTAAAATTTCATGTCTAACCCAAAAACCAAAAAGGGTAAAAAAAAACAAAAAAGGACTGATTAAACAGACATTTAAAAAAAAAAACCTAAGGTCGGAAACTGATGAAAAAATATGGAAAATTACGGATTCGACAAAACCTCATCTTTGGCACCTATTGCAGACAATTACACCGAGAAAACACAAAACGAGCGGTGAAGAAATTAACACTTACAACGATGAATTAAAAAACCCAACATTCATCCGATCAAAGCGAACAACAAAAGGAGAAAAAAAATTACTTATTAAATCCAAAAGAAACGAGAATTGGAAATCTAACCTGATTCTACGACAGTTAATAGAGGCAATTCCGAGGAAAGGGTTATGTTTTATTGAGATTGTCTTAAAGGTCGAAACGAATTGTGCAGCAGTAAACGTAAAGCCCATAGGAAAGTCACAATTGCGGAATTATTAATAATTAATTTCTAATTGTAACTCCTAATATAATTTTAAAATAAAAATTAATATTTTTATATGTTATACTAGCCCATAGGTCATAGAGGCGGTTAATGTGATCCTACCTATGTGGACACTACCTTCACTTCATTTGAACGGGTAAGATCTTGCCACACATACAATTTTTTAAAAAAAATGGGTCCTATATATACATGGGCAAATCTTGGTCATCCATCCTATCATGGGGGCAATGCCCACATGAGTAGGATAAATTAAACCCGTAGAGGTTTCTTTACAAATTCTCAATGATGGGGCCATGTGGGCATTGCCCCCATGATAGTATGGATGTCCAAGATTTGCTCATGCATATATAGGACCCACTTTTTTTTTAAATTGTATGTGTGGCAAGATCTTACCCGTTGAAATGAAGTGAGGGTAGTGCCCACATAGGTAGGATCTCATTAATCGCACGGAGGACTGGAACTAATCAAGCAACCCAAGACAATGAAAGGTTTCCGACCAATTGGTCTATGTAATGTAAGTTATAAAATAGTGGTCAGAGCTTTGATGAACAGGTTAAAGACCTATAATTCACCAAGTAGTTAATGAATTTTAGATTGCTTTCATCCATGGTCGTTTAATATCTGATAACATTATACTGGCATTTGAAGCCCTACACTAGATACGCAGCAAAAAAAGAGGACAAAAATCCTAAGCAGCGCTTAAACTCGATATGAGTAAAGCATATGACATGATAGAGTGGAGTTTCACTGAGGGAATGATGCATAGATTGGGCTTTGCGCATACATGGGTGGAGAAGGTAATGAGTTGTGTCTGCACGGTTCAATATTCTTTTTCCATAAATGGTGAATTAAGCAACACCGTCATACCAAGCAGGGGCCTAAGACAGGGCGATCCACTATCATCGTACTTATTTGTTTTATGCACTCATGGCTTATCATATGCTCTTTTTGCTGCTGAAAGCAGAAAACTCATCACTAGAATACATATGGCACTCTCTTGTCCTTCAATAACCCACCTATTTTTTTTGTAGATGACAGCCTCATGTTCTTCAAGGCTATTATGGAAAATTGTGCAGTTGTTCGTACCTGTCTTAACATGTATGAGTGGGCCTCGGGACAACTAATTAATTTTGAGAAATCCTCGTTATCTTTTAGCCCGAACACGAATGAGAGAGTGCAGGACACCATCAAAACAATGTTAACTATCCTTGTTGTGCAAGGACATGAAGTGTATCTGGGGCTGTCTGTTTTCTCTAGCCGAAACAAGAACTGCAATTCCGCTACCTTGTGGAAAGGGTAGCGAAAAGATTACAGGGTGGGGGAACAAAACCTTTTCAAGTGGCACTAAAAAAACCTTGATAAAGTCTGTGATCCAATCGATTCCAACCTATGCTATGTCTTACTTTCGTATCCCGAAATCAATATGTGACGAGATAGAGAGCGCATGTGCTAACTTTTGGTGGGGTGTGGATGACAGAAAAAATAAAATGCATTGAAAATCTTGGAAAGCTCTTTGCAAGCCAAAGTGTATATGTGGGCTGTGCTTCCACCATCTCGAGACATTCAACAAAGCATTGGTAACGAAACAAATATGGCGTGTTATACACTTCCCTGATTCACTGGTTGCCCGTGTTCTCAAAGCAAGATATTATAAACATCAAGATATCATGCATGCCTCACTTGGAAGTAATCTTTCTTACATTTGGAGATCAATACGGTGGAGTCGCCCCCTATTGGAAAAAAGCTTATATTGGCATGTGGGAAACGGGGAACAAACTTTTGTGAATCGATGGATACCTGGCAGGGGAGTGCAACCGAAGCCACCACAGTACAGTGGAAACTATGACAAGGTCAGCTCTCTTATTTTGAATGGACAGTGGAATGAACAGATTGTGCTTGACTCATTTCCTCCTCATGTGGCAGCAAAAGTGTTGGACATTCAGATGTCTCATTCGAACCACGAGGTCTTCATATATTGGGCTTTTGATCCAAAAAGTAGATATTCAGTGGGAAGGATATAAGAGTGAAATTGGATTCTATGAACCACCATAATATAGCTCGATCCCTCCGAAAATCAAATATTTTCCGGGACAAACAAAAAATATTTTGTTCAAATACAAAAATTTCACGTCGGCATAGAGTTAATTACTCACATCCAATCAACACGGAGTGCAAAAACCAACACAGCAATAAGTCATGTTTATTCCGTGGAAGAATACAACGCACAGAAGAGAGATTGATTCACAAGATGTACCAGAAGATCAGATTTAGCTGAGGAATCGTTCATCCATGGCAGATGCTCTCTAATTGTAGAAGCGGGTAAGAGAAAGATTTGAATTGGTTTAAATCTCGTCGACATTTTTCGTTTCAAATTTCAGAGAAATTTCTGAATTTTGAACGGCCGCTAATGATGGAAAGACGAAGACACCCTCAAATAATTTCACGTTAGCATATCTTTTTTTTTATTTAATAATTGTCTTTAATCTATATATACTCTTTGAGCGCATTTTAATGGAATTTGTAAAAAAAAAATTACTTACAGAGATTAAAAATATGGGTAAGTTTTTTATTTCTGCCATTTTTAAAAAAAAAAATATTTTATTATTGAACATTAATATCAGTTCTAGAAAATACCAACATAATAAATTTTAGAGCTTCCACTTGGGTTTTTTGTTTATGTCATTTTATATAGTTAATATAATAAAATATTAACTTGCTCGTAAAACTCATCCTAAGTTTTAGCTCAATATAATAAATTTAAGAATACGTCTTGTTTGAGACGGTCTCACGAATCTTTATCTGTAGACGGGTTAACCCTACGATTTTCACAATAAAAAATAATATTCTTAACATAAAAAGTAATACTTTTTATGGATGACCCAAATAAGATATCCATCTCACAAAATACGACCCGTGAGACCGTCTCACACAAGTTTTTGTCTAAATTTAATGGTTGTTTCTTTGTGGTTTCAAATGCTTTCAACGCAGAAGTGATGCATGTAGTTTCAATAATTTGTAATCATAATAATTATTTTAAATACTCCAACCTCGGATTTTGTCATTTGAAATTAATGATTCATCGATCGAAAGGCAACATTAAACATTAAAAATTTCAACCCGAGAACCTACTCAATATTGAATTGTTTGATGAATAAATATAATGATTGTGGAAACACATGTAAGTACTGGTAGAGCTCAAATAAAAATATATTAAATTTGAATCAGAAAGATAATAAAAAAATATATAGAGTAGCCATGAACGCACCTACAACTCAAGAATGCAAGCTCACATAGTATACCAGACTTGATGAAGATCCGCCATAGTTTTTCAAAGCAAACAAATCGAAAATTGGAACCAAAGAACCTACCTACCAACAGTAGATATATCTCTTTAGCTAGATTACACAAGTGGAGAAAGCGAAGTACAAGTAATCACCAGAGAGAAGAGACGACAACGACGACAAAGAAGAAGACGACGATGAAGAAGAAGAAGCGATCTACGAAAACCTCATGTTTATTGTCCACAAGAACCACACTAGTTGTAACTGAAATAATGCCACCATCTTTGCATCATAGACTTTCCGAGCTAATTTACACCTTAACATAGCTCAAACTCTCACAGAAAACGATGAATTATCTAGTTTTACCACCAAGGGCAGCAGCATCTCTGCATCAAAAACAGATGAATCAGTACTTGGAAACATTCAAGGGCTATAGAATGTCATGTGTTAAATGATGCTGTAAACAGACTGGATAACTAACCTTTGGTTGATTGGATGGTTGGCTGCGTGTTGGATGATAAGAATGTTTAGGTGTGGTCGACACGTTTCCGGGCCCTGCATTCCTTTCCTCCCGAACTTTCTGGAATATATCGGTAAAATTTTCTGCAGACTGAGGATCATTCTCCCAATCACCAAATCTTGGAACTGCTGCGGCTTTATCAGGCTGCCAATTGCAATGAACACAATGAGAAAGACCCGACCAGTAAAATGTTTGGTAAGCATAATTAGGAAGTAGCCAGAACATAAGAACCACAGTTCTTTCACACAATGCGAGTTCTATTTGATGGTAAAACGAAAGGAAGAAAATGGTTCTTGAAAGGTAGTAAACTAATAATCTTCATAATTTTCCTATTCGCTCCAAATATATACTTTTTATTTCTAGCAATATATATTGAATGCAAAACAGCTCGAGATAACCAACATGGCAACTTAGTAACTTACACTGTCATCTCCAAGATTAGCTTGTCTCATACGTGATTTTCCAGTGATACCTTGACTACCCTCATAGTTCTTTCCTTCCCCGCCCTGAGGTCCGCCGACTCTCCCCCCTACTTTCGCATGCTGATGAGGATGATCAAAGCTTTGCTCGGATCCTGCACTATGCATTGGGGACCTAGCTTGCTTCGGTCTTCGGGCACCGTAATTTGATTCACCAGCAGCTTTTTGATTTGTATTTTCATATCGAGCAGGAGGATTACTGGACTGCCTGAATTCTACATCCTCCCCGGCTACTCCATGTTCGGGCGAGGGCTTAGGTGCTCCCTTCACGATAGTCTCCTCAGTTCGAGTTCTCGGTCTTGATGGAGGAACGTGAGCATTAGCAGGAGCAAGAGGCGAAGAGTCAACATTTTCGAACATCTCGGGATTCTCCTGGGGATCGTTCGGGTTGATTATCTTTCCACCTTTAGTTTTTCTTGCTTTGTCAAAGTAAACCGTGTAAGGAACATTGTCTTCACTTTCCCAGTTGCCGAATTTTGGCACATTTGAACGCTGATTTCACGACAGCAAAAGGGTAATGTTGTTACCTTTTACTAAATGCAGGAAATCAGTTCTTACACGAGAAACTCAAGATATAAATACAAAAAATATCACGCTCTTAACATAAAAACAAACAATATTTATCAAAGGCACGCGTGTGTTGATTAACTAATCCAATTTGGGTAGATATTCGGGCATCCATATATTTTTAAGGCCGTCAATATACCATTTAAGAAATCTATATTTCATGTTTTAAGATGGATAAATCGAAGAAAAGCACACCCACAAGTAATGCGGAAGCAACACAATGAAGTTTTCATTTAACATAAACAATGAAACACTAGCTTTTCTTGAACTAAATACTATCCATTATCCCTCAATCCGAAAAATGATGCAAGTGATGTCCCTTGTTTTAAGGGCTTCAAGAGAAAAAAAATTCGAAAGCTATGCTAAAACAGTGGACTAAGTTAATTCCCAACATCCCCAAAGAACAATCATAGAAGCATCGTTTTGACTACCATATGTACTATTATTTTGGCTCAAAAATTGAATCATAATGATATTTAATTCGTGAAACAAAAATCAAGAAAAACACAGTGTCTAGTGGAAGTGGAAGCATCCATTCAAGTCCAGTGGATTGATGTAAAAACCAAACTAAACCCAGGTTTGAGTTGATTATTTATCTCAAACAAAATGGATTAAAGTTTTTCTCCGCATTTGAAGTTTCAATAACCAATTAAGATATAAACCAACAATGCCGCAGCAAAATCAACATGAATCAGGATCCTCTCTGCTAACCATCCTTCTATTTCTCCTCCATCAAAATTTATGCACTTATTTCCCTGTTCATACTCTGCACTAGATCTGTTGACTACACAACTTTCGTGTACAATTCAATCAAAGCAACCGACCACGATTTTCCCGCGCAGCAAAAAACATAAAAAGAAAGAAGTAAACTGGAAAAAAAAAAAAAAAAAAAAAAGAAGGCAAAAACACCAAGCAAGTGAGACAGAAAGAAAGGACAAGCTGGACCAATCAAGCTACTTTTTTCCCAATAAAATTTCAATTTTATTATTTATCATAAGCTAATAATTCAAGATTTGAGTTGATTTCCAAAATTATTGACCAATCAGCATCATTAGAATTGCAACATGAAGAAAAGATTGAAACTTTGCAGCCAAAAACACAACCAGTAAGCATCCATGTTCAAGAAATGTAGACTTACAGCCATCTCTCTTCAGCAATACTTCTGTGGGAGAAAACCCAGGAAAAAAAAAGGTAATCAAACAAGGTTTCGGGTAAAAGAATAAATCCAACACAAAGATCAATCTACCAAGCTCCCCCCCAAGAAAATAAAAGTATGAAGCAAAAAAGATTGAAATAATGATGAGGGAGAGAGGAGGAGAAGAGGTGTTTATGAACGAATGAATGATTGACCGGAGCCTCCGGTTAAAGTTGACTGTTTGAATCCTCCTATAGGAACCAACTCTTCACTCGTCTTGCTTGTCTCTCAAAGCCGACACGGCCCAACCAAAACGGAGTAGAGAAAAGTCTTGATTCAATTTTCAACGGGATCATTGTTTTGATTCCAGGTGTAAATATGGTACATGGAATATATTTGAATATATGTCATTTATAGATATTTTTTTTAAATAAAATATATTCCATGATCAGGTAGTAACATGTTTTTTTAAGATTTGAAAGTGTTGTCTATTTTTGATCAATTCATGAGACAAGACGACAAGAATAACTCAAAAAAAAAAGAAGTAAAAATAGTAGAGTTATTGGGTTTTCTAAATGACTTTCAACTGTTAACAAGTCTTGTGAAACAAACTCATTCGTAAAGACATTTACAGATGAATAACTTATTCGGTTTCGTGTGTATGCATTAGGGAGGCAGTTGTTTTACTTATCTGTTCATCAGACGTAGCATGAACCCTTCTCAAATTCAATTAATTACATTATATGAAATAATATAATAATTAAACTGTTAAAATTCATGCACGCTTGTTTACTTTGTAATAAGCACGTTCAAATGTTTTCACACCTAGACAAATACACTGTCATGTAATTCAATCTTGAAGTATTCAAATATAACAAGAAATCATATCTAATTGTTTGACTTATTAGTTGATCAAGACAATCGGCATTCAAGAAAATACAAATAAATTAAATTATTGCCCTTCCTAGGAAAAATAAGGAACTTTCGTTTGCCTTTTTGTGTGTGTGTGTGTGTGTGTAGATTTAAGATTTTTTTTCTTTATTGTTATCGTATTTAGAGTGCATGTTGATCTATTCGGTATTTAAATTATTGATTAATAGTTACACCAGCACATTAATTATTAAAATCAATTAATTATGCTGATATATAATCAATTGAGTTTAATTAAATTTTAATTGAAAATTATTTTTCTAGGCAACTATTAGAGAAGTAGTAGTTTTTGTTTTTTGTTTCGTTGTTTTGGGAAATCACTATTACAGAAGTTAAAGTATTTAAAAAGTTATTCATTTTTTTGAAAGATAACATAACTATTAAATTAAATATCATATTACATCGTTCTTAACGAGAAAAGAATAATATAACTATATATTACATTTTTGTTCAACATCACGCTATTTCTCACTAATTTATTAGCCACAAAGTTGGCTGTCCGAGGACAATGAACTATGGAATATTTTGGTGTAGAGGAGAATGTTGAACTTAATGGGTTCGAGGTAACGTGGGAAATATTTATATAATATATAAATATAATAATAATATATTTTTATGAGTAAGTCTACTGTGAGACGATCTCACGAATCTTTATAAGTGAAACAGATCAATCCTATCGATATTCACAATAAAAAATAATAATTTTTCATGGATGACCCAAATAAAAGATATGTCTCACAAAATATGATCCGTGAGACCGTCTCACACAATTTTTTTTTATCAATTTTTATATTTAATACGAAAATTGCGTCTTATGCAGGAGAGTCTTATGTAGGAGAGTATGAATTTAGATTCCTTCTTACCTGGCAAGTAGTTGGCTGCCCGTTGACCATTCAACAAGTCAATGTCTGCCCGACGACCAAGACCCCAAACACTTCAAAAAATTCAGCTTCCTCCTCAGGTCGTCTATCTACTATTAATTTAAATATTTTATTTTAAAAAAAATATTACTTTTATTACTATATATATTTTAAAGAAATTAAGTTTTTAAAAAACCTTTTTTTAATATATTATATTATATATATATTAATTTGGAAATTCCCACCAATAATTTTAGTTTCTCCGGGGATAAAAAAATATTGATATCAACTTGCGAAAAGATTCTAGAATGATATTTGCGTTTCTTTTTAATTTTTTTTATTTATAAAAAGGCTCTCAATTCCTAAGCATTGACAACCTCATCGTCCATAATTATTGGTCTTTACTATTTACGGTCCATTTCTCCCACATTTTTTTTTATTCCAAGAAGCCAAAATTTTCCAACAATCGTGTCATTATCAATGATCAAATGAAGCCCACGTGGAAGTAAAAGGAAATTGCCAAGTGCCCGCAACCCTCTTTTGACTCTCCGAGGAGATACGTGTATTTTTCCGAACATGTGATTATATACTTATAATATTTGGGACATTTCCTTTTGGGTTGCATCCAAGTACCCACGACCACGAGGGTGGCCTTTCTTTCGATCTAGACTATAAAATATTTATTTAGCATAAAGAATCAATATAGTAAGTATGTAAAAATATATGCAGGCCCAAAATTCCAACTATAGCCCAATTGACGATCAGTTCGAGTAAAGATAATGCTCTTGCATAAATTATCATTGAGTATGCAACAATTAGGGAAGACGATTAGATCATCATATATTCATGCAAGTTTGAGCTCTCAGACTAGTACGGTTCTCTATGTTTCCAGCGAAAAAATATAACATGACTCGATAAATTACTCACCCAGCTCACTCGATTTAACCGAACTTCATCGATTCTAATTAATATATAATCGAGATTTTTTTTTTATGGAAAGAAAAAAATGTTCAAGATATTAAGTTAAAATAATTATATTTTCTTCGGACACAAAAAAAAAAATTATTTATCCCTAACATAATAGTGTCCCGCTCAAATGTAGTAATATTTGGTGTCCATCGTTGAAATATAAAACAAGCAAAAATGTTGAAGATATAAAATTTGGGACTAATCATACAAGCCACCTTCAAAATTCACTCGTGTCCGAATGCGTGTACTCATATTTCCCTTAATTCTTAAACTAGGACTTCATTCAGGTACTATGAAAGTACTCTGTAACTATTTTGACTGCCACCGCGCCCGCGCCCCTTTTCTACTTTTTTATGCTAATCCTCTGTCCTCTGTAAAGCATAATCATCCCACTAATCCCGAAAAAACCTCGCCATTAATCAGGCTTCAGCGAGTAATAGTACCTCCAACGAAACAAAGAGAGAAGGAGGGGGGAAAGGATGAATGGGAGTTGGTTAAATAAGCTCTTATTTCGTTAGCAGCTAATTTTTACAGATCTGTGGTTTCGACCCCTCACATTATTCTTAAACCGCAGTTTGAGAAATGGGTTCCTGACCTCTACCAAAATCAGGCGATATTCTTCTGTTAGAAGAGGCTATAGAGCTTAAAAGATTCTTTCTTTACAGAAGCTTCTGCACTGTGTTCTCCAAGATTCAATTTTGACTAAACTGTAGCTTGAATTTGGTGGTATGCTGATTTCTAAAACATAAATCTAATTTTTTTTACTTTTATGTTCATCTCTCGAAGATATCTGAAAATATGAAATGGGGTTTATTTATTGACAGATTGTGTATGTTCTCAAGTTAAGAAATTTAAACTGATCAAGTGCTGAAGAAAAGGTGTATTCTTCTCGTGGCAAAAATGATTCCGTTGTTCTTTCTGGTTGTGTGTACGGAGGGTTTGGTGGCATTCCTTTTGATGGTGAAGATCGGGCCACTTAGGGAACTGGTAATGAAGGGTTTGGATCAAGTGAAAATGAGAAGGGCTACTGTTTTAACCATTGCTGGTACTATATTTGTTATCCTCTTATCAAACTTATTTAGCATACTCAAGATTCAGAATAAGGGGGTGAAGCATGGAACAATGACACCAATGGATCAAGTACTTTGGAGGACCAACTTGTTAGAGGCTACTCTGATGGGTATGGTCATTATTTTTTTGGTGAAAAATGCCCAATAAGGTTACTTATTGTGATTCTCGATTTTTGAGTATGTGCAAGCATATTGTTTTACTTCATTTCCCCCTAAAATGTTTGTCTATTTGAAGTTAGGCATATGGATACTATGCCCTTTAATACAAATGTCTGCACTTGTGATTTCTAGATATTGATATTGTTTCCTGAAATGTTCTGCTCAATGCTCATTTGCTCTATCTTTTCTGGTACATTTTATTGCAATTTGTGGTTGTCTAGGTGTTTCATTGATGATTTGATTTCTCAGAGATTAGCAGATTAATGTTCATATAAAATTTGTTTAATGTGATAGACTTTCAGTTGAAGGATCGATATGAGGAAAAATTTTTATGTTCTTATTGCTTTGTATAATTGTATGTGCATTTATCAATTTTGTAATATCCATTTATTTTTTAGTCTGTCAAAGCTGTTTTCATATTTTAACTTTCCCATGCATAATCTATAGGGTAAATTGTATGGTGACTCCCTTTTTCAGAAGGCTAAAACTCTCTTAGGACAGATCAATGAGCTAATATCACTTTATATTTTTATATTGATGACTTTAATCCCCTGTTGACATACTTTTCTTTGTGGTATGTTTGCTTTTTCTAGTCTTGTAATTTCCGAACTTGCATAACTTGTAGAAGTTATATAGCAACGACTGCATGAAGTTTGCCAACTCATTGTAGACAGAGTCTTTTAAAATGAATGAAGAAACATTAGCTGCTGCAGTGCATTGTTCTTGCTTATTTCTCGATGCTCTTTTCTCTATGTCATTGAATATTTGCGTTCAATGGTTATGTACTTGTAAGAGAACACAATCCGTTTTGTGGTTATTCGAAAATCTGCTTTGCAGTTGTCGTAGGAGTAAACTTGATTTAACATTAATCTTCAGATACAGAATCTAGTGGCCAAGGATAAAGTATATCCTTGGTAGGTGATGGATTCTGCTAGAGATTGTTTCACATGTGTCTCTGTAAACTCATTTTAATCCTTCCACAAATTGAAGTGGGACGTAGTTATTACCCAAGAAAAGGATGAAAGGGTTGAGGAAGGGGTGTGTACCAACCCCTCAACTACCATGCTCAATCTTTTTTCAGTAGGTTACAGTAGGGCTTGAATTTATTGCAAGAAATATGTCATCTTGCTTCGTTTTTCACGTGAAGCCTTTCAAAGTTCAACCATGTCTTATGGTTATGAACCTCGTGTCAACATCTGGGCGACACCAACTGCAATATTTTTTCTAATTTAAACCTTCGTCCGTCGTAGTAGAATAGAGATTGACATCCATTGATCTAACTGTATTTTGTTTGACTTCCATGGATACGACACCAGTTCCTGAGGTTGAGAATCTTTACTTATTCCGCAAAGTGAAATATTATTGCATATATCTTTTATTTCTCTTGCAGTTCCATTTTTTAAGTAGGCATAGAACTAGTCCAACACATATTTGGCATTTCCTTTACTGATCATACCAAGTTATGTGATGTTTATATTCAATTTCTTAACTAAATGTATTTTATTGGATTAAAATTAAAATGCATATTTATTAGTTGGAACTAGAAGTTAATTCTTGTACAAGTAAAATCTCGAGAGACATTAGATTGTCCATTTTCATGAACTTCTATTTCCCTTCTCATTTCCATCCTTTACATCTGTGTTGTTTCAATTCGGTACTCATCTTGCAGGATTTTCTCTCTTCCTTGGATTTTTAATCGACCGTATGCATCATTATATGCGAAAATTGATCAAGCTAAGGGGCAGCACTGGAGTTTCAAAACAAGAAGTTGATAGACTCGAAAAAGAAAAATTACAGCTCAAGGAAAAAGAAGAGAAAGCTTCTGGCGAAGTGAAGCGCCTGCAGAAAGAAGTATCTAGCTTGACCGAAAATATACAGAAGCTTAAGTTGGAGTCTACAGAAAAAGATAAGAAAGTTGAAACTGCAGAAAGTCATGTTACTGCCCTTCAGAAACAAGCTGCAGATTTACTCCTAGAATACGATCGTCTTTTGGAAGATAACCAAAATCTTCAGAATCAAGCTCTTGGCTATCGGAATTGACAAAAATCACAACAATGAGTTGAAAATATATTTGGTGGCAGTAAATTTAGATTGACAGACTTTTCTGGTTGGAAGAGGGATATCGAATAGTCGTGTCTATTTATCAAACTTTGGGCACGATATTTTCATTTGTTTTGGTTTTTCCGTTTGGAGAAAGAGGATATAATCGATCGTGGAATGACAACTGGCTTACATGTTTTGCAATATATTGGTTTTCCTAGAGAAACTTGAATCTGGGCTACTGTTCATCTTCTTTTTCAAATGGATTCGTAAAATGGTATTCGTGGAATAGGAGGCACCATTGTTTTTTTTTTTTTTTTTAATGAAACTAATTTCATTAAAAGGCAAAAAAGTTACGAATACAAATACATCGGGCAACCTTAAAAAATCATAAAGCAACATCATAGACAACTAAGAAAAGACACAAGAGCAACGACAAAACAACACATCATGAAAACATTATCAGCAGAGAAGCTAACTAAGTAAAGTCACACACAATGTCAATAGCTTCTGGGATGCAACGATAAGAGTGAATCTGTATTTTCCGAACAGTTACATCAACCATCGGTTTCTCATAATCAAACATAATTCTATTTTGCAAGCTCTAAATGTGATACATCAACCATCGGTTTCATCCTACATGGGTTGATTCTACTGATGTCCTGGACATATATTTTATAGTTATAGTTGTTTTATTTCATCTCTTACTATATTATTAGACTTGAGTAGTATATAAAGCTATTTTTGGTGTTGCGATGATTTTTCTTAAATTTTTCATTATATCCCCATACCTCTTGTTTCATCTCATACTAAAAGAAACTTCACCTCTCAGTCTCATTCTACATAAAGACAACTTCATGAGTCCGTGTGTATATGAATTGATACTTGTCCAATTAATTTTCTTATATAACTATTTATTTATTATGACAGATTTCGTGTAATGATTTTTCATTTAGTAGCAGCAGAATAGTTCGATGACTTACTGTTTAGGTGTATCATTTTTGTATACATAGTTTACTTCGAAATTTTTGACAGCATGTATGCTTCGATTGTTGAACTATTTTTTGTTCGATATGAAATGAACTAATTGTTTTTAGTTTTATGGAAACAATGCATAATCTGTCGGTTTTTAACTAAATTAAGTGGCCGAAAATAGAAATGATTGTACGGTTTTCCTAAAAAATGACGTCACGTGCGTATTAATTCATGAAAAATACAGGGGAAAAAAAAAGATCACCCACAAATATTCATGTGCAAAAATATTAGCATTGCATGTTAATTAATGTTTTCACACAAAGGATGAAGGAATAAACTGAAATAGACAAAGCAACTCATTCACCAACTTGGATCACAAGTCCTTAAATCCTGTCAAATTATCTATTATATCCAAACACAACCATAAGCGAATCCAATAGTCAGTAGTACAACTTGAAATTACTCGAAACGATAAGATGACCTCATAACATACATTCGTTAAACTTCTGGTCTGCGAGATGGTCGACATTTTGTGTGATAAAAAATCTAGTACGCCAATGAATGACCAATTCTAACCAGGCATTACTTAGACTTTTGCCTCCAAAGCAAGAAGAATCTTCTTTCTTGGACCCTGAAAAATTAATAGCAAACCACTAAGTTTGACCGCCAATTCATCAAGAATAACAATGGTATAGTTGCATAGTTCAGTCCTTGACTATATCATTCCTGATACTTTTATACAAAATATAGCAAGTAGAACACGAAAGAGAACGGTAAACATGAAAGGGACTGGAAAAAATGCAACCACCAGCGACTCTTTCACTTTATTGGCCACTTTTATCATTGTGTTCAAGGGAATATGAGAAGATGGAAAAAAACAACAGATGTAGCAACTTTTATACACGAGAATTGCCACTAGAAGCTCGTTTCACATTCTTTGTGAATTCATCACTTAATAGAGCTTTTAATTATACCCAAGTATTAATATTATAGCACTCACAAAGGCCAACCCGATATATTTTCCAACATGTAAATACATGGAATGAATACCCTCCCAGGAAGGAATATGAGGAGATATGTAGAGAAGTCAATCCTGTCAATGGAGCTACAGATTAACCAACAATTGATAAAAGTTTTACTTCCTCAAACCAGCATACTATTTGTCCAATCAAGCGAAGTTCAAAGATTAATCAAAGAGCCAATTTACTCCATGAGGTTAGCTCATGAAAGCTAGAGCGTAGAATCAATTTGACAATGTTTTACTCAAACAGGTATAATATTCATTTATCTTCTCGGGTTAAACCGTGTAGTTAACGTTTACGCCTGCCACTACAGTTTTGCCAATACACAAACATGCAGCATTATTACGCATGATTTCGGTAGTGTTGAAAAACTTCTGGATCTCTCATAGATTACAATTTTTAAGACATTTAGCCTATTCTATAATCATGTTGAGATAGCTCAGAAGGGGTAATAAATTGACGTGTAAGTGCCCAGTTTCAGTAGGAGGGAAGGATCACTTGCAACCTCTTCCCCGAAACTCTCATGTCGGGCTATTGATTTTATACTACCGTTGTGCAATGAGGATCAAGACTCCAACCAGAAACATGCAGCATCCCAATGTCACAACAAGGATTATCTATTTCTCTACAGAGATTTTGTTAGTCTTCCGTAAAACCCCTCTGGTTCTACATAAAAGATAATATTTCGGAGGAAACAAGATGGTTCTATAATCAAGTATAGATATTGAAAGAAGATGATGCCTATAGTTGATTCCAGACATACATGAGATGAGACTTTCCTGAGTTAAGAGATGAGGATAGGCTAATTCGGAGTTGGATGACAAACATTATTTCAGGAAGCTCAGGACATGCCAGAAACAAGGTTGAGCAAGTTTCGTGTACATATCAGAAGATGGAGTATGGTCAGAGTATTAATTTCAGTTGCGCAAGGCAAGGACTGACTATAAAAGTTGAAAACCGAGTTGAAAATCATAAAGCAATAAGATTCAGTTTGATCACAGCTACTGAAGTAAAATCATAGGCATGCCAAAATGCTTGTCAATTAAATATGCTTTACCAGAAGAAAAAAAAAGGCAAGAAGCAGCAAAAATTGCGAGAGATAAATAAAATATATTTACAGTTATACACAACCAATAGAAGTGACAAATAATTCAGTAAAAGCTGAATAATGAGAAAGCTTCAGCAAACACACAAATAAGGCTTCAGGACTGATGTCTATAATAACGCAGACAGACGGGAATAAATATGCGTACTTGGCCTCCCAAGGAAAAAAGAGCTATCTCTTATAAAACTTTATATTATACAATTGTCCCTTCCTGATAATTATTTTATTCATGAATAATTCCACAACATGAATAACCGACATGAAGTCCATCAGCAAAGCAATTTAACGAATGAGTCAATACTGACCATTGGTATTCCCAAAACTTTAAGATCTTCATCACTCATATGCGTAAGGGCTGTCATATCAACCTGTCAAAATACAGCAAACAATATATATTGGTAACATTCGGAAAATATATCTATGGATAATATCGAACTGAAACAATAAGCCAGCTTACTTCTTCGACCTGAAATGTAATTGAATATTTCTCGAGGCCCAGGGACTGCAGGAAATTATCTACCGACTGGACCTGCATGAAAATTTAAGGGGGTGAAACACATTGCTGCAGAGGGTTTTATCAGCATTCCCAATATTTCTCCCAGGTGAGAAGGAATTAGGATAACATTTTCATGCCACAGAAATAAATATCAGAAAAGAGATGATGGTACTTTTCCAACCGTTTGCTTTGCCTTCTTCTTGGGCACAGAGCTAGCAACTTTCTTTGCTTCTGAAACAGGGGCGGCTTCAGCAATGACACTTCTCCTGGTAGGTTTAATGACTTCAGTTGTTGGTTTTGGTCTCAACGGAGGAGGCTCGAACTCAACAGGCCGAGAATATAATGTACCAGAGAGTTTCTCACGTAAATCCCTTGTGCCTCCCACAATAGATCCCCGTATAACTTGAGTAGCTCGCTCCATATTCTTCCTTTGGAGCTTCAAACGAAGATCTTTATGACCTATCTGACGATCTATACAGCCCATAAATGCAAGGATTGAGCTAACAACGTATTATGAAAAATAAATGCAAAACCTCATATTTAATAGCACTTTACTACAAAAACTCCATACTTGAGACTTGAGATCCACCATCTTCAAAAAGATCATGTTCCCATTTGTCATCATCTTCTCTTTGTCTGCATGAAAATTCACAATCTGCTAAAATAAGGGTCTGTTTTCTCAAAGAAAGAGAGAGCACCGATTTTGTTATCTTCTGGATACGTCTCCCACATGTAAAAATGTCTGCATTCATCATCAAATGTGAATATACCAATAGCTCTTTAAATGCTAACAAAATGCAACAAACAAATGGGTTACCACAAACCCCATCTCAAGTCTCAACCCCAATTCACCCGGTAGATGACAGTTCTATGGCAGACTACCATGGGTTTCAGTAAACTTTTATACTAACACGTTAAGAAACCAGGCGTCACATAATTTCTTCCAACCAAAAAAGAAACATTCTGAAATCATAACATCTAATTGTCATTTGCAGTTAAACAAAAGACTAAATAGCTTCACAGCATAAAAATTCGTAATCAAAATATGAAACGATAGAAGAAGTATCAGATCAGTGTTTAGAAACACAAAAACAATTCCTTTCTGTCAAAAGCAGAAGCACACAAGAAAACCTAGAAAAAATTATATTATTTTCACCGACGCGAGTTGACGTATTGAACGGAGAGGAGGTTAACCTCTTGCGGGGAACTTGTACCCGACGACCGGAGTCTGCTGTGGTACCTCCGTTAAGTCGCTCTCTAATTGACCTATTGGATTGAGCCTCGACTTGATCAGCATACATGGTGAGGCCGCTGTCGTTAGGCCACAGCACAATTCGACGCTCGGAACCGAACCCTAACAAATGATTCTCGCAAGCCCGCAGAGAGATTGGAATCTGTGGTTAAGAATTTTGCAGGAGAGCGCTGAATTCTGAACTCGGAATTCTGATATGTCATGTAGGAGGGAACCGACTCGAACCGGCTTTTTATAACTAATAATCAATCCCTCGCATACTCTATCAAATCAAATATCTATTTAAAACAAAAATAATTTTAATTATTAAGAAATGCATTTTAGATTACATTCAATTTTATTTTTTTTGCATTCATCCTCGTTGTGTTTAAGATGTTTGACATTTAAATATCTTATGTATTATAATTTTTATATTTGATAAAGAAGATCTCGATTACATTTTGATAGGGATGTAATCGAGTCGAGCCCCGAGCCGAACTCTTGAATGTTTGAGCTTGGTTTGTTTATAATCGAGCCGAGCTCGAGCTTTATTTAATGAATATATTCATGACTCACGAGCTTATTCAAAAAGCTTTTATCGAACCTAAACGAGCTCAATAAATATGAATTGTACATTTAAATATTCATTAAAAAATACATTATACATTTAGAAAAAAATATAATATTCTTATTAAAATTTGTCAATTTATTATAATAAATAAATTTAATATATTTTTCTATATATTTCATAATTAATGTGTTAAATCAATAAATTAAATATCAAAATTATTATTTTTCATCTAAGATATTACTTATGAATTTACTAACGAACATGTTCACCAGCTAACGAGCCGAATATTGTAGAGCTTGAGCTTGGTTTGTTTATCTTAACGAGCCGAATTAAACGAGCTCAAACGAGCTTTTATCGAATCGAGCTTCAAATAGCTCACAAACGGTTTGGTTCATTTGCATCCCTACATTTTGAAAAATAAGAAAATTCATTATATAAACGAGTAATATTAATCGGCAAAAAAAACTGATTTTAGAACTTGCATAAAATCTATTAAATGGACCGAATGTAAATAAATCAGATAAATAAAATGAGAATAACATTATTATATTCTTAAACATTTAATTTCTATATGAATATTTTTTTTAAAAGTAACAACAACTACTCTTCCTAGTTTTAGACAAATTTTATATGTACTTCTTACATTGGGTTCAAATTTTTTTTTTCCACTTTAATTATTTAACACATCATGGGAAAAACAGAGAAGTAATTTCAGATCTCTGGGCAGTTTTTTCTGATGTAAATTAGCTGGTCTTTGTTAGTTTTAACAAAATTTTGTATAACACAAAAAACATATTATAGTGTAGCATGTTGGTCTATTAGAAGTACTAAATGTGATAATGAAATGTTCGGTGAAGCTGGATTCTTTCCACTCGAACTAGCGAATACAAAAACCCGAATGAATCATAAATGTTGTTCATTGCTCTTTCTGCATTTGTTTCCCAGCTGACAAAACCAGTGGGAGAATTTAAGCATTATGTGATTCAATGTTACTAGATTCAGTACAAGTGGACATTGAAGAATATGTTACATATCACTAATCCATACTAACGGCCGAAAAAAATAGGTCTTCTATTTTCCTCATGTTCATTCAGAATAATAATGCCAAGCAACGGCAAGCCCAGCTACTAATACAACTTTTGCAATCAGCTTAAATTTTGTGCTTGATCCTGTAGGTGATGACGAAGATTTTGGTGGTTCCCATTGCCTTCCCCGCAACTTAGCATATATTTTTGATAGCATCAACGTCAATGGGCCTGCCTTCTTTGCCGCTGCAAGCAAAGCATTGCATCAAGAAAGGCTTAAAGATAACCAGAAATGGACGAAACAAATTATCCTGCAAATTTATTCTACTTGTCCACCCCCTTATATTTCTTCAATGCTATTATTAGTTTCGTTAATACATTCAAATCTAGATATAAATTTTTAATCCCGTGATCAGAGCCATTGCACGATTAAATCAACAAGAAAATTGAACAAACCGAGACTTTTTGAAGTCTTGAGCTGATTAAGCACAAATTCAACAGATGGCACATGATAAATAAAGCTTTATCCTTGAGATTTTTTTCATTTCTATAACGACCAGATTGAGATTCAAAACAGCATGCTCAGCATATAAAAGTTTGAGACCATCGACATATATCATGTCAGAAAACATCAGAGAAATTTAGAAACTGTGTTTCTATTAACACTTCTAATGTGTGATATTAACGCTTCTAATGTGTGATTTGTAACGTGGAACTAGTACAAGGTCTAAGTTTGCTGCAATTTTGAAGCATATTTCCTAATTACCGAGCACCAAACTAGCAAAAGATTCATGGTTGTGGGGGGTTGATTATGTAGATACAAAGCTTTATAATTGTAGAACCGGTACCCAGTAAGAGAAACTAAAACAAGGTGCACTTTGGTATGATAAAAGAAAAATAAGTCGAAGATAATATAAACAAGACTTGTGAAAAGAAGAGTACCATATTCACGTAACTATGAAAAAGATGCAACGAGTGAAAAGAAGCACATAGAAGGGCAAAAGCCAATTCATGATCAAATGTGAGAAAAGGGCACATCTAGGGTTATTTCAAGCCAAAATGGCATGAAAACAGGGGAAAGAACAAGATATTCCTGTAATGACATCATACTATTCAAGATACTGAATCACCCAATTTTTCTTAAATAATTGTGATGGCTATAACCCCCAGCAGCCTATATCATGAATCAGCAGCGTCAGAACGATTATCAACAATAATAGACATCTTTGTCATCAAACAAGGACTCCACAAATACGAAACTGCAAAAGTTTGAATGAAATAAATTATATGTGAACACAATGCAAAACTGATGGTGGAATATGTACTCCTAAATTGATGGTGGAATCAGTAGAATAGTGATAAAACTAAGAAACTACTAATGAAACATATTTTGATAAAAAGCAGTAACTTCATGTCCAGATGACCATGGTGATATATGTTTTGATAAAAAGCAGTAACTACATGTCATGATGACCATGGTGATAACAGGACCCAAAAGCTACAGATTTTAAGAACATCTCACCATTGCTTTTTAGAAGCCTTTCTTCCTCTCCGACGCGTCTTCGCAGTGCATTGAGCAACGATCCAAAGTATAAAGCAAAAATGGTACACGTAATAGTGATAACATTGTAAGGCATGCTAAAATCAGGAGTTGTCAAAGGCACAAGAAGTACTTCCGTGTAAGAAAGAACGGGATATCTTTCCTGAAAAAAATTTAAGGATGGTTTAGATAATGTATAGAAAAGAAAAGAGAAGCACCAAGAAACCAACAGGTATCGAGACAATTTGTTTCAATACCTGTAACTTGGCTAATATGGGTATTTTTTTTGAGTATCCATCATCAAAACTTATATTTGCTTGAAAGTCAGCAAAGTTCACTATAGCTGATGGAATGTCAAAGCCCTGGTTAGCATCTGGAGGATATTCATCAATATGCAGAAATCCCTGTCAAAAGAACATTATCTGTTAAGTTACTTCGGCAATTTTGATCCTGCAACTAACGTTATCTGCTAAGTTACTTCGGCAATTTTGATCCTGAAACTACAGGGGTATCTCATTTTTAGTCATGTACGTACGCACTTATCGATATTTGGCATATATCTGTGATCACTTTAACACTTTTGGTTCTTCCGACGGAAATCACTCAATTTTGCACATTGGCACACCTCTTTTTTAAACCAAATTAACTTTTTAACTACTAAAACAACTTATGTTTTAACCGATGTTTCGATTGAAGTGTTCAAAAATCGAGGTAGGAAGTCACAAGGCTCCAGTTTTTTACCCTCTAGATTCAACAAATATGAAAGAACCGAAATCTCCACGTTAAGGCATCCCATCGGCTGCTTTTCAACTCATTATCAATGGATAGCAATAAAAACTGACTAAACCATGATCCCCAATAGTTCTGATTCAATTGAAGTCCAACATACCTTATCAAACTCTAGAGTCAATGCAGCTGTTTTCACTCCACAAGGTAGTCTCAAGACCATTTCCATTACTCCAGGAGAAACCTTGTCTTCAGAAGGTGAAATACGTATGTTCTCTATGTTATCTGATGTAGATTGAAGTACTCCATCCATGAAAAATTGCAGAGTATGATAATAAACCTTGACATACCAAGGAACCAATTGGAAAATTTCAACTCTCATCCAGCATTCTTTCTCATTATAATAGGTTTTTTCCCCATAATTGCTCCCAGTAGACTTCAACAGGATGGCTATAGCACCCCTTTCGTTCCCACTTCCCAATAAAAATCTGCTAGCATGTAAAGGTGCCTGTTGGCATGACCAGATGACTGGAATTTTCCATCTCAATCCCAAATCTAGTGGTTCAGATTCATCATATCCATCAACTGGAAATTCATAGAGGATAGAGCCCTCTCTCGCCAAATTCTCTATTTCTTTTATAACCCTTTTGGGAGAATGCAACATCTCACATACAGAGTTTTTCAGAAAACCCTCGTGAATAATAATTTCTTTATCTGACTCTTCACTTTGTTTCAATAGTTTCTTAAGTTCAGACACTAGATTCTGCTCAAATTGAATGTACACATTGCTGGACTTGGAAAGAGAACATTTTCCATGAACTTTCCTGCCAAATAATGAGCTCAGAGACCAACTTGGTTGTGATAACTTGTCAGAAAAAGAAACTCCAGCTCCCAAAGTGCTTGGTTGAAGAACGACTGTCAGGGTTTGTTCGAGCATCATCCCAGAAGTCGACGTAGACACGTCGAATTCATCTGATGTCAAATGCAGGCGTTGAGAATGATAATAGCCCCTATATATTGAAGGACGGTTCATCAATGAAGAAAGCCCAGCTTTGTCTCGGCAAGGAAGCAACTTCAACCAAGGAGTGAGATTCTCAGTGCAAACTGCTTCACGGGGTAATGTACCATAACGCAATTTGCCTGATAAGGAGCGAAAGCTCCACTGAGGTGCAAAATATGCAGTTGAATGCTCCAGGAAATTGATTGAAGCACAAAAGAGTCCTGAAAGAGCATGGGTTAGATTTTTCCAGGACTCGTCAACCTGGTATTGAGGAACATCAAACTCAGCCCATAATTCAACTCCAGGAGGCTTCGCTTTGCTGCTTGAGATGGGGTCATATCCGCCCCAGCGCTCATAGTTCCAGCGACCTTGTGTGAATGATAACTCCATTTCTCGGATTTGGAATTTGTGAACCTGATTGAGCACCCAAATGACAACTAGTTATAGAGCAGGACTGCATAAAGCAGTGGTAAAGAGCATTAAAGTCATCAAAGAACCCGAAATTGGCACAGAAAAATAAGGACCAATAAAGAAACAATTTCTAATAACAATTAAACAGAAAACTTCATAATAAGAAATAATTATCAAAACAAAAAATTTACAAGTAAAATTAAATTAAATTATCATAGAGATTCCAGAATCCAGATAGCTGCTTTCTATCAGATTCTACACCATGTTTGGTACTTCAATAATCTGGTATTCTACTTAACTGCACGTACACAAACCGGAAGAGAAATAACTCTGTTCGCTCAGGACATGTTTACAGCTTAATATTCACAAGTTCATCTTATTAATCTCCATCACATCGAATTCACAAATAACAATAAATGATTATATTCGTCTGAATTTCTCTGTCGAGAAAATGCGAATAGCTGTTTTCTCATCAAAATTAAACCAACTTAAAAGCAAAGCCATCAAAAGTTCATCCATTGTAGTTCATCTCACTACAACTCACAAATCTGACAAAATATTTACCACTCAATCCATTTCATTCGAACTATTCAACAAAACATAAATATGCAAAACTACCGAAAAAACAGAAGGAAGAGAGAGAATCAGCACAAAACGATGACGCTTCAATTTAGTTTCGAGAAAATCAGTAAAACAGCTGCACATAATCAAAGTCTGAAAATTATAATTACCAACTGATAAATTGCTTTGGGGAAGAGATGGTGGTGGCGGCCATAGATACGAGTCGGCGGCAAATTGCTCTGAAAGTGAAAGTGAGCCAACACTTTCCGATCGGGCAAGGGCCTCAAAAGCAATGCTTCTGTAAACTCTTCATCCAATTCTAGAGACTCACAATTAAATATCAATACTAAAAAAGCCAAATAAATTATTTTTAAACGAGTCATCTCGTAGGAAGCTCTGTCAAGAGACACATTCCGCCATTGGAGATTCAATTTTAGCTCGACATCTGCAGGACAGGGATGAGGGAGGGGACTACGGTCAAAGTGTTTAATTAATGGGCCTGGACTTGATATGGGCTTGGCCCATTTAGTTATTATTTATTAGATCTTTGCAAGTCTCCTCTCCGATTAAACCTTTTTATTCATATTTCTCATGTAATCTGTAAAAAATTAAGAGGATATATATCAATATTATTTTAAAAAATTAATCTGTCATTAGTTTAGATTCATTTTATAGTAAGTGATTTAATAAAGCTTAAAAAAATTCCAAAAGTTCAATCGAGTTGAGATAGAGTAGCTTCAAATATTACTCACAAACTGGTTCGATTCGTCGTTTTAAGAAATAACTAAAGCGTCAAACGAATCGTACATGAAGGCGGACCCGACTCAAATACATTAAAATAGAACATTTTGAATTCTTTGAATAATAACTCTCATAACTTCCACATTTGGATAAAAAAAAGTTAATGAAAAAAGGCACATCAGAAACAAAGTAAATTTCGTGACTTGATTTTCATTTGAAAGCAAAAAATTAAAACACATCATAATTATTTAAGAATTTGGATTGATAAATAGATTCTTTTCCGTTCATAATTGGCGTCGGACCATCGATAAGCATCATTGTCATCAGAAGAGAGGTCACAAAAGATTCTAAATCAATTGTGATTTCTTCGATTTTTTATACGATATGGGTATCCACTTTCCGTCTACTTTAAACTATTAAGTTTTATAATCATAGTAATTTCATTTCAATATCCATACTAACACACACACACACACACACACATGTATGTATGTGTGTGTGTGTATAGAAAATTTTGCTAATATGGTCGAACGCACTCGGGAGGAGGTTTAGGATACCTCGGCCTATCAGCACAATAATCATAATTCATGTATTTTTTCCTAACTTGTTCGTATGCCTTTCTCTGATGGTGATCTAAGGTCCAGAATTTCTTGTGATTCCACCAGTAATATTTAGATGAATAGCAATGAGCTGAAGTCGAAGTTGCTGGGCATCCAACGATGTTGAAGCCCTGGAAATTGGCTGTGAATGGTGAATTGGACCAGTCAGTCTTGGTTTGTCCTCCATCTGTTGCCCAGCTATCTCCATCCCACAGGCTGGCTTCTAATTGCATGCCTTGTGTTGGGTACATTACACCAATATTCGTGTTGTTCTTGAATACCCTAATCGGGATATCATCCACATAGAAACTGAAGACGACAAATTAATTATTACAACCAATGGTGAAGATCGATTAGGTAAGTGTTTTAAAGTACTGTCGGTCTACTTACACTATTTGGTATTGGTTCCAGAGTATCTTGTAAGAATGAAAATCTGCGGTGGGATCGAACCAGAGAAGGGTTCGTTGTTCTCGATTTCCTTGGCCATTGACGAACACATTGGTCTGTAGTGTGATAGGTTTACCTTCTCTATTGCCCAAGAATTCCAAGTCAAGTTCGTCGTGATTCTTCCCAGTTGAAGTCAGCTGTACGTATAAATGTATCATAAATATAATATAGAATATGAAAATATACGAAATTATACGTACGTAGAAGGCCGTAACAACTCCAGCAGAGTTCTTGCCAGGCAGCTTGATCTTCATGTGAAAGAATCCTGATCCATAGCTTAGCTTGGATCCAAATCCCGCCCCTATAATATATATATATATACATATTTTTTATGCTATTTTGCTATATAAATCAAAAATCAAATTCAAAATGAGTTCACCCTATGTGATATTCATACGCGTAACCCTTGTCTACGTAAGTTTCATACATATAAAGAGAAAATCGCATTTTTGGTCATATATCTGTCAAATTTAAGTCTGAGACAAATATATATATATATATATTTTTGCAATTTTATTTATTTTTCGATGTGATATCAATGCAGTTGTGACTCGTGTAGCACAACATCAGTACTCCCAATTAGTCATGACAAAAAGTGTCAAATCGCCAAAAAAAAAAATGAATTTCCCAAATTTAATGAACAAATATTAAAATAAGGGTAGCTAGCTAGTATATAACCGGAAAACTTATCGAGCGAAAGCTGAACTTCTCTTCCTTGGTTGATGGTAAAAACATGGCCATTTCCCCATCTAACAACGTAGTTGGCATCGAACTTTACGTCTTTGGCTCCAACATTAATCACCAGCACGCCACACATTACCAGAGCAAGCACTGCAAGAGAAGTACTCGAGTTGTAATTAGAATTCATGGTTTCAAAACACAAGGAGGGAAACGTCGTCCCCTAATTATTATGCTTAATATCAATCTTATTACACTAGATATGGATTAAGATGGGAAATTAAATAAGGGCAAGGATTGTGTGATCATTATGTTGTAACTTGTCCGCACGGCATTAATTTTGTCCATGCTAGCTATTACCCATAACTGATTATTAGATCACATTTTCTTGTTTGGTAATGGCTTAAAATGTGTCCGATTGTAAAGGGTTTTCAAAAGTTAAAAACTTTATTGCAAAATATATCTGAACATTTACATACCTGTGATGTTTGGTTGGACACTTTTTAAAAAAATATATATATTTTCACAAATGAAAAAAATGGTATACTTCTTGTTGGAAAAATATTTGAAGCCATGCATGATCATGAGAAATATATCAAACAAACTTTTCGAACTAAAACAAAATAAATTCCTACGTACCATTGTAATAAAATTGTGTGAGCATGTGGTAACTCGTGCGCAGCGATTACTAGTATAGTAGCGAAGCAAATCGTGCTTACGGATGCGGGTTTTTTTTTAAAAAAAAATAAAATTATATTCGACTAAAAAGATTGGTTGTAATATTGATCAGGGCCTGAATCCCCCATTCATATTTATAACTGGTTTATGAAATGAATCCTTCAGAATTATAAAAATTTCATCAGTCATAAATGATCGGTTTTGAGATTCATCCTATGACAAATTAACCATTTTACGTTGTTTAATAAATTCTACTCTTATTAACACCTTCATTTAGTATCAATAAATTTCACACTTCATTCATCGCTCAATGAGATAGATCCATGAAATATCTTCTTTCGGCTCACACTTTTGATAACGCCATTTGGTAGATCCCCAACAAATGAATTTATGTAATATTATCATTGTAAATATTATTAAAACCGAGTAGGTATCTTGTGAGACGGTCTCAAGAATCTTTATCTTTGAGACATGTCAACCCTACCAATAATCACAATAAAAAATAATACTCATAGTATAAAAAGTAATAGTTTTTCATGGATGACCAAAAGAAGAGATCCGTCTAGCAAATTACGACCCGTGAGACCGTCTCACACAAGTTTTTGCCATTAAAACCAGCAATTTATACACAATTTATACGTAAAATAATTCGTGTGCACGTATTTTTAACGTAATTATTTTTTTAAAAAAAAAACTTTAAGTTATTGATTATGATCAACAGTCATTTAGTTATTTTTAGAATCTATCAAAATAAGTTGTTATAATAAATTTTATTGGATAAAAGGATGAGTATTTTTTTTCATTTATTAAAATTACAAATCTAGTTATTCTAAGATTCATGGGGAAGCGAACGCAAACTCGGAAAATCTAGTATAGAATCCTTTTTGAGAGGATCTAAGATGGACTCTTTAATTTTTAAGCTCAACTCTTTAATGCATGATTCAGTTTTTTTAAAAAAAAAATCATTTTGGAAACATAACAATTAATTAAACTTACAATTTGAAAAAATTATTCATACTGGTCTTCTGTTTCTTTTCTTTTTCTTTTTTTTTTTTTAATAAAAAAATGGAAGTATCATGCTACGGCGTGAGATTGGGAATATAAATTATATAATCGAGTGTTGAATCTTGATGGCTTGTGGAATTGAAAACTATGATGTATTGTTTTCAAGGGTCAATCAAATGACCAAAAAGATATCACGTAGTTTTATCGTATAATACAATATATTGATCAACGTGAAAATATAATGCGATCTTTTTAACAAAGATAGAGTCGAATAAATCTTTTTGCACAAAAACTCTTGTGAGACGGTCTCACGGATCAATTCCGTGTGTCGAATATTTTATTTGGGTCATCCATAAAAAAGTATTACTTTTTTATTATAAGAATATTATTTTTATTGTGAATATCAGTAGAGTTGACCCGTCTCACAGATAAAAATTTGTAAGATCGTCTAACAAAAAATTACTTTTATCTTTTTTATCAGTCATGTGTGTGTCATGTGGCTTTGTGATATCATGGAATAACGAGAGACTAAAATTTTGAATAGAGGTTCGCATTGTTTGATATTCGAGCAGTTGAATATTCAGACAACCTAAATCGTGGTACAAACGAAGTTATCTTCTGGTGAACTACTCCGCCACACTTGTTAAATTTTTATGTAACCATGCATTTGATATTTTCTACACGATTATATATTCCTATTTATAACATTTTTTAATAGTCTGTTGATTGTCCCATATCGATTAAATAAATAACCTGTTGGGAGTTGTATATATGGGATTTGGCAATCCTCCCCCTTGAGCTAGCTTTTGGGGATGAGTTAGGTCCAAGTTCTAATCTTAACATGGTATCAGAGCCCAGGTTCCACCGTTATGTGTTGGACTGCCTATAATTAGATCACCCGTTCTGCCTATAATTGGATCATTTGTAAATTCCACGCTCCAGATGTTCATTCCTGGCGTGAGAGGGGTGTGTTGATTGTCCCACATCGATTGGATAAATAACCTTGGTGTTGTATATATGGACTTGGGCAATCCTCCTCCCTTGAGCTAGCTTTTGGAGATGAGTTAGATCCAAGTGTCAATCTTAACATAGTCTAAAAAAATTAATTTATAGTTTTTTGTCTTTTCATGAAATTTAATCCAATTAGATATAATCTCATCTACTCTATAAAATTTCTTATTAGTCGACTTATCAATAATAATAATAATAAATTTTGAAGCTTTTGTCAATGTTCGGAATTGTTCTTTGTGTGTAAGAGTTTTCAAACCTAGAAGTGTTAAGATTTTAATTTGATGCTTTATCATTTATGTTTTGGATTTTGTGTATCTTATTTCGTTGCACAACCAAATAATATCAAACTAAATAATACATTATTGGGTTAAGTATGCATGATCAAAAGTGGACTGGAATAAGTGACATCATGTGAAGTTCTATTGATGCTGACATTGCGCCACTTGATTTGATTGGCTAGGTGGGCTGTAAAAGATTGACGTCAGATCTTAACAGATAATCATGTCTCTGTTGGAGATATGGCCGACTGTAATGAAAGCGTAATACTGATATATAAGTTATATGAGATATTACCGAAAGAAAGATGTGCAATTTTCTTAACTTATGGACATAACATCCTAACCAATTAATACCCGAATAGGTGCACTCTGCGCTGTCACGAGTATAAAAAAATAAAATTATGAATTGGCTAACAGCTATACCTTTTGGCTTAGTAGTAATAAACGTTTGATTCTAACTATTTGTTTAAGAACAAAGTCATGTGTTCAAGTCTCTCAAGAAACATATTTATATACTTATTGGGGAAGGAAATGTTGGGTTAAACGTGCATAAATGAAAGTAGTATTGTGATGAGTGACTTCCTGGGAAGTTCTCGTGCGTCAAACTGCCGACGTTGTACCGCTTGATCTGTGGGCAGGTGGACCGTAAAAAGTGACACAAGATCTTAACGGGTAATATTGTCTCTGTTGGGGACATGATCAGCCGTAGACAAAAGATAAGACATATATATATGATATATGAGACAATACCAATATATAGACACGCACTTCTCCAGATTCATAGGCCTAACAACCCAACTTATTAGCACTCAAATAGGTGCATTTTACGCTGCCACGAGTATAAAGAAAAAAATCACACTTTAGCTAAAAACTATATCTTCTGGTATAAAGATAAATTATTTATCCTAACCACATTTATATTCGTTATGTTATTTTGATTAATCAGAAAAGGCATTAATACTTAATTAAACTTGTATTTCTTTATCAATAATAAATAAATTCTAAAATATTGATTATTAATATTTTCGTGCGATTAGAAAATGGTGTACATTTATTGGACCAGGGTGCGTGCCATGTCTTTTTCGACAGCTATTTGTCTTGACTATCTATCCATGTTCCATCTTAAATGACTTGAACACAAAATTCAGAAAAAAAATTAAATTTTCATGTTACATCAACGTGCAGTACCCAAATTTTACGAAAAGCTTGAATTGTTAATCTTTTATCAATATTATCAAATCTCTTATACACAAAAAATAATTAATAATGAAGAGGTGAATTTTTAAAAAATTCAAGAAATACAAAGAAAGTTCGTGTTACGTCAGATTTTTTATTGACGGTGCAAGCAGTCATTAAACCATATGAGGATTTTGAATACATGGAAACCATTGCAACAGAGATCAAAGAGTTGATAAAAAGCTTTATGATATTATATTTATATCATATCAAATGATCGACTAACACGATGACACATATTCTGGGAAAAATTTTCATTTCATCTTCTAATGTGATTGTTTTACCACAATTGGATCAACTTTTCCAAAGGTATCTGATACCCCCGGATTGAGGATGAGCTCGGCCCGCTCTCGGTAGCCCATCTAGTTGAGGACCCGGCATTCAGATAAGCACAGGATGTCATCTGGGAGGTCATCCAAGCCGACCTCTCATATCAGAAGTTCCGTCGATTAGAGAGGTCAACCGACCTCCCACGCCGGGCTCCCATGTCGACCTCCCAACATGAAGCCGAGCCGACCTCCAAGATTATGGTATCGGTTTGATTGAAAACGTCTCGGCCGAGCTCCCACGCCGAGCTCTCATAGGGTCCAGACTTCAGGCAGGCTCATACCTACGAGAGCTCTTACTCAGACATTAGCACATAGCCCACAAAAATCAAAGCCCAGAAAGATAAAACCCATTAAAGATCTAACCAAATCTTTCAATATTCTGAGGATCTAAATCTACCAAATCAGGACTCTATCATCCTCCTATAAATACCAGGTCTCGTTCATTGTTTATTGATTCATATACTCACATTCTCTCAGCACACACATTGCTCTCTCAATTTTCTGTTATCTGACTTGAGCGTCGGAGGGGCTACGCCGGAACAATCTTCTGGCCCCCTTCTAACACTCTTGTTTGTGTTTCCAGATTTCGAAGGATCGATCCGAGCTCCCCAAGCGAAGATCCGACCTCCCAGATACCTTTCGAAGGTCTGATCCGAGCTCCCCAAACAAAAATCCGACCTCCCAGTAATCATCGCGGATTTCAACAACATCAGTATCCAAAGGTAGATAGAATAGATTAATATATCCATATTCATTATCTTCAAAAAAGAAATTTGACAAAAAGTGTAGAATGTCTGATAGCAATAGACTTTTTCAACAATCATGTTTTCAAAATATTAATTATTACTGATCATAGTTATTCGATGCATTCATGACAAAAATTAGTAGAAAACTATAAAATTACAAGGACATCTACATTCATGTTCAAACCCAATACGGGTGAAGCCCACGTCACTTCATTTTTTTTTATATTTTATTGTATTTCTTTTGAATTTGAAAGTGAAAAAGTGATCATAATTAATTCCATGTATCTATATATATAATATATATGTATATTATTTAATTTAATAATTTATTTAAATAGTTAAAAAATTAGTTTTTTTAATAATATTAAAATATTAACTATTAGTTTTATTAAAAATATTAAAAAAATATTTTATCGACTAATTAACTATTAATTTAAAATTGAATTTATTTACTTTTAAATAAAAATAAAATGAATGAATCAAATGTGAGATTTATATAATGTATATGTGATATATGGAGGTGGTGGATATTATAACGAAAACGAATGTCCAGAAAAAATTGGAAAAAAGAAATATCTGTTGAAAAATATATTTAAAATGTGAGTATTGAATATTTGAATGTTGAATATTTGAATGTTGAAAATAAGAGTTGTAAATATTGAAAATTAGTGTGTGATGATGTAGGTAATGATGTATTTTATTTTTGGATTATTTGTAAAGATTTCCTATAAATAGATCTCTCATTTGTGAAGAAAATCACAATTGAGTAGAGAGAAAAATATTATAAAGTGTGTAGTTTGGTAAATTTTGAGAGTTTGAGATTTTTACTTTTTACCATAAATTTTTACTTTTTCACAACACGTTATCAGCACGAAGCTCTAAAAGTCCTACATACTTTTCCAAGCTCCAAACAGAAGAAAAAGGTAACAAAAATAATTATATTTATTTTACTGTTATTTATTTATTGTGTATTTATTTAATATACAATATAATGTTATTATTAGAAATAATAAAAATAAATTTTTCATAAACTTGTTATAAATCCTGGGAGGATGTTAAGACGACATCCCACACTCCCGGTAAGGGATACGACAAGTATAAAAGCCTATAAGGTTTTTAAACAAAATAAATTATGACACTCATTATAATATTATGATATGATATACATAATTATTTAAACATGTCTAATATCATATATATCATATTATTATCATAAAATTATACAAATACATACCTTTATTTTTTTTGTACCCCAACGGTCATAAATGGTAAACAACGGCTATTTTTTGCCCTATAAATATGATCTCACAAACACATTCCATCACTCCAACTTTCTCTTCTTCTCTAAAAATTATTCATCATCAAATTTTTCGAAGAAAAAAGAAGATGGCTTTCTCAAGGTTATTTTTAATTATTTTGGTTATCATACTCACGAGTCTTTTATTTATCGGAGAATATACTCCTCGTGTGTTTTCTTTATTTTTACAAATACTTGTACTTGTTGTTTATCCGTTACTTTGTATTGCAATAATTATTAACTAATAAAATGCATCGTAATTTTTTAGTACCACCATGTCAAATTTAACAAAGCTCGAATTTGTTGCGCTCGACATCACGGGAAAGAATTATATGCCATGGACTCTAGATGTAGAAATGCATCTTGAGTCATTGGGTCTAAGCGAGACCATTAAAGAAAATGGCATATGCACGTCACAAGAAAAGGCAAGAGCCATGATATTTTTGCGTCGACATCTCGACGATGGATTGAAATGTGAATATCTGACTGAAAAAAATCCCATGGCTTTGTGGAAGGGATTAAAAGAAAGATTCGAACATATAAGAGAAGTTATACTTCCGACCGCCAGGGATGAATGGAATACATTGAGATTCCAAGACTTTAAAAAAGTCAGTGATTACAATTCGGCGATGTATAGAATAATCTCGCAATTAAAATTTTGTGGACATGAGGTCACAGAATCTGAGATGCTTGAAAAAACATTTTCCACGTTTCATGCATCAAATATTACTCTACAGCAACAATATAGAGTACGTGGATTCGCGAGATATTCTGAACTCATCGCCTGTCTTCTTGTGGCGGAAAAAAACAACGAGCTATTAATGAGAAATCATCAGTCCCGACCCACTGGATCAACAGCATTTCCAGAAGTAAATGCTGTAAGTAAAAATGAATTTAAACCTGGAAACCAAAATCAAATTCAAAGACAAGGTTTTGGTCGAGGTCGAGGTCGAGGTCGTGGACGTGGACGTGGACGTGGAATTGGCCGTGGTCGTGGTCAAGGCCGTGGTTTTGAAAATAATCGAGATAGTTATTTTTATAACTCATCTCAAAAGAACGTCCCAAACCATCCACAGAAAAGGCATCATGAGAATACAAGTGTTAATGAGAAGCACTCAAAAAGATATGAAAGTTCTTGTTACAGATGTGGTACTCCAGGACATTGGTCCAAAGTTTGTCGAGCCCCTGAGCACCTTTGTAAACTCTATAAAGAATCATTAAAGGGGAAAGAAAAGGAGACCAACTTCACTGAACGTAGTGACCGTTTGAGTGATTCAACTCATTTTGATGCTGGTGATTTTATGAATGATTTCTCTGGAAATGATCAATATGTTGGTGGGATAGAAATGAACAATATTGATGCTGCAGATTTTCTCAACGATTTCTCTGAAAATGAACAATATAATGGTAGAATATAAATGTACAATAATCTATTTTTCATAGAATAATGTTTTATTGTATAATTATGATTTGTGTTATATTTAAATATATATTGCAAGTAATTTATTTCATTGCATATTTTTTTGAAGTTCAAATATGGAAAATGCTATGAGCAAAGCTGAAGTTTGCATACCCGATAGTGGTACAACGCACACTATCCTCCGAGATAAAAGATATTTCTTGGAACTAAAACCAACAAAAACAACGGTGAATACAATATCAGGTCCTGTAGACTTGATTAAAGGATGTGGTAAAGCACAATTTTTGTTACCTAATGGTACAAAATTTTTGATCAATGATGCTTTATATTCACCACAATCGAAAAGAAATTTGTTGAGTTTTAATGATATATATTCCCATGGGTATGATACTCAAACAATGAATGAAGGGAATGAGAAATATATGTGTCTTATCACATATAAATCAGGAAAGAAATATGTGATTGAAAAACTACCAATGCTCCCTACTGGATTGCATTATACACATATAAGTCCCATTGAATCAAACATGGTAGTTGATAATTCTTCGATATTAACCAATTGGCATGATCGATTGGGACATCCTGGTTCAACAATGATGCGAAGAATTATAGAAAATACACATGGTCATCCACTGAAAGACCAGAAGATCTTTCAGAATAATAAGTTTCAATGTAAAGCATGTTCTCTTGGAAAACTTATTATAAGACCATCACCAGTCAAAATCCAAACTGAATCACCAATGTTTCTTGAACGTATTCAGGGTGATATTTGTGGACCAATCCATCCACCATGTGGACCATTCAGATACTTTATGGTATTGATTGATGCCTCCAGCAGATGGTCACATGTATGTTTATTATCAACTCGAAATGTTGCATTTGCAAGATTACTTGCTCAAATAATAAAATTGAGGAATCAATTTCCCGATTATACAATCAAGAAAATTAGACTTGATAATGCTGGTGAATTTACTTCCCAAACTTTCAATGATTATTGTATGTCTATGGGAATCATTGTTGAGCATCATGTTGCTCATGTACATACACAGAATGGATTGGCTGAATCATTGATTAAACGTCTGCAAATGATTGCTAGACCAATGATAATGAAAACAAAGCTCCCTATTTCTATATGGGGACATGCAATTTTACACGCTGCTTCATTAATTCGCATCAGACCAAGTGCATATCATAAATACTCCCCATTGCAGCTTGCATTTGGTAAAGAACCAGACATTTCTCATCTGAGAATTTTTGGATGTATGGTGTATGTGCCTATTGCACCACCGCAACGAAAGAAAATGGGACCTCAAAGAAAGGTTGGAATTTATATCGGTTATGATAGTCCATCAATCATTCGATATCTTGAACCTCAGACAGGCGACGTGTTCACAGCACGTTTTGCTGATTGTCATTTTAATGAGGAAATCTTCCCAATGTTAGGGGGAGAACAGAAACATACCGAAAAAGAAATTACATGGTATGTATCATCATTGTTACATCTGGATCCAAGAACAAAACAATGTGAAAAAGATGTACAACAAATTGTACACTTGCAAAGAATAGCAAATCAAATACCAGATGCATTTGCAGACACAAAAGGGGTAACTAAATCATATATACATGCTGCAAATGCCCCTGCTCGAATTGAAATTCCAAAGAAACAAATGGAAGATACTCATGATGTCATTAAACGCCTGAAGCGTGGAAGGCCAGTCGGTTCCAAGGATAAAAATCCTCGAAAAAGAAAATTCATAGAGAAACACGATGATCACAAAATAAAGAATGACGTTTCTGAAGAAACACATGATGATCACAAAATAGAGAATGGTGTTCCTGAAGAAACACATGATGATGAAAATGTTCTATCAGAACCACAAACTGACGAGAATCATGAAATCTCTATCAATTATATTAATACTGGAAAAATATGGAACCGAAAAGATATAGATGAAATTGATGATATATTTTCTTATAATGTGGCAATCGACATCATAAATGATAACGAAGATCATGAACCAAAATCTTTTGGTGAATGTAAAAATCGGCAGGATTGGATAAAATGGAAAGATGCCATCTAGGTTGAATTAAATTCGCTAAATAAACGTAATGTTTTTGGACCTATAGTCCTTACACCTGAAGGTGTAAAACCTGTTGGATACAAATGGGTTTTTATTCGAAAGCGAAATGAGAAAAATGAAATAGTAAGATATAAAGCTCGACTTGTTGCACAAGGTTTTTCTCAAAGGCCTGGAATTGATTATGAAGAAACGTATTCTCCTGTGATGGATGCAATTACGTTTCGGTATTTGATTAGCTTGGCGGTATCTGAAAATTTAGAAATGCGTCTTATGGATGTTGTTACAGCTTACTTATATGGATCACCTGATAGTAATATATATATGAAAATCCCTGAAGGATTTAAGATGCCTGAAGCACAAAGTTCAAAACCCAGGGAATGTTATTCTGTGAAATTACAAAGATCATTATATGGGTTAAAGCAATCAGGTCGAATGTGGTATAATCGACTAAGTGATCACTTGATGAAAAAGGGATATGTAAATAATTCAATATGCCCTTGTGTTTTCATTAAGAAAACAACATCCGGATGCGTAATTATTGCTGTATATGTTGATGATTTAAACATCATTGGAACGAGTAAAGAAAGAAGTTGTGTCATACTTGAAGGAAGAATTTGAAATGAAGGATCTTGGAAAAACCAAGTATTGTCTGGGTTTACAAATTGAACAAAAAGAATGTGGAATGTTTGTTCACCAGACAAATTATACAGAAAAGATCCTTAAACGTTTTAATATGGATAAAGCAAATCCTTTAAGTACTCCAATGGTTGTTAGATCATTAAACATAGAAAAGGATCCATTCCGTCCATGTGAAGATGATGAAGATATTCTTGGTCCAGAAGTACCATATCTAAGTGCCATCGGTGCCCTTATGTACCTTACAAATTGTACAAGGCCTGATATATCTTTTGCCGTGAATCTGTTGGCAAGATTTAGCACATATCCAACAAAGAGACACTGGAACGGAATTAAACATATATTCCGTTATCTACGAGGAACGACAGACTTGGGACTTTTGTATTCAAAAGATGCTAATCCAAGTATAATTGGTTATGCTGATGCTGGATACTTATCTGATCCACACAAGGCACGTTCCCAAACTGGATATGTATTTACTCGTGGAGGCACTGCAATATCTTGGCGTTCTCAGAAACAAACGCTCGTAACAACTTCATCAAATCATGCCGAGATTATTGCACTACATGAAGCAAGTCGTGAATGTGTGTGGTTAAAATCAATGACCCAACATATCCAAATTTCATGCGGATTATCATCTGATGAGAAGCCTGTGATACTATATGAAGATAATGCTGCATGTGTTGCTCAAATGAAAGAAGGATACATAAAAAGCGACAGAACTAAACATATTCCTCCTAAGTTCTTCGCATTCACTAAGGAGCTAGAGAAGAATAAATATATTGATGTTCGTCACATTCAATCAAGTGAAAACTCATCAGATCTCTTCACAAAGGCACTTCCTACGTCAATATTCAGAAAGCACATATATAATATTGGGATGCGCAATCTACGAAATTTGTGAAGAATTGTTCGTGTCAACATGAGGGGGAGTTTACGTGACTGCACTCTTTTTCCCTTACTATGGTTTTTATCCCAATGGGTTTTTCCTAGTAAGGTTTTTAATGAGGCAGTATAAAAACACGTAATGAAGACAATCATTATGATCATCATCACAAGGGGGAGTGTTGAAAAATATATTTAAAATGTGAGTATTGAATATTTGAATGTTGAATATTTGAATGTTGAAAATAAGAGTTGTAAATATTGAAAATTAGTGTGTGATGATGTAGGTAATGATGTATTTTATTTTTGGATTATTTGTAAAGATTTTCTATAAATAGATCTCTCATTTGTGAAGAAAATCACAATTGAGTAGAGAGAAAAATATTATAAAGTGTGTAGTTTGGTAAATTTTGAGAGTTTGAGATTTTTACTTTTTACCATAAATTTTTACTTTTTCACAACAATATCAACGTAAGACGAAATTAAAGAATCAAATCCGAGAAAAAATAATAATAATAAAAAAAGATCTTAGCGATGATTTTTTTTTTCCTTTTTTTCTCGTAGAAATTGTAAAATTGTCACAATGAAAAGAAAAAAGTGGGAGAAAGAAAAAGCAACGGGTGATTGATGATCAGAAGATATCAAGAATTTCGTGTATCGGGGCATTGCAAAGGGGGCAATTTCGTCTTTCCACCAACAGCTGCCGGGAGCACAGCCGGCAAAATGTATGCCCGCACGGAATAAACGCCGCCCCCTTCCGCCTAATCATACACACACAGCAATGGTTATCTCCTCCGCCACCTCCACCGCCGGCGACCTCTTCCAAATCAATTCCTTTCTCTTCATCCTCCAGCATATAAATCGATCCATCCGTTAGTCCTAGATGTGCATCCGTTTCCGCCAACAACGTCATCAGAGATACTCTCCCTGAGTACTGCTGCTGTTCGATTTCCACGGCGTCGGCGCCGGCGCCGCCTCCCTCGCTTGGATTACTGTTTTGGTTGATGTTATCGACTTCCCTTTGCAATCTTCTCATTGGGAGGACTGAGCTCGTGTGCTCAAATCTCCCGGTTGCTCTTTCTGTTGAAATGTTGGGCTCAGTCGAATCGGAAGAAAATCTGGAGAGCCGGTAGGGCATCATGCGATTTCCGGCGTCAGTATTGTTAACGGTGAGGCTGGGGGCTGCTGAGGTCAAACCGGAGCCGCTGGATCTGAGGCGAAGCCTCTCCGTCAACTGTCGCCAGCTTTGTCCGCTGTCTTCCCCGAGGGGGTCTTGATCATCTTGGATAATATCTAAGAGAGTCCGGTAAGACTGTACACGTGGCCGCGGCTCTTCGGCTGGTGGTCTCACTTTATCTCCGAGAATGGCGCTTAATGTTAGACCGGAAATAGAGTTCCGTTCGACGGCGCTGTTTGTGGTGGCTCTGTTGATTAGGATGTGGTGATGGTCTTCTTCTTCGATTCTCAGAAAGTCTCGCAAGTTCTGCGAGCTCAATCTGCCCGCGCCGCCGCTGGTGGTTGCCATTCAGCGGAAAAACAACGCGGGTTTCTTGGAAAACGACCAGTTGAAAAGGAAGAAATTGAAACTACTGGCCCGCTCGCTATCTGATGAAAACATTGGATACCCCTGCTATCGGATTATATAATAAAACAAATGTAAACCTCACATTTTCATTTATGTTTCCATAGTAAAAATACTATTCAGTACTTTGAACTTTGAACATTTGGGAGTATATAAACTGCTGTTGCACCAGTTTATCCAATGAAATATTTACAAAAATCTCTATAAAAACTGTTATTTAACATTTATTATCCATAATTTAAAATTTACAGTTCAAAAATTTAAAATTCTTAACAGTGTAACCAACCCTCGTTCGAAGAACATCCATGCATTCAAGTGAAATATTCATGCGTAGCTCAAATTTAAAGCGATATCAGCAAAATCGATGAGATAAGACAATAAAGAATGACAAAGTGCGGAGAACAAAAACCAATAATTGGAGAGAGGATCAAGCATTTATCGGTACACTCTAGAACAAAAAAAATTCAAAAACTAAAAAACGAAAAGTTCTCGCAAGTTAATTTTATAAAAAAAAAATTTATCCGACGCCACTCGACCTACTTTATAAATTGATATAAAAAAATTATTTTTCATATCAAAATTATAATTTTGAACTTTAAATATAGATCAAGTCAATTCATCTCAACAAAATAACCTCAGACCTACTCAAAATATATATTAATGTATATATATTAATATTGAACTTTAAATATAGATCAAGTCAATTCATCTCAACAAAATAACCTCAGACCTACTCAGAATATATATTAATGTATATATATTAATATATAAAAGAAATTAAATATTTAGAGCAGTTAATGTTAAGTGGAGTTCAGTAGCTGGACGTGCACCTAATAGACGGTATATGAATCAGATAAATTATCTTATCCACTTGACACACTTTCCAATATGTTTCTTGGTTGATTTTGACAACTCAACAACTCTTTGTCGCAGTTTGTTGTAATATGCATATAACTATTTTGGTATGTTCAGCAAGTATCTGATCGTCTTTAACATCTATTATGTTATTTACAATCTTTATCGGGGATCTGACATGCTCGTAGTTTGCTTCTTTATCACGTCATTTTTCTGTTTTCTACATTGTTTTTATCTGATAATCTTATTTTCCCGATTATTTTTTTATTGTTAAATGATTTTTCCGCTTTTGACAATCATCAAGAAAAAATGCTTTTACTCGTGATAAGTTTTCACTTGTGACTAAAAATATGTATAACATATATATTCTTCAACAACATAACCAATGAATGATGTTGCACCTTCTTCAAATATTGTGATATTTGTGATATCATTTTTATATATTTAGTATCAATATTATCAACATATAGCTATAAGGTTAATAAATTTTTAACAACTATTTCTCAATCACTGTGAGAAAAATACTTGAAATCTCTTCAAATGACTATATCTTAGAATTGTGTCCTCATTTAATTTGACGCAATTGAAGAAAGTCATCTTGATCGTCATTTTTTGGAAGCTTTGAAATAATGATTGCGTGCATCATGTCATGAGGATGATATAGTTTCAATCTCATTTGTTGCGTTTAGAACATAATATTATATTATTCATTGAAACTAAACAAATTTTCTTCTATCGAGTTTATATTTTGTTTTATAATATTTTATATCTTGTGGAACGATATACAAAATTAATTATTGTATTTTAAAAATCTTGAGAAGAGATACGAATAATGTAATTAAGATATGCATATGAGATATCATTCAAATATATGTCAAAGTATTTGTCTCATTCAATATCTCATGATTCTCATCTAATAATATAACCATTTAGATTTCATGAGCATTTTATGATAGTCAAAATTAATTTGATGAAATATTGTAGAATTTTATTTGAATTTCAATATTTGGCTAAGTGAATTTATTTGACGAGGGGTTTTCTATGCTACCATCATATATGTTATGAATTAGCTGGTCAGACACTTTGACTAAAAAAAGAGACAAAAACAATCTTGTTGTCACCTCGAAATATATCGAGATAATATTGGAGGAAGTCACACAATTTTTCTTAAACCATAGAAAAATATTAGACATGTGTTAACTTGTGATATAATAAAAATTTAGAATCATGCATAATCATTGAATTATAACAAAATCGCATGCCAAAAATCTACTGGATATTATATATTTTAATAATTTATTCATATTTGTCGTTCACCAGATGACTCTTAGACCTACCAAATTTTGTAGTTCACCTATTATTTTCATAATAAATAATATTACAAAAATAATATAAGCAAATACATAAAAACTCAAACTAAAATGCCTTCTATCAATCTAAGTAAAACAAATTGATTAGAGAATATAATAATGTCATAAAAATTTTAAATATTGATTTATAGACAGAAGTTTGGAAATACATTTGCTCCAATAAATAAAAAATATTATCTTTTGATATTCTGAGACATAAGGTAAAAACGAAGAAATATTTCAATTTTTTTAATATTTTCTAAGTCACTTCAAACCAAGTAATCTAAGCAAACAGAAAAATGCATTATGTGTTTAAAAATTAACAAAATATCTCAACAATAAAAAATTGAAAAATAACCATTTTTGTTGGATATTTGATTTTGTTTTCTCTTTTCTTTGTGTAAACAAACAAATCACATAAACAATCCAAACACAATTACACGATCAATACAAATGACATATAACAATCAAACATGTTAACGCTAGGGTAAAAAAACTCCTCTAATTGCAATTGTCCCAATAAATAAAAAATATTATCTCTTGATATTCTGATACATAAGGTAAAAACGAAGAAATATTTCAATTTTTTAAATATTTTTTAAGTCACTTCAAACCAAGTAATCTAAGCAAACAGAAAACATGCATTATGTGTTTAAAAATTAACAAAATATCTCAACAATAAAAAATTGAAAAATAACCATTTTTGTTGGATATTTGATTTTGTTTTCTCTTTTCTTTGTGCAAACAAACAAATCACATAAACAATCCAAACACAATTACATGATCAATACAAATGACATATAACAATCAAACATGTTAATGCTAGGGTAAAAAAACTCCTCTAATTGCAATTGCCCCAATAAATAAAAAATATTATCTATTGATATTCTGATACATAAGGTAAAAACGAATAAATATTTCAATTTTTTTAATACTTTCTAAGTCACTTCAAACCAAGTAATCTAAGCAAACAGAAAACATGCATTATGTGTTTAAAAATTAACAAAATATCTCAACAACAAAAAATTGAAAAATAACCATTTTTGTTGGATATTTGATTTTGTTCTCTCTTTTCTTTATGCAAACAAACAAATCAATAAACAATCCAAACACAATTACATGATCAATACAAATGACATATAACAATCAAACATATTAACGCTAGGTTAAAAAAATTCCTCTCATTGTAAGAATACAAAATGGTCAAATGGAGCATATTATTTAGTAATATTTATTTAGCATCATTTATAAAAAAAATTGACTAAATATTTATTAATAATTTATTTTTATTCAATCCGACTCATCTCCCTTTGTCTTCCTATTATTATTTGACGGCAATGTATAAATTTAAGTAATTAAAATTAAATTTAAAAATAAATTAAAATAATAATTAGTTTGATTGAGTTAAATACACTATTAATGATCTTATTAAACTAAGATAAAAAATGACTTAAATAACACCATTAACATGACAAATTGTAAAACAAAAAAAATAATATAATAGTAAGCTCACAAATGAAAGTCATATATTTAATAGATTAATAGATAATATATTATTTAGTAATATGTATTTAGCATCATATATTGAAAATTGATTAAATAACTTAAATGTTTGCAATGAAATCACTTACATACAAATATTTTCTATCAATCACGTATTTTTGTTGATACATAAGTAATCTAAATATATCTACATTCTAAATGAGAAAAAAATGTGTTATATGACATTAATATTTATTAATAATTTAATTTTATTTAATCACACTCATCTCTATTCGTCTTCTCATTATTACCTTAATGTTCGTAATACTAACAATTTATAATATTATGATAGTGATTTTCTGTGAATTTGATCTCGAATGTGAATTGTAGATATATTTAGATTCACAATTCACATTCATATATTTATATAGATATAGATTATTATTAAAAGAATATATGAAAAAGAAAACATGTATTAATTTATATAAATTTTAAATTTAAAAATAAAAATGTATTAATGATTATTATTAAAAGAAGATATGAAAAAGAAAACATGTATTAATGATTATTATTAAATGAAGGTAAGGATAATAGAGATATAGATATAGAATATTATTAAAAGAATATATGAAAAAAGTAAATTTTAAATTTAAAAATAAAAATGTATTAATGATTATTATTAAAAGAATATATGAGAAAAAATAAAAATGTATTAATGATTATTATTAAAAGAATATATGAAAAAGAAAACATGTATTAATGATTATTATTAAATGAAGGTAATGATATTTATGTAAATTCACATTCATATATTTATATAGATATAGATTATTAATATATTACCAACATAATCTTATTCACAAATCATATATGATAAAAACTTGTGTTAGACGGTCTTATTCACAAATTATAATCTTATTCACAAATCATATATGATAAAAACTTGTGTTATACGGTCTCATGAGTTGTATTTTGTAAGACGAATTTCTTATTTGGATCATCAATGAAAAAATATTATTTTTTATTGTGAATATCGGTAGGATTGGCCCGTCTCACAAAAGACATATTCTATATATATTATCATCGTCATCGTAATTTTCATAAATTTTCACTATAAATATGAATCAAATCGATCATCTTATAAATATATATCATTAATATCATTTCATACAATACTTACTCTATTCATTACGGGTTATGCAAAATCCGAGGGTTAAACTTGTCTTAACTTTTTTCGTTCACGATTCACACCGCACTCTCTCGATCAAATGCAAGCAAACATTCTGTCATGCAAAACAAGAAATGCACGCGAGAATTACGTGGTTCAGTTTTGAAAGTTCTGTTTCCACAGTGTATGTGTGAGTTGAGAGTGAGTGTTGTGTGTATCAGAATGTAGGTGTTGTGCATAGGTGTTGTAACACCCACGACAACATGCAGCGGAAACTATGATTTTAACACACCTACACGTAGCTGGAATAATGATAATAATATGAGATACGAGATGTAAATTATGCACAAGTATAAAATACTTGTGCGGTGCCTCAGGGCAAAATAATTCACTAGAAAAACTTGTAAGTTTACAAAAATCAATACTAGTGAAAGAATAAAACAACTCCCTTATTAAGGCGAGTAACAAATTGCATCCTAAACCTCTAACAAACCGTATAACCAAAATACATAGGATGCATCAACTGAGAAGTGAAAAAAATCTTCAAAACTCCACACACTAATCAACACGGTGATTAGGTGTTGTCTTCGGATGTTGGCAGCACTTCACAGCAACAAGTTATCAATCACGAGATGGCTTCAATCAGAAAACCTTTTCTTCGTACAAATGCATCTCTGTCTCTCCGAAAGTTTTTGCTCTGTATCGTCATTCTCTCACACTTTTTTTTCTTCTCCTTTGAGTCCTATTTAACATAGAAAAACCAATTTCATTAGGAAACAAACTCTTTTTAAAACAAGGATAATATCTTAAAGATATTGTGATATCATATCTTAAAGATATTATGATATCATATCTTAAAGATATTACGAGTCATATCAAAATATAGTCTTATATCACATATTGAATTTATAAGAGATCATATCATCAATTTCGAGATTATCCTCATGTCTAGAAAGGCAAAATATTAAAGATAAAAAAGGAAAATATATCAAGGAATAAAATTCCTTTCAATCTCCCCCTTTTTGCCTTTCTGGACAAAACAACCCAAAAATGGTTGTACATCTCAGCTCCCCCTGAGTTAGCAAATCAGTGACTCAGCCAACTTTAGTTGACTCCCCCTGAATTCTACCGTTAAGCCTTCCCCTGATGAAAATACAGTTCAAACAGATGTTGTATGTTAGATGTTGCAACATTCAGATCATAACACCGAAATAGTTCATTAATCAGGAGGGATAAAGATCAGAGAGAATAAAAGGACAACTAAAATACTAAAACCATCAAGAGAGAAAAAAAACTCAAAATCTCATTATCCTTCATTACTGCCATCATCATCAGCCATTTTTGCTCCACTGGTTCCAGCTATATCTGTATCTACATATCTACTCCCCATTTTTGTCCAGAATGGACACTTTCACCCAGCAGAAGCTCATAGTCAGCCACTTCACTCCTAATGTCTTGAGGATCAAAGCCAGCCATCTGCGAAATAGAGAATAGCAAAGTAGGGAAGTTCGAAGAAGACAGAAATTTACGAAGAACACAGATACTTTTGCGCGAAAAAGAAAACAAATAGTTAGGGTAGGAGAGATTTTAGAATATGAGGGAAAATAGTAAGCCGTAAAGTTGTTCCTTATTTATCCCTAAATATTTAAGCACACCTCTCCAACGGTAACATTCTGTTGAGCCGCAACTTCAGCACCTTTTCAACTCAATTTTTACTCTCACCCAACGGTAACTTTCTGAAACAGTGCCATCATTATTTCAAGAAATCAGGCAGGATAAAACACCACGTCGAATTAACCCCACAAACAGTTAGCAATCAAGATATTTCAAAATTACGTTGGTTAGGGTGTTCTTCGAATTTCATGAATCAAAAACTAGTAGCCCACTGGACATGATGAATTCACAAAACAACAGTATGAATGACCTAAGTTTATGCCTAAAATATGATCAAAGAAATGAAATACACACACATGTGATTAAACAGTGATCGGTCTGTACTCAGGTGTTGGCAACACCTTTTGGCAACACTCACAGATTGGACTCAAACTTTCTTGAATATGTTTAATTCAGACATGGTAGCTCCCACTCTAGAAGAACGGTCTTCATAGGACTCCTCTAGGTAGCTTTTTCCATCTGTATTTTGACTTAGAAGTGGTAGCTCCCACACTAGAAGAACGGTCTTCATTGGACTCCTGTAGGTAGCTTTTTCCATTTTTTTCTAAATATTTTTTTGTTCTATTTTATTCTCTTTTCTATTTTTCACCATATTGCTCAAGAATTTTCTAAGTCATTATCTACATTGGACAAGATCATGTGGTACACGATCATCCTCAACAGCTTTATGACTTAGATTGAGCACACACCATTCTTTGGAGAATATTGATGGAAAGTTTGATTCACAACTGAGAGCACGCCATTCAGTATCCTACACTTGTACAGGCTTCACACAAAGCAGGATGTATGCAATATGTCTAGCATCCTAAAAATAAAATGTACATGCATGCTGGGTGTTGTCCACAGGTGTTGTAACACCGAGGACAACATCCGTGAGTGATCATTGTGTACACAAGCTGAGAGACTTCCTAAGATTGAAAAATCTCTAAAAATCCAATGGTTTTGTAAAGATATCAGCCAGTTGGTTCTTAGTTCCAACAAATTCCATTCGAATTGTACCCTTATCAACCAAATCTCGAATAAAATGATGTCTAATGTCTATGTGTTTCGTTCGAGAGTGTTGTACTGGATTTTTTGAAATATCAATTGCACTTGAATTGTCACAGTATACAATTAAGGTGTCACTGTTGAAACCATAGTCTTTAATCATTTGATTCATCCACAAAAGTTGTGAACAACAGCTAGCAGCTGCAACATATTCAGATTCAGCAGTGGACAGAGATACACAATTTTGCTTTTTACTATACCATGACACCAAATTGTTACCAAGATAAAAACACCGACCCATGGTACTTTTCCTATCATCTAAGTTTCCAGCCCAGTCAGCATCACTAAAACCCACTAAATTGGTGTTTGTTTCTTTGGTGTACCATAAACCTAAGTCAACTGTTCCAGATATATATCGCAAAATTCTTTTGACAGCCTTTAGATGAGTGACTTTAGGATCAGCCTGGTACCTAGCACACAAACAAACACTAAACATGATGTCGGGACGACTTGCACTTAAGTAAAGAAGACTGCCTATGATGCTGCGATACTGGGTGTTGTCAACACCTGCCGCAACATCGTCTTTGGACAATTTTTCAGTCGACCCCATTGGTGTTTTCATGTGCTTAGTGTTCTCAGTAGAGAATTTCTTCACCAAATTCTTGGCATACTTGGATTGACATAGAAAGATACCATCATGCATTTGTTTAATTTGCAATCCAAGAAAGAAACTTAATTCTCCTACCATGCTCATTTCAAATGTGGTAGACATGCATTTAACAAATTCATCAACATGCTTTTGAGAAGAAGCACCAAAAATGATGTCATCCACATAAATTTGACACACAAGAATATCATGCTTCTTTTTTTTAAATAAAAAGGGTTTTATCAACCTCACCTCTTTTGAAGCCTAAGTCAAGCAGATATTCAGTAAGCCTTCCATACCATGCTCTTGGAGCTTGTTTAAGTCCATAGAGTGCTTTCTTCAACTTGTAGACATGATTCGGGTGGTGTGGATCTTCAAATCCTTTAGGTTGGCTTACATAAGCTTCTTCTTTCAAGATGCCATTCAAAAAGGCACTTTTCACATCCATTTGATATAATTTTATGTCCATGTAACATGCAATAGCAAGTAAAAGTCTAACCGATTCAATCCGGGCAACAGGGGCAAACGTTTCATCAAAATCAATTCCTTCAATTTGAGTATACCCTTGAGCCACTAGCCTAGCTTTATTTCTCACAACAATTCCAGATTCATCAGTTTTGTTTTTAAAGATCCATTTGGTTCCAATAACATTCACATTATCGGGTTTGGGAACCAAATCCCACACATCATTCCTAACAAATTGTTCAAGTTCCTCATGCATTGCATCAACCCAAAATTCATCTTTTAAGGCTTCATTTATATTTTTGGATTCCATGAGTGAAAAAAACAAGAGTGACTTACTTGAGAGTATACGGAAGTCATGCATACTAGTCCCATCATTTTGCGATAGTCTACCTTCTCCTTTCTTCTCGTTTGCATTCCTCCAAATGTTTCTCCAATGATCTGAGATGATGGATGATTTTTCTGAACCTTGCTGGGAACATCAATCTCTTCATTGGTTACACTGTCATCATTCTCAGTATACTTTCATAGTTCATCATTTGATTCTGCCAGTGCAGGTGTTGTCTCCGGTGTTACAACACCGGGTGCAACATCTGTGTTAGGCAGTGTCTCACTTTCGTTCAGCAGCCCATCAATATCATCCTCGATTGTTTTTCCCGTTAGATCTGCAAGATCATCAAAAACAACGTTAATAGACTCCATAGTCGTTCTTGTTCTCAGATTATACACGCGATAGGCACGACTATTAGATGAATAACCAACGAATAAACATTTGTCACTTTTAGAGTCAAACTTTGCAAGATGGTCTTGGTCATTCAAAACATAACATACACACCCAAAGACATGAAAATACTTAAGGTTCGGCCTCTTTCCCATGATGATTTCATAGGATGTCATAGTAGAACCACTCTTTAAGTACACACGATTTGAAATATGACATGCTGTGTTCAAGGCCTCGGCCCAAAATCTCTTTGAAATATTCTTTGAACTTAACATGACCCTAGCCATTTCTTGCAGTGTCCTATTCTTCCTTTCGGCTATTCCATTTTGTTGAGGAGTCTTAGGGGCCGAAAATTCATGAGTTTATCCCTCTCTTTTCACAAAATGATATAAAGTGTGAGTTTTCAAATTCTTTACCATGGTCAGTCCTTATCTTACCAACCCTCAGATTATGTAGATTAGTAATCTTAGCATGTAATTTCTTGAAAACATCAAATGTATCGGATTTTTCTCTAAGAAATTTTACCCAAGTAAAGCGAGAGAAATCATCCACACAAACGCATGAATACTTCTTACCTCCAAGACTTTCCACTTCCATTGGACCCATAAGATCCATGTGCAAGAGTTCAAGACACCGTGTTGTCCCAAAGTGTTGCAACACTTGATGGGGAACACGTGTTTGCTTACCCTTTTGACATGCACCACAAACATACGGAATTCCAGAGGATAAATTAGGCATACCTCTCACAGCATCGTACTTACCAAGGTTCTTTAATGTCTTGAAGTTTGCATGACCCAATTTTTGATGCCACAAGTTTAATTCACTCACCTTTGAATGATTGCATACTAAGTCTTCTCCAAGTTGATAGCAATTATCAGCAGACCTTGTACCTCTCAAAATACGAGTATTAGAATTATAAAACACTTCACAATTGTCTTTATCAAACTTAACATGCAAACCGTCATCACAAAGTTGACTTATGCTTATTAAGTTTGAGTTAAGCCCTTCGACATACAGCACATTGTGTAGATTAGGCAGTCCATCAACATTCAAGGTTCCTTTGCCAGCAATTCTTCCTTTAGCACCACCACCATACGTCACATGACCACTCCTCGGTTCAACATAGTCAATCAAATGGTCTTTAGAACCTGTCATGTGGCGCGAACAGCCACTGTCAAAGTACCATATTCCTGCAATGTTAGTCTTTAATGAAGTATAAATAACGGAACATTGAATCTTAGCCTTTGGTACCCAAACCCTTTTTACCGTTGGTTTTCTGTTGGCAGTGTTGCGTCGGGTGTTATACAACACCTGTGGCAACACCTGTTCTGATTCCCATCTCTTGTAATCATCTCTCAGTTTAAAGCAGTAGGGTTTGATATGACCAGGTCTAAAACAATAGTGGCAGATAAAGTGGCATTTTCTGAATTTGGACTTCTTGGTAGATATTTGCCTTTTAGATGGAGCACCTTTTTCAGTTTGTGTAGCATTTGAGGTTTCAACACTTCCTTTGACAAAAACAGTTGGTTTTCTCTCAGTATTGGAAGATTCTCCAATTTCGAACAGACTGTTCGGATAACCAAGTCCAGCTTTGTCATTTTGTCCAATCATCAAAAGTGAATCAAGTTTGGATGAACTTGAATTCATCTTGGCAAGAATCTGAGTTGCTTCTCCAAGTTCCTCTTTGACTTTGCATAATTCCAAATCTTTCTTGCTTAAGATTACTTCAAGTCGTGAAATTTGTGACTTTAACTCAGCATTCTCTTTGGAGAGAATTGCATTTTCTTTAGTTCTTTTGATCCAGTCTTCATATAATTCTTCGTACATCGTCTGCACACTTTTTAGAGTGACTTCATCATCATCTACCTCTTGAGTTTCAGACTGACTTGCCTCCGCAAGGGTTGTAGATTTAAGACATACTGAATTCGAAGAGGTGTTGCGGTCAGGTATTGCAACACCTGTGGCAACACCCAAAGGATTGATTTGCATTGAGCGTTTTTCCTTGATCACAGAAGATAACGATGTGTGATTTTCAGATTCACTTGATCCTTGATCATCATCAGACTCTTCATCACTCAGGGTGACAGTCATGCCTTTGTTTTTCCTAAGTCGATTGGCACACTCATTGGCATAGTGTCCATATCCCGAACACTCTCTACATTGCACCGAGTCCAGGTTTTTGACATTAGATTGGATTTGCACTTCGGTTTTTGGTCGAAACTGTCCTTTCATAGGAGTAAACTTTTGAGCTTTTGCAAAAGTGGTGTTATTGGGCAGTTCAGATTTTTGTCCAATTTTCTTCTTTTCTCTCATAGTCTTCAAGTAATCACCAAATTTCTTAGTAAACAGAGAGATCGATTCTTCACCTAAATCAGACTTATCCACCTCTTTAGATATTTGAAGGATTTCATCATAAGATTCGGTTGAGGCTTCAAAGGCTATTGTCTTCCCTTTATCCTTTCTTTGTAGATCAAGATTCATCTCAAAAGTTCTGAGAGAACTCATTAGTTCATCCAAGTTGATCGTTGAAGTGTCTTTAGATTCTTCAATAGCGCAAACTTTGACATTGAATCTCTCAGGAAGAGATCTTAGAACCTTGTTCACCAATCTTTCATTTGGTATGGGATCTCCTAGGCCATGTGATTCATTTGAGAGTTGTCTCAACCGGCAGTCATACTCAAGAATAGAATCCTTGTCCTCCATTCTCAAACTTTCGAACTTTGATGTCACCATCCTTAGCCTAGTTTTACACACACTTGCGGATCCTTCACAGTGCTTCTGGAGTATCTCCCAAGCATCTTTGGCGCATACACAAGTGGTGATTAAATTAAACATCCTTGTGTCAACAGATGAAAATATAGCATTGAGAGCCTTGGAATTAAAGTTTGAAGTTTGCACTTCATCGACAGTCCATGTACTTTCAGGTTTGAGCCGTGTGTCTCCATCAGCATCCTCGAGTTTTGGTGGACTCCAACCATCAAGTACACGTTTCCAAGCTCTTTCTTCAATGGATTTAATAAAAACCCTCATCTTTACTTTCCACAATGCATAGTTTGATCCATCCAACACGGGAGGCCTAAAAACAGTATTTGTTGATCCTTCCATAATTCCTTTTCACTCTGAAAACAAAACAAAACAGTATCTCACTTAGTAGCGTCAAGTGGAAGCTCTGATACCAATTGAAAGTTCTGTTTCCACAGTGTATGTGTGAGTTGAGAGTGAGTGTTGTGTGTATCAGAATGTAGGTGTTGTGCGTAGGTGTTGTAACACCCACGACAACATGCAGCGGAAATTATGATTTTAACACACCTACACGTAGCTGGAATAATGATAATAATACGAGATATAAATTATGCACAAGTATAAAATACTTGTGCGGTGCCTCAGGGCAAAATAATTCACTAGAAAAACTTGTAAGTTTACAAAAACCAATACTAGTGAAAGAATAAAACAACTCCCTTATTAAGGCGAGTAACAAATTGCATCCTGAACCTCTAACAAACCGTATAACCAAAATACATAGGATGCATCAACTGAGAAGTGAAAAAAATCTTCAAAACTCCACACACTAATCAACACGGTGATTAGGTGTTGTCTTCGGATGTTGGCAGCACTTCACAGCAACAAGTTATCAATCACGAGATGGCTTCAATCAGAAAATCTTTTCTTCGTACAAATGCATCTCTGTCTCTCCGAAAGTTTTTGCTCTGTATCGTCACTCTCTCACACTTTTTTTTCTTCTCCTTTGAGTCCTATTTAACATAGAAAAACCAATTTCATTAGGAAACAAACTCTTATTAAAACAAGGATATCATATTAAAGATATCGTGATATCATATCTTAAAGATATTATGATATCATATCTTAAAGATATTACGAGTCATATCAAAATATAGTCTTATATCACATATTGAATTTATAAGAGATCATATCATCAATTTCGAGATTATCCTCATGTCTAGAAAGGCAAAATATTAAAGATAAAAAAGAAAAATATATCAAGGAATAAAATTCCTTTCAAGTTTGAATCGCCTACGTTCACGGGAGAACACGCCAATCACTTTATAAATCAAATCAACAATCGAAACTCACAATCGCAAAGAACAATAGCCAAGCAATTGAATCACACATGAAAGATTCTTTCCTCTCAAATGTTCTCAATCTTCGTCATGCTATCCATGCACTCTCTCGGCTTCTGAGTTCCTTTTGTGTTGTGGTCTGTTGTTCTTTTTCCCACCCCTTTATACACATCCTCTTATTTCTGACTGCATGGGGGTGCCTCTTAACTGATTCCTCTTTCTGGTTCATGCAAGTCGTCCAGCTGAATACCTTTACCCAAGCTTATTGCTAACTGATTTCGGTTATGACCATTAACCGCCCTTAGCATTTCTTTGGTGTATTCCAACGGCTACTAACCTTGGGAGTCATCACCAGATCCAACAACTTGCATGCAATCCGCATTTACCAAACTTTGAGTATGAACACATCATCCGTTCTGTAGGATTGATTTAGTGAACTCCTCAACGCTGGACTGAAACGATCTTCCGTCCGAAAATTCACTTTCACAAGCCTCCCGTAATTTTCTTGCATTTCTTCTTAGTTCCTCTCTGGACTCTCCATGTCCATAAACCTCCACACAAGATCCGCGATATCGTCGCGTTTCGCCTAACAATACTCATCCCCAAACTCCTCCTTCACCCTCCATCCGATTCTCCAATCCTCAATAATCATATTTGCATTAAGAAATTGATCCATTACTATAGGGAAAGCAAGCAGGAGCACGGCTGCTAACACAGCTTCTTTCGTCGAATTCCACCCACAATGCGACCAGAACCATCCAACACGAGGATCGCAGAGCACACTCACTTGATCACACCACTCCACAAACAATTCATTATCTCCGCAAATTTCTTGCAGCCGATTCGTTTCGTTTTGCATCATCACCAGCAAGAAAGGTACGCCTCTTTTATTCAACCCGGTCACGATTTCGTCCATTTGGGCTGCCGAAACGGGGAAGAAACTGCCAAATGAACTGTACAGTACCCAGTCAGGAGACTGGAGGTTCAACCATTCCAAGTAGCTGGCATTGGTGTTGCTTTTATCAGTCGCAGAGTTGATCGTACGTAGTCATGGCTTTGGATTTTAAAAATGAGGTAGCTGGTCCGACATTGTAGATAGAAAACGCAACCTTTTGCTCGAAAGCATCAAATGCTTGGGATTCAAGATGGTAAATAGCAGTGAAGATGAGATATTTGCTTTGATGAGATATTTGCTTTGGACTCTTGGGGTTGTACTTTTTAGGAAAGCGGAGGCCATTTCTTGATCTCTTATTATGCTTGGAAGATCTGCAACACGAGATGGAGCAAGGCCCGGATTACCATCCACAATTCCACAGTCCATTCACTACAAGAGGAGAAATGAGCAAAAGTTACCACATTATTTAGAATTATTTAATATTTTTACATTTGAAAGATGATTTGTTACCATTATATCTCGATTTCGATATCTTAAATTTGAGATATTGATGTTAACTAAACAGTGAAATCGATACTTTTTCCCAGTTTGGGAAAGGGTTTGTGCCAATCTTCCCATTGATCACATCAATTTATGACATTATTAATCATATCAATTTTAATTTTAAACATAAAAAACTTAACTGTTATTCATATGTTGCAAAAAAATGCTAAGCCAAGTTAATCTGAAGATCCGTGATGGATGTGGTATTATAATAAGAGTTGGGTGAATAATAAGTTTCAGATATATTGACGCACTGGATGCTCTTTTCCAGCCATATCCACCACCTATCCTTGTCCCGACGTTACACCAAATCCTATGGTACACGGGGAGTGTTCAATGGTTCAAACTACACGGGGGACTACAAGTATCCAAATGAATGGGCCATTTAAAGAAATTACCACAAGTCTTCAGCCACTCTCCCATTCCTGGCGCATCATTCTCTCGTTCAATTCAGGGACTATAGCAAATCCATCCACTTTTGTAAGTAAGCCATTTACATTCAGATAACAGAAATACTTGAGATTTAGTTTTACATAAGCTTATTGGCTAAGTTACATAGCACTAAGATAACGCAAAAATTTGGATATAAAAAGTTATGATTGTTCTTTCCAAATGCGTCCGGCCACTTTCAGCTTAAGCTCCTGTTTGTTACCTCCAGAGAAAAAAAGGGCCATGTTTCTCTGAATTATTAGCCCGTCCATACTGTCTCGAACTTTTGAGTGGCTGTCACGAATGCTCCTCGGAACTCCTTGCCATGTCATCTTTCTGCCATTTCCACCAACCTCCAAGCTGTAGCTGAACTTTTTAGCGTCATGATCATCCCCCATGAAACGAATGAATGCCATGTAAACCGGGGCCATGCCTATACTGAAAGCCTCGAAGTGCAAGCAGAACTGATGCCCATAACAGTTGAAAACCTGCATAAATGCAAGAGTAACATCACTTTTTCCATTCTCCAAGATATGGTCATTATATGATGCAAGATGCTTGTATCATTGACCATCAAGAAACATGAAATCCGGTGCGTCGTTTGAAAATTATTGTTCAGCAAGAAAAAGGAGAAACCGAGATCAAAACTGAACTATAATCCAAAATATACGGGGACAAGATGAAAGATGGACCCCTTACTGTGAGCATCCATGTGGCATTTTCAACATCTTGGGCATTAGACTTGACATATCTGTGGTTAAAAGTTGACCCATCATGCATATCAACTTTGTGATCACTCTTGAGATGTGCCACGAGGAATGGAATATCACCAGTAACGGGACATTCAGCTCCGGCGTATGGGCAGTTGTAGGGACGAAACCTGCAATTCTGTTCATGTCTTAGCCTGCTATGATAGGAAAGTATATCTTGACAGCCTAGGATTTGGTATCTGCACGGCAGTTCCAGTGATTCCGCAACTTTCTCCAATGCCAAACACCTTATGTTCCCAAGCTCGTGCCGGCATATTGGACAACAATGCACCTTCGACTGGCACTTGGAGCATAAAGTATGGCCATTTGGGCACTGGAATGGGAAAAATGACGTCGCTTTATTGTCAGCATAATGGTATCTATCTAACTATAATAATTGTACATTTTTCAGATGAAGAAAATAGATTGTGATGATGTAGCCCATATTCTAATTTTTGCACAATGTATTAACTGGGTAGCAATAATAACAATATGATAACTATACCAGTAAAGCAGCGTAGAAGAGCATAGTTGCAAAGTCTTACGCTCGATACACACAATATAGTTCAAGTTACCTTTTTGTTCTAAGAAAATCTGTATTATCGTGATCACGCTCTCCGGAAACAAAAATGTTAATGGAAAACTCTACACTTCTCTTCCTTCAGTAATAATATTCCAGCAAGTGCATTAAAAATTAGAATATAACTTCTTTAAAATCTTGATATTACGATATATGACGGTGTACCGAAATAATGTTTTATTGCAAGTTTAGAGAACTGAACATGTCATTTAAAAATAATAATATGGTAGAAAAGGATACATTAGAAACTTAGCATTTAAAAGTTAAACAAACTTTAGTGTGGCCAAATTTGATGGGAATAGCTAAATTTAATAGGGAAAATTTCCAAACTGACTGACTATACAAGTCTGTAGTATGCACTCCTCAGGTTCAGAGAACATTAAAATTCTACACCATCTATTTATAAAAAAAATTAAACCATCTAATACATGAACAATAAGTGATATCTTACAAGATTTACCATATTAGCATTTACTGAAAGACAGTTTAAACTAAACCTGAAACAGTCTTACTTGGAGCTCCTTTAGATGTTCAGAGTACAGATGAAGTACAAAAAATCCGTAACTAGATCAGGTGACAGCTTACCTGATGAATAGGGGGGTACATAACTCCCATACAGACAGGGCACTCCAGAAGTTCATGAACTGAGGTATTTGATGCTACGCCACGGTTTGCACCGGTAAGAGTCGAAACTTTTCTACGAGGAGACACCCTAAGTTCAACACTTTCAGGTGCAATATCGTAATTTCCATTGAGAGATCCAATTACTCCTTCATAAGTGCCACCTCCAGGGGTCATTGTTTCCTCCTTTTCAAAATATCGGTATTATGAGTCTGTCCACGAAGAAATACAAAAAAATTAATTTAAAGAAAAAAAAATTACTTAATTAAAAATTTAAAATTGTTGTAAGAATGAAGAGGCGAAAGACATGGGGGTGTCAAAATAATAACTGATCCACAAAGTTCAATTAATTCTTTTTTTCTCAACTTAGGCTTCGTTCGGTGCGACTCCACATCCCTGTTTCACCACGCTTTTGGCTCGAGTTCTTTAGAATAATTGAGGTTAAAAATATTTATGTTACCCGTATCTTTCAATTTATTATCCACGTATCCTATACACTATATTATCATATCTCATTGGCCAAGTGGTGTCTTGTTTTCATTTTTCTAAACAATAAGCCAACTAAGTACCTCACACATTAACTGATCACTTCTCATAAAGTATATAAATAATTTCAGTTATATGCTTTCCTCTACTTTCAACGAGAGTTAATTAGCATTCTTTTGGAGACAACATATAATACTCGCTGAGCGGCAGCTACTTTTTGGGGTGAAAAGAGTACAACCCATCAAAAACAAATTCACACATTATGCTTAAGTTCTGCAAATTTTGGCTAGGATTCAGTGTTTTCTATCCACTTGGGATGACAACAAAAAAAACCGATGCTTTTCTTGTCTGTGCCAACTATTCATTTAAGCTACTAATTAATTACGGTGACCATTAACATTATGGCACTGTGCAATCAACACAAGCACAATTCACGCAAGGCATCTGTACAATGGAAAAATATTAAGTTTGATTGAGATGGCCATTTTCATTTATATGCAAGAGAAACCCGAAATTACCACAACAGGGCGGTTGAGTTAGTTAATATTTAATGCAACAAATATCAAAATACATGCATGGATTACACTTGTTTTGTTTCAAGAGGGGATATACTAAAATCTCGTTTTTTTACCCCACAATATCGACGCGAACAATAAAAAGTCCAACAATCCTGGAGCATAACAATTGCTATATAGTCTTGGATAAAAAGGGCATGCTCCTCGTCTAAAGTTGTAAATAAAAGAAGAAAATGGCTAAAGATTCTGGCTGTAAATTCATCTGGTTATATCACAATAAGATAGAAGAGCAACTTTAACATCATGTAGCCACGAGTAAAGTCAAAGAATCACAAATAGAACTGCAAATGTTGTCTTTAAACAAATAATTAATCAACATCGATCAGATTCAAGTGAGATTCTACTCACTTTAAACAAGAGCCGTGTGGGGAGGATGGCCTAGGTTCACACTGAAAAGTATGAACAAAGGCTGTCAAGGACACTAAGTATTCTAGTTCTATTCAAAATCAAGATTAGAAAATATTCAAAGCTAGAACCACCAACCAAGATCTCAAAATTTCCTTACTCTTTTCCTGAATACAATCATTACTTTAAGAACACAACAAAGCAACAAAAACAGAAGCATCCAGCACATTGACATGAGCTATGTATTCATACTTGATTCCTAAGCATAGACACACAGCTATCTTGGTTTTACTAGAGAATAAAAATTGTTGAGATCATTGCTTTTAGTTGAAAAGGGAACCCCTCTTACTCAAAGATTGCTCAATTAAGAGTAACACCAAAAAATTTCACCTAAAGAGACGCCATAAAGGCAGCAGCAAAACCAAAAACATTGAACACGAGAAAAGAAAAGCCAAGCAATCAGAAAATCTCTTCACTCCACATAATCAGCAAATAAAACACCTTTTACTCCCATTAGATAATCTAACATTATATTATTCAGTAAAAAACCCCCTACATAACCTTTTCACAAGCCCAGAGTAGGGATTATGTAATGCATAACTCCAGTCACATCACAGTAAAGTCTTTCAACTTGGGCACAAAATTAGAAATATCAATCACATACACAACTTGAAAATCGTATGTTCCTAAAAGATTCACATGGTAAATAAAATAACTAAAAACCCAATATAGTTCGGGATCCTTATATCACATTTTTATGAGATAAAGTTCAAATTTTTTCACATCAAATTCCGACAAATTTAGTAATACCTTGCCAAACCAACCAACAAAAATAGTGAAACGACACAAGGACCAGTACTGATCCGCTCAAGCTCCCCATAAAATAAAAATCAAGAATTTAAACTTCCTCCCATCGCTTAGAATAGACTAGCTAGCTCGGAATCTATAAACAAAAAATCGACTCAACGTTCTTGCGCTTTTCTTCCAAGAAAAATTAACCAGGGACGAAATGAACATTAATAGCAAATCGAAATCCATCAATAAAGGGAAAAAGTTCAAATTTTCGCCTATAATTAGATACAAACAACAAAGATAAGAAAATAGAGAAAGCAAAATCTAACCAAGAAAAGCAAAAAAAACCCAGAAGAGGAACTAGCAGCCCAAAGGCAAAATATGTTGAAATCAACGCATATTCGAGTGCAATCAATACTGGGATCTTAAACAAGACAGAGCGCAGGGGAGTTCCGAACTGGAACTCGATCCTTGAATCCCGTTTTTATTTTCCCATGCTTTGTCTAAAAATTGGACTTTAAGACTTCAAAACGTCAAAAAAGATACAGTTGTAGACATTACGTGTGCCTTGTAATCACATATTAGATTATATGTATTTAATTAATAAAATATAGATTTTTGTATTTAAATTTTTAAATATAATATTAACATGATATCGAATACATAACATTTCTCGACAAAAAAAATCAAATCCGAAAATAAAACCTAATTAACAAAACTAAAACACATAATAGACTTTAAAAAAATACAAAATATACAAATTTAAAAGTTCATTTTAACTATTTCCCCTTCAATTTATTACATTTTTCCAATCTCATTGATTTAAAATCTATAATTTCTCATTTTAAACTTGTTTATATATAAAGATAATGAGATTTAAATTATAATAAAGAATAGGTGGTATCACGAATCTTTATCTGTGAGACGGCTCAACCCTACCGATATTCACAATAAAAAACAATACCCTTATCATAAAATGTAATACTTTTTCATGGATGACCCAAATAAGAGATCCGTCTCACAAATACGATCCGTGATACTGTCTCACACAAGTTTTTGCATCTATAAATTCACTTATGAAATCATTCTCTAGAAGTCAAATCACTCTATTCAGATACAAACACATGATTTATTTTGATAGCTGATAACTCATATTGCTAATTTTTAGTAATACCTATTTACATGTGAAATCATTCACAAGGAAACTAAAATGTGGAAAGCCGATAATGTTATTCTGAATGTAGTAAAAATGCACAACTGTATATAATGTATTTATTTTTATAGCTCTTAAAATATATAAATATTTTGGTAAAGATATATTGTGTTAAAAACAAGAAAGAAAGAAAAATATGTTTTTGTTTATCATCTTTTTGATTTATACTTTGAGATTCTTATTATGCATATACACAAAGACATATGTGTTTATATTTATCTATTATCTATTATCTATTATTATTATTATTAGTATAAATATATGAGTTTGAATTGTGAGTTTACCTTTTTATCCTTTCATTTATTTTATAATTTGTCATGTTCATTTGGTTCTTTAAGTAATTTTCAATGTTAGTTTAATATGTTAATTAATAGTGTACTTAACTTTCATTTGTGAGTTTTTTTTTTACCCTTTCATTTGTTTTATATTTTGTCATATTAATGAGGTTCTTTTAGTCATTTTTCATGTTAGTTTAATATGATAATTAATAGTGTACTTAACTCAATCAAATTAATTATTATTTTGATTTTACTTATAAATTTATCATAATGTTATACATTTAAAAAAATTTCTAATCATTATTTTGATTTTACTTATAAATTTATCATAATGTTATACATTTAAAAAAATTGCTAATATTACTAACATTTATTTTATTTTATTTTATTATTATAAATATGTGACTTTTATTTGTAAACTTACTATTTTACCGATTTTTTTATTTTCATTTTCATATTAGTTTAATATGATAATTAATAGTGTACTTAACTCAATCAAATTAATTATTATTTTGATTTTATTTTACTTTGTAAACTTACTATTTTAACCTTTTTGTTTTATAATTTGTATAATGTTCATGATGTTCTTTAAGTTATTTTCTAGGTTAGTTTAATAGGATTATTAATAGAGCACTTAACTTAATCAAGTTATTTCTTATTTTAATTTTACTTTTGTTTTTAAATTTAAATTTTACTTTTATTTTTAAATTTAAATTTATTTACTTTAGTTTATATCATGACATCAAATTAATAGAAAATCACTCTCATAATGTTATACATTAAAAAATTTATTAATATTACGAACATTAATGTAATAATAGAAAGACGAATGGAGATGAGTGACATTGAAAAAAATTAAATAATTAAAAAATATTAAGTTCATATAAAACATCTTCTTCTCATTTACAATAGAGATATTTTAAGACTATTTATGTATCAACAAATATATGTGATTGAGAGAAAATATTTATATGTAGGTGATTTCAATATAAACATTTAAGCTATTTAGTCAATTTTCGATATATGATGTTAAATAAATATTATCTATTAAATATATGATTTTCATTTATAACATTACCATTTTACCATTTTTTGTTTTACAATTTGTCATGTTCATGATGTTATTTAAGCCATTTTTCATGAAAAATATCTACCATCTTGATGATAGGTAATAATGGGTAGACGAAAGGAGATGAGTCGGATTGAATAAAAATAAATTATTAATAAATATTAAGGTTATATAAAACTTCTTTCTCACATTTAGAACAATGATATTTTCAAACTCTTTATATGTCAATAGAGATACATGATTGAGAGAAATGTTTGTATGTAAGTTATTTCAAACATTGTTTTTAAGCTATTTAGTCAATTTTTTATATATGTTGCTAAATAAATATCACTAAATAATATGCTTCATTTGATCATTTTGTGTTCTTACAATGAGATGAGTTTTTTAACATATCATTATATGTTTTGGTGTTATATATCGTTTGTATTGATCATGTTGTGTTTGGATTCCTTATGTGATTTGTTTGTTCACCGAAAGAAAATATAAAACAAAACCATATATCCCACAAAAATGATTATTTTTAATTTTTTTCCTAGAGATATTTTGTTAATTCTTAAACACATAATGCATGTTTTCAGTTTGCTTAGATGACTTAGTTTGAAGCGACTTACAAAATATTAAAAATGATGAAATGTTTCTTCGTTTTAGCTTATATCTCATAATATAAAGATATAATATTTTTTATTTATTGGGACAAATATATTTCCAGACTTCTGTCTATAAATCATTATTCAAAATTTTTACAACATTATTATATTCTCTGTTCAAAATTTTTTATTTAAATTGAAAATTGATTGAAGGTATTTGAATTTGAGTTTTTATGTATTTGATTATATTATTTTTGTAGTATTATTTATTGTGAAATTAATATGTGGACTAAAAAAATTAGTGGATCTATGAGTCCTCTGGTGGACGACAAACATGGATAAATTGTTAAAAGAGATAATATCAAGTAGATTTTTGGCATACGATTTTGTTCTAATTAAATGATTATGCATGATTCTAAATTTTAATTGTATCACAAGTTAACGTATGTTTTGTCATTGCCAGATATATTTTGTCAACGGTCTAATATTTTTCTTTGATTTAAGGAAAATTGTATCACTTCGTATTATATTTTTATTTCTTAAGGTTTTATTAAAAGATTTTTCATGATGATTTTGAGGCACCATTTTTTTCTTTGTGTGTTTTTTTTAAAAGTAAAATATTTATGAAACCATGACGTTAATAAGGCGCCTTCTCTTTATTTGAAAAAAAATATTGAAAAATTTATAAAAATTTTGAATAATATGAGTTAGTATTTAATTTGAGAGTGATTTATGCTTTTTGTTGTTCGTATACACTTCAATTTCTTTGTTATTGTACTAAATAAATTATTTTTGAATTTTGAGTTATCATTTTTTATTAAGGTTGTTTGTGTCAAGAATTTTTTAAATTCATATTGTTTAGTATTGTTGGCGGCAATTGATTTTTCTGATATTCTATTATTTGTCTTGTTGTTTATATAAAAATATGTATGAGAGTACACCAATCAAAGCCACATATTTTGTGTCTTATGTTCTATGCAGAGGGTAATATATGATTTCTGTGAATTATATAATTTTGTTAACATCAAAATCAAGATTGCGAACATGAAATGTTTCAACAAACTACAATATCAAATTAAATAGATAGTGGATGAAAAAAAATATGTTAAAAAAAATAATGTTGTGTATTACTATGTTCCTATTTCTGTATGATATAATTCAAACACATTTTTTTTAGATATTTGAAATTTGGTCTAACTAAGTGACATGAAACATATACATATATATTTGAAGGCGTATTTAAAGCAAAATATTAAGATCAAGAATGATTCATATTTAAATTTCAACGCATCACAATGAAGAAGAAATTGGAAAATTGTATGTGTAAACCTTTAAGGGTTATATAGTGATTATGTTGTTTCTTCATGGTTTGCAACATATTGATGCCACATAAAATATCAATAATTTCTCAAAGAATAAACAAAAAGAAAAAATTATTCATTCAGAAAAAGAAATACATGAAAAAAATTGTGTATAATTTTCATTCTATTTTTAATGGTATGAGAACAATTCTATAGCTTTGTGGACACAATAGATCAATTTTGTGCATTTTTAGTAAATTGGGACATTGAGTTGGTTGCACTTTATTTCTTCCAATATTATCTCGATAGATTTCGAGGTGGCTAAGAGGTTGTTTTTGTCTATTTTTTAGTTAAAGTGGCTAACAAACTAATTCGTGAGATATACGATGATAACGTAGAGAACTACTCGCCAAATAAATTCACTTAGCTGAATAATGAAATTCAAATTGAATTATACAATATTTCATCAAATTAATTTTGTCTATTATAAGATGCTCATGAAATCTAAACAGTTGTACAATTAGATGAGATATTGAATAAGACAAAAACTTTGATATATATATTTGAATGATATCTCATATACATATCTTAATTACGTTATCCGTGTCCTTCTCAAGATTTTTAAAATACAATAATTAATATTGTATGTCGTTCCACAATATATAAAATATTATAAAATAAAATGTAAACTCGATAGAATAAAATTTGTTTTGTTTATCAGATTGAAACTATATAATCCCCATGATATGATGTGTGAGGCCCGGGGTCGAAGAGGGCGGGGGTGATCTCCGGTGTCATGAAGTTGCACGGACAATGAGCGGCTCCTGACAGGCTTCTAGACGGAGGGAATATGAATGAACTGATCTTACACCGGAAAGAGAGGGATTCCGAAACTGTTCAGGTATGGAGACTGTGCAGTTAAGAATGCATCTTCTTTTCGGTAGCTCAGCACACAAGAACTCCAAAGTTAGGCGTGCTTGACTTGGAACAATTTTGGGATGAGTGAGCCCCTGGGAAGTTTTCTAGGATGCGTGTGAGTGAGAACATAAGCACGCTGGAAAGACCCGTCTTGATACAGTGAGGACAATCGTCGAATCTGGGGCGTTACAGTTGGTATCAGAGCCGACCTCTCCGAGTACGGTGTGGTTGGGGACGAACCAAGCGGAAGCTGGTGGGCATGTGAGGCCCGGGGCCGAAGAGGACGGGGGTGATCGTCGGTGCCATGAGGTTGCACGGACAATGAGCGGCTCCTGACAGGCTTCTAGGCGGAGGGAACATGAATGAACTGATCTTACACCGGAAGAAGAGGGATTCCGAAACTGTTCAGTTATGGGACTGTGCAGTTAAGAATGCATCTTCTTTTCGGTAGCTTATCACACAAGAACTACAAAGTTAAGCGTGCTTGACTTGGGGCAATTTTGAGATGGGTGACCCCCTAGGAAGTTTTCTAGGGTGCGTGTGAGTGAGGACATTAGCACGCTGGAAGACCCATCTTGATACAATGAGGACAGTCGTCGAATCTGGGGCGTTACATGATGCACGCAATCATTGTTCCAAATCTTCTAAAAAATGACGAACGAAATGATTTTCTTGAATTACGTCAAAATAAACAATAACACAATTATAAGATATAGTCATTTGAAAAGATTTTCAATTTTTTTCTCACACAAATTAAGAAATAATTGTTAAAAATTTATTAAACTTATAGATATATGTTGATGATGATATTGATACTAAATATATAAAAATGATATTACAGATATCACGATATTTGAAGAAATTACAGCAGCATTCATTGGTTATATTGTTGAAGAATATATAGGTTATACATACTTTTAGACACAAGTAGAAACCAATCACAACTAAAAACAACATTTATTTTTATGAGTTATAGTTGATGATTGTCAAAAACTAAAAAATCATTCAACAATAAAATAAATATTTGGAAAATAAGATTACTGGATAAAAACAATGTAGAAACCCGAAAAAACGTCCTGATAGGGAAGTAAACTACGAGCATGTCGGATCTCAGATGAGAATTTTAAATAACATAATAGATGTTAAAAACGATCAAATACTTGCTGAGTATACCAAAATGATTATATGTATATTATACAAACTACGACAAATAGTTGTTGAGTTATCAAAATCAACCAAGAAATATATTGAAAAGTGAATCATGTGGATAAGATAACTTCTCCGATTCATATACCGTCTATGGTCATGATTTTTGATTTTGTGGTTTGATTTGTTTCAATTAATAAATGATATTAGTCATATTTTAATTCATTTAAATATTATCAAAATTTCTTACTAATATTTCCAGCAATTTAGTTGCTCACGTGCAAAACTGGACCCAGTAATTTAGACAGCTACAATGTGTAACTCAGCCTAAAACACTGTTTTTACATCCTGCTCGGAGGAAAAACAAAAAACAAAACCCGTTTGGTATAGAATCGAATGCCAAGCCCAATATAGAAAGGGGAACCAAGAATTGGTGCAACTTCACTATGATTGAGGTGTTTTGTCCTGATTGTAGTGTGTGAAGGTAAATAATCTTTCCGATTTTAATTGATATATTCTATTGATTTAAATTATTTCTCTAATATTATGTTTCCTTGTTCATCTAATTGAGTATAATATTTAATATAATTTTGTCTTTCTAAGATGATGAGATAACTATGAAAATATCTTCTAGATATGATATTTATTAGAGTGATTTAATAAAATATGATATCAATGTTTAAATATAGTTTATTTCTAATTAAACTCTACTTTACTTATGAAATAGGTTTTCTTATGGAGGTAAAACTATAAATATATAAATAAGAGACCAAGGACATCATTGTAGCTCTTCCTCTTCCTCGGTCAATATTCACTCACATGTGCACGTTCAGAATTTCAGAGAAAATCATATTCAAGAGACGTGCTGTGTTTTGAGGAGTGGTGATAGCGTGTTGCCGTGAATGTTGAGAACATCTGTGGACAACATCTGTGAAGAAGTTGGCTGAAGACTGTTTTTCGTGGATCTCCTTTCGGCATCACGTTTTGCTTTATTGTTTTAGTTTTTTTTTCTGGTTATTTGTTTTTAGAAAACATTTATTTTCTCACCTTCTTGAAGAAATTGATTTTAGTAATAATCACTAGTGATTGGTTTTTGTGTAAACGTTTTTGGTTTTCTAGTGATTAATTTTTGTCATAAGGCACCGCACAAGTATAAATACTTGTGCATATTTAATCTCGTTCATCTATTTATTTTAATTAAATTTTTGTTACAAACTTTAATTTTCATTGTTTGAAATGTTGTAACATCTGGTAATTTAATTCTGATAAAACACGAATTTGCATCTTATACCGATTTGGTTATATTGGATATACTTTATTAACGGTCAAACAACACGAGTTCTAACAGTGTGGTTGCTTTGGAGGCCTGTAGTTGATCTTGGTTGGAATTGTCGACAAATTAACATCGCCTCCGTAGAATTCCGACAGCCTCGAAATCTTGGCTTGCGTCCTTCCCTGCCAAATGGTTAAACCACCAGCATATGTGTATGATAATATAAATATTAGGAAACAAGAAACAACGTTACCTACCTCATCACCACCAGGGTGATCTTCCACATCATAAACCTGTCGACATGATATCGAGAAACACTGGATGGTACTGAAAAACATGTATATCAATCAAAACATTAGAAGACATGGATACAACCAAAACCCATCTCATGAAACGAACCTTGCCATTAATGATGAGCCAGCAATCCTTCTTGGTGTTATGCTCGGAAACCTCCGCAAAGGAAAGAACCGTGGCCGCCATTTAGGGAAGAAGGGCTCTGTTTCAAGGATATATGAAGAAACCGGTCACGGGAAACAAGGATGCGTTACAAGGATGTGCCATATTTCCCTGAAACAACTTACTATTTTAACAAAAGATAATTTGGATTTCATATTTGGCATGGTCTAAATATGAGATCGCAAGATTTTCTTTCCGTTTCACGCTTGAAGATGGAGGAATATTTCATTTAGAAAGTGGGATCATGCACTTCACTTGTATGCAATTTCTTGAGGTGAGAGAAGATCTTATCGTTTGTTAAAAGATCCGCCTGTCAAATGGATGTCTTTCAGCGAATCAAGTGGGTGGGAATGAGCAAAGTGATTCTCTACTGATTAGCAACTTTAAGGACTATAATTTTATTGATGCTATGAGAGTTTCATCATTTGGCGGCACTATCTTGTTCTACACACCTATTGAATGGAAATTAAAGTGATCTAGTTTACCAAGCGAGTCTCCAGAGCTTCTCTTTTTTTTTTTTGCCTTCACACTCACAGGGTTCTGCGCCTAACAGAGGTAGCCAAATTTTAATAAAGAGGCAGAAAGAGAAGTCTGGCTGAGGATGGGATGAGATAATATTTTCTAGCCTTCTTCCTACATCTTAGTAATATATCCATTCCCTCCCCTACTACTGGACTCTCAGACCACAATTTTAAATCTTTTGCTCTATTTGAAGAATGCCACATGGCTAACTATTTTAAGGTGAAAAATCTTATTTCCTTCTTTTTTCTTTTTTGTTGTTTGACTCAGGGAACAATATCGAGACCCTATAATTTTGTGGCGAGAGATGACAGTCATGGTCCATCTGGTACATAAACATCAGGCTGATTTTGCTTAATCATGTCTTTCATATTCTGATTATTTACCTGCTGGAATCATGCATGTCTTACTTGCAGCATAGATGTGCAGTAGTATAGCATTTGCTAAACTAAAGGTGCTTTGAAAATTATGTTACTTTTTTCGTTTCTGCTGTGCATCAGAAGTTACTTCAATTCTATGTGTTCTTGGAAAATTATGAATGTAAGTAATGGATTCAGAAGCTTATGTTCTGTTCACTAATCTGTGAGACGACGAAGATCTACTGTCAAAACATTTAATGCAGCATTACCATGTTCTGCATCTATAAGTTGCATCAATTTCTAGAAGAATAAAGTTTCATCAGTATCAGGTCATTGAGTATTTCATAGTTGTTGGGAAGCAGTTTACATGTATCTCTAGCATCAGATACAAATCTTGACCTTGCCAAATATAGATTTGACTAGGCTGGCTTATCGAACAAGGCTATTAAAGGGATCAATCACTACAACATTGACAGATATAATCTTCAGACTACTTGTATATATATGTCTATCGTTCGGTGCGCTGGTAGGAAGATTATTCAAGGAGCAAAATAACGAGATTGCAACAGAAAATCATCAAGGAAATTCTCAGGATCAACAGTTTGCACAGCCAAACACTGTGGAGCTTCTCCATCCATGCTGCCAGAAATTGCAGCATTTAGAGAATGCGGTGACTGAACTGTTGAAAAAACCTGCAAGAATTCCACCAGAAAAAGATGACATACTACTTGAATCTCTGGACCGCATAAAATCAATTGAGTACGACTTACAGAAGACGAAGAAGGTATTATGTGTAGTTAATGGTTCAGTCTTTAACATGATATGCATAAATTGATTCCATTGAATCTGGTCCTTGAAATGATTGATGATTATGACTTACAGAGATAAATTGTTGTGTACAGGCCTTGCTTGCCTTGCTTGCAACGGCATCCAAACAATTAGAACTTTCGGAGTCATTGGAGACTCTGAAGGAAATTAACACAAAAGTAAGTTCTTCTTTTCTCTAGAATAAAATATCAGAAAATGGAACCTTCTTGTTCTTAAAACCTATTGCTGTGAACTCATCTACCCGTGTTTTTCTTTAGTTATTGTTATTTTATTACCCTTCTGAAGTGCTTGCATGAAGTAGCTATGACATTATATTTTTTGCCAATTACAGGGGACTAAAAGTTTTTGGCTGCGAAATGAGAAGTCTCAACCGTGGGGAATCTAACAGTCTAAATTTAGACAAAGATTTTACTTCTTTATTTCCTGAATAACTTGAATCACTTGAATTACTATACTATTTTTCAAAAATCTGTTTTATTCAACTAACCTGGACGATTCGGGTGTTACTGTTGAGTTCAGTGGTTTCATCCTGAGGTATTACCTCTCTCACTCAGCACACTCTCTCTGTCTCTCGCTCTCATACTTTTTTGTTTTCTCACATTTTTCTTTGATATCTGTGTACTCAGCTGCTTGCTGGTTGAAGATGTGTTGCAGGGTTGCCATTGTCTCATCCTTCTGGATTTAATCTGTGCAGAGAGTTTTTGAGTTCTCTATGTCTCATAATACTTGATTTCACCTTTCTTGACTTATAGTATCAGAACACATGCTTAATCAATACATGAATGAGATTTTTTCAAGTTCATCTTCACAGATTATTGATTTAGAGTTTTCCCTGTATCACTTTTAAGACGTGTTTTTGCAAACGAAATGATAAGTCTCAACCGTGGGAAATCTAACAGTCTAAAATACTTGCATCCAAAAATTAAATAGCTCTTCATGTTCTTTATCTTTTTTCCTTCCGTTGTTATATTTTATGTAATTTTCACACGAAGTGTGTGCTATATTGCTAGTATTAAAGAAATTTTCTGCTTCTTCTTATTATTATTTTTTAGAAAAAATATCTCTACTTCATTAATAACATTTAAATGAAAAAATGTATAGATTTTCGGAAATTAGCCAATTAACTGCTACAAGGTTTTTATGCACCTAGCGCTAGTTGGATGGAGAATGACTTTAATTGCTAATTCAGTTGAAGTCACTCAAAATTTTTAAAAAAATTATTCGACCCTTCTAAATATATTTTCTATGCTAACAATATTGATGCATCAGGTTCGATATGATGGATGCAGACATTGAATGGCCATGATCCTTTATGAAGGGTGCAATATTGACCATTAGACTATGATCTAATGTCTATTTGTGAAAAGGCGCCTCCAAATTTTTACACTATATAGACAGGAGCTCATCTTCCAAGCATCCAATAATTGCATTATAGCATACAAACCATCTAATATTCATGTTTTTAGTCCATTTTCATTTTTGATCGAAGAGAGAGTTCGGAAATAATCTTTCATTCGTTGCACACTACAAAGCAAATTTTCAAAGATAATTGATGGTAAAGTAATAGGTGTACACTACTACTTATGGGGGGGACAATACACAAAAAAACATAATCAGTAGAAAATTAGTCAGAGATCCATTAAAATGTTTCCGTTGCATTCATTCTCAAAACAAATCTCTCAAGTCCCACAAAACATAAAAATTTTGAATTATTATAATCACAAAGACATGCATTCACAAAGATCGGAAACTGTATAGCCAACAGCGCAAAATACACATCCGCAGTGGTTGGTCGTACATAAAAGGTCACAACGCGTGCATGCAAACCAGACCATGTCATTTTCAAGTTTTTTTGGTTGATCTACTGAATTCACATGCACCCTCTTATCGAATTTGAACATACCAAATATAAAACATAACATCAATTTTAGCTGATCTTACTCATCAAGTTTCCATTTGGCATTAGCTAGTTGCTACACCTTGCTAAGAATGCGACTCAATGACATAAAATCAACAATTACAAGAGACCAACAAATAATGTCGCAGCTCTTGCACGGTACAATCCAAGATCCAGCCTCAGAACATCCAAATTTACTGAAGAAATCATTTGGACGAAGCCACAACCGATGCCCAAAAACTTCGCAACTATGGTTGACAAAACAAATCACTTAACTCCCACAGAGGCCATCAGGTCCTCATACTCTGGATCAGTTTCATTATGTACCTTGGCTGCATCACCACCCATTTGAGGGTTGAGAGGTACAGAAGTGGGTACAAAGGGATCATATATTTGCTGTGTGCCACCAGAAAATGGCTTGCCAGAATAGTTACCAAAATGTGGACGTGGGCTTGGGAACCTCTGCGGGGTTGCTCCAGGAGAATGACTTCGTGGAAAACTATTTATCTGGTTTGCTGCTCTGGGAGGAAAAGGACCAGCTTGATTACCAATAACGTGAGGTGGAGTAAAGTTTCTTGGTTGCATATGTTGGAATGTACCAGATGAAATGGTGTTGTGACCTGGTAATGACAGACCTCTAGGTGGTACAAGAGGGGCTGCTGGACTCCCGACTAAGTTCGTGGAAATCTGTGGTCTTGGTTGATTCATCTGATGGCTGACCTGAATCCTTGGGAAACTCTGAACCTGATATGGATTCATATTATTAATCAACGGTCTGACCAAAGGAGACGGTGGCGTTAAAGGTGTGTGCCCTGTTTGAATTGGGGGTGCCAGATTATGGTTCGCAGGTTGACTGCTTTGCAAAGACACCTGAGAGACAGTATTCTGTGGGCGTTGAGGCTGAAACGTGAAGTCACCGGAACTGCCATGCTGAGGTCTTGGAATTGCTGCAGAAATAGAAATATTCATTCCAGGAAATGACGCTGAAGATGTTCTCGGGAAAGGAACCAGTGTCATAATGTTCGGGGATGGAGCACGCAATGCTACAGGTGGTATAGCAGGCTGCATCGGTCCAATTGATGAAGTTACCGACTCAGATGCCATTGATGGAAGCAATGGAGAGAAGCCCCTTTGAGGGTGTGGAGCAGAACCATAAGATAAAGAAGTAATAGGATGGCCCAATGGGGCTCCATTGGATTGGGTTGGAGCAGGTATAGATGATATCATGTTGTTAGGGATGTTCACTCGAGGAGCAACAGACATGGCCACATTTTGAGAAGCCATAACACTATTTCCTTGAGAACGAACAAGCAGTGGAACCATTGGTATTTGTGGTGGCTGTAAAGCAATGGGTGGTTGAGGTCTGGAGGCAACAAAGGAAGAATTTTGAGCAACTTGACTGAAGCTTGCAGGTATAACCGGTGGAGGACCAAAAAATGAAGGGATGCTAGTGGAATTTGCTTGGACAGGATTGCCAAGTAATGGTGCAGAAGAATTTATTGGGGGGACTAATCCAGACTGTGGAAACAATGGAATCTGCGTTGGACCTGCGGAAAACCATGCCTGAGGATATTGTGGCATGTAACCTTGAGTCTGAGTTGGTAAAGGTCCTGCAGATGGCTGAGCTATTCCCTGATTTACCAGTGTAGGCGCCTTAAACGAGCTTGGCATGCGTTGAATTGGATCAGCTATCATACTTTCATCAGCTGTTGAGGTCAATGTTGTTGAAGAAGACAATGGGTTCACCTGACAAAAAGCAGAAATAGCAAGTTAACGCATGACAACAATTGTACAAAGTAAACCGCAGCTTAATATCTTGGTTTTGTACTAGGTACGAACCGAAACCGGGGTGACTAGCAATTCAATCAAAGCCACAGCTGCATCAATTTTCTCAAATGTGTCAGCTGATACATGTACATATAGATCTTCATAAGAACGGACTGTTTCTTTGGTATCGGTAGAATTAACCTCAAACTATAAAATACAGGGAAAATGAGTAGCTAGGTCAGGTCGAGTAAAATGTTATGATATGGACAAGATTAAGACATGAATGGACGGAATATATTGCTGGAGTCTTTTACCTTCCCTCCCTTATCTGCTTTTGTGCCATAAACTCGTATTTTAGCTCCTGTTTCCTGATTTGTAAGCCAAGAAAGCAGAAAATATCATTTCATATGACAGCATATTTTAGTTAGTGCAATGAAAAAACTCGCCAAATAGACCAACCATAATGGTGCAAAAGAGTAATAAAGATTACATACCTTTTCCAATCTCTTTTGAGTATCACTTGCAGGACCAAATATTAAACCAATCAAATTGTATCCAGGATATTCTTTGATCTGCACAGAGAGATATAGGCAGGCTCTCATAACGAACCATCACAACATTTATAATCAAACACAAGGATGACAAGCTTGTTACAGTAACGCGAGAAAAGTGAGTCGCAGATAAATTATCTAGTCTGAACAAACTGAAGTGACCACAGAAGGGACAATTTATGCAAGAACAGTAAGCTGCAAATAAATGTATCTAGTCTGAACAAATTGAAGTGACCAAAGAAAGGACAATTTTTTAACATGGACAGTACATTCCATGGGAATACTCTTTTACGAGTGATTTATCTCTCTTTCATGCACTATCCAAGCCTTCTTTCATGCACAATCATGCTTCTTGTTTTTGCATATTTCAGCAGGCATATATCATTATCTTACTGCTATTCCAGCTCTGTTTCATAATTAAAAAAAAAAAGACTCGCCCATTCATCTCTGTTATAAAGTATTTCTTGCCGTCACATTCTCATTTTTCCTAGTTATTCTACCTTATTATCAATTCACATGCAACGCTTGTTACATATTTCTGGTATTCTCGCGATTCTTAAGAAGATGGTAACGACATTTACACATTGGCATAATACTAATATCTCGCAAACTGTTTTTCACTGCAGAGATCATCTATATAATCTTTTCTGAAAGAAGTGTCTTTGTTTATTGACATATATTCATAAAAATATATGAATCAAACATTTCCATACAGCTTGCAATGATTGAATGTGATCACAATAACATGAATGCACAGGTACAAAAAACAAATCCAAGCCAAGAAATACTCACAGGAATTGGAACATTTGCCTCTTTTAACAGAGGTTTGTAATCAGGGGGAGCCTTGTAACTTGGATTTAACTTTAGTAATTCACCTGAAAATAGAGCAGAATAAGCAAACTGAGTCACTTCACAAGAAAAACATAAAAGTTGTAAAAACATTTTTGGATTCTGTTTTCTACATACCGATAATTTCTCGCTTTTCAACTTCCAGCATTTCCAATGCCTATCATCCGTATCCCATAGTGTAAGTCTATGAATAATAAAGAAAATACAAAGCACCAAAAAATACATTCTGAAAAGTTAACTTACCTCCCGACTAAGCTGATGATACGATGACTTCCCGTCATAAAATTCAGATGTGGATAATGGTCCTTGGTTGTTATCCACTGCCAGCGACCCTAAGGCCAGCTGCTGCGATATTTGATTGATTCGAGCCTGTCCAAAATGTGCACCACCACAAAAGCAGAAATAGCATCAGTTAAAGCCCCTATATGTGAAGTTAATCAGAGCTGCTGAAAATGATATACTGACATGTTTCGCCCATTTTGAACAGAGATATTTATTTTTCCAGAGAGCGATTAAATTCCCACCCAATAGTTGGGCGATGTGCCTTCAGCCCAATCCGATGAACTAAATTCTTCTATTCAAGCAAAATTTCAACTAAATACTATGGCTTGGGAAAAGAAAAAAAAAGCATTTTCATGGCATAAATGTATACATATACATAATTGCACGAGTTTTTGGGGAGAAGAAAAAAAAAGCTATTGACGTTCATATACCAAGGAAGAGAAAATCCGAATACCTGATACGCCGAAACTCTCCCTTTTCGAACAGTGGTATCCAGGTTCAGATCAGGGCCCCATTTGGTTTTCCTCTGAACCCGATTAGAAGCTTCCTCATTCAGTGCGTCACCATCTCCCTTTTTAGCACCCCGAAATAAAGGAACAAGTGAACCAGATAACTTGTTTTTTGGGATAACAAATCCTGGTTTTTTTGTGAACATGGATGTCTTTGGCCCACTAGTTGATGCAGATGATTGAGTCAGTGTAACAGTCTGGATAGGGCTAGATGTATGCTCAACCTCTATTCCCATCTTACAACAGAAATGCTCCCACCAATCACTTTACTTTCAGGAACAAATGGTTTGGATATGAGTCATGGTTAATAAATCCAACTCTAGGAATGATCCCTGTTATAGTCAATGATTACTGTGATGGACATCAAAACATGTAAATGAAAGGCTAAACTCCAAATTTATCTAATTCCCAAACAAACCGCTGGTTTCACAGTTTCAACCAGAATACATTCCCTATCTCTCTTTGCATTGTCCTCAAACAAAATAAACTTTGCACTTTTGGATTTTAGATCAAAATTTATGTGCTTAAGATCGTTTGTAAAAAAGAGGCATAATCAAATGCCTACACTGAAGAATAAAAAGAGGATAAAAAGTGCAGTCGCAGCAAAATACTCGAAGAGTATCAAAACAAAAACTGCTACAAATTTAACAACACACGGCATCCAAGTTATATCAGAGAAAAAGATCAATCATGGAAATACAGTTGATACATCAGTCATTTTCACTCCAATATTATCTTGTATCCTCCTTGGCAACCAACATTCCACAATATAAAAAAATCATTTCACCAATCAGAAGCGTAAAAAACCATATGCACGAAGCAAATGTTCATATACGCCTACGCCTACAGTTATACCTGAAAGGGGATTGACAGATAAGGGGTTCGCGGTCGACCATGTGAATGATTATGCTGATCATTCGCGAGTTTGGGGAAATTGGTTCTTCATTATTTTGAGAGCTTAATTAGGGTTTCCCCTCCTTCCTACTCTGAAATGAGAGTAAATTTCCATTTTTGATTAGGTCTATTTTACATATCATGGTTAGAATTTACTAAATTTGAAATTTATCCAGCATTTATTGTTAAAAGATAAAACCTGTAGCTGTTACCACAAATCTCGAACTAATACACTTTGCATCATTTTTACTGCGCAAGAAAAAATTTGTGTGAGACGATATCAGGAGTCGTATTTTATTGAGACGGATCTTTTATTTGGGTCATCCAAAAAAATATTACTTTTTATGCTAAGAATATTATTTTTTATTATGAATATCGGTAGGATTGACCCGTCTCACAAATAAAGATTCGTTAGACCGTCTCACAAGATACCTACTCTATTATATATCATTATCATAATCATCATTATCATTATTCAGGTATCTGGTGTGATTTGAACTTCGAATCAATAGACTAAATTCAGTGTTTTCGCCAAAATCTATTCAATGTCTGGATAGTTTTATGTTTATGTTTTCTTGAAAAGCCTTTTGCATTTGGCATGGGGTTCACCCGATGCTTAACTGTTCGATAATTTTGCGAACAATGGCACCGAAGGGATTATTGTATTAAATTTTGTTTAGAGAGATGAAATATTGATCTTTGAAATTTGTTTTGCTTGATTTCCTTTTTTGGTACAATTTTTACAACTATGTGATGAGATTTAAGTAGGGGTGGGAAAAAATACCCAAATACCGAAATACCGTACCGAAAAAATACCGAAACCGTACCGAAATTTTCGGTATCGGTATCGGTACAGAATATTTTTTTTTTCGGTATTTCGGTATATAACGAAATACCGAAAATAATTTTTTATTATTATTTTTTTTAAATTTAAGTTCGGTATACCGACAAAATTTTCGGTGTCAGTACGGTACCGGTATGAACTTTTTCATACCGAAAATTCTGTATACCGAATGTGCGGTATACCGAATTTCCGGTATAGGTATCGGTATGGAAAAATTTCATACCGATATTTTCGGTACGGTATACCGTACCGTACCCACCCCTAGATTTAAGGGTAGGGTGACATTTGATTCGCATAGATGTCGGCTTCACCAACGTAGAGGAAGACCTCGTTTAGTAACTGAGTGACTTGCATGATTCAACTAAAGGTAGGCTTTCGAAGTTCGAATAATGGGACGGAAACCAAGTCGAGGCCACAGAGTGGTGGAGGATTCTTACTGCCGGAGATTGCGCTATGGCTCTCGTAGAAGGTGGCGGCGGTTATGGTTCATTTTACAATATGTTTCTTGATCCTTGTCCTTGATATCGAAATAGAATTTGATTATTAATCTTTTATTAACACTATCATAATTTAATTAATTATATCATTTGTTTGTACGTTGAATAAGGTATGATATAATCTTTGATTCATATATAATAATTATTATTGATATGTTTTTTGTAAATTTGAATTTATTAATAACTTTTTTTTTAGGATAATGAGATAGTGGTAAATAAGACGTGATAATGAGATAAAGACAAGATAATGTAAGAAGTTTTCCGGTGATTAATTTATTTTTACACAAAAACTCATACTGGTCAATTTTGTGAGTTAATATCTTATTTGGGTTATTCATGAAAAAATATTATTTTTAATGTCAAAAATATTTCTTATTATTGCAACCATGAACATGATTGATTCATCTCATAAATAAAAATTCGAAATCTCACTGTAGACTTTACTTTCATTTTCCTTTAATTATTAAATATATTGGAATAATGATAGGATATAGTAAAGTATGTTTCTTTGTTTTTAAGTTAGTCTATTGTCCTCATTGTTTTAGTGGGAGATGACATTTTTTAGAAAATAAATTATTTAATTTTAATTTTATGAGATAAATACATGACATATTTGACTCGACGCAATCTATAAAAAAATATTATTTTTTATATCAAAAATAATATTTTTCACTCTAAATATGGATCGAGTCAATCCAATTTAAAGTCTCTCATGAAAAAAACTAATTTTTTTAAAACTTTATCAAAGTTTATAGCTAGGATTGACAATTTTTTTTGTTCATTTTTATTAATATTTTACAAAAAATAGTAGCTAGGATTGACAACTGATTGTTATATTTTCTAATATTAATTAATCCGATATCCATAGTGTGATTAAACTCTCGATTTTCCTAATCTTGCTCACTAGTTATTAATCAAGCGCACTACATCGTAATAATTTATTGATCAAAAAAATTATCGTGAGATCGTTTTACGGATCAATTTTATGAGACAAATCTTCAACATGACTCAACTCATAAAAAATATTATTTTTATGCCAAAATTATTAATTTTCAATTTTCCTGATATATATGACTCGGATCAACCTGTCTCATAAATATAGAGTCCTGACACAATCTCACAGTAGACCTATTAGTTAGTTATAATATGAAATAAATTAAAAAATTTGATAAAAAAGGACTAAATCTGAAAAAAAAAATATTTTTACATTATATTTATATATAATATTCGTTGTCATTTGTAATTTTGACACTACTTTTGGATATATTATAATTATAATTATAAATTAAAAGGAGAATAAAATAAATCAGAGTACGACCACCTACCACACACCGCTATTTTGTCATTTCGCGATTTTATATTTATATATATATATATATATATATATATATATATATTTAAACCTGACAAATGACCATACGCACACGCACACATCCAGAAAAATCAATGGCGTCCAAAATCCCAAAGCTCTTCATCTTCTTCTTCATTTTCCATCACCTAATCACGTGTTCTTCTTCTTTCCCCACTGCATCGAATCCCGAACCAACGGTGTATGAACTCCTCCCAAAATACGGCCTCCCCAGTGGTCTCTTGCCTGATTCTGTCACCAACTACACGCTCGATCAAGATGGAAATTTTGAGGTGGATTTAAAGAAACCCTGTTACATAAAGTTCGAGTACACGGTTTATTACGAGAAAAAGATTACCGGGAAGTTGAGTATTGGGTCTATCACTGATTTGAAGGGTATTGAGGTGCAAAGATTTTTTTTCTGGTTCAATGTTGGTGAGATCAAGGTTGACTTGCCTCCTTCTCGTAGTATTTATTTCAGTGTTGGAATCATCGACAAGAAGCTTGACGTGGATCAGTTCTTAACTGTGCGTTCCTGCAAAGATAAGGCCTTCACTTTAAAGCAGGTAAATATCATCATCTGTAAGTTGCTGTTCTTTACTGAAATCTTTAAACTGTTGAACGCATTTTCTAACTGGATTTCTTGCTTTTAAATTCTTGAACAACTGAAAAGTTCGTTCTTACTCCGGGGATCATGTGTTTTATTTTTGTGTACACAAAGTGTGAACTCGTGGTTATTCCAGGAGGATTTTTGCTTTGATGTTATGTCTCTGTTTTGATATTCATGTGAATTTGTGTACCCTTTAAAATCTAACTATGTCTATTTTGATATAGAATAAAGTACCATGTTATAATTTACATTTAGAGCGGTGGAAAGTTGAACAAAATCACGAATATTACCAAGGAAAGTATTCGTGGGATGAAATTTTGGCTCAAGAATTTGAAAATAATATGGGTATGCGTTTGTGTTTGTGTTTGCTGAGAAAAACACATCCAGATAACATGAACAAACATGACGCAAAATTTTCGATTCTAGAAACTCGATGGGTTTGTTTGAAGTTGAACGAATCTGTTGTGATGGGAGAAGATTTCTTTGTACGAGTTGAATGAGTTGTATCTCCTTTGGCCCAAGGTAGGGATTTAATTTTCATCTGGGACTTTAGATGCAGATATAATCATATAAAAGGGGAAAGGTCGAGTCTAACGAGTAATTTTTAAGATAGGAAACATAGCATATATTTTTTAGTATTCTGATCTGATTGTGTGATCAACAATTTAAGATTTTGTTACTTTTACGTTTATTTGGTGTGTATTTTGCTTGGTAATCTTGGATCTCTCTTGCCATTGTTTTATAGCATTTACAAAATGGATTGTGTGAAATTATGAAACAACTTTGAACTTTCATTCACGTGGTGTTCTTGTATTGTATCTCACCTGGTTCGTTTGGTAATCACAGCTTCCAGTTCCAAGAAACTATGCACCTATGCTTTTAGCTGGTTAGTGTTGGAACATGCAACATTTTATAGCTGGTGAAGCTGTGAAGAATCTGAATAAAATGCTACCACGTGTGGACTATATATTCAAGCTCGACTGCTAGTTATTCGAGTGCCAGTGTACCTGTAACTATATGTACTTTAGCTAAAGGTTTTGATCATGTAACAGAGCGATGGAGAAACATCTCATACTCAGATAAATTAATAAGAAACGTCGAAATGCTAAATTGACCAAATGTAACAGTGCGGGGATTTTCCATATCTCGTCTTTAGCTGGCAAGAGCTGACAAAGAGCAGGTGAAGCAAGAATCAAGTATTTGAATAACATTTTGTCTAATGCTGACTCAATTTTCTACACCACTCGTATTTACAAGAAAGGATCTCCAATATCACAATAGTAATACCACAGGTAAGCAATTAACAGACTATTGATTGGAACAACAAAAATGTACTCGTGTGAAAAAACAGATGATCCCATCTCATAAGATGTACCCGATTAGAACCAGAAACCAGACATGATTCTTGACACGTCCGGCCACAAGCCTTTCAAATGCTCTATTATTCATACTCGACTCGTGCGTTTTTCAATCATGAATTCGAGTGAAAAATCTGCAGATATCCAATTTTGATAGCCATACTGAATCTTTAGATGATGAAGCGGGAGAAATATGCTACACGGTCATGCTTGAAGCACCTGGCAGTGCACAATGTGGCTCTTCAATCCACTTCTCCCAGCGATACTAGACCACAAATTCGTGAACAAAGTTCGGAAATGACCTTTACTAACTATATTCTCCCAAATGTTAGGGTTGCTCTCCACCTGTTTATCCGGATTCAACACATCAACCATACTAATGCTCATATTGTTCCGAATTATACAGAGCTTCCCGTTAAGAGGAACAAGAGCAGCAGCCTCAAGGGCGCGAGAATTGCCCAAATGGAGCTTGCTGTCTATGAATCGGTGCCAAGAATTTGTGCCTTCATCATAAACTCTAAGTCTACACCCATCTCGACAATCTAACGCATAAAGCTTACCATTCATAGAGATACTCGGGTTTCGCCAACCAGCAACCATACCATCATTAATCGGGCTCCAACAATTCGTTTCTGGGGTATAAGCTTCACTTAAAACTTCCCTATGTGCTCCAAGACCTTTTAAGAACCACTTTCCAGTATAAACTACCCCAATGAACGGCACCATAGCCGTGCTCATATCAGCAATAAAATTCCACCTGTTTCTGCTTGGGTCGTACACTTCAGCAGAACGTAAAGTTCTCTGGATTCCTTCACATTCTCCTCCTGCAACATAAAGACAGTTGTTGATTACACAGGAACCAAAGAAGTGCCTTTTACGAAGCATGTCAGGTGCCCTGTGCCATTTATTCGTTCGAGCACTATAAAAAATGACCCGCCTCATTGAGCCCTTCAGTGGATCTTTTCCTCCAAAAAGATAAAGGTGACAGCCACTAAGTACAGCACAGCCAAATCCAACTGCTGCATTGTACTCGATGGGAACAGGCGGAAGCGGCTGCCACAATTGGTGGGTTGGGTCAAAAGCATGCCAGGAGATGCGCCCATCACGATCTCTTTTAACTACGTACACCCATTCTTCAGCCATTCCAAGACTCTTCCTCAGAGAGTAAAAGAAATTTCCAGCCAACAGCTTGTACCATCTCTTGCAAACTAGGCGGAGCTTGTTATGTTCAATGCGAGGGACTCGGATCAGACAAGCAATTGCAAGATCATCAGGGAGTCCAGGTATAAGTGGTGGCTGAACCCTGCTCCTCTCCCTACGTGAGTTTTTTGCCTTGTGCGCACGAGGATTAATATCAGGTTGGATACAAAGTTTAGATCCTGGAACAAATTTTCCTGCCCCAATCAACCCTGAGTCGACTTTGCAATAACATGATACCGAGTCAACCTGCAACATTTCTTGGTCAGGATGACACAAAGTGGCAATAACAGCACTGTAACAGGAACAACAAATAATTAATAGGAACTCTGACGTTCATTAAGTACCACATCATTTGCACTCGAATATTAGCCAGGATTCCATATACATACCTACCAACTGCCCGAAACAAATTATGCATCTGACCTTTTGAAATAGTTGCATCATCATAGAAGCTGAATCTCCTCACAATACCCATAACGTACCCAAAAAGCGGAAAAAAATACATTTAAAGATGATATTTAAATCACGTGTTTCAGCCTCTTTTGTAGCTGGAGAAATTTCGGGATTCAGAAAGATTTAACTTTAGCAAAGTCGGGTTGGTTTGAATATCCCTATCAATGATGATTGGAATTCATATGCCAACTTCGGTTATACATTTCATCCAAAAACATTGTGACGGAAATTGGAAGACAGCAACATTGCAATATCCCTGGCAGATGAGCATAAAATTTAGGAGTAACCGTTAAATGTGCACTCTAGGCTATCTAAGGACAACTTTGACTGATCCAGTCATAAGGATTCATTCTTGTTTTGTGCATCTATACTTGGGTTTGATCCAATGCCTCTCCCATGTTGGGGGAAAGATATGAGAGGTTTACGTCACTCAACCACTAGGGGTGTTGGCAACTGTTGAGTTATTTACTACACATGTTTGTGAGCTCACTTGGCATAGAGAACAGCAAATCCTGCCAAATAAGTTTGACATACTTGAGCTAACATGTGCATCTTCATGGAGCAGGGATATAAAACCGATTTGGTGCCTATTCTAGCGTCACTTATCAGTGAGATAAACAGGAACATCCAGAAAAATGCAAAAAGGGTAGAAGAGCCAATATAAAAGTTGGAAGGAAAGCTAGGAGATCGAACATGAGACATTTTATGGTGAAATGTAAACGGTAGAATCAAGTAAAGGCCAACACTTAAAGACCAAAAATGATAAGTTGAGATATTCTTAACTGTCAAACATGAGACAAATAACACATCCGGTCAATTACCATAATTGATTTTCCAGAAACAAAACGGCTTAGTAAATCTCATTCGAGGATGAATTCAAGCAATAAGAAATTTTAAGTTACAAGATCAAATTAATGGAGTAATTGTCAAATTGTTAGTGTTCCCACTTCCCAACGAATTCAAATCCAAGTTAAGATGTAAATCAGGTTCCAAACCCTGAATTTGTCAGGAAAATCACGGCAACAACATAGAAGAAGCATCCAAGTCTCTGTGCAACCATCATATAAAATGTAGATAAGAACAGCCATTAATGGAAAAAAGCAGAACATTTATAAACAGGTAACTAAATGAACGAGAAGTCAAATATTAATAACATAGTATCTTTAACATAAATTCAGCTGGATACCATAAAAATTTGGAAAACGGAATCCAAACAACGTGAACTTCAAGACGAAAGAAAGACCCAGAACAAATTCTACTCACAAAACAAAGGAATATAGCGACATAACACACCACATTTACCAAGAATCTCATCCGGGCATCTTCAAAATCAAACAAATTTAAAAAATCACAAGCTGTGAGTCTCACCAGTGGAGCTCGAGCTCTAAAATTCCTGTGTACATTTGAAGACCTCTCAATAATTTGCTCCATGAGTATGCAGAAAATGCGCCTCTCTCTCGTAAATACAGATCACCGTCCCCCGAAAGCCAAAATAATGAAATCTGGATATCTCAAAAGTTGATGCAGAAAACGAAAAACCCACAAGGCCACGGAAAGAGCTCTCTTTCCGGATCCCTTTTCGAGCTCTTCAAACATAAACAAGAAAACCAAACCGCAAAACTTGTGTTTGGATACAGCCCCTTCAAACCGCGAAGGGCAGCTCTTTCTCCGGCTTTCTCTATCTACACACCACAAAGACGCACTTGAATCTATACATACACATACATACAAGCTGGTATTTTTAGATATCTGACCGAGTGGTAGACTTATAAAAGGCTAACTGAAGATTACAGCTGGTCCCATTGTCTTTAGCGTCAACAAACTTGGATTTATTTGCAGAATTCCGCATTAATATGCCATCCTTAATTAAGATATGTGTAAATTACCTCATTGACTTCCAATCTTGTGCTGCAGACCTGAAAGCTGGTCAGATTTTTCAATTTTTGCATTAATTAAAGGGCCAATATAGTCTATAAAATTATTATTCTGAATGTATTTAAATATATATAATTTTACTTTGTTATAAACCGTGTCAACTTTCGAATCTATCAATGGAATGATATTCATTTATTGAATTAAAATTACATATAAATATATAGTTTTGCTTTGTTATAAATCGTGTCAACTTGTGCATCTATCAATGAAGTGATATTTGTTAAATGAATATAAAATTTTGATATATTTCAACACATGTATTGTGAAAATAGATGAATGATATCTTATTGATGGACACAGAGATTGATTCAATTGATTGGAAAAACTATATATATATATATATATATATCAATTAACTTGGTCGACAGTTTTCTTTAAATAAAATAAAATATAATTATATATGGTGAAAAAATTCATGTTATTCCATGTGTTGCGTGATATTACATTATATAGCAATTTTAAACTACTAGTTAGAAAACGACGTCTTGGGTTGAAAAATTATTACATTTGAACAAGTCCATGGAATCGATTTAAAGTATTTCTTTCTTAAAAAAATTAGACCAGTTTTTTTTTAATAAGTTATTCGAAATATTTTTAAATTATATACCAACTTATAATTATCAAAATATTAAAAAAACTTACGAACATTTTCTCGCATGAGTATGTCGCATATGATTTGTTCAGGGTGATTTATATGATTATCATGGTTTATAAGCTATAAAATTAGTAATTGAACATATTAATTAAAAAAAATTTAACCTAACAATTAAAGTTAAATAAACTTAACTTTATTCTCCAAGTTTTAATATATCTTATTTGACAAATGATTTGCAAATAAATTCAAGCATTAATGTCTCTACCTAAATGGGCCCCTTCTCCCAAAAAGAAAAAAACATTGCATAAAATTTGACTCCTCATGAAAAAATACGAAATTTTGACAAAATTCAACAGTATTGTATTAATTTTTTAAAAAAAAATTACATGAGAAATGAGTGATTTACATGAAATGTATATAATCCACAATCAATTTGCAAAATACAATAAATAATCAAAATGGTCCACTGAGTTTCATATAAATAATCAAATTTGGATTTTGGCCTTGTTAGTAAGTTTAGGTTTTGGTCTTGGTCTTGGGTTTTTTTCGTGGGAGATATCGACGTGAAGCCAAAATACTTAGGTTATATCCAAAAATCGTAATGTGTCCAACGTCACATCAACATTTCATGTATTAAAAAATGATCAAAAGCTAAAACACAATCTAACTTTTACGACAACAACCTAAATTTGAATATTTATCGACTGTGATCCGAAACAGGCAAATTCAGAAGTTAAAAATGATCATCTTAACTATTATCCCCAAAGGTAAAAACTTGTGTGAGACGGTCTCACGGGTCGTATTTGTAATACGGATCTTATGAAAAAATATTACTTTTTATGCTAAGAGTATTACTTTTATTGTGAATATTAGTAGGATTGACTCGTCTCATAGGTTAAGATCCGTGAAACGGTCTCACATGATCAGACTCACTCCCAAAGCTTCTTTTGATTAGTAATTCAAGAGAAGGAAAATATGAGTGAGTTGGTCGAATGAAAATAAACGGTGATTAATTTTGCATGGAAAATTAAAGCTGGGGAGTATGACAATGCCGGCTGCATAATTATTAATTAATTTATTTCATCATAAAATATAATTGAATTATGAATATCAACGGACCACCCTGGTGCATTTCACTTTCTAACAACTATTTTTTCAGACTTTGATTAAATAGAGTAGAAAATTAAATATGAACTCATTTTTCAAATTTATTATATATATATAAAAGCAGACGATTAATGTTGTATTATACAAACAATACAATTTAAAAGGTTGAATGGCTCAAAATTTATATTAAAAAATTTCATGATATTAATAATTAGTTGTCATGTCTAGATTTTTATGTGTTGACGAATTTATAAATATGACGAAGTTATAAAAACTCATATAATTTGATATGTGTGCAATCAATTTATTAATATAACGAGCAAGTCAGAAAGATTGATAAATAAAACCATCCGATTTAATTCGTTCTCAACAATCATGATCCTTCATTTTCATGAGGAGAAAATAGGCGTTTTTGAGCCAAATGCTCTGGAAATAATTGAGGTTACACATATATCGATCCATAGACCGCTTTAATGAACATTGACTTTGGGTATCGAATTTAGGAGTTTCCAAGATAAGACTTGCTTCCTTTTTTCAAGTATGGCAATTGATTTTAATTTAATATTCTTTTTCACTTTCTAGTCTTTTTTTTCTCTCAACAATATATACATAAATAGGAATAAATAACATTTTTTGACCCTTTTCTTTAATTTTTTTGTTTTTATGTCGTTGTGTTTGTAAAATTTCAATCTTAATTTTTATTTTTCAAGTTATTTTAGTTATATATTTTTCTGTGAATAGGTCTCATGTGTGATAGTCTCAATGATATTTTTCTATAAAACAGATTGAAATCATCCATATCTTGATTGAAAAATAATGAATTTTCATGGACCGGTAGGGCAAGAGATTTATTTCACAAAATTGAATCTTGATATGTTCTAATATGAATTTTAGTGTTTTTTCTTATGCATATGTTGGTTTGGCACGTGGACATTGCATAAACGACATGTCGATTAAAAAAGACTAAAATTTGAGCACATAAATTACCAAAATTAATTTTCTCACACAAACGAGTAGTCCGAACTTATTACACAAACGAACTTTTCGTTAAACTAACATTTCACTTTGTGATTATTTTTAGATTAAACTTAGAAATAATAGATCACCCGATGGAGCATAGAATATCTCGTGTATAACCATTCCACGGTAGGATAATATATATGGAGTGGTTACATGACATATGCAAACATCTTCCAAATGTCCTAAATTATTTATTTAAGGAATACCCATATTCCTTATTTAAATTTATATACTATAGACAATCTCATTTACAATAGCACTACAAGAAATTCCCGTCTCTAATTCAAAATAGCGACCGATTATGGCCGTATTGACGATAAATTTAGAAATAACACGTAAACTTATTGTAACGACCATGGTCTCATGCCCATGTATCATTACTGGTCATCGGCTTTAGGTTGGTTCAGCATGTGTCGTAGCTCATGCCAAGGCACCGTCACTCATTGAATATCTTACCACTGAGATTCTTAAAGTGTTGGTACCAATTGAGTTTCAGTGGTGAGATATTATATGAGTGACGATGCATGGATATGAACTGCGGCCTATGTTGGACCAACTTACCACTACAAAAGATAGAACTAACCTGAATGGTGAAGCAAGAAATCAAAAATTGGTTGAATAAAATAGATAGTCATGCATATTTCATTATCATTAATAATTATATATGATTTTTTCACACAAGAGTAGTATAGTCGTTTAGGGTTGGCAAAGCAATAATTTCAAGATAGTTGAATTAACGTAGGAAGTCAACAATATTAATTGAATACATTATCTGACGTTAATACCCACCTACGATGCTGGAATATTAAATGATAAAAGTGTAACAGCTTTCTTCGATGCAAATCCAACTAAAACAATTTGTTAATATTCAATCAACTTTAGAACAGACAACAATAGCTTTTTAATTATATGTGATTAATTTTTGGTATATATTATGATTTATGAGGAATAAATAAATTAGTTAAAAATGTTGAAAATAATTAGTGATAACTATATAAAACAAGTCTCACTTTGGAAAAATTACGGATATTGTTCTCAATAAATTTGTCTTTTGTTTTGAAGTTTCTGAAAGGAAATTGTTGTTACCACAACAACAATATATTTGGATGCAATATTTCTTTCAAGTAAAACGACATCACGATAAAAACAAATACACATCAGTGTCACATCAAAAAAATGTCGATATATGCCAAAACATCAAATACAACGTACTCAAACTAAAATTTGACAATATGACCGAAATTACAAATATATAACCAAAAATATAATTTCCCATCAACTTAATAATGTACATAATGAAAAAAATGATTTGGCATTCAATAAATAGATATTGTGCGTATAAAATGGGGCACCTTTCTGCAGCTTAGGAGAGCTGAAACACGAACCAATTGATTGATATGTGGAACCAATCCACCCGCATTTAAATTTGCGAAACCAAGAGGACCTACCAAAGATCAGAAATATCCAAATGAAATTTGGCAAAACTTACGTAGTATCCTACTGATATTCAAAATAAAAAGTAATATTCTTAGCATAAAAATAATACTTTTTCATGGATGACCCAAATAAGACACATCTCACAAAATACGATCCGTGAGACCATCTCACACAAATTTTTACCAAACTTCACATATCCTCGCCTACCATGACATAAATATAAAATCGGTTTGCTAATTAATATTAACAAAATTTCCCGTCTCGTTATTAATCATATTGCCAACATTCGACGAGGCTATACAACTTATCGTTCAACAAGACTCCTCATAAGTGAGGTTCTGTTTCCAATAACAACGCCGATAATTCGAATTCTTGGAGAGAATAAATATTCATTTCAAATGCAGTGGCATAAAATACTGTGAAATATTTATGATCTAGCATGACAAACATTGATTGGAAAGCCCATGTTCAAGTGCATATATCAGCTCCCTTCTTTGTCTCCACGAAAACTCGTCTTGCTAAAAATTCCTATCCTGGGTCTTGGGGCTAAATCTTAGTTCAAACTTGGAGCGAATAAGAAAAACTATTCTTGGCACGTTTTCCGAAGCATGGCAACTTTCACTTGCTTTCATTCACTGCTTATCATTTATCTAGCAAACTCCTCTTGCTGCAAATTAATTAGGAGCACCAGAACTAGGATCATACATGCATCAAACTAGAGGTGACGCTCAAACCAAGAAACTTTAATAAAAGCAGCTTCAAGAGGCCGTGCATGTTGCTGCCATATTTCAAAACAGGTGGTGAAAGAATTTAATATAGCCAAAGACATTAGTCCTCATAAACAGAGTACTGATATTGTTGGAAATTTTAATTAAATTTAGAGTTTGAATAAAAATTGTGTCTCATGAATGTGGGATTATCTTTTGGTTCTCCACATTCTTGAGTTAATTGAAGAGTTTTGGCTCTTCATATTCTTGAGTTAATGGGAAGATTAATTGAGTTAATTAATCTTGCATGACTCTTAGTGTGCATTTTGGGGCTTATAAATAGTGTGTTCATTTCCTCATTTCATACACATGAAAATTTTATCTCTTTCAAACACTCTCTTGCATTACATATTGTTATCTTTCCGTTTGGTCTCCGTTAAATCTCGGTGATAAAGTAAAGGTACGTTTTCAGTTCGCCGTAGTAGTGTCTCGTGCTAAGTCACTCCTGGTTGTTCCGTTGTATCCTGGGAAACAGACGTCCGCTGAAACCTCGAAGCACATACCGGAGAGGGCGAATCTGTTTTAAGGAAACTGTACATGTTACAGGCCTCGGTTTGGTTTTGCTTTCTTTTACACAATAGTCATACTGTAAACATCACATTTGTTTCGGTTACTGCTTTATCACTACAAGTTCATTTCTACGCTATTGTTTTTAGCAAATTTTCTAACGGAAATAACTCTCTCTTGTCTGATGGAAGTGTGTAGACTGTAGAGTTACAATTGCCCCATCCAGATATAATGACCCTTGCACACAACTCGACTCCTAGCCGTGTTTGGGACATTCGGAACTTGACAAAATAATTGACAGCTTCGACGTTCATGATTCTATATGCATGCATATTTAAATTCAACTCAACTCAACTCAATCTAAAAATCATCATCTCCGGTTTATCTGGAGTTGAACAAAGTACAATACGCCGCAGCCGTTGCTAGGGATGCTTTTGCGGGTTTGATCAAGGATTTGGGGCTTAAGAAGTTGAAAGAGCAGAGGCTAGTATTTCACCATCTCAAATTATCTATTGCTGTGAAGTTGTTGATCTTCAAAAGAAAGATTTGCCTTTTAATTCCTATCTAGTTCACCGCAATAAAAAAATCCTTGCTTCATTTGATTGACAAGAAGTTCGTGTTGAGTATGCATGTGTATGGTATGTGGATGCGAAGCTCTCTTTCGAACTGATTATTTCATTTTTATTTCGTTGGTATTGATTTGTCGTGTCTTGATTATACAGCTATGTTTTCTTGATTAATGTATGCATTTCACTGTCATGTTCTTCCCCTGGACCAGAATGAAAATGTCTGTGGGTTATTATGTGTGTATGTATTCCCATCGGTTTCAGTATGTCGTGTTTCCCCTTTCATTTTTTTTAAAAAAATTAACCTTACACTAAATGAGATTATTTTTTTGAAAAAATGTTGACTTGGGTTAAAAATAAAATAGCCCGGTTTAAAATATTAGTTGATTGTGTTGGAAACTAACAAATTTAAGGAAATTATTATGTTTCCCTATAAAATATAATGATGCAAGTCATCTTTAAATGGAACAGATATTCAATTGTTATCTACTACAAGTCATCTTTAGATTGTTATTTGAAGTTATTTGAACTAATACATATATTTAGATGAAATAAAGTAACAATCAATATATTTTATAATAAATTTAAATTTTACTCGCGTTTTATCGTATGTTTAAAAATATTAACAAATGTAATGATTCTTTTAGCAATTCCCGGAGATATGTAGTTTTTGGCAACAATCGAGTCATTAACAAAATTATATAAACAAATGTTAATATCTCCAATTTATAAAACTAAATGTAAAGAAGTCTAAATATTCTTCCCCATTCAAAAAAATTGCATACGATTCAATTTTTTTCTTTTTTAGCTATCAAAATCAAAGGATGAATATTCAATTTTCGATTCAGGTTTTCAGAGTCAAATCGAATAGTGGTCGGGTCTATTTACCACGGATTCTGGACACCACATATGGAAAGGCCTGCTTACCAACTTCGTTGAATCGTCGAAAATAGTTTTCATCAATACCACAGAATAACAGCAAACATCCAAAAGAAATACGAGGTCATATCATCGTAGAATTCCCGAACATGTTGGGACAGTTTTCGAGTCCAAATGAAGTAAGACAGCTAAATCAGATAAACCCACAAAGTTTGAAGTTCAGAAATCACACAGTTCCACGACTTTTTCCCGACATTCATTCATTAGCTTCGAGGTCTATCCCTTCCGGGCTCCCTTGCATACTCTGCAGGATGGGGACTCCTGCTTCTGCTGCGGCTTGGGCTTCGTATCATAACTGGGGAATGGCCCCGACCTGGGCTTTGGCTGCGGCTTCTAGAGCCATAAGGTGAACGTCTAATCACTGGACTCCCGTTGAGGTTCCTTGGCCCATCATTTGGCGGAGAATGTTCCTGCACTGGAGAACGCGAGTATGATCGTCTCTCTCTACCACCCCTTTTCTCTCGGGGGGAATTGGACCTGCGAATATATATCATGCCAAGCAGCAAATAAATGAGTCGGTGGTATAGAAATAAGATCACAACTACTCATTTCCTGAGACAAATTAATAGATGGCAAAATAAAGCTATTTGGACATTGCAAGTCAGCTTAAAAAGGGTGGGTAGTATCATTCTTTCCTAGGTATAACTTTATAGATAATACAAGTAAAATACTATTGCCCTTTCTACCTCGAGTATTTTCTCCTAGGAGAGTAGTAACCACGACGAGATTGAGACCCTCCATGGTGTGTAGGTGGGGATGCAGAATACCGAGGCGAATGCGAGTAGCGTGGAGGTGATCTCCTTCGATCATAAACACGGCCCCTGCAACAGATCAACGGTGGTCAACACTAATTCAGATTAACAAAAGTCAATTTACTATGTACTAGGTAAAACTGCTTATTCGTATAAACTTAATGTATATGCCAATTAACTCTTAACCTGAGTCAAATAAACTTTCAAATCATAATCAACAATACCACATGTACATAGTTAAGAGCAAGGCATTTGCCCATACGTATCCCTTTAGGAAAATCCATTACATTATTGCTTCACTTCTATTTAGTATATCATACTCTGGTAGGAGTTAGGACCAACTACAAAAACATGTAGAAATTCCATTGTGGACACAGGAAAAATGGTCTATCCATGCACACGAATGCAACAGAAATTCCACTAGATATAATCTGTATCTTCACTAGAGTTATCTTCTCTCCTTAATATGTTCATAGGTCATTCTCGATATGAATGGCTCGCAATTGGCACATTATTAATGTAAGTTATAAAATATCATCAAAACAGTGTCGTCGATGAACCATAAAATATGAGAGTTACAACGGAATGGATCAATATTTAAACTCAGACTGCTAGCTAACTCAAGCTTACAAGGGGGAAAACACCAAGAAGGATATTATAAAATAATCGTATAGTAATGTTAAAATCTTTCTGAAGTACACTGATACCATAAACCAACTTAAAGACGGCCAACCAATTAACCCAATGATCAACAGTACGGTTTTCAGAATTTCCATCCAGGGTTCAATAAACATCAGCCAGCAGTTAAGGACCCGGGTAAATTTTTTTTATAAAAAATGAAAAGACAAAGCACATTGTGAAAAATAGAATCAGACTTTACCTTCCCCGTTCTCTGTGCCGCATTTCACCTGGCTTCTTTCGATTTTCCTCGGCAAAAACAACGGTCAGTTCCCGACCTTGCCAAAGCTGACCATCCATCTCATACTTAGCTTCCGAGGCATCAGCAGGGTCCACATATTGGACAAATCCAAAGCCACGAGGCTCACTGAAAACAAGAGTGAAAGAAAATAGAAAGTCAGTGTGCCACAGTTTTTGATGATTGAAGTAAACACAGGCAATCCAAAGCCTGAGTTACAGGTCTGATAAAGTGAAATATCCCAATCAGCAGATGCCAGTCAAAACCTTGGAGATTAAATTTTTTGGGACAGTTTTCGAGTCCTAAAAATGTCTACTGAAAACTGACGAGACAAAATGATAAAAGAACACACTAAAAAAATTATCTTTGTGAGAGAGGAAATATACAAATGAAGTGCATACCACCTACAAATCTCAAACATTTTTAGTCACAAATCAATTAATTGGTTAAAAATAAATTGTAAAAGGCCTTCAAAGGCAAGTAGAGAACTTCAAGCGAGTGGAAAATTAAAAATCAGTCAGTCAAGAGCACCTAAAAATATCTAAAATTCCTCGCCACGAATTAAATTACTTGTTCAAAATAATTAAGAGAATATGGATGACCGTGATATGCGAATAAGCAAGCACTAGCTCACCTTGTGAGTGATAATATAACATGACTCGAAATTCTTCTAGACTTGAAATCTTGATTTCTTCACATTGTATTCAAACCAGATTTCCCTTCAAATCTTCATTATCATATCATTTACATCACCTTCAAATCCTTACAACTTGATTGATGACAAGAGAACCCTTACAACTAGAATGTGTCAACAGAACTCTTACTACTTCATTGAAGTCTTCATAACTCTTAATTCACTGCTAAATTTCAAAAATCTTTAACAAAGATATCTATTTATGATAATAAATATGGAGAAAAAATTTGAGTAAAAGAAAATATTAGATAATTACAAATCTAGTTACGTTCAATCTACACCGAAGCTAACAAACAAAGTATAGGAAAATCACATAGGTACAAAGTCAGGTAATACACAATCGCTCACCCAGTGTGGTAATCCCTTGGCAAATAAATGTCCTTTAAAGGCCCAAATTGTCCAAATGGCCTTCTCAAGTCTTCTGGCCTGTTTATGGCAATGCAAACAATTAGTAGTACAGTAGTACCACAAGTTTACCATTCCAAGAGTAGCAAAAAACTTTCTTGTTAATTTGTTTACTCTCGCTTTTTTGTGTGTTGGGTCATGGGTGTGTTTGGGAAGGTGGTTTTGATGTAGACAAGAATATATAAACTAGGTAGAGCTCACCTGCAGTCACGGCGAAGGTTGCGGACTAAAAGACTTGTAGGAGCATCTCCTCTATCATGGCGTCCTCTGGGGCCAGGGCTCCTTCCTCTTCTACCATACTCTCTTTGTGGCGAAGGGGTGTAACTCCTCCCCCTCATTTTTGCTAACTATATCCTGGCCAACAAAAATACTGTTGGATGAAATAACACATAACTAATTAGTGGTAAATAAAGATAAAACCATGGAGGGAAATTTCTCTTTTGTGAACTATACTAATACCATGTAGAACAAAGAAAAAAGGGGTATGAACTAAGAGAATCAATAGCCAAATCTATCTCAAATTGCATGTTAGATTATTGATGATTGGATGTCAATCCTCTCCAGCACATGCATATAAAACCATACCTCATCAAAATTTCCCAAAAGTTTTTGCAAGTATGGAACATACTTCCAAAATTCTCTGTGCCTTCAGGATTTTGAAAGGGGAAAAAATCTTAAAAACACAACAGGGAAACAAAATTAAAAGTGTTATGGGGAACAAATAGAATGATCAGCTAGAGCTAATACATATAAATAGCCATCATATAAGCTATCAAACGATTATAATCATCATTTCATTCTTCTGAACCCTTAAGTCACAAGATCCCATAATTTTTTTTGAAAAAAATAACCATGGAGGGATGTTTATCTAATATGAACCAAATTAATACTACATAGAACGAAGAAAAAAAGAGTTACGAAGCTTTGAACTAAGAAAACCAATCAGCCAAAGCTATCTCAAATAGCATGTGAGATTATTGATGATTGGATGTCAATCCTCTCCAGCCCGTACAAATAAAACCGTATTCATCAAATTTTTCCAAAGTTTTCGCAAGTATACATCGTATTTCAAAAATTCTTAACTGGAAGTGCGAAAACTAATACCTTCAGGATTTTTTAAGGGAAGAAAAAAATAGAATCACAACAAGGAAATAAAATTTAAAAGTTTGTGGGGAACAATTAGAACGATAAGCTAAAGCTACTACATGATAAATAGCAATCATATCAGCTATCAAACGATTATAATGATCATTTCATTATCCTGAACCCACAAGTCACGAACTCGTATAAGGTTTTTTTTTTAAAAAAAACAAGCAAGACTACAAACGCATCTGAAAAACGAACATCACAACTCCTACAGTGTAACAAATAAAGTAAAAAGAGAAATTTGAATTTCTGGTCTGCACTCAAATCACATAAGCACACACAGTTGATGAGAAAAATCTATAGCAAACCCTTCAACAACATTACAAGACAATCATGGAGTGAAGCAAAACTCAAAAAGCAACGTTTTATAGGTACACCTTAAAACGATCAAAGAAAACACAGTCATCTTAATGACAAGCCCTGATCCCATCATATAACCAAAAGCGTGGATTATATTGACTAAAAATGTGAAAAATTTACCTCAAAATTTACCGCAAAACAAAATATTTCTCGAGTTCTTCACACGAGAGAGGAGAGGGCGGCGTAGGGAATAAGACGAAAGGGCTCCGTTTAGGGTTGAACTGAGCGATGCGCATCGGCAAATGTCGCTAGGGTTAGTCATTTATAGCATTTCTTCGGATTGAATAATAAATTTTCTTTTTCTTTTTTTAAAAATGCGGTAGAATAATAAATTTTCTTTTCCTTTTCCTTTTCCTTTTCTTTTTCTTTTTCTTTTTTTATTATTTATAATTACTCGTAAATAAAGATAAAATGTGAGGATAAATTTTTGGAGTTCAACTACACTCTTTATAAAAAATAAAAAATAAAATTTATTGCCTTTTATTTTTATGTCCTTTTCTATAGTTGTTTTTATTTGAAAGACGGGAGTTATATGACGTACTTGCCTACCAATGTTTTTGTCTTGTATATTTAGCAATGTGTATGTTTTTATACAGGTTAAGAAAATTATTGGAAAAAGTAATTTTTTTAAAAAAAAATATCGTTTTATCTCTTATTTATGATAAATTTGATTTAGGGAAAAAGTTATTCAATTTTTCTCAATTCAAATTATTTTTTTTAAAAAAAATAAACTATTATCTCGGCTACTCTTAGCTCGATCATTTTATATGTTTATTTCGATAAAACGAGTTTTCGAAAATGTATCTGAAGAGATAATGTTCTGTTCTTTAAAAAAACGTGAAATTTAGTTAAATTTCCAAATTGTACGAGTTTTGCAATTAGTAATTTTTTCATAGTGTATAGAGTTTTTTAAAATTTTGGATATATATTATATTATGCTATGATATTATGGAATATTAGTATATTTTTTTTCTATGGAACCCCGAATTCTACAAAATAGAATATTTTTTAAAATGTATAAGATATGTTAAACCAAAAATATTAAGTTTGTTAGTTTAAAATCATCTTACTTTCTAATATAAAATAATATAATATAGATTAATATATTAAATATTGGGTGAAAGTAGATTTGGCTCCACCCCTAGATAAAATTGGTTTGATGGTTGCATTGAATTGATTTTAATGTGAGTGTGCCCCGGATGAGGTGGTCTCCGAGTATCGAACCTAGATATCTGGTTAATATCAATACTCTTGACTGATACAGAAACTAAAATAAAAATGTCTAGAGATTATTTGCACGGTCAAAATTCTAATAATGTGCGTTGTTTGGTGTAATAATTGTACCTACTTGGTAGAGCGATCGAACCGTGGTGCTTGAGTTGTTGTGCAGTTTAAAAGATTTGAGTTGCACCATTACCACTAGCTATAGCTTTTGGTAAAGCGATAAGCACTCGGTCCTACATGCGTGGAACGAGACTATGAAATACGTATTTTGTTTATATTAACTCGACGCTTTTAGAGATGTTTCAGTCTTCATCTTGTCGAAATGTTTGCACTAAGAAATGAATTAATATTCCAGGTCAGCTCGATTTTCGAATTGGATTATTGAATCAGATACTAACATGGTAGTCAATACCACACATAATTATTTGCTTTTTTCAATGGACGACTCGGTCGATGTAGAAACCCGAAACTAGTACAATCTTTCAGGTGATGCAATCATCCAACATTGCCCCAGGCTAGTAAATCAAGTTGCACATGTTGTAGCCTATCTGGGATCGAATGTAATGTGGAATTTCCAAAAGTCATTCCTATTTTGTAACTAAATTTGTACACTGTGACTTATTATCATAAACATAGTTATCAGTTTCTCGTGATGTAACACTCATTTAACACCCTTTCTCCATTGTGAATGGACGTTATAACGTCCACTCACAAGAGAGAGAAAATGGGGCGTTCATATGTTTGAACGCCCCTCTGTTCGCTTATCTTTTAAAAAAAATTTGACATTTAGCGACGGTTTTTCAAAAACCGTCGCTATTTACGACAGATTTTTACAAACCGTCGCTGAACGCGGGTCCCACACACGTGATGATGTTTCCTTATTTAATTTTATTTAATGTATTGGTTTAAATTTCAAATTTTTATTTTTCAAAAAGAAATTCGGATATTAAAATAAATTAAAAATAATGTTCAATTAAAAACTAATGGTTGTTTTTATTTATAAAAGTGAAAAATTGTTTTAACGGCTAATTAACGGCTAGTTTAATAAAAAATAATATATTCATCTATAAATATTCACACACTACACAAATTATTACAAACATCAAAACATATTATTCTTCACTCCAAAAATCTTTTCTCTTATATTTTCATCATCTCAAATTCTTTTTTAAAAAAGTTTCTTAAATCCTACTTTGTTCCGAAATGGATGAAAATTACCAAGGGTTTTTTAGAAATTTCGTGAATTTTCAAAAAAAGCCGGAAGAAAATACTTCTTCCCAAAATTCGCAAATTCCACCAAATTATCCATATTTTCCATACCCACCAAATTATCCACAAAATCCATATCCACCAAATTATCCTTATAATTCATATCCACCAAATTATCCATATAATCCATATCCACCAAACTATCCATCTAATCCACATGCAACCAGTATGCCATTTATTTCTCAGATGGAAAATGAACCGGCCACTCCGACTTTCGTCCCAGAGACTCAATTGTCCGACCGTGAATCCCCAATTGAAGTCGTAAATTTGGAGAATGTGGATTCTGGCGCTGAGGGTAGAAAAAAACGGTCAACCTGGAGAAAGGTTGAAGACGAGGTCTTAGCGAGATCGTTTTTCACTATCAGCGATGACTCAATCATCGACAATGATCAAAAGGCGGAAGCTTTCTGGGGACGTGTTGCAAGCTACTACAATGACAATCGTCCCGTAGGTACACCTAATAGAAGTGCAAGTTTCATACGATTGCACTGTCACAATACCATACAAAAAAAAAATATATCGCTTCAATGCAAATTACAATAGTATTTATAGTGCATATCGTAGCGGCCACAGTGATGAGGATTACTACGGCTTGCGTATAAAAAATATCGTGAGGAGAATAACGGCATCGCATTTAATCTTGAGCATGTGTGGAGGATCGTAAAAGACCGTCCAATGTTTACTCCACAGTCCGTTGATCACCTTATTAGCACGAAGAAGGCAAGGACCTCGGAGTCGGGAGCAAGCAACACCTCATCCAACCAAGATGCGAGTCTACATGTAGACCTAAACGAAGAAGAAAATCGTCCAATGGGTCAGAAGGCAGCAAAAAGAAAGGGAAAAGGTAAAACGAGATCGGACATGGAGTGTATGACAACAAACTTGGACAATATGTTTGCAAATTTTACTGAATATACTAGCATGAAAAAAGTTGAAGTTGAAATGAAACAAAAACAACTCGAAGTGGAGGAGATGAAAGCAAAAGCTGCTATGGCCAAAGTTCAACTAAAGGAATATGCAATCCTTTCGAAGGATACTTCCCAAATGACATATGAGCAACTTATCATCCACGAACGTCTATGTCAAGAGATTAGGGGGAGATGTAGTATTTAATTTCCAGTTATTGTAATTTTCGATTATTGTAATTTTGATTTGTTATAATTTTCATTCATTGTAATTTTCATTTATTATATGTTGTACCGTTTTATTTTAGGTTTATAATAAATGTTTAATTTAAATAAATGACACTCATAAAATTAAATTATTTTACGTACTAAATATATAAAAACATATTATTATTAATATAAAATAATAATAATTTTAATTTCTTAAAATATCAGAAAATTAATTTATTTAATTTAAAGTAATAATAAGATGAATGAGTGGACAGCGGGACCTACAAATAATGAGTGTGAATGTTAAAATGAATGTGGGAGAATAGATGTGTTAATGTAATGTGTATGTGGCATGTGGACCCTATGATTTTTGATGAGGTGGTGAGTGTTATAACAATAACGAATACGGGTGACCTAAATAACAATATACATAAAATAACAATATACATAAACATAGTTACCAATTTCGTGATGTATAAATGTGACTTAAAATATGTTCACAATATAATTGTAAATTTGAATTAGGTTATATGACATTCATAAGTAAATCACATGTGATCACATATTCAATGTTTGTAGTATATATTGCATCCCAACTCCAACAGTTTTGATACCAGCTGCAAGAGATGGCATAAACCTCCTGCTTCTTCCTAAAGTGCAATACAAATGATGCTTTGTTCACCTCGAGCAATAGGTTTGGACTTAGTGGTATGCTGCGTGACGAAAATGGAGTGGCCAAATGACTTCCAAAACACAGTACAACGAGGAAAAAAATATTGCACAATGAAAATAATGAAATAAACTTCATATTGTAGCTACATATATCATAGTTTAACACGAATCATTTTGAAATTCTTATTAAAACCATACTATACTCATATATTGATACAATCAAAGCTTATAAACAATAGCTGAAGCGATTTCTTCAATCATATGCTGTCAAAATTACATTAACTCTAATCACCATCATCTTTTATAAGTTATAATTCGAAATTATTATACTTTTTGATGTAATAAAACATCGATTTTAGAATCATGATCATGTATAGATGCATACATCATCAATTAATTTCAATATCAATTAATAGATTTTTATTAATGACCATAACATAAATATCTTTCTAAATGTTAAAAAAATATTAATGAAATACTCGAGAAATATACACTTCATACCAAAGTTTCATACAAATAGATTGAAAAACTTATGCCATTTGTTCTTCATTTGACTCATTAGTTAACTGTTATTCACAGATATACTTATATTATATATATAATTAGGATTTTTGTCATATTTGAAAGTTCCCGCGCAAATAATATGTTATAAAAAATATTTATTAATATCAATGCATTCATCTACCGCATTAAATATTTGAATACAATTAAAAAATAAATACATAACTGATAGTGAAGTTTTGACATTTTTTAAATTCAAATTTTAATTTGATTTCTTTTGAAAATATAAATTAAAATTAAGTGTTTGAATTGATTATATCTTTCATTTAATTTCCATATCGATATGATTTTGAGTTTTGTGTTACTTTTATATATTTAAATTTTTTTCACTACTTTCTATAGTATTAAATAAATAATTTTTTATATATATAGTATAACGTTTTCCACCTTTTTAAAAAAGTGTTTTCATGAAATTTTTTATATATTAAATTTCCATAAATTACTATTATTATGTGTATCTTACTTTAAAATTTAATGCACATATTTTTTTACTATTTTAAAAAATAATTAAAATTTTTAATCACATTTTATTTATCTAATAAATGTCAAATTTTTGTTTTTAAAATATATTTATTTATTATTTAAACTTTTGATTCACAAGACAATATATCATTTTAAATATTTTTTTTATTTTATCAATAGCTATTTTAATAAAATTATTATTATTTCAAATGATACAGATATTTTTAATATAATTTTTTATAATAATATTTATGTCAAATATGTTTTAGATATCACTAATACTTACTAATTTATTATTAATTACCTAGTAAAATACTAGTTATTACAAATAAAACATTTCTTGTTCTGCCAGTTCACATCCTCGTGTTGTTCACCAATCACCGAGGAGACCTGTTTTCCTCTACTCTCCAGTTTTCGCATTGTTCCAATAAATAGAACCAAACAGCAGAAGAGGAAGAAGGAAATTTGAAAATGGGAGAGGAGAAGCCGAAATCAGCTGGAGTTTGGCCTACGGTAAAGCCCTTCGCCAATGGCGGTATATCTGGTATGCTTGCTACCTGCGTAATCCAGCCAATCGACATGATCAAGGTATCATTTATCGTATAACATAACGCGATTGCCAAGAGTCATGGATTTATCTGCATTGATGGTTGTTCAAGATCCGGGTGTTTTTGTTGTTTAATTTCCTGGATGAAACTTTTGTTCGTTTCAGATCTTAGACCCAATGGACCTTTTCTATCACTAAAAACACGATTCTTGTCAATAGTTCTGTGGATTTTAGGACCTGCTCTGCGTAAGATTTAGAATTTTTTTGTTTTACCGGTGCTTTATGTTGTTAAAAACTTGATTCTAGGTTGCTTTGCATCTGATGTTTACAAAATGTCTGTGTTGAATGAATCACGAACCTGTTTGATTGGGAAATCGAACTCTTTCATCTATGCGTGTGCTGAAGGGTGTTGACCATTAAATTTTTATTTTCTCAATTTCAGGTGAGAATACAACTGGGCCAGGGATCAGCTAGTGAGGTGACAAAGAACATGCTTAAGAATGAGGGCATTGGTGCCTTTTACAAGGTATGTTTTACGTGAGAAAATCATGTTAATTTTATTTTTTTATGCCAGCTGTCTTCTTCATTATCACCTGAAAGTGAAATAGATTTAGAGGTTGCTCGATATCACATGGTATTCAATTATAATTGTATACATTTGTTTATAGAAGAATATATGATTGTTTTGTTAAATTAAGTTGCTTCAGCATTTGTCGTGGTTTAGTTAAACTTATGTTGGAAATATATGGTCTAAGTTAATAACATCTGAATTCCTTATTTTTTGGGGAGGGAGGAGGGATATCGATTAACAGGAATTAGTGTCTTTGAAAGATAAAATCAACTTTTTTTTTGCAGGAGCTCTTAAAATGAAATGTGCGAAGTGTGTTAATTTGGAATGGTTGGAGCTTTTATTGCTTGCGAAGTGTGTTAATTTGGAATGGTTGGAGCTTTTATTGCCAATTTTCTATGCCGGTTTAATGTTGATCTTAATTTATTAAGTTTTTCTAACGACGTAAAAAAGTTTACTTTTAACTGTCAAAACATTATGCTCATCATGATGACACCAACACCTGGAATACAAAATACGAAAAGAGCTTAAGGTTGGAACTATCCTTTTTCTTTTGTTCCTCGCCTTGCATCCTCTCACACAGGTTATAAGATTGAATGCTCATTGTTTCATCAATATGATTGGTATTTTTTGCACCAGTGCAAGCACACATTTCAATAGTTGTGGTTATAAGGGCAAGTAAAGTTACCCAAAAATGTACGTCACAATAATTGCACCGGCTTACAACATATGATAATCGAATAATTTACCAAATTCTATAGTTGGTAGTAGCAGTTCGGGTCAAATCTTTTATACCATATAGCTACTCCAATGACATGTTTCAATGACCAAGCTAGTAGGGATATATAATAGTTGTTATCTGGCACACATATGCTTGGTATTGCATCAATCTCCATATGTTTGTAAGTTTTGTTCCAGTTGTTAGAAAGTTAGACTCCAGTTCAATTAAGTGTTTTAGTTGTAGTATGTGTTAAAAGTGTCTCATCAGATGAGCTGCAGTATACTCGAGTTTCTCTTGGAAACATGGTTTATGGATAAGAAAATTAGACCACATTTGGTCAAGTTTAGAGATATTGTCTAATCTCGTGCCCAGGCATATGATGGAATACAAGGTGGATACGAGACGGATATAGATGGGGAAGTATCAGGTGAATATAAGACGAATACGACAAGAGACTATTTGTAATTTGCAAGTAAAGATTTGAGCTACTTATAATCAAATTACAAATAATTAATTTTTTTTAAAGAAAAACAATAACAAAGTTGGAGTTTTTAATAAAAAATATCGTACTGTAATAGGACAAACATATAACATCAGTCAAATTATAAGAAAATCAAATTTTATACGTAATACAATATTTTTTTGGGATTTTAATTGTTGTGATTTTTTTGTTCAATATTATTCATGCACTATTGCATTTATATATAATTATATTATTTGTTTAATTTATATATGTATAAGATAGATGTACACTCTTGTGTCGTATCCTAAATTTTTTAAAATTGTTGTATCCCATAATCAATTCGCTTCTCCAATTGCATATTTGTTCTGTGTTAATTTAAGAAGTGCAGGCCTACATTGCACTTACTACCATCATTTTCTATCTTCAAATTTGTATTATTTTTATTGTGGAAATGTCTCCATAAAGGTGATAAATGGCTTCATTATGAATGAAATGGATTTGCCTTCCCTGACTGATAGTTCATATTAAATGCAAATCAAATTGCTCTTGTCCGAGTTCTACATGCAATACAGTGCTCAGCCATGTGATTTAGCTTATAACCTTTGTCTTAATTATATTGTTACTTATGTAGGGTTTGTCTGCTGGGCTTCTTAGACAAGCTACATATACAACCGCACGGCTTGGCTCATTCAAGTGAGTATTTATGTGAACAATTTACTATTGAGTCATGGGCATTTTAATGTAGACATGGTGATATTCAGGACTATTGGGCTCAAGGATTGTTTATCATACATGTTTATAGTGTTTAAGATGTTTTAGACCTTTTGTGATCGTGAGTTGATGTATCTGCCATTAATGATTGTTGTGTCATACCAAACATGGACCATTTGTTTCCTTTTCGAGTAGACTTTCGAAGGACAACGCTATCCAAATTTTTAGTTTTCCAATTATTTTTATTTGTAACTTTATCGAGCAAAGAAGTGTAGAGACAGTAAAGTTTTTTTTATGTGAACTGACTTCGTTTATGTGCAAGCTGTCTGTTAATCTGCACTTGTGAGTTTTATGTTCCTTTGTTGGTCGATTGTGGGATTTATTATCACATTCTTTTATGTTCCCCCCTTAACTACACAATGTAGTTAAATCCAATTGGCATATTAAAAACTTAGCCCTATAATCTATATCATTTCATTTAGATATTTTCTTACACTCACAATTCTTAAGAATTGAAAATTTCAGGAATATTTTAGTAGAACGAACTTCCATTAATTCATACAGCTACTTAATTTTGCAGTGGTTTTCTGAAGGAATCAACTTCTCATATTAGAGGGATTTGTCGTGCTAGTATGTCAAGCAGGCAGAATATTTAACTTCGAATGTGACATATTGTTAGACACTGGATAGTTTTCTTTCATATAAATATAGGTTAGTTTGCCTCAGTAGCATCAGGAATGACACAATCTTAGTCAAACAATTGAACTGCGTAGGACTCGCCTGAAGTTATTTTTGGTGACTTGCCTCCCGTGACCAACACTTGTGCATATTTGATGAGGGTACTTTGGAAAATAAAGAGGTTTTGTGGGGAGACAAGTGGGTTTGTTTGTCAATCTGGTGTTTCCATGGGATGAATGGGTGAGTTGGCTGTTTGCACTTAGTAGACAGTTGTACGCTATATGCATTTCTTGTGATAGTTAAAGTTCCACTGAACCAGATACCCAAAATTATGGTTGGTCCATTATGTGCTTTGAAACCGTATTAACAGTATTCGGTTTTAATTTCTGAATGTGCAATGAGTTTCCTTGACTTGTACAGTAAATTCCAGCATTTATCCTCCTCTAGGAAATTCTGAAATGTACATGATCTATTGTGATTTAAATTTGGAATAGCATTTCCAACTAACCTGGACACTATTCTGATGGATCATAGGATTTTAACCAACAAAGCATTAGAAGCAAATGATGGAAAGCCATTGCCACTGTATCAGAAAGCTTTGTGTGGATTGACTGCCGGAGCAATTG